>NC_135954.1:95180602-95780602 GCF_053455715.1 Rhinoraja longicauda
TCTTCACTTCTAGAGGTGTCTATTTTTCTTCTGAAGAAGGGTCTCGAATGGACTAATTCCGCTCTCACAGTATGTCTTATGGTCTTACATTCCAAAAGAAAAAATCCACATCTGAGATCCCAATTATTTCAGGAAAGACTTGGGAGCAAATTATCTGTCATTAGTAGTAATGAGATTTATTGCTAGCAACAGAAAATCTCTTGATGTATTAGAAAATTATAAAAAATAATTGGCTCTGCTCATAAATTCAACTGATTGTGTTAAGATTTCAAAACACTTTCACCAGATTCGATCCTGACCTGATATGCATTTTAATTTTCTTTTATAGTGTACGGAATTTGTATACCATGTGCGGTTTCTCAGGGTGCTCCGGTTTCCTTCCAGCTTCTTGTGTCTATCTCCACTTAATAAATACCCAATGTCAGCCTCCACAGCTGTCTGTGGCAATGAATTCCACAGTTTTACCATTTAAAGAAATTGCTCCTCATCTCTAAAGGTCTGTGCTGTTATTCTGAGGCTGTGCCTTCCGGTCCTTGACTCTGCCACTAGTCAAAACATCCACTCCACATCCACTCTCTCAAGGCCTTTATTCTTTGGAGCGTAGAAGGTTGAGGGGGGACTTGATAGAGGTTTTTAAAAATTTGAGAGGGACGGACAGAGTTGACGTGGGTAGGCTTTTCCCTTTGAGAGTGGGGAAGATTCCAACAAGAGGACATAGCTTCAGAATTGAGGGACAAAAGTTTAGGGGTAACATGAGGGATAACTTCTTTACTCAGAGGGTGGTGGCTGTATGGAATGGGCTTCCGGTGGAAGTGGTGGAGGCTGGCTCGATTTTATTATTTAAGAGTAAATTGGATAGGTATATGGATAGGAGGGGATTAGAGGGTTATGGTCTGAGTGCAGGTAGATGAGACTAGGTCAGGGAGAATGGTCGGCGTGGACTGGTAGGGCCGGACAGGCCTGTTTCCATGCTGTAGTTGTTATATGGTTATATGGTTATATGGTTATTATTTGATAGGTTTCAATGAGATCCTCCCTTCATCCTTCTGCACTATAGCGAGTACAGGCTCAGAACACAGCTCCACGACTCTACGACTCTATGTAACAGTGTGTTTATTGGACATGGCCAGTATTGTAGAGGAAATATGCACAAAGGAACTGCAAATGCTGATTTACCCTGGAATAACCCAGCAGGTCGGACAGCATCTCTGGAGAAAAGCAAAAGGTGACGTTTCGAGTCACCTATTCCTTTTCTCCAGAGATGCTGCCTGACCGCTCAGTAACTCTAGCATGCTGTGTCGATCTTCAGTATTGTAGAGGGGATTACTTCAGGAATCTGCACAGATACCTACACTTATCCCCACCCCACCCCTTCTCCTTTCCTCTTGACTAGCACAGGTCATATAAAGTCTGATTACAATAGAGCCATCACAAATTCTGCTGACAGAACCAAATCAACAACTTCATGAAGATTTGGGTAGTGTAGCAAAAGGGAAAGAGGCCGCAGTGTGGACTAAAGCATTATGGAAGAAAAAATGAGAAAATAAATATTCATCCACTATAATATAAGAAAATAACTGCAGATGCTGGTACAAATCGATTTATTCACAAAATGCTGGAGTAACTCAGCAGGTCAGGCAGCATCTCGGGAGAGAATCTTCATGAATTCATCCATTATAAATTAGTCAAAGAGTGTGAATGACAAACAAAATCCAGTGACGCATAATTCTATGAAAGGCTGTAACAAATAAATCAAAGAAAGTGTTACTGAAGGCAACTAGCAGAAAGGCCAAGAGGATTTTAGGCAGAAATTAATGAATGAGAGAAGAAATATCGCCTAACTTTAACGCAAGTGTGGAAATGAGACGTAAGAAGCAATGTGGCTCTCTGGAAGGTGTGAAGCAGGACTGATTGCCTTTGGCACTTATTGACGGGCCCGTCAACAAGATTCAGATTCTTTCTCTCTCTCTCTTGCATGCCTTACAGCGAATGCAGCGCCGGAGACTCAGGTTCGATCCTGACTACGGGCGCCGTCTGTACGGAGTTTGTACGTTCTCCCCGTGACCTGCGTGGTTTTCTCCGAGATCTTCGGTTTCCTCCCACACTCCAAAGACGTACAGCTATGTAGGTTAATTGACTGGGTAAATGTTAAAATTGTCCCTAGTGTGTGTAGGATAGTGTTAATGTGCGGGGATCGCTGGGCGGCGCGGACTCGGTGGGCCGAAGGGCCTGTTTCCGCACTGTATCTCTAAATCTAAATCTAAAATCTCTCTCTCTCTCTCTCTCTCTCTCTCTCTCTCTCTCTCTCTCTCTCTCTCTCTCTCTCTCTCTCTCTCTCTCTCTCTCTCTCTCTCTCTCTCTCTTCTCTCTCATCTCTCTCTCTCTCTCTCTCTCTCTCTCTCTCTCTCTCTCTCTCTCTCTCTCTCTCTCTCTCTCTCTCTCTCTCTCTCTCTCTCTCTCTCTCTCTCTTCTCTCTCTCTCTCTCTCTCTCTCTCTCTCTCTCTCTCTCTCTCCTCTCTCTCTCTCTCTCTCTCTCTCTCTCTCTCTCTCTCTCTCTCTCTCTCTCTCTCTCTCCTCTCTCTCTCTCTCTCTCTCTCTCTCTCTCTCTCTCTCTCTCCCCCCCCCCCCCCCCCCCTCCGCCTCCCTCCCTCTCTGTCTCACCCCTTCCTCTCCCCCTCCCCTCCATCTCCTTTCCCCTCCTCCCTCTCCTCTTCCCTCTCCTCTTTCTCATTCTCTCTCCCCTCTCTCTCCCCTTCTTTCTCCCTGCTTCTCTTTCCCTTTCTCCCTCTCCCCTCTCTCTCCCCCCTCTCTCACGCTCTCCTACTCTATGTTCATATGGGCAGGGGTGGTATGCAGAAATAACTTGGAGTTCAAGACTGCAAGATATTGTGAGATAGAAACTGGGGAAGATTATGATAAGGCTTGATGAATTTAAAGTGTTGAGGATGATTGTGGGACTTTTGTTTAACCCAAAGGAGTGTGTGAAAGAATTTTCAGTCACTGGAATATTTGAGATCGGAGCTAATACGACTTTCTAATAAAAAATGAGAGGTTGTTCAAGAGGCTTGTATTACCATGTTGGCTACATCAAACATATCGCTCTCATCAGTTTAATTGTATAGATGTTCCTCTGTTCCAATTAATTCTTTAATTGGAGCATTGGGAGTGTAACTGAGAGTAATAAATTAAGGTAGTGGCATAGAAGGGCATGAGGGACTTGACACCCTCTGGTCCCCTGCCTGATTATGGTGTGGGAGCAGGTTGATACTAACTTTCAAATGGAACAGCAACTTTCCAAAAGAAAGGAGTGTACGGAGTTTGTACGTTCTCCTCCCGTGACCTGCGTGGGTTTTCTCCGAGATCTTGGTTCTCCCTCCCCACTCCAAAGACGTACAGGTATGTAGGTTAATTGACTGGGTAAATGCAAAAATTGTCCCTAGTGTCTGTAGGATAGTGTTAATGTGCGGGGATCACTGGGCGGCGCGGACTCGATGGGCCGAAGGGCCTGTTTCCGCGCTGTATCTCTAAATCTAAAAATCTGAAGGGAACCTCCCCTGGCATGGAGCAGATCAAGGCCAGACTTGGCCAGCGGCCACTGTGAACAAGGATGAGCCCAGCGGTTGAAGTGACCGCCGAGAATGTGGATGGACCAGACAAGGACCGCCGAGAACAAAGGACAAGGACGGGCCCAGCGGCCGCGACGACAGAGACACGTCGGTCGCCGAGAGCGAAGACCCAACGTCCACGTGCGGGGGAAACTCAGAAGCTCAGAGACCCGAACACCGGAGAATCGAGGAGGGAACCGCTGGTGGATGCAAGGACGGACAGGAGGAGAGGGCCCAGTGTATTGCCTCCAGCTCATTCTTCGTCGGCTGCAGGAGGCACCCCCTGGGACACAGAGGAGAGGGGCATTGGGTCGGGCTTACCCAGGCTGACCAGGATCAGGCGCTCCAAGACTTCCAATACCTGGACTAGACTGTTAGTGTTTCCTGTTTTTCCTTTTTTTTGAACGGTGCCAAAATTATGGCAACTGTGGATTTTGTTTTTGTTTATTTAGAGATACAGTGCGGAAATAGGCCCTTCAGCCCACTAAGTCCACACCAACTTGCGATCACTGTACACTAACACTATCCTCACTATCCTACACACATTAGAGCCAATTTACAATTTTACCAAAGCCAATTAACCTACAAATTTGTGTGTGTTTGGAGTGTGGGAAGAAACCGGAGATCCAGCGGTCACAGGAAGAACGTACAAATAGCACCCATAGTCAGGATCGAACCTGGGTCTCTGGTGCTGTATAACGGCAAGTGCACCACTGTGCTACTGCTGGTGGTTGAGCAAAAGAATTTCACTGCGCTATGCATACGTGACAATATTGAACGATTGAAGGAAAGCAATCTATGCAATGGAACACTAAGGGAACCTTTCAAAGGGATAGCACGGGCACTGTGGGCCAAAAGGTCTCCTCCAGCACCAGGGGTACTGATGAAAGGGAGTCAGGGATTGAGTGGGTTCTAGTAGGTAAAGTGCATGACTAAGCCCGTGGGATTTTGAATCGGTTAAATATAATACGATCTATATGTTTGTAAAAAAATTAAACAACACATCTTCCCAAGTATATATACTGCAAATGCTTCTGAACATCATTGACCTTTTGTTGGCTAGTGGGTTGGTGAGGGGGTGGTCTTAATCACCCCCAGCCTACTTAATCGCAAAGAAGATTGCATAGATGTTAAGTATCAGGAGGAGTCAAATAATTTCAATGAGCTGTGATGATTTTGGTAAATGTATTTCAAATCCTAATTAGGTGTTAATTGTTTGATTTGTGGGAGTAAATTGCTGGGTTTGGATGGCCAATTCAATGGCCAAAAACACATCTAATACATCGCAATTCAATGGCCAAAAAACACATCTAACACATCGTAATACTAGCATTTATTTCAAGAGGGCTAGAGTACAAAAGCAGGGATGTAATGCTGAGGCTCTATAAGGCGCTGGTAAGGCCGCATTTGGACTATTGCGAGTAATTTTGGGCACCATATCAGAGGAAGGATGTGCTGGCTCTGGAGAGGGTCCAGAGGAGGTTTACAAGAATGATCTCAGGAATTAGTAGGTTAACATATGATGAGCATTTGATGGCACTAGGCCTGTACTTGCTGGAGTTTAGAAGAATGAGGGTGGACCTCATTGAAACCGTACCGAATAGTGAAAGGCTTAGATAGAGTGAATGTGGAGAGGATGTTTCCACTAGCGGGAGAGTCTAGGACTGGAGGTCATAGCCTCAGAATTAAAGGACATTCCTTTAGGAAGGAGACGAGGAGGAATTTCTTTAGTCAGAGGGTGGTGAAGCTGTGGATTTTTTTGCCACAGAAGGCTGTGGAGGCCAAGTCAATGGATATTATTAAGGCAAAGATAGATAGATTCTTGATTAGTATGGGTGTCAGGAGTTACGGGGAGAAGGCAGGAGAATGGGGTTAGGAGGGAGAGACAGATCAGCCATGAATGAATGGCGGAGTAGACTTGATGGGCTGAATGGATTAATTCTGTTCCTATCAATTACGACCTTATGACATTTAATTTTGATCAATCAGTACCATCAGCTTCATCTGGAGAAACAAGGAAATGTAGATGCTGGTTTATAAAAGAAGACACAGAGTGCCGGAGTTGCTCAGTCGGTCAGGAGGCATCTCTGGAGAATATGGATAGTGACATTTTGGATTGGGATCCTTTTTCAGTTTGGAATTGTCTTTTGTGGAGATCGTTTAACGAATGGGTGTTGCATTGGTGGGATGGACACAAAGTGCTGGAGTAACGCAGTGAGCCAGGCAGCATCTCTGGAGGAAAAGGGTGGGTGATGTTTCAAATTGGGTCAGTACTCTCCTCAGGAAAGGTCCCAACTAAAAATGTCACCTATCTTTTTTCTCCAGAGATGCCGCCTGACCCGCTAAGTTACTCTGGCATCTTGTGTCTATCTTTGGTATAAGCCAGCATCTGCTGTTCCTTGTTTCTTGCATTGGTAGGAGGTAGTTAGGAGATTGGTAACAGAAGGATCAGAGATACGTGGAATTGGCCTTGTAAAGAAGAGTTGCATCTTCTATCCATTGTCTATTCTCTTACGCTCCATTCTCTCTTCAGATACTGCCTGCCCCACTGAGGTGTCCCAGCACTCTGTGCTTTGCTCCAGTATCTGCAGTTCCCTGTCATAGAGCTATACAGCGTGGAAACAGGCCCTTCAGCACAACTTGCCTATGCTGACCAACATGCCCGATCTGCACAAGTCTGACTTGTCTCAATGCATTTGTTATATAAATGAGTTTCAAGAGGTTGACCTGAAGGTATCTCACACTAATTGACTCTGTTCTACGAATGCTTGCATTGCATGCTTCCTAATGTCCCCCAGTCAACTCTGTCAGTCACTGTGGGCCTGAGGATACATAAATGGTCTCTTTTTTTCTTCAATGTGGAGTTTTTGTGAACTTCCTGATGAAACAGTGAGCCTCACCTTGAAAAGTTCCTGAGACTTAAGAAAATGAGAGTGTCTGTGATCTTCACAGACAAAGCAATCAATGTGCAGATGTGGGGTAGTATTTGTTTAGTTTAGTTTAGAGACACAGCCTTCGGCCCACCGAGTCCATCGCTCACCCATTCACACTATTCCATGTTATCCCACTTTCTCACCCACTCCCTACACACTAGGGGCAATTTACAGACACTAATTAACCTACAAACCTGCACGATTTTGGAATGTGGGAGGAAACCAGAGCACCCGGAGAAAACCCACATGGCCACAGGGAGAACATGCAAACTCCATACAGACAGCACCCGTAGTCAGGATCAAACCTGGGACTCTGGCACTGTGAGGCAGCGGCTCTACCAGCTGCACCACTGTGCTGCCTTATGACCTCTCAGGAAGTAGAAGCATAGAAACATAGAAACATAGAAAATAGGTGCAGGAATAGGCCAGCACCGCCATTGAGCCAGCACCGCCATTCAATATGATAATGGTTGATCATCCAAATTCACTACACCGTTCTGGCTTTTTCCCCATATCTCTTGATTCCCTTAGCCCCAAGAGCTAAATCTAACTCTCTCTTGAGAACATCCAGTCAATTGGCCTCCACTGCCTTCTGCGGCAGAGAATTCCACAGATTCACAACTCTCTGGGTGAAAAAGTTTTTCCTCATCTGTCCTAAATGTAGGAAGGAACTGCAGATGCTGGTTTACACCAAAGATGTACACAAAGATGTTCACACAAAATGCTGGAGTAACTCAGCGTGTAAGCCAGCATCTCTGAAGAAAAGGAATAGGTGACGTTTTGGATCTAAACCCTTCTGAAAAGGAATAGGTGACATTTCGGGTCGAGACCCTTCTGAAAAGGAATAGGTGACATTTCGGGTCGAGACCCTTCTGTAAAGGAATAGGTGACATTTTGGGTCGAGACCCTCTGCAAAAGGAATAGGTGGTGTTTTGGGTGAAGACAAAAAGAATAGGTAACGTTTTGGGTCGAGACAAAAGATATGCCCGAAGAAGGGTTTCGACCCGAAAATGTCACCTGTTCCTTTTCTTCAGATATGCTGCCTGACCCACTAAGTTACTCCAGTATTTTGTGTCTATCTACCAAGTATATTTCTAGATGTACAGATTTTTATTTTTTATTTCTTAATACTATGTCTGCACGGGGTTTAGCCAAATTTTGACAGCAAAGCACTGATATCTTTGGGAGTTTTGTGCAGGAATTTCTTGGCCTCTGAGTCACCTCTTGCTTTACTTTGAACTGCGCCGTGGGATACGGATGTTAAAAATAACGCTGCTGTGGAGAAATGAGGGCAAGGAATATGAAGCGAAGAAATAATGCTGAGCTTACATAATATCCTTTGATTGAAGTTAGAATATCATGATCAGTTTACATTTCTGCACTTTAAATAGGGTGTCAAGATTCCTGGATGTCGTTCTGAAGGAATTGGTAAAGATGATATCAGAGACTTTGGAGAAGGATTAATTATGAGGAAATGATTAAAGTAACTGGGGCTGTATTCGCGAGGAGAAAATCTCTACACACATTGCATTCAATACCAGGATCATTGTTTAGTTTAGTTTAGTTTAGAGATACAGTGCAGTACAGTGCTGGCCCACCGAACCCGCGCCGAACAGCGATCCCCGCATGCTGACACTATCCTACACACACTAGGGACAATTTTACAATTTTACCAAAGTCAATTAACCTACAAACCTGTACGTCGTTGGAGTGTGGAAGGAAACCGGAGCACCCGTAGAAAACTCAAGTGGTCACGGGGAGAACGTGCAAACTCCATACAGACAGCACCCGTAGTCAGAATCGAACATTGGTGAAAGCAAAATCCATAATTTTGAGCTGACCCCTGCTTGTCCCCTGCAGACCAGACACCGGGAGGATGGAGACCAGACAATGATGACGGATGTGATGGGTGAGGAGCGAGGCCGCTAGAAGAGGAGAGGAAACCGGGGTCTGGCCTACCACACCCTCGTGGTCAGCAGAGTGAGGCTCCTCCGGCCACAAAGGTCGATGGGTGGGGAGAGCGATGTTGGTTTGCAGGTCGATCCGCACATCCAGGCAAACAGCTGGAGGCCCCGCAACAGCCTGGGGCCTACCTGGAACAGGCACCGTTCATCATACCTAAAGCACGGGCTGGACTTTGAACATGGCGCTCCTTGCACGTGAGACCAGTGGACTATTTCTGCACAACTTGCTAAGCTGGGATGTGCTTGGATATGGCAATACTCTACTGGGCAGTTGCAAGAAAGGAATTTCACTGTGCGTTTGCACATTGTACATGTGACAATAAAAAGCACCATTGAGCTGAAACACTTGAAACAGGGTAGCGTGAGGGCAGTGGAACGGGATGATGTGTTTTAGCTCTTTGGTTCGCACGGGTTCAAAGAACCAAATGGGCTTCTCGCATGTTGTAAATGTCTGTGTTTCTAGAGTCCTTAAACCTATAGACATTTACCGCCGTGACAGAGACTAATCAGCCCGTGTGTCTGTGCCTACTCTACATCCAATTGAAAGGGACCCATTTATCCCCACTCTTTGCTTTCTGTCTGTCAACCAATTTTCTATCCATGTCAGTACCCTACCTCCAATACCATGTGCTCTAATTTTGCCCACCAATCTCCTATGTGGGACCTTGTCGAAGGCTTTCTGAAAGTCGAGGTACACCGCATCCACCGGCTCTCACCTGTCAATTTTCCTAGTTACATCCTCAAAAAATTCCAGAAGATTAGTCAAGCATGATTTCCCCTTCGTAAATCCATGCTGACTCGGAATGATCCTGTTACTGCTATCCAAATGCTCAGCAATTACGTCTTTTATAATTGACTCCAGCATCTCCCCCACCACTGATGTCAGACTAACTGGTCTATAATTTCCCGTTTTCTCTCTTCCTCCTTTCTTAAAAAGTGGGATAACATTAACTACCCTCCAATCCACAGGAACTGATCCTGAATCTACAGAACATTGGAAAATGATCACCAATGCGTCCACAATTTCTAGAGCCACCTCCTTAGGCACCCTGGGATGCAGACCATCAGGCCCTAGGGATTTATCAGCCTTCAGTCCCATCAGTCTACCCAAAACTTTTTCCTGCCTAATGTGGATTTCCTCCGTCACCCTAGGATCTCTGGCCACTAGAACATCTGGGAGATTGTTTGTATCCTCCTTAGTGAAGACAGATCCAAAGTACCGGTTCAACTCGTCTGCCATTTCCTTGTTCCCCATAATAAATTCCCCTGCTTCTGTCTTCAAGGGACCCACATTTGCCTTGACTATTTTTTTCCTTTTCACATACCTAAAAAAGCTTTTACTATCCTCCTTTATATTATTGGCTAGTTTACCCTCGTACCTCATCTGTTCTCCCCGTATTGCCTTTTTAGATATCTCATGTTGCTCTTTAAAAGAGTCCCAATCCTCTGGCTTCCCACTCTTCTTTGCTATGTTATACTTCTTCTCTTTTATTTTTATGCTGTCCTTGACTGCCCTTGTCAGCCACGGGTGCCTCTTATTCCCTTTAGAATCCTCCTCCTCTTTGGGATAAATTGATCCTGCAACTTCTGCATTATTCCCAGGAATACCTGCCATTGCTGTTCCACTATCTTCCCTGCTAGGGCCTCCTTCCAGTCAATTTTGGCCAGCTCCTGCCTCATGCCTCTGTAATCCCCTTTGCTATACTGTAATACTGACACTTCCGATTTTCCCTTCTCCCTCTCAATTTGTAGAGTAAAACATGATATTGTGGTCACTACCTCCTAATGGCTCTTTTACCTCGAGTCCCCTTATCAGATCAGGTTCATTACACAACACGAAATCCAGAATTGCCTTCTCCCTGGTAGACTCCAGTACAAGCTGTTCTAAGAATCCATCTCAGAGGCACTCCACAAACTCTCTTTCCTGGGGTCCATTACTAACCTGATTTTCCCAGTCTACCTGCATATTGAAATCTCCCATAACAACCGTAGCATTACCTTTGCGACATGCCAATTTTAGCTCTTGATTCAACTTGCATCCTATGTCGAGGCTACTGTTTGGGGGCCTGTAGATAACTCCCATTAAGGTATTTTTACCCTTACAATTCCTCATTTCTATCCATACTGATTCTACATCTCCTGATTCTATGTCACCCCTTGCAAGGGAGTGAATATCATTCCTTACCAACAGAGCGACCCCACCCCCTCTGCCCACCTGTCTGTCTTTTTGATAGGTCGTATACCCCTGAATATTCAGTTCCCAGCCCTGGTCCCACAACATCATACTTGCCAATGTCTAACTGAGCCTCAAGCTCATCCACTTTATTTTTTATACTTTGCGCATTTAAATACACCAATTTATCATCGGTATTCACCTCCCCTCTCACACCGGTCACTATTGGCCCTGACCTTACTCTCTTATCCCATCTAGAACTTTCCTTCCCATTTATTTGAGAGTCCTTTGCAATTTCTCCTGTATTCGCTTCCCCTTTAACTCCAAGTTCATATTCCCAATTTGTCAACCCCTCCCCCCACTACTTAGTTTAAACCCACACGTGTAACACTAGCAAACCTAATCACCCTTACATTAGTTCTATCCTACACACTAGGGACAATTTACAGAAGCCAATTAATCTACAAACCTGCACGTCTTTGGAATGTGGGAGGAAACTTGAGCACCCAGAGAAAACCCACGCGGTCACAGGGAGAACGTACAAACTCCGTACAGACAGCACCTGTAGTCAGGATTGAACCCGGGTCTCTGACGCTGTAAGGCAGCAACTCTACCGCTGCGGCACTGTGCCTTCCCCGAAAACTGCTTCCTATCTTCTAATAGAAACTCCCGTTGTAAATGTATCGATGGTAGTTAAGTACTTAGAGAAATTTTGAAGTCTTAAGAGGCATTCAGTGAATGAGTTATCAAAGCCAATATTTTAAAGTTGATTATTGAATTGTTGGGTGCGCCATTGGAAAGAAAGCCTATATTACTCATCTACCTGTGATTAGATTTCCATCTCTGACATTATGTCTATTATCTATTATCCCTGTGAATCAATCCTTTACACTCTCAATGGTGTCAATACACTTTAATTTACGATGATGTTGCCAGGAATTGAGGGCCTGAGCTATAGGGAGAAGTTGGGCAGGCTAGGACTTTACTCCTTGGAGCACAGGAGAATGAGGGGTGATCTTATAGAGGTGTATAAAATCATTAGAGGAAAAGATAGAGTAATCACGGGGCATTTTATGCAGAGTAGAGGAATCGAGAACCAGGAGATATAGGTTTAAGGTTAAAAGAGAACGACTTAATAGGAACCTGAGGGGAGACTTTTACACACAGATAGGTGGTGGGTATATGGAACGAGCTGTCAATGGAGGCAGGTACTATAACAATATTTTAAATACATTTGGACAGGTACATGGATAGGCTTAGAGGGATATGGGCCAAACGCAGGCAATTAGGACTAGTGCAGAGGAGGCATCTTGGTCGGCATGGGTAAGTTGGGCTGAAGGGTCCATGATATATAACTATGACTTTACCTAATGTGGCTTTTTACAATTACTCATATAATGTCAAGTATCACCCAGTCTAATTGCCTTCTGCATTAATTATGGTGAGATAAATAATATCACATTTTCAAACAGGTGCTCAATAAGAAATTACTGCGCACTAAATTAAAATGTACCAATTAAAATCGGCCCAACTTACCCATCATCAGAGTCGAGGTAAGCCATTGAGTCACAGCAAACACCTACGCAGCTAGCAAAATAAAACAGGGAATGCTCATTGGAACTGGGATCCACGGTGACTTTAAGGCACATGGGATCTATGGTGAAAACATTTCTTCACACAGAGAGTGGTGAGTCTGTGGAATTCTCTGCCACAGAAGGTAGTTGAGGCCAGTTCATTGGCTATATTTAAGAGGGAGTTAGATGTGGCCCTTTTTGCTAAAGGGATCAGGGGGTATGGAGAGAAGGCAGGTACAGGTTACTGAGCTGGATGATCAGCCATGATCATATTGAATGGCGGTGCAGGCTCGAAGGGCCGAATGGCCTACTCCTGCACCTATTTTCTATGTTTCTATGTTTCTATGGTGATTTAGCAGATCAAATTCAAAATTGTCTTGCCCAGACAGGACAAGTAGTTGTGGATGAGGGTTATTCTGATTGGAAATCTGTGACCAGAGATCAGTGCTGGGACCTCTGTTTGTGATATATCTCATTTGGACGAAAATGTACATGAGTTGATCGGGAAGTTGGCAGATGACGAAACAAATTGCCGAAGTTATGGATAGTGACGAAGGTAGTCAAAAAATACAGCAGGATAGACAGATACTTTATTGTCACATGTACCGTGAAGGTACAGTGAAATTCTTTGTTTTTGCAGACACTGCACAAAAGAGGCGCAGACAAAGGCACAAAGTGCCCTGAAATATTGTTGGTTCCCTTCTTCATTCCCCCCCTTCCCCCCCGCCACCTCACATCACCTCCACAAGTCCCCCTTGTTCTCGGTGTGTCCCCCAGGCCAGGTCCCCATTATTCTTCACGACCTCGACCTCTGACCTCATGTTCCACATCCCTCCTCTGAAAGATCAGTTGGAAATATGGGCAAAGAAATGGCGAATGGAGTTTATTCCGGACAAGGAATGGGATCGTTTGGGCCTGTTTGCAGGGCAGGCTGTTTACAGAGGGCTGCATGACTCTTTGACTCTCCGACTCGATAATACTTAACAACACAAGCACAAAATGGATGGTGATCCAGGTACTTTCAATGGGAACCATTTTCCATCTAGGTTTGATTCCACCTAAGCTAAACTTGCATGGAAAAAATGTCTGATCGCAAAAGCATTTAATGATTCTCTTGAAGCAAGTTTGACAATTACATGTGCAGCCTCACTGTTGATTCCAAGGCAAGTGCTGTGTAAGCAAGTTCGAAGCTAACTGCAATATGTAAATCGGTGCAACACTCTGAAAATAGAGCACCTGTCTGCTCCAAACATCACCGTAGCTTTGCAAATGCCTTCCCTGCCACTGGATTTCAAAACAGGGATCGTGTTGCTTTTATAACGTTCGATTTTTTGATGTGTCACTGGCATTTATAGCTCATCCCCGACTGGCGAGCCTCCTTCCTGAACAACTGCATCATCCCGTGTACATGGTAGGGAATTCCTGGGATCAGGTCAGCAAGGGTGGAAAAGTAAAGGCATATTTCAAGAGACATGAGACATAGATGGGAAGGTGGGGAGAATCGATGGGGGGAGGGGGGCAGAAGAGGGGAAAGGGGAGTGGACATAGGGGGCAGGAGTAGAAGGGGGAAGGGTGGAAGGGGAAGAGGGGAGAAGGGGGGAAGAATGGGTGGGAAGAAGGGGGAGGGGAAGGGGGTGGGGGAAGAGGGGAAGTGGGCAAGGAGATGGGGAGCTGGGGGAAAGGGGGAAAAGAGGGATGGTGGGGACGGAGGTAGTGGAGAGGGGAAGGGAAGAGAAATTGCGGGGGGGTGGGGGGAAGAAGGGGGAGGGTGGTGGGGGGTAAGAGAAGGGGTGGAGGGAAGGGAAGAGAGATCATGTAGGGGTAGGGGAGAAAGGGAAAGAAAGGGGTGTGGAGGGGGAAGGAGGAGGAGGGTGGGTAGGGGAAGGGAAGAGAGATCATTGGGGGTGTGGGGGGTAGGGGGAGGGGAAGGGGAGGGAAGAGCAGGAAGGGCGATGGGGGGAAGGGAAGAGATCTTTGGGGGGTAGGGGGGAGAAGGGGAAGGGGAGGGAAGAGCAGGAAGTGGGATGGGGAAGGGAAGAGAGATCATGGGGGGATGGAGAGAAGAGGGGGAGGGGGAGGGGGAGGGGAGGAAAGGGAAAGGAGGGAGTGAGCAACATCAGTGGAGGTGAAGGGATGGTTAATGTTTTATGTTGAGAACCTGCATCAGGTGCGAGATACTTCTCCTGCCTGTCTTCGTGTGTGACTTCAAAGTAACAGAAGCCCTGGTCCTGCATGGCGGAGATCGCAGGTTTGGTTGTGGAACCAAGATCCTGTACCTCTGTCTGACGTACCTGCATTTCTTTATAGAGGTCCCAAACTCCATGCTGGCGTGGCGCTGGTCTTCAGATGCATCTTCTACTCTGCTCCTTACTCCAGCAATTGCTTTCCATTACAAGAAGTGTTTATTCTGAAGTGTGAGAGACTGAGGGGAGACCTGGTGGAAGTACACACAATTAACAGAGGAAGACCTGGTGGAAGTACACACAATTAGCAGAGGCATAGATTAGTAGATAGGCCATTATTTGCTCGGGTATGAAATGTCGAATGCTAGAGGGCATAGCTTTAAGGTGAGAGCAGGAAGGTTTAAAGGGGATGTGCAGGACAAGTGGGCAGCACAGTGGTGCAGCGGTAGAGTTGCTGCCTTACAGCACCAGAAACCCGGGATTGATCCTGACTACAGGTGCTGTCTGTACAGAGTTTGTGCCTTTTCTATGTGACCGCGTGGGATTTCTCCGGTTTCCTCCCACATTCAAAAGGCGTGCGGGGTTGTTGGTTAATTGGCCTCTGAAAGATTGCCTGTGGCGCGCAGGGAGTGGTTGTGAAAGTGGGATAAGGTAGGACTAGCGTGAACGGGAGGTCGATGGTCAGCACGGACTCAGTGTGCCAAAGATGCCTGTGTCCATGCCGCATCTTTTTATTATTTCGTATGTTGTCCCTGGTATGCAGGATAGAACTGGTGTACGGGTGATCGTTGGTCAGCATGGACCCGGTGGGCCGAAGGGCCTGTTTCCATGCTTGTACATCTAGACTAAACTAAACAAAGTCTTTTACACAGAGTGTGGTGGATGCCTGAACGCACTGCTTGAGGAACTGGATAGCAGAAATGATAAGGGCATTGAAAAGGCATTCAGACAGGCATACAAACGGACAGGACATGGAGTGATATGGACCATGTGCAAGCAGATGGGATTTGTCTAAATTAGCATATGGTCGACAGAGGCCCAGAGGGCTGGTGGGTCTGTTCCTGTGTTGTACTGTTATTTGTTCAATGTCCTAATTCCACAAGTTCATCACAAATCTGAGTGAAAAAATGTATTCTAATCTCAGTCCTAAACCTTTTATTCTGTTATTTGAGACAGTGAGCCTTGCTTCTAAAAGCCCTTGCCCGTGTGTTACACCCTCTCTCCGTCCGCTTGGTCGAGCTCATAAAAATGTTGTTTGGCTCAGTGAAAATTTTGTGTATCTTAATTAAATCCCCTCTTGTTAATCATGGAGCCAAACAGTGTGGAAACCGTCCCCCTGGCCCAACGTCCATACCGACCAACATCCCCCATCTATTCTAGCCCCACCTGCCTGTGTTTCTGTTTCCTGGTCAGCTGGTCAGCCGACTGGTGCATCCATACACATGCGAGGAACTCATCCTCCACACAAGTGTCATGGAGTCATTGAGCTCTACAGCACGGAAACAGGCCCTTCAGCCCACCCAAGATCGCATTTCGGGATGGTCCCATTTGCCCACTTTTGGCCAATATCCCTCTTAAACCCTTTCTATCGATATATGTTCAAATGTCTTTTGAACGTTGTAACTGTATCCATTTCCGGTAGACACAAAGTGCTGGAGTGACAAGTCAGACGGCATCTGTGGAGAAAAGGAATAGGTGATGTTTTGGGTCGAGAGCCTTCTTCAGATTGAGAGTCAGGGGAGAGGGAAACTAGAGGTCTGAAAAGGCGCAATTATAAGCTGCCTAAGCAAAATAAGACATTCCCATTTCCTTTTGCTTCCTTATAAATTTAGGTATATTATTATCATGTGCACCGAGGTACAGTGAAATGCATTGTTTTGTATGCTGCCCAATAAAATCAGAAGTACTGTACACACATACAGTCAAACCGAACTCAAAAATACAAAAGGGTAGAGTGAAGGGAAAGAGAGAGATATACAGAATGTAGTTCTCAGCACTGTAGTGCACCTAAAATAGACAAAGTGCTGGAGTAATTCAGTGGGTCAGTCAGCACCTCTAGAGAAAATCTCCAGAGATGCTGTCTGACCCGTTGAGTTACTCCGGCACTTTTTGCCTATCTTTGGTATATACCAGCATCTGCAATTCCTTGTTTCTACGTCGTTGTGCACCAGTTCCAGAGAGAACGTCCAATGTCTGCAATGAGGTCGAGGTTAATTGGACAGTACTCTAGTTCATCCTCTGGTTGAAAGTACTGGAAGAAAATAGTGGAAGAAAATAACATGGTCTTGGCGCTGACAGACATCAATCTCAGGGCCGGCAGAGGTTTGCCTCGTTAGGTAATCAAAATCAGTTTTGGTGGGGGGGGGGGTGGGGGGAATAAGTGCCACAATAGTCTCAGGCAGGTTAACATGGTCAGACTAGCTTCAGTCTTCCATTAGACTAAATGTGTAGGAAGGAACTGCAGATGCTGGTTTAAACCGAAGATAGACACAAAAAGCCGGAGTAACTCAGCGGGTCAGGCAGCATCTCTGGAGAGAAGGCATGGGTGATGTTTCAGGTCTGAAGAAGGGTGTCGACTAGAAACATCACCCATTCCTTCTCAATAGACAATAGACAATAGGTGCAGGAGGAGGCCATTTGGCCCTTCGAGCCAGCACCGCCATTCAATGTGATCATGGCTGATCATTCTCAATCAGTACCCCGTTCCTGCCTTCTCCCCATACCCCCTGACTCCGCTATCCTTAAGAGCTCTATCTAGCTCTCTCTTGAATGCATTCAGAGAATTGGCCTCCACTGCCTTCTGAGGCAGAGAATTCCACAGATTCACAACTCTCTGACTGAAAAAGGTTTTCCTCATCTCAGTTCTAAATGGCCTACCCCTTATTCTTAAACTGTGGCCCCTTGTTCTGGACTCCCCCAACATTGGGAACATGTTTCCTGCCTCTAACGTGTCCAACCCCTTAATAATCTTATACGTTTCGATAAGATCTCCTCTCATCCTTCTAAATTCCAGTGTATACAAGCCTAGTCGCTCCAGTCTTTCAACATATGACAGTCCCGCCATTCCGGGAATTAACCTAGTAAACCTACGCTGCACGCCCTCAATAGCAAGAATATCCTTCCTCAAATTTGGAGACCAAAACTGCACACAGTACTCCAGGTGCGGTCTCACTAGGGCCCTATACAACTGCAGAAGGATCTGTTTGCTCCTATACTCAACTCCTCTTGCTATACCCTAAACTTCTCTCCAGATATGCTGCCTGTCCCGCTGAGTTACTTGAGCTATTTGTGTCTATCTTCTGTTAGTCTAATATGCATATGTGTCTGTATTCCACAAAATAATTAATTGACCATAAAAACATTTGGCGTCCCAAAGGGGTGATAAAAATCCATGTAAATTTTATTTTAATTGCTCTTATTGCAGATTTATTGGAATTGTGCTTAAACTACACAATTTCTCTTATTTGTAAAAACATTATGCACATTTGTACACAAATTGGCAAATAAAACATAGGGAACTATACCATAAACTTCTGCTTTGGTGAACTCTTTACCTGATGCAGTGATGCTTTGTATTAAAGCAATGAATGACATCAAAACATGACAACTCTTATATACCGTCTCACTGTACTTTTCATATACACTTGTACTTAACTAAGATTTTGTTTTTAGTTTAGTTTAGTAGAGAGTTACATGCGTGGAAACAAGCCTTTCGGCCATTGAGCATGCACTGAACAGCGATCCCCGCACATTAACACTATCCTACATATACTTGGGACAATTTGCATTTCTACTCAGTTAATTAACCTACAAACCTGTACGTTTTTGGAGTGTGGGAGGAAACCGGAGATCTTGGAGAAAACCCGCGCAGTCACGGGGACAACGTGTAAACTCCATACAGACAGCGCCCGTAGTCGGGATCGAACCCGAGTCCCGGCGCTGAAAGCCACCGTGTAGCCCATGTGCTTATGTACAGTAATACTTTCATTGAATTGTATGCAAAAAAGGAATATCACAGTACTTTGGTACTGTCATAGTCTTGAGCCCCCAATAAGAGTCAAGGACCCCAGATATTAACCATCAGCAGTTGGTTTATCTTACTTGCACAGGAGGAGACATTCAGTACATAGGGGAGTGGGTAGAGCAGAGGATGTCCTGGTTGGTTTGCTCCTGGGCCAGGCCAAGCTGGCCATTCGTGGGTCATGGCGCCAGGCAGAAGTGCTCTTCCCGAGTCCACTGCCTGCCCCTTTTCCGGGGTTATCTCCGTGCTGGGGTGGTGCTCAAGAAAGAACACGCTGTGTCCACGGGCACCATGGAGGGGTTCCGGGCCTACTCAACCTCTCCCTATAGCTCAGACCCTCTAGTCCTGGCAACATCCTCGTAAATTCTCTGTACCCTTCTCTGTACCCTGTTCTCTGTACCCTTTCCAGCTTGACAACGTCTTTCCTGTAACATGGTGCCCAGAAATGAACACAATACACTAAATACGGCCTCACCAATGTCTTATACAATTGCAACATGATCTCCCAACTTCGATATTCGGTACTCTGGCTGATGAAGGCCCATGTGCCAAAAGTCTTTTTGACCACCCGATCTACCTGCGACTCCACTATGCGCATTAGTTCTGTGTTATCCCACTTCCTCTCCACTAGGGACAATTTACAGAGGCCAATTAATCTACAACCCCGCATGTCTTCGGAATGTGGGAGGAAACCGGAGTGCCCAGAGGAATCCCATGAGGTCACAGGGAGAACGTGAAAACTCCACACAGACAGCATCCGAGGTCAGGATGGAACCAAGCTCTCTCCAGCTGTGAGGCAGCAGCACTACTAGCTGCACCATTGTGTCGCCCCTTATCTATCTTTAACCTATCTCCTAATGTAACCTATCTCTTCTAAAAGTTAAATATGTTCATATGTTCATAAGCCATAGCAGCAGAATTAGGCCATTGAGTCTACTTTGCGATTCAATCATGACTGATCTATCTTTCCCCTTCAACCCCATTCTCCTGCTTTCTCTCCGTAACCTTTGACACCCTTACTTATCAAGTATCTGTCGATCTCCTCCTTAAAAATACCCAAAGACTTGGCCTCCACTGCTGTCTGTGGCAATGAATTCCACAGATTCACCACCTTCTGACTAAAGAAATTCCTCCTCATCTCCTTTCCATCGGTACGTCCTTTTTATTCTTAGACTCTGCCGTCTGGTCCTATTCTCTCCCACCAGTGGAAACATCCTCTCCTCATCCATTATCCAAGCCTGTTATATTATCCAATATGTTTTTATGAGATCCCCTCTCATCCTTCCATGTTTCCAATGAGGCGATCATACCGTGACTAGTTCCGTTTGTATAACCAGATCATCTAATTGCTTATTAATACATTTGTATTCACATAAAGAGTCGTCATTTTGTTCTTTTTACCATTGCTCCCTGCTCTGACTCTAATTAGAGGTGTACTCTTCCACTTGTGCCTGCCATTCCATCCTTACAGAATAATTACCTTTATGCAGCTTTCTACCTTTGTTCTTCAATTGACCTTGTCATTTCTCTTTAATTTTCTTAAAGCTCCCTCTTCAGAGCCCACCCTCCCACTCTATAGTTCAAAGCCATATCTGTTGCTCTTGATATTTTACTCGCTGTTCCGAACCAGGCAAGGATTTCTTCTCTCAGAGTTATGTAACATAAGCAAATTTGCAGATGACGCAAAGCTGGGTGGCAGTGTGAACTGTGAAGAGGATGCTGTGAGGATGCAGGGTGACATGGATAGGTTGGGTGAGTGGGCAGATGTATGGCAGATGCAGTATAATGTGGATAAATGTGAGGTTATCCACTGAGGTGGCAAGAACGAGAAGGCAGATTATTATCTAAATGGTGTCAGATTAGGAAAAGGGGAAGTGCTACGAGACCTGGGTGTCCTTGGACATCAGTCACTGAAAGTAAGCATGCAGGTACAGCGGGCAGTGAAGAAAGCTGATGGCATGTTGGCCATAATGAGAGGATTTGAGTATAGGAGTAAAGAGGTCCTTCTGCAGTTGTACAGGGCCCTGGTGAGACCACACCTGGACTATTGTGTACAGTTTTGGTCTCCTAATTTGAGGAAGCACATTCTTGCTATTGAGGGAGTGCAGCGTAGGTTCACGAGGTTAATTCTCGGGATGGCGGGACTGTCATATGATGAAAGAATGGAACGATTGGGCTTGTATGCACTGGAATTTAGAAGGATGAAAGGGGATCTTATAGAAATATATAGAATTATTAAGGGATTGGACACACTAAATGCAGGAAACATGTTTCTGATGTCGGGGGAGTCCAGAACCAGGGGCCACAGTTTAAGAAGAAGGGGTCGGCCATTTAGAACTGAGATGAGGAAAAACTTCACCCAGAGAGTTGTGAATTTGTTGAATTCTCTGCCTCAGAAGGCAGTGGAGGCCGACTCACTGGATGCATTCAAAAGAGAGTTAGATAGAACTCTTAGGGCTAGTGGAATCAAGGGATATGGGGAGAAGGCAGGAACGGGGTACTGATTTTGGATGATTAGCCATGATCACATTGAATGGTGGTGCTGGCTCGAAGGGCTGGATGGCCTACTCCTGCACCTATTTTCTATGTATCTACGCCCTCCAGAAATATTTGGATGGTGAATCACTGAATATTATTAAGGACTAGTAGATTTTGATCTGTTGGGGAATCAGGGCCTATTGGAATCTGGTAGATTCACCATGATCTTTACAAAGGGGGAAAAGGCTCAGAGAACCATTAGGCTTATTCTTCTATTTCTTCAGATCTTTCATGGTTTCAAGATAAATTTATTGTCACATGTACCAATTAAGGTACAGTGAAATTCGAATTACCATACAGCCACACTAAAAAAAAGCAACAAGACACACCACTACATAAACGTTAACATAAACAGCAGATTCCCCACATTCCTCACTGTGATGGAAGGCAATAAAGTCCAATCCTCTTCCTCTATTATTCTCCCGTGGTCGGGGCAGTCGAACCATCAGCAGTCGGGGCGATCGAAGCTCCTGAAGCTGGCGGTCGAAGACCCCGCGTCGAGGTGATTGAAGCTCCTACGTTGGGACGATCGAAGCTCCTACGTTGGGACGATCGAAGTTCTCGCGTTGGGGCGATCAAAGCTCCTGCGCCTTATATCTCATCTATCAATTCACAGATTTTTCTTATTTTTCTTTTAAAATGTTTCTGCAAGTTTCTGCCTACTAAAATGGCACCATGACATACTATGGTTTTTAGCGTTGAGTGGTCTATCTTGCTCTGCTCTATTATCTTTGCTAAGGACTATGGCGTTTTATTTGTACTAGTATTGTGGATTTCAATTTATTGAATTTATGTTTTAGTTTATTATTATTATCATATCATCATCATATCATATATATACAGCCGGAAACAGGCCTTTTCGGCCCTCCAAGTCCGTGCCGCCCAGCGATCCCCGTACATTAACACTATCCTACACCCACTAGGGACAATATTTACATTTACCCAGCCAATTAACCTACATACCTGGGTATGTATTATCTGGGTGTATTACATTTCCAGGCCTGTTCGGCTGATGCAAATAGGAATTTCGTTGTTCTGTTGTCAGCACATATGACAATTAAACACTCTTGACTCTCCAGTGAGATGAATGAGATGCCTCTTGCCTTTAAATGTCCTATTGTGGCGGATCGGGCCACTCCTTGGGTCAGCCCCCTCGTTACGTGACGGACAGGGAGAGGGGTTAAAAGCCAGACCAAGGGAAGGCGTAGCTATTCCCGAGGAGAACTACGCTGTGGGCAGGAGCTCACAGCCTAATAAAGAATCTCACAAAACACTGCCTGGCGTCTTGCCTTTCTCTGGCCTCCGCCAGGCCACTACATTGGTGACCTCGACGTGATGTCCGTCGAGGTCACCAATGTAGTGGCCTGGCGGAGGCCAGAGAAAGGCAAGATCGGTGTGCGTCCCTGCGCAGGAATACAAACTGGCACCTGTGCCCACGTCACGTCATGGGACATTCCAGCCACACGTCCCTGCCGCTCTGGAGGACTGCCAGTTTGTATTCCTGCGCAGGGACGCACACCGATCACTTCTCCAGCGGCCGTACGAGGGCCCCTTCCGGGTCCTGCAACACGGCTCGGCCACATTCGTTCTGGACATGGGGGGCCGCAGAGAGACTGTTTCGGTCGCACGGCTGAAGCCGGCACACGTGGACATTGATCGGCCGGTGCTGGTTGCGCAGCCCCGCCCGCGCGGTCGCCCCCCATCCAAGCTACCCCCTACGGTCTCTGTTTCGACCCCTCCACCTGTTTGTCAGCCGCCGGTCCCTGCGCCGGTCATGGTGCGCACCCGGGCTGGTCGCCTCGTGCGCCCTCCTGTCCGTTTTGTACCTCCGGTTCTTGGGGGGGGTCCTGTGGCGGATCGGGCCACTCCTTGGGTCAGCCCCCTCGTTACGTGACGGACAGGGAGAGGGGTTAAAAGCCAGACCAAGGGAAGGCGTAGCTATTCCCGAGGAGAACTACGCTGTGGGCAGGAGCTCACAGCCTAATAAAGAATCTCACAAAACACTGCCTGGCGTCTTGCCTTTCTCTGGCCTCCGCCAGGCCACTACACTATCCTTTAAATTAATGTTCCATTGCATCCTTTCGAAAGTGTGACAACAATTGAGGACTTTCACGACCACGTTGGAAGGGAATTGACGCCTGGAATAATTCCCTGCTACAGGAGTGGCATTTGTCTCAAAGATTAGTCTCTGCAGAGACTACAGATAAGACGTCTTCACTAGATGATGTTGTTGGCATTGGTCTACGCAACCACTGAGGAGAGAGTGAACAGAAAGTTACCGACAAGCATGTTTTTATCAGTCGGAACATTTTGAGTGCAGTCCTTCTCAAGCGAAAGAGGAGATTGTCAATAAAAGTTATCAGACAAATAGAAGAATAGAATGTCGATACTGGTGAATTGGTAAATGGAAGAAACAGGCTGATGAGTTGTGAGTTGTAAAGGCTGAATGAAGTTTTGCTTCATACAAGTTGAAAGGTTTGGCTCCCTTGAGACCTGACTGAAGTTCAGTTGAAAGCGTTTTATCGGGACGCATCACAGCATGGTTTGGGAACAGCTCCATCCAAGACTGCAAGAGATTGCAGAGAATTGTGGACTATCTTTTATTGGACTTTACTGGACTTTATCTCGCACTAAACATTATTTTCCTTATCATGTATCATTGTAGTTGGCTTGATTGTAATCATGTGTAGTCTTTCCGCTGACTGGTTAGTACGCAACAAAAGCTTTTCGCTGTACCTCGGTACATGTGACAATAAACTAAACTAAACTAAACTCAACTACACCCATCTAAACTATCATCTTCCACTGATCAGGAGAACTGGTCTTTGTAAGTATAGACATAGCCCGGATCATTAAGGGTTTTGAAAACTGCCCATAATCCAAAGTCTCTGTGGGCTGGGCAGCTGGACAGCTGGACAGACGAGGCTGGTGGGACTCACGGCCTGCAGGGGGAAGCCACCATGCTTCCATTGAAGATAAGACATGGGGAAAAAAATAGCTGGAGACGACAGATCTGAGGAGCAAGGGCCAGTAGGAGAGGGGACCTGGCGTCTGTCCTTCCGTTCCCTTAAGGCCGGCTGCTGGAAGCACTCCCGGGCACATAGGTGGACAGGCGAGGAAAGGGACGCTGGTTGCTGGATGTTCCAGATGTCCAAGAAAGGAGGCCCTGCAGCAGCCTGGGGTTTGCCTGCTCACCCGACCTAGTGCATGGACTGGAGTTTGAAAATGGCACCTCTTGTTTGTGGGTATCAGTGGACTACCTCTGTACACTTTGTAATCAGTGATGGTGCTTAGGTATGGCAGTACTTCACTGAACTGTATGCAAACAAGGAATTTCACCATGCATTTGCACATGTGACAATAAAGCACCATTATTTGACCATAGAAATAGGCCAGGATCACAATCCCTTTGAAAGCCCTTTAGCTCCTCACAGCAAACTGGGATAAGAAGCTTGGTCAATTTTTTAATACATGTAGGCCAGATGTCGGCCTTTATATTAAAGTCACCCCATTCTTTAATGTTAGTTTATTTTGAGTTCAACGAATTCTGCTGCAAGTCGAACTGCAATATAAATCAATTCATTTTAAATGTTAATAAAGCCAATTAGAAAAAAACAGTAAGAAGCTGATTCGTGCCTTTCGTTACCCTGAAGGTGATAAAGGATTAAATAGAAAAACCCAACTTGAGAGATTCAAAGCACATAGTTGCTCCTGGTCACTGTTAATGATATCAAATTCCCAGAGAGTTCTGCACAGAATAGTCTAATGCTTCACTGCAGAACCCAGGGAACATAAGTCAACCAAAACACTGATTGCTGGAGGGAATGGACAGGCAACGTTTTGGGTCAGGATATTTGTTCAGACTCTAAGTCTGAAGAAGGTTGCTGACCTAAAATGTTGCCTGTCCATTCCCCCTCCCAGATTCTGCCGGATCTGCTGAGTTTCTCCAGCACTTTGTGTTTTGCTCAAGAGTCCAGCATCTGCAGTTCCTTGTGTCTGCAAGGGAACTTAACTATTGGACGTGCTATCTTTCAGATTAGACTTAAAATTAAGGATCTATCTGTTCCTCTCAGGCAAAATCCCATAGTGTTATTTTAAAGAAAAGCATTGCAGTTATGCCGAGCACGTAATGATCTTAGAGAACATGGGTAGGCAATGTTTCTGGTTAGGACCTATCTTCAGACTGAACAACGAAGGTTAAACCATTTCAATTGTACTTCATTTGGTTGTGAAATAGTTTAGCTTAGTTTCGTTTATTGTCACGTGTACTGACATACAGTGAAAAGCTTTAGTTGCGTGCTAACCAGTCAGCTGAAAGACAATACACTATCACCATCGAACTGACCACAGTGTACAGATACAGGTTGAAGGAATATCTAGGGGTGTCCTGTGATTCCGGCAGATGATGCATAAATGCATATCTTTTCCTTCTTGCTGTCTGTCTGAAAGTGCCGGAAGCACACATGCAATGGTTTCCAGAGAGAGCTGCTGCTGAAATCATGAAACAACCCTCATTGTGGAAACAGAAAAGGCCCAGGCATTCTGACGTGGAGAACGGTAACAATTTTGTAATCAAGTACACCAATTTCACTTTTGATAACTTACCTTAGAATTAGTTGAAGGAAATGACGGCACAGTGGCGCAGCGGTAGAGTTGCTGCCTGACAACGCTGGACCCCAGTTCGATCCTGACTACGGGTGCTGTCAGAACGGCATTTGCATGCTCTCCATGTGACTGCGTGGGTTTCTCTGGGTTCTCCAGTTTCCTCCCACATTCCAAAGGTAGGCGGGTTTGTAGGTTAATTAGCTTCTATAAATTGTCATTAGAGTGTAGCATTGAACTAGTGTACAGGTGATCATTGGTCAGCGTGGACTCAGTGGGCCGAAAGGCCTGTTTCCACACTGTATCTCTAAACTAAAGTAAAGTAAAGTAAACTAAACTAAACTGAACTAGTGGCTCACTATATTAAAGGAGTGCTCTGAGCTTGTAATGCCTGGTCTGACGTGGATGTGTGCATCCCATCATTTTCCTCCGGGTGCTTCAGTTTCCTCCCACAATCCAAAGACATGCAGGTTTGTAGCTTAATTGGCACCTGTAAAATTGCCCCTAGCGTGTAGTGTACGGGCGATCATTGGTCGGTGTGGTCTTGGTGGGCCGAAGGGCCTGATCCTACGGTGTATCTCGGAACTAAACTGTTAATAATTCGTAGGAAGGAACTGCAGATGATGGTTTAAACCAATGATAGACACAAAAAAGCTGGAGTAACTCAGAGGGTCAGGCAGCACCTCTGGGGAAAAGGAATGGGTGACGTTTCAGGTCGAGACCGTTTTTCAGACTGAGAGTCAGGGGAAAGGGAAATAAGAGAAGTAGACGGTGATATAGAGAGATCTAAAACAAAAAAATAATTTGAACCTGCTCTGGAAAGAAGAGAGTTGAAATACTGCAGTCTGATGAATGTTCCTCCTGGATCATGCTCAAACTATTCAACTAAATTTCCCTTATGGCTCATACGTACCAGTGAATCAGATCAATAACATTGGAGTACAAGTCCACAAAAGCTACACTAATGACTTGTGAGATGGTGATCGATTAATCCCAAATAAGCCCCCTCAAATGCTGATACAGATTAGTGCTCAAAATATCTGCGATTCCATTCATCTTAGTTATTCCAGTCCAACCAAAGAATTTAATTTCACGGTGCAAGGCTGCATCATATTGTTCTTGGAACTGTCGCAGAGATGTGAGAATGCTCCCTCAGCAGCTCTCTCTCTCTGGGGTAATAGATCTGCTTACAAATGACCAGGGTTTGAAATATGACCGGGAAATTGGAACTGCGCATCCAACATGGCGTCACAGCAGCGCAGCTGGTGGAGCTGCTGACCCACGGCGCCAGAGACCCGGGTTCAATCCTGACAGCAGCTGCTGACTGTGTGGAGTTTGCACGTTCTCGTCGTGAGCGCAGGAGTTTCCGCAGGGTGCTCCGGTTTCCTCCCACATCCCAATAATTGTGCGTGTTTGCAGGTTAAATTGGTCTCTGTAAAATTTGCCCCTAATGTGCAAGGAGGTGGATGAGAAAGTGGGATCAGAGAACGAGTGTAAATGGGTATAGACACAAAATGCTGGAGCAACTCAGCAGATCAGGTAGTATCTCTGGAGAAAAGGAATACATGATGTTTCAGGTCAGAACCCTTCTTCAGACCCAAAACGTTGCCTATTCCTTTTCTCCAGAGATGCTGCCTGACCAGCTGAGTTACTCCAGCACTTTGTGCCTATCTTTGATATAAACCAGCATCTGCAGTTCCTCCCTATTACATACAACCTTGTGAATTGGGCTCGTGAATGGACCACATGGATCCCAGCTAACCTGACTGTAACCTCCAATTATATTTCACCCTCTAGATTATCAACTTTTTGCCTTAAAGTATGCAAAGACTCCGTTTTCATGACTGAACAAGTGAAAAAAGGCTTATTTCTGCATTAAACGCACCATCCTATAGGATGCAGCTCTGTAGGATTTTGGTTAGGCCACGTTTGGAGTCTTGTAAGCAGTGCTGGTTGCTCCATTACAGAAAAGATGTGGAGGCTTTGGTGAGGGTGAAGAGGAGGTTTACCAGTATGCTGCCTGGATTACAGGGTTTCATCTACTGAGAGAGGTTGAATAGACTTGGATAATATTCTCTGGAGTGTCAGAGGTTCAGGGGAGACTTGATAGAAGTATATAAAATTATGAGAGGCATAGATAGCGTGGGTGGAAATGTCCAGCACTGGAGGACATAGCAAAAAGTTGAGAGGGGGAGAAGAGTAATGGAGATGTGTGGGGCAGGTGTTTTACACAGAGTGGTGGGGGCCTGGAATGCGCTGCCAGGGGTGGTGGTGGAGGCAGACACGACAGTGGCGTTTAAGAGGCTTTTAGATCGGCACATTGAAGTGCAGGGAATAGAGGAATATGGATCACGTACAGGCAGTTGAGATCAGTTTAACTTGGAATAAAAATTGTTGGCCCAAAAGGGAAAATACAATGGTTTGGCACTGATTGAATAGAACTCCCAAAATGTTACTATAGATTAGAAGAGTTAGGTGGCATTTTCTGTTATGAGACATCAACGAGATCTGGGTGTCCTAGTGCATCAGTCAATGAAAGGAAGCATGCAGGTTCAGCAGGCAGTGAAGAAAGCCAATGGAATGTTGGCCTTCGTAACAAGAGGAGTTGAGTATAGGAGCAAAGAGGTCCTTCTACAGTTGTACCGGGCCCTGGTGAGACCGCACCTGGAGTACTGTGTGCAGTTTTGGTCTCCAAATTTGAGGAAGGATATTCTTGCTATGGAGGGCGTGCAGCGTAGGTTCACTAGATTAATTCCCGGAATGGCGGGACTGTCGTATGTTGAAAGGCTGGAGCGATTGGGCTTGTATACACTGGAATTTAGAAGGATGAGGGGGGATCTTATTGAAACATATAAGATAATTAGGGGATTGGACACATTAGAGGCAGATAACATGTTCCCAATGTTGGGGGAGTCCAGAACAAGGGGCCACAGTTTGAGAATAAGGGGTAGGCCATTTAGAACGGAGATGAGGAAGAACTTTTTCAGTCAGAGGGTGGTGAAGGTGTGGAATTCTCTGCCTCAGAAGGCAGTGGAGGCCAGTTCGTTGGATGCTTTCAAGAGAGAGCTGGATAGAGCTCTTAAGGATAGCGGAGTGAGGGGGTATGGGGAGAAGGCAGGAACGGGGTACTGATTGATAGTGATCAGCCATGATCGCATTGAATGGCGGTGCTGGCTCGAAGGGCTGAATGGCCTACTCCTGCACCTATTGTCTATTGTCTATTGTCTATTGTAACATTATATTATTTTATATGGGATCTTGGGGACTAAGTGCACAGCTCCCTGAAAGTGGTAACATAAGTAGATAGAGTGGTAAGGAAGGTATCAGGTATATTAACCTTCATTGGTCAGGCCATTGCGTAGAAGAGTCATCAAGTCATGAAGCAGCTTCAGACTTTAGACTTTAGAGACATAACGCAGAAACAGGCCCTTCGGCCTACCGAGTCAGCGCCGATCAGCGATCACCCCGTACACTAACACTATCCTACATACTAGGGACAATCTACAATTTTGCCGAAGCCGATTATTCTGCAAACCTGTAAGTCTTTGGAGTGTGGGAGGAAACCGGAGCACCTGGAGAAAACCCACGCAGTCACAGGGAGAATGTACAAACTCCATACCGATAGGACTCGTGGACATGATCAAATCCAGATCTCTGGTGCTGTAAGGCAGCAACTCTGCTGCTGCGTGACTGTGCTGCCCCAAAGCTTTAAGGAACTTTGGTTGGGTCACATTTGCAGTATTGTGTGCATTTCTGCCTGTGCCATTACAGGAAGGTTGTGGAGGCTTTGGAAAGAGTCACAGGAGTTTTACCACAATGATGCATGGATTAGAGGATATTAGCTGGTGGGAGAGATTGGACGGACTTGGATTGATTTCTCTGGAAAGCTGGAGGTTGTGGGGAAGCCTGGTGGAAGTATATAAAATTGTGAGAGGCATGGATAGGCTAGACAGTCAGAACCTCATTTCCACTAATTAATATCAAATACTAGATGGTTTCGCTTTAAGGTGAGAGGGACAAAGTTCAAGGGTGATCTACGGGGCCAGTTTTTTACACAGAAGGTGGTGAGTGACTGGGACATGCTGCCGCGGAGGTGGTAGAGGCATATACAAAAGTGCCATTTCAGAGACTTTTGGATAGGCACATGGATATGCAGGGAATGGAGGGATACAGATTATATGCAAGCAGGTAAGAGTTGGTTTTGGCATTGTGGGCCGAAGGGCCTGTTCCTGTGCGGTACTACCCTATATCCTGTAACACTGGTGCATTACTAGATCACAGCATGTCAATGTTGCTGATGATTGATCAGCGATGGAGAAAGCCCTGTCCCCCCAGGATCTGAGTTTGGTCCGGAGGGGGGGGGGACAGGAGGTTAGCAGTAGCAGAGCGGAGGGTGCGGGTGGGAGTGTGTCTGTGGAGGAGGTCAGTCAGGTAGGATGGGGCCAGGTTATGGAGGGCTTTGTAGGTCATGAGGAGGATTTTGTACTGGATTCTCTGGGGGATGGGGAGCCAGTGGAGCTTGTAAAGGACGGGGGTGATATGGTCACGGATCGGGGAGTGGGTGAGTAGACGGGCAGCGGAGTTTTGGATGTGTTAGAGTTTATTGATGATTTTTGAGGGTGAACCATAGAGGAGGCTGTTGCAGTAGTCCAGACGGGAGGTGATGAAGGCGTCGATGAGGGTTTCTGCAGCTGTGGAGGAGAGGGATGGACGGAGACGGGCGATGTTTTTGAGGTGGAAGAAGGCTGTCTTGGTGATGTGTTTGATGTGTTTGTCGAAGGAGAGGGTTTGATCAAAGATGATTCCAAGATTCCGGATGTGAGGGGAGGTGGATACTGGGAAACCATCAATATTGAGGGTGAAGTTTTGGGTGGATTTGGTGAGCGTTTGGTGAACTGTCCAAAAGTCTTCTAAACATTGCTATTGTTCCTGCCTCAACTACTTCCTCTGGCTGCTCATTCTGTCTTCAGTGCCACCCTTCATGCAGAAAGGTTGCTCCTCGGATTTTTATTAAGTATTCCCCACCTCACCTTAAACCCATGCCCTCTAGGTCTACAGTTCCAAAACTGAGGGGAAAAAATATTTCCATTCACCCATCTGCTCCCTTCATGATTTTATACATCTCTTATAAGGTATCTCACTTGCTCCAAGGAATGAAGTCCTGGCCTGTTTAACCTCTTCTTATATCTCAGGCCCTTGTGTCCTGGCAAATCCACAAAAAATAATTTTCTGCACTCTTTCCAGCTTAATGGCATCTTTCATTTTAGTTTAGTTTAGTCTAGAGATACATCGTGGAAACAGCTGCTCAGCCCAAGTCCATGCTGACCAGCGATCATCTTTACACTTGTCCTATCCTCCAAACTCGGGACAATTTCCAAAAAAACAATCAACCCACAAACCTGCACATCTTTGGAATGTGTGAGAAAACCAGAGCACCCGGAGGTCACAGTGGTCACAGAGTGGTCACAGAGAGAACGTGCAAACTCCACATAGACAGCACCCATAGTCAGGAGCGAACCCGGATCTCTGGCGCTGTGAGGCAGAAAATCTAATGCTACACCACAGAGTTTGTATGTTCTCCCTGTGTCTACTGGGCTTTCTCCGGGTGCTCCGGTTTCCTCCCACACTCTGAAGACGTAAAGATTTGTAGGTTAATTGTCTTCTGTAAATGATAAATTGCCCCTTGTGGTAGGATAGTGCTCGTGTACAGGTTGGTCGGCATCGACTCGGTGGGCTGAAGGGCCAGTTTTCACACTTCATCTCTAAAGTCTAAAATCTAGAGAAGATTTACAAAGAAGTTGTGAGGACTTGAGAGTTTGACCTATAAGGAGAGGTTGGGCAGGGTAAGACTTTAATCATTGTAGCATAGGAGGTTGAAAGGGAGATGTTCCAAACGTGTATAAAATCAATAGGCTGAATGCACATTGTCTTTTCCCCAGGGTAGACCAATCAAGAAGTTGACACCATGGGTTTATGGTGAGAGTGAAAAGATTTAATTGGAACCTGAGGGGCAATTATTTTCACATGGTGGTTAGTGGGTTTATGGAACGAGGAAGTAGTTGAGGCAGATACAATAACAAGATTTAAAAGACATTTGGATAGGTACGTGGATGGGAAAGGTCTAGTTTAGTTTAGCTTAGTTTAGCATAGTTTAGTTTATTGTCACGTATACCGAGGTACAATGAAAAACTTTTGTTGCGCGCTAACCAGTCAGCGGAAAGACAATACATGATTACAATCGAGTCACCCACTGTTTCCACACTGTATGACTCTGTTACTAACACCAATGGTACAACTTTACTGGGACAAACAAGACAGAAAGATGGGATTGATGACGAAGATGGATGGTTGCTGTATTTATGACTACATGTTACAGAATTAATTAACTTTTTAAAGCACATGTTGAACACTGATTATCTCGTTTTTTAGGAAATGCTATTCTTTCGCATAATAATTATTTTCCTCTTTATGCATCTGTACCAATCTTAAGAAGGCTTGTTTGCAATGAAAATAAATTGAAACCAAAAAGGAATAAGTAATTAATGTTGCTGGTAAATCTTTCAAAGCGTCTCAGAAGGAAGATAAATTGAGAACTATAGATGAGCAAATGTGATCTAATAGAAAAACACAATGAGATGCTGTAAATCCGAGATGGCTCATCATGAATTTTCACTCTATGTGGTGCGAAAACGGGCTCCATGCAGGAAAACTGTTATCACTGCAACATTAATGGGGGATAAGGGCTTAGGAAAATTCCCCTCTGTTTTGGTAACTGTAACAAGAGTCAGGAGTCAAGAGTGTTTTGTTGTCATATGTCCTGAAAAGGAACAATGAAAACAATGAGATTCTTAATTATCATATCATATCATATACATACAGCCGGAAACATGCCTTTTTTCGGCTCTCCAAGTCCGTGCCGCCCAGTGATCCCCGTACATTAACACTATCCTACACCCACTAGGGACAATTTTTACATTTACCCAACCAATTAACCTACATACCTGTACGTCTTTGGAGTGTGGGAGGAAACCGAAGATCTCGGAGTAAACCCACGCAGGTCACGGGGAGAACGTACAAACTCCTTACAGTGCAGCACCCGTAGTCAGGATCGAACCTGAGTCCCCGGCGCTGCATTCGCTGTAAAGCAGCAACTCTACCGCTGCGCTACCGTGCCGCAGCAGAACAGATATTTAAATATAGTCCTCTGCAAAACCCCTAATAAACAACATATAAAGCTTATTATATGTATAATTAATGTATGTGTATGTATAGATAAATACAATTCATAATTTATATATATATAATACACATTATAATATGCATTATGTATTTATATATCTGGTAATATGTATAAAGTATCTGGAAACTTGAGCACCTGGAGAAAATGCACGCGGTCATTGGGAGAACATACAAACTCCGTACAGAGAGCAATCCTGTAATTAGGATTGAACCCAGGTCTCTGGTGTTGTAAGGCAGCTATTCTACTGCTGTACCACTGTGCCACCCTGAGGGGCAAGAGTTTCAGACAGAGGGTGCTGGGTATTTGGAGCAAATTGCTGGAGGTATAGATTTGTAAAATGTACAAAAATCATTTGCAGAGGGACAGTGAAAGGACAGGTGCGGGCCATATGCTTGCAAATGGGATTAACTTGGCAAGGCATCTTGCACGGCACAGACGAGTTGGACTGATGGGTCTTTATCCATGCTGTGTCAGTCAATGTATGTCTATGTGCAGCTAAGAGTGTACACTGATCAGCTTTGATGGAATCAAACCGTGCTTCAGATGTCTGTGCAACTGTAAGTAAAATTACGAGCTGTTTCATGGAAAATATATGAAACAATTGCTGTTACTCTGCTAGCTAGACAAAATGAACAGTGGCATAACCAAAGCAGAACGAATGTGGGCTCGAATGCCAGAGCTGCTATTTTGATTGCTTGTAGTTCATGCAAGGTGGAACGTGTACCCAGCATGGAGGGAATTCAAGAAGCTGCAATTTAAAAAGATGAAAGCCTTAATACGAACAGTGGGGAAGTGGGAAAACTATGCTGGTGATGGATAGCTTTGAAGCTCGGCTCCAATACACTTGTTGGGCACCCTAGTGAGAAATATTTGATAGGAATCAGATGACTTTTCTGATGGACAGGGTTAGATTTTGCCTTGATGTTTGATTAAAAAAATGATAATGCGAAAGTGGATGTTGAATCTTTCATCTAAAATATCGGACTATTGGGCCCATCTGTAGAAAAGAACTGCAGATGCTGATTTATACCGAAGATAGGCTCAAAGTGCTGGAGTAACTCAATGGGTCAGGCAACATCTCTGGAGAGAAAGGATGGGTGATGTTTCTTCAGACTCTTTCTGTTTCTGTCTGAAGAAGGGTTCCGACCTGAAACGTCTCCATCCTTTTTCTACCCAGATGCTGCCTGACCGGCTGAATTACTCCGTCACTTTGTGTCTATCATCGGGCCCATCTGTGTTCTCAGATGGGTAAACATTGGCGCGTAAGACTAGGAGTAAGAGCAGCTAATTTATCCTCAGGATCGATGGATCACTGATCTGGAACCTAACATTTTGATATTCTTCTCATTTCATTTAATTACCTTGTTTACAATTTAAAAAAAAAATTCAGACGTAATAAGCGTCAATTACCATTTGCGGGATAAAGGTCCAATCTGTTACCACCTCTGTGCATTGGACATCCCTAACGCCAATGTTGTAAGGCTTTAACTCAATTTTGTTTTGACTGCCTGCTTAGTCGAAAAATTCTGTGACGGCATAAAGAGTTTCTTTCTATCTGTGGAGAGGGACTACAGTTCGCAAGACGACCAGAATGGAGGCGAGGGCTGCCATGGGTCTTTGTGGCCTGCTGCAGCTGGGATTGTAAAATGGCGCCAAAATGGCACCTCTTGCATATGAGCTCAGGGGGCTGTACTGTACATTCTGTACTAGTGCTCATGTACGGGGATAGTCTCACTGAGCAGTATGCAAAAAATGGTACTTCACTGTACCTGGTAAATGTGACAATAAAGAAACGACTGAGCAGTATGCAAAAAAATCACTTACTCACTTAATCTATTAATAGTTTTTTGTAATTTAGTGCCCCATCTATCTTTGTGCCATTGTCAAATTTGGACATTTAGCTATGCACCCATCATTTAAAACAATTAAAAAAAAATCTAAATTCATGATTGTTACAGGCCGCAGTACTATAGACAATAGACAATAGGTGCAGGTGTAGGCCATTCGGCCCCTCGAGCTAGCACCGCCATTCAATGTGATCATGGCTGATCATTCTCAATCAGTACCCCGTTCCTGCCTTCTCCCCATACCCCCTGACTCTGGTATCCTCAAGAGCTCTATCTAGCTCTCTGATCCTGGCAGGGCACTATATTTATGCCCTGCCTACATGACTAAGAGTCTAACAACCACATCTCTGTCTCTAAGCCAGATCAATAAATTACATTCAATTTTATGAAACAACTTTAAATAGTAGTTATTTTTATGAAGGACTTGATGAAATAGCTTCTTCAAATCCACATAGATAACATTCACATCAGAGACTGCAAGACATAATGAAGGGATATTGATCACGTGCAGGCAGACAAGATTATTGTAACTTGCAATCATAATCGTCAAAGATAGGCTGAAGGGCCTATTCCTTCTATGTAGGAAGGAACTGCAGATGCTGGTCTACACCAAACATAGACGCAAAATGCAGGAGTAACTCAGCGGGTCAGGCAGCATCTCTGGAGAAAAGGAATAGGTGACATTTCGGGTCGAGATCCTTCTTCAGGGTCAGGACTGTACTGTGTTCCGTGTCAGTTTTGAAGATGCATAGTGGTATCACCGCTAATGACCAATATTTACCTATGAAACAACATCTGAGCAGCACGTTGGCGCAGCTGGAAAATCAGCTGCATCACAGTGTCACAGATGTGGGTTTGATCCTGACCTCAGCTGTTGTTTGTTGGAGTTTGCATATTCTCACTGTGACCATTTGGGTTTCCTCTGGGTGCTCCAGTTTTCTTCCACATCCCAAGCACATGTGGGTTTGTTGGTTGACTGGCCTCTGTAAAATTGCCCCTAATATGTGGAGAGTAGATGCGGAGAAGTGGGTTAATATAGAACTAGTGTGAGCGGATGATCGATGGTCAGTATGGACTCGGTGGGCCGAATGGCCTATTTACAAGCTGTATCTTACAATCTTTCAGTCGCTGAGATGGAGATTAAGAAGTATTTCATCATGACATTACTGTAAGTGGGACTTGCTGTGAGAAAATTGTTTTTCATGTTTCTTTATATTATGACAGTGGCAACATAGAACGGCCTTTTCATTATCTGCAGGTATCCTATGGTTGGGACAGGTGGGACACTCTTTCTTTGCTTCATGGTGAAGTTTGATGGAGCTCAGTGTTAAAAACACACTTGGGAAAATTGATTCTTAAGCTCTAAATAATTTTCCCAAAGGACAACTTACAGATGAATGTAATGCAAAGGCTAAGTAAGGGATCAATAATCCTTATGATTAAAGTACATTTATAGTTCTGTATTGTATCAATTACTGTCTCCAATATTTGTGTCAATATTATACAGATGACAGACACAAAATGCTGGAGTAACTCAGTGGGTCAGGCAGCATCTCTGGAGAAAAGGAATAGGTGGCCTTTTTAAGTTGCGACCTTTCTTCAGACTGAGAGTCAGGGGAGAGGGAAACTAGAGGTGTGAAAATGTTCAGAACAAATCAGAGTCGGCACCCATGATCAAGGAAAGGTGTCCCTCTCCCCTTTCCCTCACCCCTCTCCCTCTCCTTCTCCCCTCACTCTCAGTCAGAAGAAAGGCCTCGAACCGAAACGTTGTCTGACCCGCTGAGTTACTCCAGCATTTTGTGTTTTTCTTCAGTTTAAATATCATATCATATCATATCATATCATATATATACAGCCGGAAACAGGCCTTTTCGGCCCTCCAAGTCCGTGCCGCCCAGTGATCCCCGTACATTAACACTATCCTACACCCACTAGGGACAATTTTTACATTTACCCAGCCAATTAACCTACATACCTGTACGTCTTTGGAGTGTGGGAGGAAACCAAAGATCTCGGAGTAAACCCACGCAGGTCACGGGGAGAACGTACAAACTCCTTACAGTGCAGCACCTGTAGTCAGGATCGAACCTGAGTCTCCGGCGCTGCATTCGCTGTAAAGCAGCAACTCTACCGCTGCGCTACCGTGGTTCCTTCCTACACATATTACACAGACGATATTGGTGTTGGTTTATTATTGACACGTGTATTGAGAAACAGTGCAAAAAATTATTTCGCATGCTACACAGGCAAATCAGACCATACACAAATACAATAGGTATTGTAAAAAGGAAAATAATATAGAATATATTATTAGAGTGCAGAATATAGACGCTCCCCGAATTACGTAAGGGTTACTTCCCGCGGACAGCGTAGGTTTACTAGGTTAATTCCCGGAATGGCGGGACTGTCATATGTTGAAAGACTGGAGCGACTAGGCTTGTATACACTGGAATTTAGAAGGATGAGAGGAGATCATATCGAAACGTATAAGATTATTAAGGGGTTGGACACGTTAGAGGCAGGAAACATGTTCCCAATGTTGGGGAAGTCCAGAACCAGGGGCCACAGTTTAAGAATAAGGGGTAGGCCATTTAGAACTGAGATGAGGAAAAACTTTTTCAGTCAGAGAGTTGTGAATCTGTGGAATTCTCTGCCTCAGAAGGCGGTGGAGGCCAATTTGCTGAATGCATTCAAGAGAGAGCTAGATAGAGCTCTTAAGGATAGCGGAGTCAGGGGGTATGGGGAGAAGGCAGGAACGGGGTACTGATTGGGAATGATCAGCCATGATCACATTGAATGGCGGTGCTGGCTCGAAGGGCCGAATGGCCTCCTCCTGCACCTATTGTCTATTGTCTATTGACCCTTGCGCAAGTCAGATGTGATGTAAGTAGGAAGACCACATGGGAGCTTCCACACAGAGACCACGTGGGATCGTCCGCGAGAAGAGCTGACTAGCCTGCGTAAATGGCCACATGTGATGGCAGTAGTGCACTGGGGCTCGCCTGGAACGGGCACCGCACATGACAACCAGAGCGCGGACTGTACTTTGAATGGCTAAAACATGGCGCCGTTTGCACGCTGGCCCAGTAGACCATTGCTGTACAATTTGCTCATTGTACGTGGGTATGGGGATGGCAATGCCCTACTGGACTGTTGGTAAGAAGATCATTTCACTGTGTGTTTACACTTCACACATGTGACAATAAAAGCACCATTGATTGAAATATTGCTACCGAGATATTTCGGGTCGAGACCCTTCTTCAGACTGAGATTCAGGGGAAAGGGAAACGGGAGATATAGATGGTGATGTAGAGAGATATAGAACAAATGAATGAAAGATATGCAAAAAGTAACAATGATGAAGGAAAGGTGGAGCCCACAATGGTCCATGGCTAGGTGATAACCAGTTATACGAACAGTTCCATTCAACAGGACAACAGTGAAACTCGTAGGATGACTAGGGTGGGGGAGGGATGGAGAGAGAGGGGATACAAGGGCTACTTGAAGTTAGAGAAATCAATATTCATACCGCTGGGTTGTAAGCTGCCTAAGCAAAATATAAGGTACTTTTCCTCCAATTGGTGTTTGGCCTCACTCTGACAATTGAGGAGGCCAAGGACAGAAAGGTCAGTATGGGAACAGGAAGGCAAGTTAAATTGTTTGGCAACCAGGAGGTCATGTAGGGCAAGGCGGATTGAGCGGTCCTTTATTGTTCATCATCTCTATTAATGATTTGGAAGGGAATGTTGGTGACATGATTAGCAGGTTTGCAGATGACACCAAAATTGAACAGTGAAGAAGGATGTCTCAGGTTATATAAGGATCAAGATCAACTGGGAAAGTGGACAAGAGAATGGGATATGGAATATAACTCAAGCATGTATGAAGTGAAGCATTTTGCAAAGTTACAACAGTTCAGGACCTGCACAATAACCTGTGTTATCTCATATCCTTTCGAGATTTAGTGTGTAGAGTACTGCTGTTTTACATTCACTGTCTGTTGTGTGAACTTTCTGCTGCAGAAATCAGGATAAATGGATAAAAGGTGGCAGACAATGGGCCATTCATCTTTTGTGTAGAGAAATGCTTCATTAAGGAGAGAGTGAGTTTAGAGTGTGCCATTTCTGTCACTACTCACAACGCCAAAGAATCACATCGGTATATAGTCTTGCATTTATCCGAAGAATACTTTTTACAGTCGCTGTTTGTTTCAGCAAAGCTAATGGAAGTAATTGCAGATGCTGGTTTACATTTTAAAAAGACACAAAGTGCTGGAGTAACTCAGCATGTCAGGCAGCATCTCTGGAGGACATAGGCAGGCGATGTTTCGGGTTGGGACCCTTCTTCAGAGTCTGAAGAAGAGTCACAACCCGAAACGTCACCTGTTCATGCTCTCCAGTGATGTTGACTGATCCGCTGAGTTACTCCAGCATTTCGTGTCTTATTAACAAACCATGAGAGTCTGAGGAAGGGGTTGGACCCCCAACGTCATCTATTCCATTTCTCCAGGGATGCTGCCTGATCCGCTGAGTTACTCTAGCACTTTGTATCTTGTTGCAGTATGCTGATGACAGCTGGGAAGAAACAGTCCCTGAATCTGGAGGTGTGTGTTTTCAAACTTCGGTGCCTCTTGCCTGATGGGAGAGGGGAGAAGAGGGAGTGACAGGGGTGAGACTCGTCCTTGGTTATGCTGGTGGCCTTGCCAAGGCAGCGTGAAGCTGGAGTCAATGGAAGGGAGGATGGTTTGCGTGATCATCTGGGATATGTGCACAACACTCTGCGGTTTCTTGCAGACTTGGACGCTAGGAGCTTGCGTTGACCACAAACCGCTGGGGCCAGCAGATCAGTGAGCATCTCTGGAGAACAGGGATAGGTGACACTTCAGGTCAGGTCCCAACCGAGAACAGCGAATCATGAGAAACCCGAGAACCTGAGGCATTGCCTATCCATGTCCTCCAGAGATGCTGCCTGAGTTACTCCAGCACTTTGTGCTCTACTTCTATAATCTGTGACTCTCTGCCTCCACCTCTCTCTCAGGCAGTTGGTTCTACACATCCTACAGATTAAGTGGAAACTTTTCTTTCCTGAACTCCACCCTCCAGTCTTTCAGCCAATTAACTTATCACATTAATTTTGTTTAAGTGAAAGCACACAGCAAAAATAAATAATATAGAGTCATAGAGTCGTACAGCGTGGAAACAGGCCCAGTGGTCCAATTTGCCCACACCGACCAACATGTCCCATCTGCACCAGTAAAATGCACTAGAAACATATAATATTCTTAAGGGCTAGATACTGGAAAAATGATCCCGATGTTGAGGGAGTCCAGAACCAGGGGTCACAGTTTAAGAATAAGGGGTCGGCCATTTAGGACTGAGATGAGGAAAATCTTTTTCACCCAGAGAGTTGTGAATTTGGGGAATTCTCTGCCACAGAAGGCAGTGGAGGCCAATTCACTGGATGTTTTCAAGAGAGAGTTAGATATTATTCTTCAGGCTAAAGGAATCAAGGGATATGGGGAGAAAGCAGGAACGGGGTACTGATTTTGGATGATCAGCCATGATCCTGTTGAATGGTTGTGATGGCTCGAAGGGCCGAAAGGCCTACTCCTGCACCTATTTTCTATGTTTCTATGTAGTCCCACCTGCCTGCATTTGGCCCATAACCCTCTAATCCTATCCTGTCTATGTACCTGTCTGGATATTTCTTAAATGTTGTGATATTACCTGCCTCTACTACCTCCTCCAGCAGCCCGTTCCGTACACCCCACCATCCTTTGTGTAAAAAAGTTACCCCTAAGGTTCCTATTAAATCTTTTCCCCCTCAACTTAAGCTTATGTATGCTGGTTCTTGATTCCCCTACACTGGGCAAGAGATTCTGTTTGTTTACCTGATCTATTCCTCTTGCGATTTTGTACATTTCTATAAGATCATCGCTCATTCTCCTGTGTTTCAAGGGATAGAGTCACAGCCTGCTCAATCTCTCCCTGTAGCTCAGGCCCTCGAGTCCTGGCAACATCCTCATAAATCTTCTCTGCACTCTATCCAGCGCACAGCGTCCCTCTCCTCGTCTGGCCATCCCAGGGGAGCCTCCAGCAGCCGCCCTTGAAGGCTTTGGAGACTTTATATTCTGTTTGGAAATATTCTATTTTGAAATCGTGCCCCTTAGATCTCCGTTAAATATTTCCCCTCTCACCTTAAACCTCTGTCCTCCAGTTTTAGACGCCGCTACCTTGGTAAAAGATTGTGACTCTCTATCCTAGCATAGAACCAGAGCAGCGCAGAAACAGGCCCATCGGCTCATATTGTGTGCTGTACATGATGCCAGATTAAACTGATTTTACAAGATCCACGTCCCTCTATTTCCTGCACTTCTATGTGTCTATCTGAAAGGCTCTTAAACTCCACTGTTGTATCTGCCTCTACCACCATCCCAGGCAATGCGTTCCAGGCCCACGCCATTCTCTGTGTAAAAAAACTTGTCCTGCACATCTCCATTAAACTTTCCCCCTCTCACCTCATAGCTGTGCCCTCTAGTGTTGAACAATTCAACCCCGGGGAAAACGTTCTGACTGTCTACCCTCCATGCCTCTCATAATTTAATATACTTCAATCAAGTCTCCCCTCAACCTCCGACATTTCAGATCCCTATCTATGCCCCACATAATGTTAAACAATTCAGTAAGGTTACCCCTCATACTCCTATATTCCAGTGAGAACAACCCCACCCTATCAAACCTAATGGAGCCACAATAGACTAGCAAATGCTAGAATCTTGAGCAAAAAACAAAGTCCTGGTATAACTCAGCAGGTCAGGCAGCATCTGTCATGAGAAATGGACAGACTATGTTTGGCCTGTAACCCTACAGATTTTGGAGATACAGAAGAGGAAAGACCCTATACCTTACCGGGTCCACGCTGACCATCAGTCACCCATTCACTCTTGTTCTGTGTTACCCCACTATGCTCATCCACACCTACACATCTCTCCTCTTTGATCAGACAGGAGATATAGAAGTTTGAAAACGCATACCTCCACATTCAGGGACTGTTTCTTCCCAGCGTTTATCAGGCAGCTGAGCGGTCCTCTCACCAGCTAGACTGCAGTCCTGACCTCCCACCTACCTCATGGGAAACCTTTGAACTATCTTTAATTGGACTTTCTTAGACTTGTGCGAAATGTTGCACCTTTATCCTTTATCTTTGCACTGTGGACAGCTTCATGATTACATGTATTCATGTACAGTCTTTTATTGACTGGATAACATGCAACTAAAAGCTTTTCACTGCATCACGTGAAAATAATAAACTGGACTAAACTAAGCTAAACATTGGAGGCAATTTTACAGAGGCCAATTAACTTACAAATCTGCATGTCTTTGGGATGTGGGAGGAAACCCACGCAGATGCAGGGAGAACGTGCAAACTTCGCACAGACAGCACAAGTGGTCAGGATTGAACCTGGGTCTCTGGCACTGTGAGTCAGCAACTCTACCAGCTGCACCACTGTGTCGCCTCTGAGCTGCCATTCCTGCCCTTCCCTCAGCCAATTTCCCATGGACTCCATGATTCTGTACATGGAGGGGGATGGCAGCGAGAAAAACTGTTCTACTTTGAGCTAAACGCAGCCAATTGGATGTTCTGCTCACTGAATATTACAGTCATCAATATAAATTAAAATTCAGACAGGGAGCCAAATCAGTGTGGTTGAGGCAACGAGAGAGGATTTAACATTCTAATGATTTTTCATACTGACTGCCTCTGCAGCAATTTTATTTATTGAACTCAGCAGGAGATGGTGCCAAAGTATGGTTTTACTCTTGGATGAGAAGGGGGTGGAGGTGGGGGCACTGATCTTCATGATGGAACTCTGCTGCATCAGACTGATTAAAGAGATATACAGGTAATGCAGGAACTACCCTGGGATGGAGATTAAAAAGCACGCATTCAAGTTATTTTTAATAGTCAGTTGTTGGGCAGAGGGTAAGGTACATTAATTAACTTCTTCGCGCATGGTATCATAGCGCAGATGAATAAACAAATGATTCTTTATTGCCACTAATATTCAGTGTGAGACCATGAGCTGCAAAATGAAGCCGTTTCAGAATTAATAATAATGTTCTCTTTAGAGATGCAGTGCGGAACAGGCCCTTCGGCACACCCATTCCGCATCAACCAGTAATCACCCTTTACACTCGTGCTATCCTACACACCGGGAACGGTTTAATTTTGTTTTATCGAAGCCAAATAACCTACAAACCTGTTCATCGTTGGAGTGTGGGAGGAAACCGGAGCACCTGGAGAAAACCCATGCGATCACAGGGAGAACTTTCCAAATCTGTACAGACAGCACCCGTAGTCAGGATCGAACCCGGGTCTCTGGTGCTGTAAGGCAGGAGCTCTACCGCTGCACCACTGTGCCGCCCCACAGTCTCTTCAAGTGTTGTTTCAGTCTACTATTGCTAAGATTAATAATCAATACGTGTAAAAGAAAACATTTGTGGTTCATCTTGCAGGACTTCCATTTCCATCATTGGTTACACTATGATGAAATAAAAAACTAAGGACAATATGAGCTACCTTCCAGAATCATAAAGGTATTATATGACAGAAGGAGGCAATTCAATATATGAAGTCTGTTCCAACCTCTGTAGAGCTTTCCAATCAATTTCATTTCTCCAATCTTTTTGGCAGCACCACTATTTATTTTCCCTTAAGTGCCGACCCAATTCCCCTTTGAATGATTTTATTTCCACCACACCGACAAGCAGTGATAACTACACTCTGAGTATGAAGGTTTTTCCTTACCTACGCCTCATATCTTTTCTTTCTCATTGGTTGAAATCTATGACCAAATTCTTGAATAATTTCTTGTCGGGCACAATCTTCTTCCCATTGAAAGGACACAAGGCGTTGGAGTAACTCAGCAGGTCAGGCATAATCTCTGGCGAACACGGATATGTGTCATTTGGGGTTGAGATCCTTCTTCGGACTGGGGATTCAGATTCCTATCAATGTTCTCCAGAGATCAATGGTTCAATGGCGGTTCAATGGTGCTTTATTTGTCACATATGCAACTGAACAGTGAAATTATTTTTGCATATTTTCCCCATCTGGAGCCGCCATGTTGTGGTGCTACTTCCAAAGTCAGGTCGGCCCGCTCGCTCGCTCGATGTACTGGAACAGTTTCTGCCAACCGACGTCCCTCTCCTCTCCTCGCCCGGTCATCTTTGTGCTCCGGGGGTGCCTCCTGCAGCCAACCTTGAAGGCGCTGGAGGCATTACCCCGGTTCACCCTCCTACTGGCCCACTCCAAGCGTCCGAAGTCTCCAGCTCCCTACCGGTTACGCCGAACGACGAGCTTTCGGGTGGGTCCCGCCTGACCTTTTGAATTACTCCAGCACTTTGTGTTCTTTTGTGTCTTAACCAGCATCTGCAGTTCTAGGTTTCTCCCTTCTCTCTATCGACGAGAAGATATATGATCTTTATTAAATTTCCACTTTTGTTTTGTTATTAAGAGATGTGATTGGGATAGATAGGGTGCAGAAAAGATCCACAAAGACTGGAGGGCTTGAATTATGAAGAGATTGGATAACCTGGGGCGATTTTCCCAGGAGCAGAGGAGGCTGTGGTATGCTTTATGGAGGTTTTTAATATTATGAAGGGTATAACTAGGGTAGTCAAGTCAAGTCAATTTTATTTGTATAGCACATTTAAAAACAGCCCACGTTGACCAAAGTGCTGTACATCAGTTCAAGTACTAAGAACGAACATACAATGGCACACAAACATAACAGTACATACATAAACAGTTCACAGCGCCCCCTCAGAGGGCCTCAAACACTAGGGAGTAGAAATAGGTTTTGAGCCTGGACTTAAAGGAGTCGATGGAGGGGGCAGTTCTGATGGGGAGAGGGATGCTGTTCCACAGTCTAGGAGCTGCAACCGCAAAAGCGCGGTCACCCCTGAGCTTAAGCCTAGACCGTGGGATAGTCAGTAGCCCCAAGTCGGCCGACCTGAGGGACCTGGAGATAGAGTGGTGGGTTAGAAGATTTTTGATATGGGGGTGCCCGTTTAGGGCTTTGTATGTGAATAGGAGGAGCTTGAAGTTGATTCTGTACTGTACTGGGAGCCAGTGGAGAGAGGCCAGAATCGGAGTGATGTGGTCCCTTTCACACAGTCTAGGAGCTGCAACCGCTGAGCTTAAGCCTAGACCACGGACTTAGACTTTGGAGATGCAACACAGAAACAGGTCCTTCGGCTAATCTTGTCCACGCCGACCAAGGTGCATCTCTATACTAATCCCCCATTCCTGCATTTTGACCAGATCCCTCTATTCCTTTCCTATCCATCCAAATACTTTTAAAATTTGAATGATTGTACCTGCCTCAGCCACCTCTTCTATTGGTTTGTTCCAGATACCCACTGTATTCAATTGTGCTTTATTTGCCACATGTGCAACTGCACAGTGAAATTCTTTCTGCATATTTACACATGCGTTCGCCACCGTGTTTTGGCACCATTTCCAAAGTCCAAATTCCGGTCCGCCCGCACACTCAGTCTACCGGAACGGCTCCCAATCCCGGGAAGCCCCAGGCTCCTGCAGTGCCTTCCTCCTTCGCCATCAACCGGATCGGCCCGCGAACCAATATCGGGCACGGAAACAGGCCCTTCGGCCCACCGAGTCCACGCCAACAAGCGATCACCCCGTACACCAGCACTATTCCACACACTCGGGACAATTTACATTTTGTTTTCTATCGAAGCCAATTAACCTGTGACCGCGGAGTTTTTCTCCGGGTACAACAGTTTCCTCCCACACTCCAAAGACGTACAGGTTTCCAGGTTAATTGGCTTTGGTAAATTGTAAATTTACAAATTGTCTCTTGTGTCTAGGATAGAAAAACATAGAAACATAGAAAATGGGTGCAGGAGGAGGCCATTTGGCCCTTCGAGCCAGCACAGCAACACGGTGTACCTGTGCTAGTGTACCAGGTAATCACTGGTCGGTGTAGACACAGTGGGCCAAAGGGCCTGTTTCCACACTGTACCTCTAAAGTCTAAAATGAATATGGCCGTATAAGAGAAGGGGCAAAACTCGTTCTTCTCTTGTGAAATAAGACCGTTCAGATGCATGAAATGTCAGTGCGGACCACTTTGGGACCAGTGGCCATAATTTTATTAGCTTTAAAATAGTTCTAGAAAGGATCAGATATTGAAGTGCGACATTGGGGCAAGGCCAATTTTAATGGTATTAGATAGGAACTTACAGAAGTTGATTGGAGGAGGCTGTTTGCACAAAAAGGCACATCTGGTCAGTGGGGGGCTTTAAACACGAGACAGTGAGAGTTCAGGGCCAGGAATGAGTGTCTCCAAAGAGGTAGATTGTTGCTCAGGACTACTCTCTAGTTGTTTTTGATAGGATCGTTCAGTTGCCTGATAACAGCTGGGAAGAAACTGGCCCCGAATCTCTAGGTGTGTGCTCATCGTTCAAGGCATTGTGTACAGGAGTTATGTTAACCTGTACAAGGCATTGGTAAGGCCACATTTGGTGCACAGATATGTACAGTTCAGGCCGCCCTGCTGTCTGAAGGATGTCATTAAACTGGAAGGGTTGTAAAAAAGATTGATGAGGACATAACCAGGTCTGGAAGGTTTGAGTAAGAAGGAAAGGCTAGATAGGCTATATCTTTATTTCCCTTGGAGCATACGAGGCGGAGAGGTGACCTTATAAAGGTTTATAAAATCACGAAGGATATCGCTAACAGGCAAAATCGTTAATCCCAGGGCATGGGCATCAAAACTATAGGGCCAAGGTTTAAAATGAAAGGGGAAGGATTCAAAAGGGACCTGAAGAGCAACTATTTCATACAGGGAGTGGTGAGTACATGGAACGAGCTGCCAGAAGTGGTAGAGATAAGTACAATTGCAATGTTTAAATTACACTTAAGACAGTTTTAAGGATAAGGAAGGTTTGGAGGAATGGGGTTGGGCAGGGTAAGTGGGCCTAGCTAGGTTAAGCCGAAGAGAGACATAAAGTACTGGAGTAACAGCGGGTCAGGCAGTATCACTGGAGAAAAAGGATGGGAGACATCTTGGGTTGGGACCCTTCAGTATCTGCAGCTCCTTTCTACACATCCTAGCTAGGTTAAGCAACTTGGCCAGCACGGACGTGTTGGGCCGAAGGGCCTCTTTCCATGCTGTATATGACTCCATGACTCAGAATGTAGCCATCTAGGGGAGGTTTGTACCTGTAGTCATAAAAATGAACGGTTGATGCTGGTTCATGATAAACATAAAATACTGGAGTAACTACATGGGCCTCTTTACACCTGCAGTATTGGCTTCAAACTCAACTTTCCAAAGATTTGGATTTTTATTGAATCTCAGCTTTCCAAAGTTTAAAAAAATTTTTGGCTGCTGCTTATAGGCCAGTTGTTCAAAATGGGACTAGAGCTCGAACCTTTGTGTCTGCCTGCAGGCAGTGCCATGATTTATGACTCTCGGTTAGTTCGCGAAGCCCAACATGCTACTCCTGCCCCACTGCTAAGAACACTCTTTCCAAAACGTCCATTCGTTGCGATTGACACCACGCACACTGCGGGAATAGCTGGTGGGCTGTAGAGGAACGGCGAGGAACGGCGGCGATGGAAGCTCCCGGCAAGCGCAGCAGAGCCATGCTAGAGAGGGCGGCGGGTGGCCAAAGACCGACCCACGGTGGATGCCAGAGGTCAGAGGGGCCCTCCTTGGGTGCCAGAGGTCAGAGGGGCCCGCCTTGGGTGCCAGAGGTCAGAGGGGCCCGCCTTGGGTGCCAGAGGTCAGAGGGGCCCGTGTTGGGCACCAGAGGTCAGAGGGGCCCGCCTTGGGTGCCAGAGGTCAGAGGGGCCCGTGTTGGGCACCAGAGGTCAGAGGGGCCCGCCTTGGGTGCCAGAGGTCAGAGGGGCCCGTGTTGGGCACCAGTGGTCAGCCGGGCCTGCAGTGGGTGCCATAGGTCAGTCGAGGACACGTCGCTGAAAACAGAGAGGGAGCCGGCGTGGGGGGGGGGGGCGAGGACGAGAACAAAGAACGGACCATTGAGGACTAAATGGGATACTTTGTAACTTTGTCGGCGCCCTATACGTGGCGACTCTTTGCATACCTGGTGCATGGAACGCAAAACAACGGATTGCACTGTGACATGATAATAAAGTATCAATCAATCAATACATAAATAATATTCAGTCACATTACTCTGAACAATTGAACAGAACAATTGGCACTGGCTTCTTCGTCGAGGAGTTAAATCGATGCAACTGACTAGGTTTCCAAAGTCTGATGTATTTCATGTAATAAAAAGGAACTGCAGATGCTGGTTTATACATGGTTCTGAAAAAGGGTCCTGAGCCAAAACGTCGCCTATCCATGTTCTCCAGCGATGCTGCCTGACCCGCTGAATTACTCCAGCCTATCTCTGACTTACTTCATCTCATTTCCTCCTCCTCCAGTTTTGCTCCAACGAGCCAAGATCCCCAACAACGTTGTAATAAAGAGGATGAGGGCATTGGGAACCACCGCGATGTGAGGAGGGGGGGGGGGGGGGGGGAAAGAACAGAGGACCCGGCATGAGGGGGAGGAGGGGAGAAGAATAAAGGTGGACCTGGTGTGGGATACTTTGTAGCCTTGTCAGCGCCATTTATGTGGCGACTATTTGCATACCTTGTGCATGCAAGCAAAGAATCTCACTGTGCCTTGTCACATACAGTATGACAATAAAGTATTCCATTCCAGGACCCAACACCATTTTAATAAAGAGGGCATATTGCAAATAACTTCTGCAAAGTTACGGACTAATTGTTTTTGCATCATGAGGCACATCTGGATTTCAAAAAGCATTGCACACAGGCAGATCATGATTGTGGCCTCCTGGTGATGCTCTGATGCAAACTCTAATATTTTGCACAGTTTGTTTTATGAAATACTGTAATTTGTGAATTTATTCAGTGAACAGCCATTGCAATACAAAAGGTGAGAATCAGTGGCTGAATGGGTTTGGTCAGTCTAAAGAGTTGGTGACTTTTTCAAAAGTAGGTTTGATCTCCTCGCTGGTGCCAGCAAACGTGAACGGGAGATGGCCGGGGGGGGGGGCACATTTGGGGGACCGTAGTGCCCTCCAAGAGCATTGATGGAAATATATGCCATCTATACACTGGACCAAAGGAAACACTGCATCTCACGCACTGGCATATCTGAGCAACATCTGCAGTGTGCGCCAGAGCTTCTGGGCAACACTTGCATTGCGTGTGTTGGCGCATTTGGGCAACACCTGTATTCAGGCCACCGGCACATCTGGGCAACACCTGCATCGCGCACACCCCCACTTCTGGGAGAGACCTGTGCCCTGCCATTTGGTTCCTGGGAATCATTTGCATGCGCGCCTCGGCACATCTGTACACCATCTGTACTGGCACATCTGGCAGCCAGGTGCAATGGCAAGCCTGTGACCAACTGTACTGGCACATTGGCAATCAGCTGCACTGACACACCTGTGCATCACCTGCACACCTGTGACCACATGAACTGATACAACTGTGCACATCTACACTGACAGCCAGGTGCACTGGCACATCTGTAAAACCGCCTGCAGTGATACACCAGTGCAACACCTACACTGACACATCTGGCAGCCGCCTGTGTGCTGACGCCTGTGACCACCTGCACTGGCACACTGACAGCCAGCTGCTCCGATACACCTGTGCACTGCCTGCACTGACACACCTAGCAGCCAGTGGTACCCAAACAACTGTGCACCTACTGCACTGGCATATCAGTAAAGCACCTGCACTGGCACACCTGTGTGCCACCTGTACCGGCATATCAGTAAAGCACCTGCACTGGCACACCTGTGCGCTACCTGCACCGGCACATCAGTAAACCACCTGCACTGGCAGCCAGCTTTGCACTGATGCCTCTGGAAATGCGACACCTGGCCATAAAGGTGGGTAGCCTGGGAAGCATAGACAGGCATTGGTCTCCAGCTGCCCAGCGCCTGGGACTGCAGGTGCGTACCCACACACACTGACTCCTCATCAGCCACACCCTCCTTCCTCACACGCCAGGGGACGACTGGGTCTGGTGCAGCTGCTGTGAATGGCGTTTATACCCGTTCACACTCCCACAGGCTGCTCTGCTTCCATCCATTCACTACTCCTGTCCATCCAACCCCACCAGGCCCCACGGCCTCCATCCAAACTTTCAAGTCCTTTGACTACACTCCCCTACATATCCAGCCTCTCTATCCTTAACCCACGAACCCTCTAGTTAGCAAAGAGAAATAAAGCAACTTCCACTGATTGAAGGGTCCTGACCCGAAACGTCACCCATCCTTTTTCTCCAGAGATGCTGCCTGACCCGCTGAGTTACTCCAGCACGTTGTCTCTATCCATTGACTTTAAACTCCTGCTGAGCCAGTGCTGCTGTTTAACCCAACTCCCCATCTTTCCTCTTCCATATTCCCATCTCTTGTCTCCACCCATCGATTCAACTCCTTTTTTTCTCTTCTCCCCAATTCTCTGCATCTTCCTCACCCACCATCAACTCCTGCCCCCATCCACCTCCTCTGCCATCTACCCACATACCAACCCAATTTCCACAAGATCTCCTCCTCCCACCACCCGTCTACCAATACCCCCACCCATCTATTTATACCCTACCCACCGCCATACAACTGCCCCACCCACCCCCCACCCACCCAGACTGTTTGGGAACCTCTGTCTCACCTGGAAAGACTGTTTGGGAACCTCTGTCTCACCTGTCCCACCCAAACAGTTTTTCCAGGTGAGACAGAGGTTCACCTACACCTCCTCCAATCTCATCTATTGTATCCGCTGCTGTAGATGTCAACTTCTCTACATCTGCGAGACAAAACGCAGGCTCGGCGATTGTTTCGCTCAACACCTTCGCTCAGTCTTTTTTTAATATATATCAAAAAATACTTTATTCCAGTAATAAATATTTACAAAACATTTTCTTTTCAAAAACTCCATCCGACATTCCCGGAGGTTATACATTCAATACAGATATTCATTGCCAGATTTACATAAAATCCCTTCCCTTATTTGGAGGGGCGTCTCTCTCCACCACACCCTGCCCCCCATGTCCAGCAGAGGAAGGACCCTAGACTGTGGTCCTCCCCCACAGAGCCTTGGCGTTGGCTGCACCAAGCTTCAGTGCGTCCCTCAGCACGTACTCCTGCAGTCTGCAGCGGGTCAGTCGGCAACATTCTCCGACGGACAGCTCGCTCCGCTGGGAGATCAACAAAGCTCAGGCAGACCAAAGAGCGTCTTTCCCCGAGTTGATGACCTTCCAGCAGCACTCGATGTCAGTCTCTGAATGCGTCCCTGGGAACAGTCCATAGATCACAGAGTCCTCTGTGACGGAGCTGCTCGGAATAAATCGTGACAGGGACCCCTGAAAACCTCTCGAGACTCTCTTGGCAAATCCACACTCTGTGAGGAGTTGGGCAACCATCTCCTCTCTATAGCAGCCTCAGCCCTCCCGAACCAGATCCCCAGCACCTTCAAGAAGTCAGGCTTGATGGTGAAGGGGATGGAAGATCGGTCGGGCCAGTTGCCAAAGAGCATGGCCTCGCTCTTCCTGCGGTTTACCCTGGCCCCCGTGGCCTACTCAAACTGGTCGCAGACGCTAATCAGTCTGCGGATCGACCCTGGATCCGAGCAGAAGACGGCGACATCGTCCACGTACAGGGAGGCCTTGACCCGAGTGCCCCCACTGCCTGGCAATGTCACTCCTCTTATGCTCGCATTCTTCCTGATGGACTCAGCAAAGGGCTCAATACAACAGACGAACATGACCCTTCGCTCAGTCCGCTTTAACCAACCTGATCTCCCAGTGCCTGAGCACTTCAACTCCCCCTCCCACTCCCAGTCTGACCTTTCTGTCATGGGCCTCCCCCAGTGCCATAGTGAGGCCCACCGGAAATTGGAGGAACAGCACCTCATATTTTGCTTGGGCAGCTTGCAGCCCAGTGGTATGTCAGGAACATTGACTTCTCCAACTTTAGATAGTTCCTCTGTCTCTCTCTTCTTCCCCCTCCCCCCTCCCCCTCCTCCCTCCCCCCCTCCTTCCTCCCTCCCTCCTCCTCCTCCCCCTCCCCCTCCTTCCCCCTCCCTCTCTCCCTCCCTCCCTCCCTCTCTCTCTCTCTCTCTCTCTCCCCCCCTCCCCTTCCCAGATCTCCCTCTATCTTCCTGTCTCCATCTATATCCTTCCTTTGTCCCGCCCCCCTGACATCAGTCTGAAGAAGGGTCTCGACTCGAAACGTCACCCATTCCCTCTCTCCTGAGATGCTGCCTGACCTGCTGAGTTACTCCAGCATTTTGTGATACCCATCTACCCAAATTAGACTCAAACATCTACTATCCCCCAAACACCTATGTAACTAACCTCTTTACCCATCACCCCATTTCATCTAACTCCCCACCCACCCCCTCCCCACCTCCATTCATCCATCTCTCCCCATCTACTCAGTCACTTCTTTGCGACCCCACCCTCTCTCCATCTACTCCTCTCTACCCCACCCCCTCTCTCCATCTACTCCTCTCTACCCCTCTCTCCATCTACTCCTCTCTACCCCCCTCTCTCTCCATCTACTCCTCTCTACCCCACCCCCCTCTCTCTCCATCTACTCCTCTCTCTCCATCTACTCCTCTCTGCCCCACCCCCCTCTCTCTCTCCATCTACTCTCTACCCCACCCCCCTCTCTCCATCTACTCCTCTCTACCCCACCCCCCTCTCTCTCTCTCCCTCCATCTACTCCTCTCTACCCCACCCCCCTCTCTCTCCATCTACTCCTCTCTACCCCACCCCCCCCTCTCTCTCTCCATCTACTCCTCTCTGCCCCACTCGGCAGCTGGAGAGAGTTTCTCCTCCTAGAAGGTGGGGAAGCCCCTCTCCCCCTCTCCCCCTCCACGACAGTGTTCCTCCAGAAAACACCCGGCTGCCAGGGAGCGGGGCAGCAACAACAACAACAACAACAACAGCAGTAGCACCAGGCGCTTCCTCCGCCGGCTCCACACATTGGAGATGCTCATCGGTCCCTAGAGTGCCCCTATTGCCAAACACTACTGTTGTCTGGTTGAACCCAACACCCTGCCCTACTCTCCAGTCCTCTTTGGACCCGGACGGGGAAACCTACCGTTTCAGAGAGCAGCGAGAGAGAGAGAGAGGACACACACACACACACCCGGAGTGGCTCAGAGAGAGGAGAGCAGAGGAGAGAGGAGCCGGACCAACAACGAAGCCGCTGCCAGACTTTATCCCTGCCCTCGGCGTCCTCCTGCAGCCGCGACCATGAACCAAACCGCGGGCGTTTCCCACAATGTTAAATCCACCTCCACCAAAATCGTCAAGGTAAGAGAGAAGATGTTGTTTCATTTCGTTTTCCTGGTTAAAATTCTATCTCATCCTTATTGCAATGGGGTGGGAAAACAAAATGTATAACGCAGGTGAGCTAGCTAGCTATGTTCCAGTTACCGCACAGCCAGGCAAGGGAGAGAGTTGGCGGAACATGTTTGTTGTTGGTGTGCGGCTTTCTCTTCAGTGAGGTCTCTCTCTCTCTCTCTCTCTCTATCCCCTCGCTGGAGAGAGAGTTGTCCAGGGATTTCGTGTTGCTGTCGAGAAATGTATCTTGTACTTACTTGCAGGTCTCCGACAAGCCGGCGATTGTATCATTTATTTCTTTATTTCAGATTTGAGAGTGTGAAGGGCTCTTTCTGGAGATGTATGTATGTGTGACTTTGTATCCCGCACCGCCGAGACCACATTAACTTTTAGCTTCTCACTCGTTGCAAAGAAGGTGGAATTGTGTGGGTTGCGGTTGAATTGCTGGGGGTGGAAGGATGGTGTGTGTGTGTGTATTGGGGAAGTACTGAATCAAAGCAAAAAGTTATAATGCACAAAAATTGGTGGATTTGTACCAACCCCCTTCCCTCCCTTCGCCTGGCTTAGACATCCGCGACCGCAGTAACTTTTGCACTCATGACAAAAATCAATTGAACGCTTCTGTACCGGATTTCCAGAGGCACTGAACAGCGTGTGTGTGTGTTAATGTTGCCACGGACGTTCGCTGCCAAGTTCAGTTTGGCACCTTTCATGTAGACCGTGTGGGCAAGATGTGTGTTTCATTAAAAACAAATTATTGTGCGTTAGAGCTTCCACCACGGTGACCGGAGAGCAGATTGCTTCCGAGTGTCGAAAGGTAGAGCAAGGATTTCAAACGAGGCAAGCTTTGGGGAGGATCACACAGGGCGATTTTCGGATGTGGTTAAGAAAATGATTAGGTAACAAGCTGTGGCTGATAAATTAAGATACGTGCTATTCAAGTGGAAGAGTTAATTCAAAACCTGCTCTATCAATGCGTGGAAGGGTTAATTGAAATGAAGTAGAAGAAATCCTCTGAAGCCACAGGAAATCTAGCAGGATGGGAATCTGGCTGCATAAACCACGTGGAGATTGTGGCGACACTGAAGTTTTCAGCTTGATAAAATCAAAACATTCCTGTCACCTCTGAGTTTAAGTCAATGAAGATAGTTATTTTAAAAAAAAGTTTTTTATTTCTTTATTGAGAAAGTGAATAGTCCAAGTAGGATTGTTTTAAAGAGGTGAGATGAAAAGGGAATGCAATTTAGGTTGGAATGCAATGTTGAAAAGGTGCAAAATGGGGTTTAAAATCACAAGATTTTATGAGCAGGGAACATTGAGTATTTGTAAGTTTTTCCGAAACCTTTTGGAGTCCAGGAAGAAGTTGATTCAGGAACAGCGATTTCAAAGGGGAGCATGAAGCATCTAGAATGTGGGTTGCCACCTTAAAATCTGAGCCAGGAAATTCTGCAAAGATAATTAACATCAATTCACACAGAGGTTGACAGAGTGGAACTCTTCCACAAGAAGCAAGAGGTGCTGATGTGAATAAATACATTTGGTAAAATTTGATTGGAGTAGTCTTTTTCTGTTAACCAAAGTTATAAAGGGATAAGGAGTCAGTGCAGTGGATAGGAATGGATATATATATTTGTCATAGTTGTGTTCAAAGGAAGAATTGGTCCAAGTCTTCCCCCCATTAACACGTGCATCCTTGTTTTGGGATGAGGGGTACAGAAGAGACCCATCGGCCATTGTATTGGCAGGGTTAAGTGAGAATGAGGAGATACATAGTGTGTAGAAAAATAACTGCAGATGCTGGTACAAATCGAAGGTATCACAAAATGCTGGAGTAACTCAGCGGGTCAGGCAGCATCTCAGGAGAGAAGGAATGGGTAACGTTTCGGTCTGAAGAAGGGTCTCGACCCGAAACATCACCCATTCCTTCTCTCCTGAGATGCTGCCTGACCTGCTGAGATACATAGTGTGGTTACATTTAATTTAAGGGAGTGGAGGATCACCTGACTTATCTTTGCTTCGATGAACTCCTTTTGAACTTGGGTTGAGGAGCAGTCCCAGACATTCGAACTATATTGAAGTTCTGAACTGTTTTGAGCTTTAAATAGAGTGAAAGGTTGTTGGGGTAGGTGCTTGGCATATAAGGGCCCCAATCAAAAGCAATAAAAACGGAATAAAATCAGATAAGATAGAGGAGAATCATAATCATGCTTTATTAGGCAAGTATGTTTTGCAGCATACGAGGAATTTCATTTGCCATACAGTCGTACCAATAAAAAGCAACAGAACACAAAATACATTTTAACATGAACATTCGCCACAGTGACTCCTCCACATTCCTCACTGTGATAGAAGGCAAAAAAAAGTTCAAACTTCTTCCCTTCTTTGTTCTCCCGCGGTCGGGGGCCTCGAGCCTTCCATTGACGGGATGATCTTACTCCTGTAGCCGGCGGCGTTTGGGCCCTCCGCATCAGGGCGATCAAGCTCCTGCATCGGTGGGAGGGGGGAAATCTCAGTTCCCCCACGCCAGGCGATCGGACCCCAGGTCGGGGCAGGTCGAAAACTTCAGCGTCGTTTGGAGCTCCCGGTGTTGGTCTCTACCCGAGACTGCGAGCTCCTCGGTGTTGAAATCCGCAGGCCGCGATGGAGCGTCGATCCCAGGCAAGGGATTGCACGCTCTGATGGTAAGTGCACGTCTCCGTGGTGGGGCTGAAAGTCAGTCCCGAGCATGGCCTCCAGCTCTATGATGTTAGTCCGCAGAGCGACCGGAGATACTCTCCGGAAAACAATTGCATCTCCGGCAAGGTAAGACATTGAAAAAAAAAGTTTCCCCCCCACATAAAACAAACCAGAGAACATTAACACATACTTTTAAAACACACTAAAAAGACGAAAAATACAGACAGACTGTAGGCGAGGCTGCCATCGTGGTGGTATGAATCCCAAGAGATTCTCTGGGTATACTAAGGGGAAAAGAGTAACAAGGGAGAGAAAAGGGTCCCCTGAAGATCAATGAGGATGTCTATGTGTGAGGCACAGGAGATAGGCAAGGTGTTAAACGAGTGTCTCATCTGTGTCTATCATGGAAAGACATGGATGCTGGAAAATTGGAATGCTTGGAAGTTAATGGTGATGTCATGATGAGACTTCACATTACAGAAGGGGAGGTTCTGGATGTCCTAATGTGGATAAAGGTAGAATAATCCCCGAGACCCAAGCAAGTGCATCCTAGGACATTGTGGGAAGCTAGGGATTAAATTGTGGGGCTTTGACTTTGTGGGTATTTGTATTGTTGATAGCCAAGATAATGTAGCACAAGAAAGGATGGAAATATCCTAAGTAGTGGGTTTTCAAAGATAAGAAGTTAGTGATAGTTGGGCAGAAAAAGAAAGGGGAGAAACTGCCTTCTGAAAAGCTGAAACAATTAAACATCTTAATGGCCTGTTGATGAGCGCAAAGGGCCTTGTAAGAAAATAACTGCAGATGCTGGTACAAATCGAAGGGATTTATTCACAAAATGCTGGAATAGCTCAGCAGGTCAGGCAGCATCTCAGGAGAGAAGGAATGGGTGACGTTTCGGGTCGAGACCCTTCTTCAGACTGATGTAAGGGGGGAGGGACAAAGGAAGGGTATAGGTGGAGACGGGGAGATCTGGGAAGGAGGAGGGGAAGAGAGGGACAGAGGAACTATCTAAAGTTGGAGAAGTCAATGTTCATACCACTGGGCTGCAAACTGCCCAGGCGAAATATGAGGTGCTGTTGATCCAATTTCCGGTGGGCCTCACTATGGCACTGGAGGAGGCCCATGACAGAAAGGTCAGACTGGGAGTTAGAGGGGGAGTTGAAGTGCTCGGCCACCGGGAGGTCAGGTTGGTTATGGCGGACTGAGCGAAGGTGTTGAGCGAAGCGATCACCGAGCCTGCGTTTGGTTTCGCCGATGTAAAGAAGTTTGACATCTAGAGCAGCGGATGCAATAGATGAGTTTGGAGGAGGTGCAGGTGAACCTCTGTCTCACCTGGAAAGACTGTTTGGGTCCTTGGATGGAGTTGAGGGGGGAGGTAAAGGGACAGGTGTTGCATCTCCTGTGGCTGCAGGGGAAAGTGCCCGGGGATGGGGTGGTTTGGGTAGGAAGGGACGAGTGGACCAGGGAGTTACGGAGGGAACGGTCTCTGCGGAACGCAGAAAGGGGAGGGGATGGGAAGATGTGGCCAGTGGTGGGGTCCCGTTGTAGGTGACGGAAATGTTGGTGGATGATTTGTTGGATACGCTGGCTGGTGGGGTGGAAGGTGAGAACGAGGGTGATTCTTTCCTTGTTACGAATGGGGGGAGGGGGAGCAAGAGCGGAGCTGCGGGATGTAGAAGAAACCCTAGTGAGAGCCTCATCTATAATGGAAGAGGGGAAGCCCCGTTTCCTGAAGAATGAGTACATCTCTGATGCCCTAGTGTGAAACACCTCATCCCGGGCGCAGATGCGGCGTAGACGGAGGAATTGGGAGTAGGGGATAGACACAAAGGGCCTTGGTCTGTTGTAATTCAATCAAGATGTTGCAATAGGATTGGAGGTTGAGTTTTCTATTGGGTGATGAGTGGGGAAAGCATTGGCATGTGGGAGAACAGGGGTTGGGAGGAGAACATCGAGGGACGAGTTCAGCTCGAGTAATTGAAAGTATCCAACTATACCTCATTAAGAATACATTAAATACATATATAATATGTATGTGTAGATGTATGCGTATTTAAATATATATGTGTGTGTATAATATATATCTTTATTGTTCTGAGGTGTAGTTGGATATTTTTTATATTTAGTCAAGAGTACAAACACTGAGTAAATAGTATTATTTAATGTTAATATATATATTTAAAAAAACGATATTCAGTGTTTTGTACTCAGGCATTAGACACTTTCAATTATTCTGCGTAGTGAAAAGAATATTTGGTTTTGACGTTGTCATTTATAACAGCATGTTCTCAGACTGATGATTTTATGCCGGCATGGATGTAGAATATGATACTTCTTGGGGAAAGTAGGAAAAAAATCTTAATTGAGAAAAAGATTATTTGTCCCAGATCTTCAAGTTCATGGATTATTTAAACAGGATATAATGGCATCACCACCCACGAACATTCGCGTAACTTAAATTAATCTTGGTGTCTCTGACTGTAAAATCCTGCAAGGGTCTCTGTTTACCCTGTAAGATGACAGCTTCACTTGCAGTCAAATTCCAGAATCTCTAGCACAGAAAAGAGAAAACAACTGAAGTCAACATTTAAACTGCATGCTTTGGTTAAAAGCTGTGTAAAAATTGTCAAGATGACATGAATTCAGGACTCACAGAAAGCTGGAGTAACTCAGCGGGTCAGGCAGCATCTCTGGAGAGAAGGAATGGGGGACGTTTCGGGTCGAGACCCTTCTTCAGACTTCTTTGTGCAAAAATATTATAACATTGTTTGTAATGTGGGGGCGGGTAATGGTAGTGTGTGATTAGTTATGAAAATATATTTGATCTAAGTTAGTTTCTTGACAAGAATTTTGAATTGTTAGTGCTTTTTGACTGAGTTATCATGGTTATCCAAATTTAATATTGATGATGTTGTCAAGGAACATTTTGCATGACTTCAAAATGTCATTATTGGTGGAATTACGATTTTGTCCTATATTTCACTGTTGCTTAGTAATCTATTTTATGTTGATTATATTACACCATTTTTTACAGCTTTGCTCATTTGCTTGCATTTAATATATCATATTTCATGTATCTAATGAAACTTTTCATTTTAACTGAAGAGATTTTGCATTTTTTTAAAATTATCTCAAATTTGTTAAATCCAAAATCACCTTCAGCCAATAAAAAAAAATTCTATTAAAAATACTACTGATTTATTAACTGACTATGTCTATTTAAAAAGCTTCAAATATTGAGTAACAAGTGATATCTCCGTTTGAATGATCATGGGGAAAAGCAAATGGTGTTATTAGCATTGTGTCAGAACCCTCTTGTAAAAGAAAATGGCCGGGTATTTGTTTGGACATTGTGTTAAATGAATTATTTCCATTATAAATTAAGCAATGTTGTAATATATTAGATAAGTAATCCCTATCTTGATTTTATGACTTTTAATTATGTTCTGAAGGAATGAACGATTTCTGGTTCTCAACTTCTATGTATGTAACCTGGCCTGAAAAAATATTCTAGTTCACAAGCTATAGGAGTAGAATTAGGCCATTCAGCCCATCGAGTCTACCCTGCCATTCATTCATTCATGGCTGACCTCTGCTTCCTAATTCCAGTTTCCTGCCTTCTCCCCATAACCCTTGACACCCGTTCTAATCAAGAATTTGTCTATCTCTGCCTTAAAAATATCCACTGACGACCTCCACAGCACTCTGTGGCAATGAATTCCACAGATTAACTACCCTCTGTCTAAAGAAGTTCCTCCTCACCTCCTTTCTAAAAGAGCGCCCTTTAATTCTGAGGCTATGACCTCTGGTCCTAGACTCTCCCACCGGTGGAAACATCATTTCCGCATTCACTCTATCTATGCCTTTCATTATTCTGTAAGTTTCAATGAGGTCCCCCCTCAACCTTCTAAACTCCAGCGAGTACAGGCCCAGTGCCAACAAATGCTCATCATAGGTTAACCTATTCATTCCTGGGATCATTCTTGTAAACCTCCTCTGGTCTCTCTCTAGAGGCAGCATAATCCTTCCTCAGATAGGAGGCTCAAACTTGCTCACAGTACTCCAAATGCAGCATGACCAGTGTCTTTTGGAGCGCAGCATTACATGTCTGTTTTTATATTCCAATCCTCTTGATATAAATATTGCCTTCCTTTCTACGATTTTACCGATGCAAATTAACTTTTTGGGAGTCCTGCACCAGCTCTCCCAAGTCCCTTTGTACCTCCGATTTCTGGATTCTCTCTCCATTTAGAAAATGATCTATGCCTTTATTCTTCTTACCAAAATGCATGACTCTGCACTTTGCGAAACGGAATTTCATCTGCCCAATCTCCTGACCTGTCCAAATCCTTATGTAGAGTCCTTGCGTCCTCTACACTGCCAGCAACCTCCACCTGTCATCTGCAAACTTGGCTGCAAAGCCTTCAATCCCCCCTATCCAAATCATTTATATACAATACTAATACGTTTTTATATGTGGTAATAATATTTTTATAATCTAACTGTGGTACAAGGTTTATGGCAGTCAAGTGTATTATCCACTACAAATGCATTGCCTTCACTTGGTACATCCCACTTTATTGCGAGAGTAGGATTGTGCATTTGAACCTCTTGGATCAAAAAATGCTGGTGCGAATAAACTATGTGCTTAGACTTCAATGGGGCAAAATACTCTGCCAACTGTGAATTATTGAAATCAAAAAGTGGTGCTAGTTCATCAACTGACTGCAGGACTATTTGGTAAGTGTTCAATCTTTATTGAAAAATGTTAATTGACCATGATGTTCAAATAGCCTTGCGATTGTGAATTATCTTCAGAACTGCCAATGGCCTGGTGTGGTATAGTTAATTGCATATAGAGGCATGGACCCGTCCAAGCTTCACAAGTCCACTCACATTTTTGGGTGGCAAAGGTAGCACAATGCCACTTTGCCACATCAAGAATAACAATAACTGTCAGAACCACAATGAAACAGTGTGGTTTGATATTGATATTGAACAACATGAAGATTGCAGGACAATTGATGAATAGTTTATTCAAAGGACAGTTTGAAGGAAGACATTTGTGGAGGGAGGGCTGTCAGTAATTGAATACAAAAGATGGAGTAAGGAAAATTAAAGGTTGACAAGTGGGCCGTGTTAGAGGAAAGCGGAGATCTCATCGGGCGTAGGTTTGGGTGATGAAGAGCAAGGGATTTGAAAACAAGATTTAAAAAGTTGGAAATTGAAGTGTTAGTGGACCAAGAGACAATTTTTGCATGCAAAGGGGAAGGAAAAGCCTTAATTTTAAATGTTGCTTTTCAAACTTCAGGACACTTCAGAGTGCCGTACCTTTGAACTCCAGTCATTTGCGAAAATGTGAGAAACACTGCATTCAACTTACACTCTTATTGCAACGTTAAACTGACCAGAAAATGTTTGTGTAAGAAGGAACTGCAGTTGCTGGTTTAAACCGAAGATAGACACAAATAGCTGGAGAAACTCAGGCAGCATCTCTGGAGAGAAGGAATGGATGACTTTTTGGGTCGAGACCCTTCGGACTGGTTAGGGATAAGGGAATCGAGCAATATAGACGATGATGTGGAGAGATAAAGAACAAAGAATGAACGATATGCAAAAAAGTAACGATGATAAAGGAAACGGGCCATTGTAAGCTGTTTGTAGGGTGAAAATGAGAAACTAGTGCGGGGAGGGATAGAGAGAGAGGGAATGTGGGGGCTACCTGAAATGAGAGAAATCAATATTCATACCACTGGGCTGTAAGCTGCCCGAACGAAATATGAGATGCTGTTCCTCCAATTTGCGTTTAGCCTCACTCTAACAATGGAGGAGACCTAGGACAGAAAGGTCTGTAGGAATGGGAAGGAGAATTAAAGTGTCCAGCAACCGGGAGATCAGGTAGGTTCAGGCGGGCTGAGTGAAGGTGTTCCGCGAAACGATCGCCCAGTCTGCGTTTGGTCTCGCCGATGTATAAGAGTCCACATCTTGAACAACGGATACAGTAGATGAGGTTGGAGGAGGTGCAAGGAAGCTCTGCCTAACCTGAAAGGGCTATTAGGGTCCCTGGACAGAGTCGAGGGAGGAGGTATAGCGACAGGTGTTGCATCTTCTGTGGTTACAGGGGAAGGTACCTGAGGAGGGGGTGGTTTGGGTTTGGGGGGCGGTCTCTACGGAAGGCGGAAAGGGATGGAGATGAGAAAATGTAGCTGGTGGTGGGATCCTGTTGGAGATGGTGGAAATTTCAGAGGATTATGTGCTGTATGTGATGGCTGATCGGGTGGAAGGTAAGGACTAGGGTGACTCTGTCTCTGTTGCGACGAGGGGGAGGGGGAGCAAGGGCAGAGCTGCGGGGCACCGAGGAGACACTAGTGAGGTCCTCATCTATGATGGTAGTGGGAAACCCCCATTCCCTAAAGAATAAGCACATCATGGATGTTCTAGTATGGAACACCTCATCTTGGATGCAGTGTAGACGGAGGAATTGGGAGTAGGGGATAGAGTCTTTGCAGGAAGCAGGTTGGGAGATAGTTGTGGGAGTCAGTGGGTTTGTAATAGGCGTCAGTCAATATTCTATTTCTTGTGATGGAGACTGTGAGATCAAGAAAGGGGAGGGAGGTGCCGGTGAGGGCCCAAGTAAATTTGAGTGCAGGATGAAAATTGGTGGTGAAGTTGATGAAGTCCATGAGTTCTGCATGGGTGCAGGAGGTTGCACCGATGCACTCATCAATGTAACGGAGATAGAGTTCGGGGATAGGGCCGGTGTATGCCTGGAACAGGGATTGTTCAACATATCCTACAAAGAGGCAGACATAGCTGGGGCCCATGCGGGTGCCCATAGCTACGCCTTGGACTTGGAAAATGTTTATGTCGCACATGGAGTGGCAACCTTAGCTGGGAGACTAGGGAGAACTTTAGTGCTCTTTGACATGTTCAATTGAATTTGTTTTATTAATCTGAGCTGATAGATATGTTTACTAGCCCAACCAAAAATCCAAATACTATCTCACAGTGTACTATCTCTTCACTGTTATTGTTCCCTAATAGATTGTTTGTGCTGTGTCAATTGTAACCTAGTTATTACAGAATAAGAGCAGCACAGTTTTGAACAATTACTACTGCCCAGATTTGAGTATTAGTAACATTATTTATGTGACTTGATATTTTGATTGTATGTTTTTCCCACAAGCACATTGTAAGGACAATTTAGTGTAATAGGCACATAGGACAAAATCACAAAGCAACATAAAACAAGGATTGTGGTGTATTGAAAAAGCAAAAACATTTTTTTCTGAAGCTCATCTTGCCAAAGACTTAATTATGAGACTAATATAAAGAAATACTTCAAACATGAGACGTATTTGCATTTTAACATACACCCTTCATTACATATTTTCCAGTTGTGATTAAAAAAAATTGATATAGTCTGCATTTGTGATGATAATGCTTTCAAAATAACCAAGGAAGATAAATATTAACAATTTGAGAAAATGAATTTATTAAACAACTGTAAACATGGCATCTCACTCGCATTTTCCACCTGTACCAAACATAATCAAGGAACATAAATATTAACAATTTGAATCTTTATGTATGAATTTATTAGATTAAATAACAGTAAAAATGGCTTTTCACGAATTTTCCACCTGTACCAAATCTGATTCATTTTTCGCCCTAAAGTCTGCTATTTTGAAAGGCGATACATGTCTCCCAACGCTTCAGTAGATTTTGCAGTTGATTCAGCAGGTTATGCTTTTCTCTTGGTGCTTTAGATCAGAGGATTTCTGTTTCAGTCTTGCTGGGTCAGTAGATGCCCTTGTCTGAATCAATGCTGGAAAAAGCTTATATAGCTGAATGTTTTTTTATTACGGTGGTAGATAAGTCGTAATATTTATTAATGAGTATTGTGCAGTTTTTGTTTTGTTTTGGTGTCAAGGTCTGTTCTTGTGGAGAAGGGGGAAATGTAAAAATAACTTTGCACAAATATTAGCCGTTTCAAAGAAATTTAGCATTGCATTACCACTGTCACTTGTAGTGAGTTGGCTAAACAGATCGCATGTCCTCTTCTAGCAATATGCTCGATTTATTTCGCTGATCGTAAAATGTTAGTACCAATGTCACAAATGTACATCTGCAGGGTTTAAAAAAAAATGTGAACCCAGTCAAAGATTGACTTTAGACACAAATTGCTGGAGTAACTCAGTGGGACAGGCAGCATCTCTGGATAGAAGGAATGGCTAACATTATGGATCAAGACCTTCGGACTGAAGGTCACAGGGAGAACATACAAACTCCATATAGACAGCACCCCTGGTCAGGATCAAACCCAGAAACACTACTGCTGTGCATCAGAGGCTAAGGGAAGACCTGATTAGAAGATATAGAATTATGGGAGGTAAAGAAAGGGTAGAGAGTCAGAACCTTTTTCCCCCAGAGTGGAAATATCCAATAATAGAGGGCACAGCTTTAAGGTGAGAGGGGCAAAGTTTAAAGATGTGTGGGTCAGGTTTATGACACAGAGGGTGGTGGGTGCCTGGAATGTGCTGCCACGGATTGTGGTGGAGGCAGGTACAATAGTGGTGTTTAAAAGGCTTTGAGAGACGCACATGGTTATACAGACAATGGATCACGTGCAGGGAGAGGAGATTATCTAGGTTCAGCACAGATGTTGTGAGCCGAAGGGGCCTTTACCTGTGCTGTACTGTTGTATGTTCTATATGGCTGTATTTTTAAGTAGCTGTATGCTGTGGATAGGCAGCTGGCTACCGGCTTGCAACTAAGGCAGTGAAAATCTGTCTGGCCTCCCTTCCTTCTCACGGGTGAACGATAAACTGGGGGGGAGGGGGCGCGGAGTGCGGTGCTAGAGTTGTCTGGTTACTTAGAGGCTCCTGTTAGCATGGCAGATAGGCATCATAAAACCATCAGCCATGAATGAATGACGTTTTATTGTCACATGTACCTAGGTACAGTGAAAAGCTTTGTTGTGCACACAACCTAAGCAGTACACAAGTGTCACCATGTGTCTGGTGCCGACAAAGTTGCAAAGTACCGATTAGTCCCATCTACAGGAGCAGAATTAGGCCATTCGGCCCATCAAGCCTGCTCTGCCATTCAATCATGGCTGATCTATCTTTCCCTCTTAACCCCATTCTCTCGTCTTCTCTCCATGACCTTTGGCCCCCTTGCCAATCCAGAACTTGTCAATTTCCACATTTTAAAATACTCAATGTTTTGGCCTCCTCTGCTGTCTGTGGCATTTAATTCCACAGATTCATCACCCACTGGCTAAAAAAAATTCTCATCTCTTTTCCAAAGGTGCGTCCTTTTATTCTGAGACTATGTCCTCTGGTTCTAGACTCTCCCACTAGCAGAAACATCCTCCACATCCACTCTATCCAGGCTTTTCGCTATTCGGTGAGTTTCATGGAGATCGCCCCTCATCCTAAACTCCAGTGAGTAGCGGTGTTGAGCCCAGTGAGAGGGTAACACTCCTCATACGTTAACCCAATCATCACCGGGATCATTATAAAGGGCCTGATGTTGACGTTGGATGGAGGTGATCACCATTAGTTTTTGAACACCTTTATCTTCTCATAGGGACTGTATCTCGCTGGGACACTGGGTTTAATTTACAGTGGCCAATTAACCTACCCGTTGGGATATTGGTTGAAACTGGAGAAACTTGGAGTCAGATGGAGAGTTTAAATTCACTGTAGGAATCAGGATTGAACATGTTTCATTGTTCATCAGTGCAAACTCTATGATTGTCAACACTCGAGGAATTGCGGATGTTGAGCAAAGCACAGTGCTGGAGGACACAATGTGCTGGAGTAACTCAGCAGGTCAGGCAGCATTCTTGGAGAACATGGATAGGTAAAGTTGGGTCAGTATCTGTAGTATCAAATGGAAAGGCCAAACAGAGTTAGTGTTCGAAGTAACAGCCAATTGATTTATTAAAACTGTTGGGCACCAGGCGACCAGTCAAAGCTGATCTCCTGAGCGCGATTTTGGTACAGCTTTTACATTCTCAGCTGGCAATAATACACAGACACTTGATTAACAGTAAAACTAGGTGTTGATTGCAAAATGGAGGTTACAATTAATTAGGTAAAAAAATAAGTGTAGAGAACCAATTAAAATGGGTGATCGTATTACTGAACACCTACGCTCAGTCTGCCATGGCCAACGAGATTTCCCAGTTGCCAAACATTTTAAATCCCCCTCCCATTCCCATACTGACTTCTCTGTCCTGGGCTGCCTCCACTGTCATAACGATTGGAGGAACAGCACCTCGTGCAGTATTTTGGTTGGGCAGCTTACAACCCAGCTGCATGAATAGTGATTTCTCTAATTTCAAATAACCCTTGCATTCCCTGTCTCGCCTCACCCGAGTCGTCCTGCTAGTTTCACTGTTCGTCTGCCTTCGTTATCACCTCTTCCACAGCCAACAATGGACCATTGTGGGCTCCACCTATCCTTGGTCATCAGTGCCAGATCTGATTTTTTTCTTTTAACCTTTTTCATACCTCTAGTTTCCCTCCGCAGCGGTAGAATTGCTGCCTTACAGCGAATGCAGCGCTGTCGACTCGGGTTCGATCCTGACTACGGGTGCTGTACTGTACGGAGTTTGTACGTTCTCCCCGTGACCTGCGTGGGTTTTCTCCGAGATCTTCGGTTTCCTCCCACACTCCAAAGGCGTACAGGTTCATAGGTTAATTGGCTGGGCAAATGTAAAATTGTCCCTAGTAGGATCGTGTTAATGTGCGGGGATCGCTGGGCGGCGCGGACCTGGTGGGCCGAAGGGCCTGTTTCTGCGCTGTATCTCCAAATCTAAACAAAAATCTCTCCCTGCCTCTGTTTTTAGTCACAATAATGGGAGCATGCTATAACATAATCAATGAAGTTCCTGAAACTTGGGTGCCGTCACTGATACATTCCATGTCTCTACATTTATGCTTTGTCTGTAGCTCCCTGTCACCACATTTTAGCACAATCCACATCCCTATTTACTCGTTATCGACCCGAACTATTCTTTCCCCTACCACAGGACCCCATCTTCTGAATGAAGCTAATGATACTTTTTACTACATTATTATGGTGTCTTTCCAAAGGCTTTGTACATAACTTATTCTGATATGGGTCCCCAAATTTCTTCAGAAGAAGGGTCCAAACCTGAAATACCACCGATCCATGTTCTCCAGAGAGGCTGTCTGTCCTGCTGAGTTACACCAGCGCTTTTGTGTCTTTTTTTGTGTAAACCAGTATCTGCAGTTCCTTGTTTCTACATATATCATATCATATCATATATCTACAGCCGGAAACAGGCCTTTTCGGCCCTCCAAGTCCGTGCCGCCCAGTGATCCCCGTACATTAACACTATCCTACACCCACTAGGGACAATTTTTACATTTACCCAGCCAATTAACCTACATACCTGTACGTCTTTGGAGTGTGGGAGGAAACCGAAGATCTCGGAGAAAACCCACGCAGGTCACGGGGAGAACGTACAAACTCCTTACAGTGCAGCACCCGTAGTCAGGATCGAACCTGAGTCTCCGGCGCTGCATTCGCTGTAAAGCAGCAACTCTACCGCTGCGCTACCGTGCCGCTACATGGCTGGAGGAACTCAGCAGGTCAGGCAGCCTCTGAGGCAGGAATGGACAGATGACAATTTGGATTGGGACCATTCAAACTGTCCAAATTGTTAATAATTGGTGATCTCAAAAATGAAAGATCAAAAATAAGAATTGCTGTTAAGCTTTAGTGAAACCTGCGTGGCAATATAATGGAGTTCTTTAGTGAATGTAGCTTAATATTTTTTAGCAGAGCATGAAGCTTTTTTTCTGAAGGCTTTGTGAAGTAAATTATTCTGACCTGGGTCCACAAATTTCTTTGGTTATTTATATTTTTTTGTATTTGCTGTAGATTGGAGCTAACTTTTCCTTTTTTGTAAGGCGATGAAGTTGGGTTAGGAAAATTTCTCACCATGTGGAGAAGTATTAGATTTTCCTATCGGGATGTTATCAAAACTCTTGCTTATTGCTTACACAGGCACATATTCTAGTTGTACAATACAGGGTTATACTACAATCCCAAATCGCACAGCTTTCACATCATATACGTGGCAAGATATTTTAAGTTAAAGTACAAATCACATGTCTGGTATGGTTTTTTTTGTTGTTCTGAGCCTTCAGTGTGTCTCATCAGAGGTAGAGCCTTTAGTTTGAAGTTTAGAGATACAGCATGGAAACAGGCCCTTCGGCCCCCCTGATCCGTGCCAACCCCGTACGCTAGTTTTATCCCACAAACTAGGGACAATTTTCAGAAGCCAATTAACCAACAAACCTGCACATCTTTGGAATGTGGGAGTAAACTAGAGCACCCAGAGGAAGCTCATGTGGTCATGGGGGGGGGGGATGTGCAAACTGCGCACTGTCAGGATCAAACCCGTGTCTCTGGTGCTGTGAGGCAGCAACTCTGTCACTGTGCCGTCCCTTTGGTATTAGACATTTTAAGTCAATGATGCATTATTGTCACGTGCAAACGCGCAGTGATTTTTTTTTTCTTGCTACAGTTCAGTATAGTGTTGCCTTACCTAAACACAATTTCATATTAACAAAGTGTTCAGAAATATTCCACAGAGACCGCATGCAAAATCCAGTCTGCGCTCCAGGTCGTATGAGCGGCGCCCGATCCGGGCGAGTCCCAGGCTGCTGCAAGGCTTCCGGCTGTCATGTACCTTGGATGTCTGGATCGTCCAGCGAACCGACGTCCCTCTCCTCGTCTGTCCGCCTTTGTGCCCCAGGACGCTTCCCACAGTTGACCTTGCAGGGACGGAAGGCCAGACCACAGTTCTCGTGAAATATGTGTTGCAATTCATGACGTAGTTGAGTGTAGGACAAAGTCATTGCCATTAAATAAACTCTTGCATAATTTACTTAGTTTTTGATATCTGAGAGCACAGTGTCTCTGAATATTTGTTTATTTATTTGTTCATGGGTTGTGGGCCGTGGTAATGTCAGCATTAATTGTCCATACCCGATTGCTCATGAACTGAGGAGGTGGGAAGACGGTGTAGTTGAGATGGGTCTCCTATAGTGATGGGTATGGAATCCCTTGTCGGCAGATTGGGTAAGGATGTAAGATTAGACACAGTGCTGGAGTAACTCGGTGGGTCATGCAGCTTCTCTGGAGAACACCACCCTTCTTCAGTGGATCGGTGACCTTTTTGGGTAGGGACCCTTTTTCAGTCTGAGGACCCTTCACGTCGCCTATCCATGTCCTCCAGAGATGCTGTCTGACCTGCTGAGTTAGTCTGGCACTTTGTGTCTTTTGTAAACCAGCATCTGTAGTTCCTTATTTCTAGAAGGATGTAAGGATGATATGTTTTCTTCCCTGAAAGACAACAATGAGCAAGATTGGTGCTTAAAAACCCCCAACTATCTAAAGTTTCAAGTTAATTGTAGCTATGTCTTTCTGCTATAGAGATTCCAATTTTATTTCATTAGCTACCATGCTGGATTTTGGCTCATTTTTCTGAATCAATGGTCTACAACTCTGTTTTTTTATTTATTAACTTAATCACTACGGTATCCTTCCTGATGTTGTCTGAGAGACCTCAGGGAGACTAAGCGGAGACAGAGCTATCACCTTCTTGATGCACCGTTAGTTATGGTGCAGTAAAGACATTTCTGCCACTGAATCAGTTGTAACTAATACTTCATTGCCGAGGTACAAGAAACGGCACCAATCTTGGTAAGATTCTTCTACTCCTCATTTCCTCAATACGCATCCCATTGGAGAATGGTGACAGGGATAAAGGGGTTGGGCGAGAGAAAGGGATGTGAAAGTGGGAGAATATAGAACCAATGTGAGTGGGTGATAGAAACATAGAAAAATAGGTGCAGGAGTAGGCCATTTAACCCTTCGAGCCAGCACCGCCATTCATTATGGTCATGGCTGATCATCCACAACCGTTCCTGCCTTCTGCCCATATCCCTTGATTCCGCTAGCCCTAAGAGTTCTACCTAACACTCTTTACAATGCATCCAGTGAGTCGGCCTCCACTGCCTTCGAAAAACAATACCCTATTCCGGCTTTTCTCCCATATCCCTTGATTCCTTTAGCCCTAAGAGCTAAATCTAACTATCTCTTGAAAGATGGTGGTCTGAAGCATTTTTTTCATAGAGGAATAAGTGGAGAAATCTGTGTGGCCATTCACTTTGTCTATGGCCCTCATGATTTTATAAATCTCTAAAGTTAACCATCGGTGTCCTCTATTGGAAAGAAGACCCAACCTATTTCAGCCTCTACTTATAACTTAAACCATGCAGACTTATTCTCATACATCCTTTTTGCACCCTTTCCAGTTTAATAACACCCTTCCTATAGCAGTGTGATCATAACTGTGCACACTCCAAATATGTCATTACCAACATGGAGATAGTCATATGGCACTGAAAAAGGCTCTTCGGCCCAAATCATCCATACCGACCAAGATGCCCCATCTAACCTAGTCCTATTTGCCAGTATTTGCCCCATACCCCTCTAAACCTTTCCTATCCATTGACCTGTCCAAGTGTCTTTTAAAACATGAGATATCAGTCATTGCAGTTGCTGGTTTACGGAAAAAAAGGTGTAACGTGCTGGAGTAACTCAGCAGGTCAGGCGGTATCTCTGGAGAACACGGATATGCACATCCAGAGATGCTGCCTGACTCCTTGAGTTTCTCCAGCACTTTGTGTCTTCTTTTAAAACCTCTTTGTATAGGAATAAAGAGGTCCTTCTGCAGTTGTAGGGTCCGGTGAGACCACATGTGGAGTATTGTGTGCAGTTTTGGTCTCCTAATTTGAGGAAGGACATCCTTGCTATTGAGGCAGTGCAGCGTAGGTTCACGAGGTTAATCCCTGGGATGGCGGGACTGTCATATGAGGAAAGATTGGAAAGACTGGGCTTGTATTCACTGGAGTTTAGAAGGATGAGAGGGGATCTTATAGAGACGTATAAAATTATGAAAGGACTTGACAAGCTAGATGCAGGAAAATGTTCCCAATGTAGGGGGAGTCCAGAACCAGGGGCCACAGTCTAAGAATAAAGGGGAGGCCATTTACAACTGAGGTGAGAAGAAACCTTTACACCTAGAGAGTTGTGAATTTGTGGAATTCTCTGCCATAGAAGGCAGTGGAGGCCAATTCATTGGATGAATTTAAAAGAGAGTTAGATAGAGCTCTAGGGGCTAGTGGAATCAAGGGGTATGGGGAGAAGGCAGGCATGGGTTACTGATTGTGGATGATCAGCCATGATCACAATGAATGGCGGTGCTGGCTCGAAGGGCCAAATGGTCTCCTCCTGCACCTATTTTCTATGTTTCTATCTTGTGCAGCAGCAACATGCGCAAGTATTCTCTGTTTCCTTGGCAATACTTGCCCCTCGACCACCATCAGTCAAGAATCATGATCAAGGACGAGTCATGTCCCGGCCACTCCCTCTTCTCCCCTCTCCCATCGGGCAAAAGGTTTAGAAGTGTGAAAACGTACACCTCCAGATTCAGGGACAGTTTCTTCCCAGCTGTTAACAGGTAACTGAATCATCCTACCGCAACCAGAGAGCAGCTCTGAACTATTATCTACCTCATTGGTGACACTCGGACTATCTTTGACCGGACTGTACTGGCTTGACCTTGCACTAAATGTTATTCTCTTATCATGTATCTATACACTGTAAATGGGTTGATTGTAATCATGCATTTTCTTTACGCTGACTAGGTAGCACACAACAAAAGCTTTTCACTGTACCTCGGTACATGTGACAATAAACTAAACTAAAAAAACAAAACAAAAACTGATAAAGAACCCCACATGATTTTGTCATGTTCACTTTGCAGTTTGTGACGTATTGATATTGGTGTTGGTTTATTATTGTCACTTGTACCGAGATGCAATGAAAAGCTTTTGGTGAAACACATTGCTTGGACCACTTGACCACCATGTTTCCAAGATTACAACCGTGGATGCATTTTCAGAAATGCTTCTTTATGATCAAGGGTGTTACAAATGATTCTAGGTGAATGCAATATATTTTCTTTTGATTACTTCAATCATTCATGATTTTCTATCAACTTAGTCTCGGTATCACCATTCATGAAGATAGACACAATATGCTGGAGTCACTCAGCGGGTCAGGCAACATCTCTGGAGAAAAGGAATAGGTGACATTTTGGCTCAAGACCCTTCTTCATATGTTTCTTGACCCGAAATGTCACCTATTCTATTTCTCCAGAGAAGCTGCCTACAGTGAGTTACTCCAGCATTTTGTGGCTATCTTTGGTGTAAACCAGCATCTGCATTTCCACATCACCATTCACGATTTGGAATTGTCAGAAACACACTGCATACAGTTGGCTGAATTTGCTGGCCTTGGTTAATCTTCATTGATGGTGATTTAGACTGCAGGTTTACACTGTGAGACTGATCACAATAAAGTACTGCAACAGAGGTAGAAATGAATCAATTCGCAGTAATTATTTATAGCAGATTACATTCCGAGTAGGTAAATATGAAATTTTTGATCCTTGTGACCTTCTTGTTAATTAACTTGATGTGACAGCTCAAGAGTTGTTAATTTATTGTTGAGGGTAGAAGTCTGAAAGGGACAGTAATTAGTATTGATTTAGATTCCTGCTGTTAAACCAAGTATATGCTGTAGTGAATCTTGTTCAAAAACATTATTACTGCACAGAAAAGATAACAGAGGATTTATCTTAAGTAATGTATGGTCAGGGATTTTGTTGAACTATTTGTTTGGTGACTGATTCTTGAAAGTGTACACATGAACACAGCTGAAATAAAGGGCGCTAAAAATAAGAATTGAAGTCATTGCTATTGAACTTTGGAAATGAGCACACGGTCGCAGCAATAAAGTTCCCCTAACACCACAGGCTAAAGATGAATTTCCCATCTCAAAGTTGTCTATTGAGTTATGTGGGGAAAAGCTGCTGAAGCTGAAAATGTGCTTCCTTGAGCAGAAAGTTTACAAGGGTGTTTTGGAAGAGTTAGTTAAAATCATGAACAGTTGTACAAGATATTTGTTCATTAGTTCATAAGGGGCAGAATTCGGCCATTCGGCCCATCAATTCTACTCCGCCATTCAATTGTGGCTGATCTATTTTCCCCCTTCAGCTCCATTCTCCTGCCTTCTCCTCGTAACCCCTGACACCTGTACTAGATCAAGAAAATGTCAATCTCTGCCTTAAGAATATCCAAAATATTCACCTTAAAAACATTGAGGCGACATTTGAAGTACTGTGTTCAGTTTTGGTAGCCCTGGGTGTTGTTAAGCTGGAAATAGTGCAGAGAAGTTTTATGAGGATATTGCCAGGAATTGAGGGCCTGAGCTAAAGGGAAAGGTTGGGCAGGCTAGGACTTTATTCCTTGGAGCACAGGAGGTTGAGGCAGGTACATGGATAGGAAAGGTCTAGAGGGATATGAACCAAATGTGGGCAAATGGGACTGGCTTGGATGGGGGCATCTTGATGGGCAAGGACACGTTAGACGGAAGGGCATGTGATCGTGCTGTATGACTCTATCAGGCAGTGCGATAAAGAAAATAGAATGCAATCTATAGTGCAAAATTAAAGCACAGATTTAAAAAAGTACAAGGGCCTCAACAGGGTAGATTGGAAGTTCAGGAATTTCAACTCCAGCACAAGAGAGTTCTGCTCAAGGGTCTGATAACATTATTTGATCCTTCATGTGCTGAATAAGCTGCTGTAAATTTTCTCTCTTTCAAATTCAATTGACATTTTTTTAAGCAAAAAAAAATACTGAGAGAACTCAACGAGTTGGGCAACATCTGTGAAGGGATGCTGCCTGACCCGCTGGGTTACTCCAGCACTTTGTGTCCCTAATTTAACTGTTTTCTTTCTGTAAGTCTATCCGCTCATGGTAATATTTAACTCTCTTTACTCCAAGGAAGCAATGGCAATGTATTTGTTTCGCATCACTTTGGCAGAAGACAACCAACTTAGCAATAGTGGAACATTGACACAGGGATAGTCATAACTCTGCTCCCACAGCTCACCTGTTCCTGGTATGTGGGACAGATCTATTGAATCTGGAAGGCTTATCGGAAGTATGCAACAGGAATTGTAGTGGAGCTGCCCTGATGTCTGGAAACAGGCTACTGAAGCCAAGATGCACTAAGAGTGTATGACTCAGCTGATGAGGCTGGGGCATCCATGGAGTGTATGACTCAGCTATTGAAGTCTGGATGTCGAAGAAATGTGTGACCCAGCTATTGAAATTGGAATGATCGCTGACTCCAATCGCCCACACTCTGGTTGAACTTACTTGGTAAGTCTTTGGTCTTTAGACATACAGTGTGGAAACAGGACCTTCGGCTCACCGACTCTGTGCCGACTATGATTACCCTGTATACTGACACTATCCTTCACACTAGGGACGATTTACAATTTTCTTTTGCTGCAGCCAATTAGCCTACAAACCCGCACGTCTTTGGCTTGTGGGAGGAAACCGGAGCACCCGGGGAAAATCCATGCGGTCGCGGGGAGAACGTACAAACTCCGTGCCAACAGCCCCCATAGTCGGGATCTAATCCAGGTCTCTGGTGCTGCGAGCCAGCAACTCTACCGATGGGAGTAGAAAATGATGTTTGGAATTTTCATGGAGATTCCCTGATGGGAAATGGAGTAGTTCACACAACACATTGCCTGGCCAAGAAAAAAGACTCGGCTTGTCAGACAGCATCTGTGGAGGGAAATGGACAGTCAACACTTCGGATCAAAAACCACTGAAAATTCCTGACGTGACACATTGACTGTACATTTCCTCGAAAGATGTTGTCTAGCCTGTTGTGCACTTTTCATCTTCAGCCCAGAGGGTGGTGAATCTATGGAATTCATTACCACAGGCAGCTGTGGAGGCAAAGTCATTGGGTATTTTTAAATCGGGAGATTGACATGTTCTTGATTAGTGAGGATGTCAAAGGTTACGGTGAGAAGGCAGGCGAATGGGGTTGAGAGGGAAAGATAGATCAACCATGAGTGAATGGCGGAGTAGACTTGATGGGCTGAATGGCTTAATTCTGCTCCAGTGTTACAGATTCCAGTACCTGCACACTCTTGTGACTGCACTGAATCACAAAACCGTGTCCCTTGACTTTCTCTGTAACGGAAGTTCTGGGATGCAGTGGTGGGGCGTGAGTGTTCTTAAAGATTTCCCCACTACACATGTGACGGGTTGTAGGGATAATCCACACTTGCTGTCCACCTCACTATCAGAGTCTGTAATGAAGTATGCCAGATATCTTTGTTCAAGTTAGTTTCTTGACACTTGATCAATAGTTCATCCAATTATTGTACCGCAAAGTAAACTCACAGAGATTCAAGAAATTGCAGATGTTGGGATCTTGAACGAAACACAATGTGCTGGAGGAACAGGGCGGCACAATGGTTCGGCTTCAAAGTTGCTGCCTCACGGCGCCAGAGACCTGGGTTCGAGAACTGCTCTCAGTCTTCTCTCTAATGAATGTAAAACTAATTGGTGTAATCATTCTTGATATGTCAGTGCTGCCATCCATAAACCAAACTGGCTTTTTTTTTGCCGAAATGGTCTTCATCGGACAACCTAATGGACAATTCATTCAAGTGTTATGTTTGTTAAAGATTTGGGATGGCACAGTGGTGCAGCGGTACAGTTGCTGCCTTAGAGTGCCAAAGGCCCAGGTTCGATCCTGACTACGGGTGCTGTCTGTATGGAATTTGTACGTTCTCCCTGTGACTGCGTGAGGTTTCTCCGGGTGCTCCGGTTTCCTCCCATATTCCAAAGACGTGCGGGTTTGTAGGTTAATTGGCTTCTGTAAATTGACCCCAGAGTGTGGGATAGAACTGGTGTATGGGTGATCGGTGACTCGGTGGGCCGAAGGGCCTGTTTTCACGCTATATCTCTAAAACTAAAATTAAAATTAGCTGCCAACCGAAAAACAAATGTTCTAATTCACCACTGATGTTGTTGATGTTCTGTATATTATTCGGATGGTTTTAACCTTGAATGATTTAGAAAGTTGATTAAGAAATAGTGACCACTTGAAGGCACCATTGATTTTTAATTTTGTTGATGTTAGTAATTGTAACTTTGCCGATACATAGTGCCTCTGTGCCAATAAATGTATAACCTGCTATCGGTAGTCTGACAGTGCTCCTTTAGGACTTCCAATAAAAATTATGTTCTGCTTAATTTATCTCTCCCGCAACGAGTCTACACTTTGGTATAAAATGAAAAAGAACAATTCTGAAAATACAATAGTGATACAGACGGCAAAAAAGCAACAAGAACAACTGGTGTCAGTGGGGTGTCCAGGATGGGATTGGTGTGAGTCAGCTGTAGTTGTTTTGATCGGTATTTTCATACATTGGCGGAAAATAATGTTAGATTATGCAAGATCAATGGATAAAATGTGTCGCTGATGAATAATGCAGTTGCTATTCATGTTTATTTTGTCTCTCTGCTGTTTGATATGTCAATCCTTTCCTGTAACAATGCAAGAGACAATAATCATCAGCCTCGTCTTTCCATCCTATGTTCTTCCAGATGTCTGTATATTTTCGCTGGAGCGTCTCAAATTTTAATTAATTTTTTGGCAGTAAATCAAATGCAATATATCTATTCATCTTAAAGTTGTTTCAACTGTCCAAATCAAAACTTGGATGTATGCCAGTGTAATGTATCATTTTCATGCATTTTCCTTGTTACTGAAGGAACGTATGGTTTAATTTCCTATTCTTTGTTGCATTTAAGCAGTGGTAGTGTAGATTATCTTTGCCGCCTGAATAGGGGCTTTCTAAATGGATAGTCGAAGGGGAGAGCAATGCCCGATTGTGGCAGATTCATTGCTGATTCAGGGTGGCACCGTGGCACAACAGTAGAGTTGCTGCCTTACAGCGATTGCAGCGCCGGAGAACTGGGTTCAATCTCGACTACGGGTGCTGTCTGTACAGAGTTTGTACGTTCTCCCTGTGACCTGCGTGGGTTTTCTCCAAGATCTTCGGTTTCCTCCCACACTCCAAAACCGAACAGGTATAGAGGTTAATTGGCTTGATAAATGTAAACATTGTCCCTAGCGTGTGTAGGATATTGTTAATATGTGGGGATCGCTAGTCGGCACGGACCCAGTGGGCCGAAAGGCCTGTTTCCACTCTGTATCTCTAAACTAAACCATACTGGTGACTCCAACACTGGAAAAGAGTCCCGACCCAAAATATTGATTGTCCATTTCCCTCCATGGATGCTGCCTGACCTGCTGCGTTCCTTCAGCACTTTGGTTTTACTGATGCTAATGCTGTTTATCCTTTCAGTTGTAGAGTGCGGCACAGATTGTAACACCCTGGTGCAGCAGTGGAGCTGCTGCCTCACAGCGCCAGAGACCCAGGTTCGGGTGCTGTATGTATGGACTTTGCATGTTCTCTCTGTGACTCCGTTGGTTTTCTCTGGATGCTCCGGTTTCCTCCCACACTCCAAAGAAGCGCAGGTTTATAGGTTAATTGGGTTTGATAAATTCCCTTTTAGTACGTAGGATGCGAAAGTGGGGTAACATAGAACTTGTGTACGTGTGATCGCTGGTTGGTGTGGACTCGGTGGGCCAAAGGGCCTGTTTCCATGCTGGATCTGTAAAGTAAAACGAAACTAAGCTTATTTGGCTACTTTTTCTGTGTTCTAAAGATTCTCGGAGTAAGTCGAGAGAGAGATTCCATTGGTTTTACTGTAGAGGATTTGTTGCAACCTGCAAAAAATTATAACCAAGTAATTACCTTAAATTTAAGACGTTGCAATATTGTGTGCTTTTGAAAATATATTACTTTGAGTTTCAGCTATGCAGTTTAGATCATTATGAATAGATACATTCATCTTCCACAAAGGAAATCTTTAATTGAGATAACCAATGTGAAATGGCATAATTTTGAATAAACTTGCGTTTATCTTAATGTGCAACAACTTTCTGCTGTTTTTAATGCAGCAGCAATGAAAGAATATAATTGACAACAAACATGTATTGAGAACAGATTATAACTGGCACAGCAGGTAAATGACAGCCCAGCAGGTTCTCAAAACTCAATCAAAACTTTATAGCGCTTATATATTTTTTGAAATACGAATAGGGTTTGAAATGTTCAGATTAAGAACTGATGTTTCTTTCTCGATGTGTTGCCTAATAGCATTGTTTAGTTGGAAATTTCATATCAAAGCACAGGTTATAAATAATAGCAAAAAACAAAGTGTCGGAGTAAATCAAAAGGACAGGGAGCATCTCTGAAGGACATGAAAAGGTGACGTTTCGGGTCTAGGCCCTTCAGACTGATTTAAGTAGGGGGCAAAATCTGGAAGAAGAATGAATTATTAAGAAGTAATAAATATTTAAAACAGTGGTGCAGCGGTAGAGTTGCTGCCTCACAGCGCCAGAGTCCCTGGTGTCAACTTGACTAAGGTTGCTACCCGTGTGGCGTTTTTACATTCTCCCTGTGACCGTGTGGGTTTTTCTCCAGGTGCTCCGGTTTCCTCCATATTCCAAAAACCTAAAAGTTTGTAGGTCAATTGGCTTCGGTAAAAATTGTAAATTGTCCCTAGTATGTAGGATAGTGCCAGTGTACAGGATTATCACTGGTCGGCATAGACTCAGTGGGCTGAAGGGCCTGTTACAGTTTATCTCTAAAGAAAACTAAAAGTATGTCAGATGTATGTCAATCGCACAGCCATGTGGTTAATAAAATTCTGCAATATCACAAATGGAGGCAAAGATACGATAGACAGCCAGAGCCTTTTTTGCAAGGGACAAATGTCAAAGACTAGAATGGCATTGCTTTAAGTTTAGAGAGCCAATGTTTAAAGGTGACAATAATAAAGTGAACTAAACATTATCTTCTGTTAAAGAATGTGAAATGAACAGTTAATTTGCTTGCACATTTAGAAATTTCTGGTCTTGAATCCAGACTTCTGACTGAATTCATTCTGTCTTGCCTCCAATGCGTGCGCAATTTCTTAAATATTATTAATTGTAAGAAAAATAAGAGTAAAGGGGTGGCAGGGTGGCGCAGCAGTTTAGTTGTTGCTTTACAGCTCCAGAGACCCGGGTTTGACCCTGACTACGGATGCTGTCTGTACGGAGTTTGTATGTTCTCCCGTGACCTGCGTGGATTTTCTCCAGGTGCTCTGGTTTTCCCCCGTTCCAAAGGAGTACAGGTTTGTAGGTTAATTTGTAAATTGTCCCTAATGTGTAGGATAGAACTAGTGTTGGGGTGATCGCTGGTTGGCGGAGACTCGTTGGGCCAAAGGGCCTATGTCCACTCTGTATCTCCAAACTAAACGTGTGGAATGAGAACAGGAACTGTGCATGTGGCATGACACAGCAGCACGGCATCTGTTCAGGACAAATTATATATTACTAAAACTCTCATCTTGTTTGTTTGTCCATACGTACCCGAAATACAGCCTAAACGGTACATGATAGTGCAACAATTTTGAGCCCACCTTACTCACCATTGGCCCGCGGTTCAAATGGTTATATATTTTTTTAACTTATAAACCCTTTTTAAACTTTAATAAATTTGATTGCCTCTCCCACCTCCCCCCATGTCCTGATCAGCTACCTCCATGTTTGATCTGGTGATCTAGTACCATAAAGACTGGCACTAGCTTGGCGGCTGTCTTAAAGCTATTAAACTATTTTGTTTTATCTCTGGGCCCTGCATCGAAAACTACATTTAATTTGGCAGTAGATATTTTTCTTTTTAAAAAGACACAAAGTGCTGGAGCAATGCAGCGGGTCAGGCAGCATCTCAGGAGAAGATGAGTAAGTGAAGTTTCAGGTCTTCAGATGGATTGAAGAAGGGTCCCAACCCGAAACGTCACTTATCCATGTTTTCCAGAGATGTGTCTGATTCACTGCGGAAATCAGAGGACCAGGAGTGATGGAAACTCTGAAAATCAGAGGACCAGGCTCACTGGGAGAACGTGCAAACTGCACAATGAAGGAGGTGTAGGGATAGAGAAAAGACCATAGACCTAAGAATAAGGGGTAGGCCATTTAGAACTGAGATGAGGAAAAACTTTTTCAGTCAGAGAGTTGTGAATCTGTGGAATTCTCTGCCTCAGAAGGCAGTGGAGGCCAATTCTCTGAATGCATTCAAGAGAGAGCTGGATAGAGCTCTTAAGGATAGCGGAGTCAGGGGGTATGGGGAGAAGGCAGGAACGGGGTACTGAGTGAGAATGATCAGCCATGATCACATTGAATGGCGGTGCTGGCTCGAAGGGCCGAATGGCCTCCTCCTGCACCTATTGTCTCTTGTCTAGGCTCAATCAGGGCCAAAAATACCCATGCCCAGGGTGGTACTTGGTAGGCCCATTGTTGGCCAGGGAAGGTGTGATCTCAAGAGAAACAATGTGGAGAACTGTGGGACTGGTAAAACCACTAGGGTGAAGGAAAGGGGCAAGGAGGGAGGGAGGGGAAAGGGAATGGGAGGGGAGTGTAAGGTCAAGTTACTTTAAATTAAATGTTCATACCACCGGTATGAGATGCTGTCATGAAGAAGGTTCCTGAACTGAAACGTCACCCATCCATGTTCCCCAGAGACACTGCCTGACCCACTGAGTTACTCCAGCACTTTATGTCTTACTTGTGATTTAGGGGGGGTGTGGGGGTGCGTGTGTCCGTGCGTGCGTGCGTCCGTCCGTCCTTGCAATCACTAGTACAGACACAGAGCATTTGGACTTCTCTGGTGGACAAGCACTGTACAGGTCAAATATGGTGAAGAATGCAAGAAACATTGCAGTGATGCCCACAGTAAGGTTTCATCAAGATGACAGCCACATTATGTACTGAATTGTTTAATTTCTTCCAAAGGCAGCAAGATGTACCATCAGTATTATAAGAAAATAACTGCAGATGCTGGTACAAATCGATTTATTCACAAAATGCTGGAGTAACTCAGCAGGTCAGGCAGCATCTCGGGAGAGAAGGAATGGGTGACGTTTCGGGTCGAGACCCTTCTTCAGACTGATGTCGGGGGTGGGACAAAGGAAGGATATAGGTGGAGACAGGAAGATAGAGGGAGATCTGGGAAGGAGGAGGGGAAGGGAGGGACAGAGGAGCTATCTGAAGTTGGAGAAATCGACGTTCATACCACCGGGCCGCAAACTGCCCAGGCGAAATATGAGGTGCTGCTCCTCCAATTTCCGGCGGGCATCACTATGGCACTGGAGGAGGCCCATGACAGAGAGGTCAGACTGGGAATGGGAGGGGGAGTTAAAGTGCTGGGCCACCGGGAGATCAGTTGCGTGTACCATCAACACCACACTTGAAAAACCCAGCAATCAAAAACATAATTAATCCCTTTCTATTTCAGAATGTCTCTTTTTTTTTGTTTTGTGTTGGTTTGTGGTTGTGTGTGTAATTGCTTATTATATTGCTCTTACTGTTGGACTGTGGGTGACGAAATCTCGTCCAAAAGACGTTTTATTTTTGGATGATAATAAAGGTAATTCTGATTCTGAATTGCAGGCTTTAGCTTTTGCTTATCAGGACATACCATTCAAGGTGTTCAAACCTCTCCCCCCTCATTTTCTATCTGGACAGAATGAAAAGGTTATTGTGAACTGTGAGGAGCAAATTGACATTTTTTTATGCTGCCCAAGACCGCACATCATCATCAGCTCCATCTGCACCACGCTGCCTCGGAAAAACTGCCAACATAATCAAAGACTTGTCCCATCACATTCCTCCTTTTCTCTGCTCCTATCTGGTAGAAGATACTGAAGATGCAGAAGCTTGAAAGCACACACCACCAGACTCTAAAACAGCTTCTCCCCCTCTGTTATCAGGCTTCTGAATGGTCCTTCCATAAACTAGGGTACTGTCCAATCCACCTCTACCCCATTGCGGATATTAGACTTTGCCCATGGTGCTGGTGCGCTACAATGCTGAGAACTATATTCTGCAATCTGTATTTTCCCTTTGCTCTACATGTTGGACTTCAATTTGACTTGATTGTATTTATCTGGAGTGTTGCTATCTGTTTGGAAAGCATGCAAGCAAAGCTTTTCATTGGACTTCAGTACATGTGACTATAGTAAATCTTAACATTGGATCGTTCAATTGGGAGAAGAGTCAAGGGTGTTTTATTGTCATATGGCCCAGATAGAACAATGAAATTCTTACTTGCAGCAGCACAACAGAATATGTAAACATAGAACACTGTAAACAACATAATAAATGAAAAAAAGTTGAGTGTATGTATGTACGCCCATATGTGCACATAAAAAACAAAAAAACCAATACTAATGCAATAATAACAATACTGTTATGTCGTCAGAGCTTATTTGAGGTTGTAGTGTTTAATAGCCTAATGGCTGTAGGGAAGAAGCTGTTCCTGAGCCTGGCCGTTACAGTTTTTAGGCTCCTGTACCACCTTCCCGACGTCAGGGGTGAAATGAGTGTGTGGCCAGGGTGGTGTAGGTCTCTGATGATGCTGGCTGCCTTTTTGAGGCAGTGACTCCGATAAATCCCTTCGATGTTGGCGAGGTCAGAGCCGGTGATGGACTGGACAATGTTCACAGCTTTTTTGCAGTCTTCTTCGCTCCTGGGCGTTCAAGTTGCAGAACCAGGCCGTGATGCAACCGCGTTCAAGTGAAGATCAATAGAGTCCTCTCTGATGTACCGAATCTCCACAATCTTCTGTGTGATGTGCTTTCTTTATAATTCCATCGGTGTGCTGGGTCCAGGAAAGATCTTCAGAAATATGCAGGCCCAGGAATTTGACGCATTTGACGCTCTCCACCATCATCCCGTCGATATAGACAGATTTATGGGGCTTCATTCTTCCTCTTCCAAAGTCCACAATCAGTTCCTTACTGACCTTGAGAGCCAGGTTGTTGGGCTGGCACCAATTGTTCAGTCGATCGATCTCACTTCTTTACTTTGACTCATCACCATCTTTTCCAGCAAAGGTGGTGTCATCGGCAAACCTGAAGATGGAGTTCGCACTGTGTCTGGCTACACAGTCATGAGTACAGAGTGAGTAGAGCAGGGGGCTGAGCACGCAGCCTTGAGGTGCTCCCGTACTGATTGTTATTGAGGAAGAAGTGGTCTGTTGATGAGGAAGTCGAGGATCGATTTGCAGAAAGATGCGCAGCGACCCAGTTCCGTGAACTTGGTAACCGGCTTGGAGGGGATGATGGTATTGATGGTATTAATCTGTAGCCTAGAACAACAGCCCAATGTACGTGTTTTTATTGTCCAAGTGGTCCAGTGCAGAGTGGAGAGCCAGTGAGATCACATCCTCTGTTGACCTGTTGTGACGGTAAGGCAAACTGTAATGGGCTGAGGTTCTTGTTGATATGCGCCATAACCAACCTTTCAAAGCACTTCAGCACCACGGACGTTAGTGCCAATCTTATGGTCAGTGTGGACATCTCTGCCACTCTCTGTTCACTGATGCCTTTTACTACTTGTTAAGTTGGGAATAAATACAATTTCTGGTTTGATTCTTCGGTTATTGAAAGACCTTTTGCAGACGTGTTCCATGCTGTTATAATCATTGCGCATTCTTCTTCACTTTAGACACTTAAGAATACTGCATTCTATCATGAGCATAGCCAATTCAGAGTTTAGAGAGATCAAAACAGAGTACCAAAATAGGCCCTTCGGCCCATTTGGTCTGCGCCGACCAGCAATCCCCGTACACTAGCACTATCCTATACACTTGGGACAATTTACAATTTTTGCCGAAGCCAATTAACCTACAAACCTGTACGCCTTTGGAATGTGTGAGGAAACAGTAGCATCCGGAGAAAGCCCATGCGGAAAACGTACAAACTCCGTACAGATAGCAGCCATAGTCAGGATTGAACCCAGGTCTCTGGTGGTGTAAGGCAGCAACTACTGCTGCAACACTGTTGCTGGTACTTTGAACCATTTTTTCTTCTTTTTAGTGGTATCTTGTGAAGTCTGAGGGCTCGTATCCAATTCACACAGGTGTTGAGACAAGGAACTGCAGATGCTTCTTTATATAAAAAATGTAAAGTGCTGGCCCCATGCAATACTATGATGGGGCCAAATCATTAAACTGAAATACAGATTCCGGTGAAGGATCCCTTCAGCACATAGGTTTAAGATGAGGGTGGAAAGATTTAACAGGAACCTGAGGGGTGGCTTTTTTTACACAAAGGGTGGTGGGTTTCTGAAACTAGCTGCCTGAGGAGGTAGTTGAGACAGGGACTATCGCAATGTTTAAGAACCATTTATTCAGTTACATGGGCAGCATTGGGTTGGAAGTTTATGAGCCAAAGGCAGGCAGGCAGGTGGGTCGCATAGTGTACGAGCTTACAGACTAGTATAGATGGGACATGTTGGTCGCTGTGGGTAAGTTGGGCTGTTGGGCCGGTTTCCATGCTGTATGACTCTGACTTTAAGTTAGTATAACCACTCCTTGCATCTGATTGAGAGTGATCAGCCATGATCGCATTGAATGGCGGTGCTGGCTCGAAGGGCTGAATGGCCTACTCCTGCACCTATTGTCTATTGTCTATTGTCTAATGCCCTCTAATCCAGGCAGCGTTCTGGTAAACGTCTTCTGCAAACCTCTTCCGATACTGGCTGGTGGGTGGAAAAATCCAAAGGGTATTAATGGACGTGGATGAGAGAGTAAGTTAGAGGAAAATAAGAACGCGGGATTTGCTGCGACGGTTCTGATATCGGCATAGTCACGATGGGCGGAATGGCCTCCTGTTTTGCAAGAAGATATGCGCAGGAAAAAAGCAGCAGTACCTTGTGTAGACGTGGCGATCTGAACACCCACACTCGGTCCGCCTTGGCTTACCTGATTACCGGTTGCCAAAGATTTTAATTCCCCGTCCCATTTCCACACTGACCTTTCTGTCCTGGGCTTCTCCATTGTCAGAGCGAATTGATGGAACAGCACCACATATTTTGCTTGTGCAGTTTACAACCCAGTGGTATGAACAATGATTTCTCTCATTTCAAGCAACTACTGCATTCTCTCTCCTCTTTCCCCTCCCCCAAACTGGCCATCCTACCAGTTCCACTGTTCGTATCCTTGTATTCCACTCGTTAGCCCATTTTCCCCAGCCAACAATGGAACATTATGGACTCCACCCTTCCTGAGGTCATCTGTTGCCGGAACTGATTTGTTCTGGCCTTTTCTCACCTCCATTCTTCCCCCTCTTCTCTACCCCCCCCCCCCCCCCCCCACCTCTATCTCTCAGTCTGAAGAATGGTTACAATCCGAAACATCACCTATCCCTTTTCTCCATGGATGCTGCCTGACCCGCTGAGTTACTCCAATATTTTATGTCTATCTGCAGAATATTGGTAGACATTCGAGGTTGCAGTGGGGAGACAGGAGAAGAATATCCTGCAATGAGCAATTTTACACCAACACAAACGGTCCAGTCGACAAGGAGGCCTTTGTGAGGTTTGTTGAGTATTTGAAAGGCCCATCCAATTTGAAGCACATTTTGGCGAGAAAAGCAAATTTAAGAAATGTGAACTTAATGAAGCAATGGACAATGTGTTTTCCATTGGCTGCTCTCGTGTCCTCTTTCAGATCCGATAATACTTGAGTATTCTCTGAAGCACGACACGTCGCTGGCAAAATTAATCATTACTGCCAAAGATGAATCACAAATCAGTGACACCTGGTGGAGGGAATTTTCATTTATGTTATTTTAGCAGAATTACGTTATTTTAAATCTGATTTTAATGGGAGTATGATTGAGCTATAATATAATTATTCCTTATTCACCAGAGGGAGAGATATTGCTGTCAATGACCTAATTGTTTGTTCTGTGGCGCTAAGAAACAGAGGGGTAGATTTACTGTGCCTTTCATGAGCACCCTGTTTGTCTAGGATGCTGGAGCTTTGTGGCACAAAAGGAGATCATTTGGCCCATCGTGTTCATGTTGTCTCATAGAGGAGTTTTCTAAACTAATCCTTTTCCCTGCACTTAGTCATGGAGGCTGCCGCATGTCGGGTGCTTAAATGTATAGTCTTTCCGCTGACTGGTTTGCACAGAAAAGCTTTTACACTAAATGGTATCTGGTGCTGCTTAAATGGAATGCAACCTTCATCAGATATTCGTTTGAAGGGCAGCATGGGTCCAGGCCCTTCGGCCCACCTAATTCATGCCAATTCACATTAATTGTGTTATCCCACCTTCTCATCCACTCACTACACACTGCGGGGCAATTTTACTGAGACCGAAAACCTGCATTGTCTTTGAGGGATGTGGGAATAAACTGGAGTATGTGGAGGAAACCCACGCAGATGTTAAAATTAAAAAGTTTATTAAAAATTGCTTAAAAAAAATTACCAAACTCTACTCCAATCCTTTTGGCAATTTTCAAAAATGTTTTCTCTCATGCCATTTTGCTTTGAACAACTGGATCCAAAATCAAATGGTAAATGTTAAACTCACAAGTGCAATGGTTTTAATCAAGCCACAAGCTGTGCGAGAAATTGGCCAACTTACTTGTGACATGGTCGACCTCTGGGCCAGTTTTGTGTGGAATATTTTGATTGTCACATGTGTTCGGCATTCCTCTTAAAATTATGTGGGGAATTGAATAACGGTCCACTACCCTGACCTCCTCAACAGAGTTGCTGTGGTAATGGTCAACAGTTTCACGTTCCTAGGTTTAGTTTTACATAGATACATAGACAAAAGGTGCAGGTGTAGGCCATTCGGCCCTTTGTGCCAGCACCACCATTCAATGTGATCATGGCTGATCATCCACAATCAGTACCCTGTTCCTGCCTTCTCCCCATACCCCTTGATTCCGCTAGCCCAAAGAGCTCTTATCTAACTCTCTCTTGAAGCATGCAGTGAATTGGTCTCCACTGCCTTCTGAGGCAGAGAATTCCACAAATTCACAACTCTGTGTGAAAAAGATTTTCCTCATCTCAGTTCTAAATGGCCTACCTCTTATTCTTAAACTGTGGCCCCTGGTTCTGGACTCCCCCAACATCGGGAACATGTTTCCTGAATCTAGCGTGTCCAATCCCTTAACAATTTTATATGTTTCTATAAGATCCCCTCTCATCCTTCTAAATTCCAGTGAATAGAAGCCCAGTCGCTCCATTCTTTCATCGTATGACAGTCCCACCATCCCAGGAATTAACCTCATGATCCTATGCTGCACTCTCTCAATAGCAAGAATATCCTTCCTCAAATTAGGACCAAAACTGCACACAATACTTCAGGTGTGATCTCACCAGGGCCCTGTACAACTGTAGAAAGACCTCTTTGCTCCAATACTCAACTTCTCTCGTTATGGCCAACATGCCATTGGCTTTCTTTACTGCCTGCTGTACCTGCATGCTTACTTTCAGTGACTGATGTACAAGGACACCCAGGTCTCGTTGTACTTCCCCTTTTCCAAACTTGACACCATTCAGATAATAATCTGCCTCCCCGTTCTTGCCACCAAAGTGGATAACCTCTAATTTATCCACATTATACTGCATCGGCCATGCATCTGCCCACTCACCCAACCTGTCCAAATCACCCTGCATCCTCATTGCATCCTCTTCACAGTTCACACTTCCACACAGCTTTGTGTCATCTGCAAATTTGCTAATGTTACTTTTAATTCCTTCATCTAAATCATTAATGTATATTGTAAATAGCTGCAGTCCCAGCACCAAGCATAGTGGTACCCCACTAGTCACTTCCTGCCATTCTGAAAGGGACCTGTTAATCCCTACTCTTTGTTTCCAGTCTGTCAACCAATTTTCTATCCATGCCAATACCCTACCCGCAATACCATGTGTTCTAATTTTGCCCACTAATCTCCTGTGTGGTATGTTATCAAAGGCTTTCCAAAAGTCCAGGTACACTACATCCACTGGCTCTTCCTTGTCCATTTTACTTGCTACATCCTCAAACAATTCCAGAAGATTTGTCAAGCATGATTTTCCATTCGTAAATCCATGCTGACTTGGACCGATCCTGTTACTGCTGTCCAAATGCGCTGCTGTTACATCTTTGATGATCGACTCCAGCTCTTCCCCACCACTGATGTCAGGCTAACTGGTCTATAATTCCCTGCTTTCTCTCTCCCTCCTTTCTTGAAAAGTGTGATAACATTAGCTATGCTCCAATCCACAGGAACTGATCCAGAATCCATAGAACATTGGAAAATGATCACCAATGCGTCCACGATTTCTAGAGCCACCTCCTTGAGTACCCTGGGATGCAGACCATCAGGCCCTGAGGATTTATCAGCCTTCAGTCCCATCAGTCCACCCAACACCATTTCCTGACTAATATGAATATCCTTCAGTTCCTACATCACCCTGAGTCCCCCTGTGCATCTGGGAGATTGTTGTGTCTTCCTCGTGAAGACAGAACCAAAGTACCTGTTCAACTCGTCTGCCTTTTCCTTGTTCCACATAATAAATTCACCTGTTTCTGTCTTCAAGGGACCCACATTTGTCTTAACTATTCTTTTCCTCTTCACATACGTAAAGAAGCTTTTACAATCCTCGTTTATATTCTTGGCTAGCTTACCTTCGTACTTCATCTTTTCTCCCGGTATCGACTTTTTAGTTACCTTCTGTTGTTCTTTAACAGTTTCCAAATCCTCTGGCCTCCCGCTCATCTTTTCTATATTATACGTCTTCTCTTTTATTTTTATACTGTCCTTGACTTCCCTTGTTCGCCACGGTCGCCTCTTACTCCCCTTAGAATCTTTCTTCCTCTTTGGAATGAAATGATCCTGCATCTTCTGGATTATTCCCAGAAATACCTGCCATTGCTATTCCACCATCATCCCTGCTAAGGTGCCTTTCCAGTCAACTTTGGCCAGCTCCTCCCTCATGCCTCCATTGCCCCCTTTGTACTGACACTTCCAATTTTACCTTCTCCCTCTCAAATTGCAGATCAAAACTAATCATATTATGGTCACTACCTGCTAACGGTTCCTTTGCCTTGAGTTCCCTTATCAAATCCGGTTCACTACCCAACACTAAATCCAGAATTGTCTGCTCCCTGGTAGGCTCCAGTACAAGATGTTCTAAGAATCCATCTCGGAGGCACTCTACAAACTCCCTTTCTTGCGGTCAAGTACCAACCTGATTTTCCCAGTCTACCTGCATGTTAAAATCTCCCATAACCACCGTAGCATTACCTTTGTAACATGCTAATTTTAACTCCTGATGCAACTTGCACCCTATCTCCAGGCTACTGTTTGGGGGCCTGTAGATAACTCCCATTGGGGTCTTTTTACCCTCACAATTTCTCAGTTCTATCTACAATGCCTCTACATCTTCTGACTCTGTCATCACTCGCAAGGGACTGAATTTCATTCCTAACCAACAGAGTCTCCCCACCCCCTCTGCCCACCTGTCAATAGGACGTATGCCCCTGAATATTCAGTTCCCAGCTCGGATCCTCTTGCAGCCATGTCTCTGAAATTCACACAACATCATACCTACCAATCTCTAACTGAGTCCCAAGCTCATCTACTTTATTTCTTATACTTCGTGCATTCATATATAACACTTTTAATTCGATAGTCACCTCTCCGCTCACACCGGTTCCTATTTCACCTGACCTTACTCTCGTATCCCTTCTTGAACTTTCCATCCCGCTAATTCGGGTGTCTTTCGTAACTTTTTCTGTCTACCCCTTTAACTCCATCCTTATGCTCCCAATTTGTCAACTCCTCCTCCCCGCTGTTTAGTTTAAACCCACCCGTGTAGCACTAGCAAACCTGGCTGCTAGTTCAGGTTAGAAATACAGCACGGAAACCGGCCCTTCGGCCCATTGAGGCTGTGCCGACTAGCGATCCTCGCACCCTACACATGCTAGGGACAATTGACAATTTTTCCCTTCTGCCATCTGCCTCCTCAACTAATCACGTCTGTCACACCACTTTTCTGCCAGTGTTGCCACGTACCCTTATTCTTAACTTTACCTCCTATGGTTATGCCATTATTGTACTTTAATATTCTTCTGCATCACTTGGATTTTGCACTACAATCCTGCACCATTTTGCTGTTTTAGTTTAGTTTATTAAATAGGCCCTTCAGCCCACAGACTCCGCACTGACCAGCCATCAACAAGTATACGAGCACTAGGGGAACATTTACAATCTTTACCAAAGCCAATTAGCCAACAAACCTGTACATCTTTTGAGTGTGGGATGATACTACAGCACCTGGAGAAAACCCACGCGGGTCATGATGAGAATGTACAAACTTCATACAGGCAGCGCCTGTAGTCAGGATCGAACCCGGGTCTCTGGCAATGTAAGGAAGCAACTTTACCGCTGCGCCACCGTGCTGATTTTGCACTTGTTGTATTTATTGCTGTCGTCATCATTGGTGTATGCATACTATTTCCCCTATGTGCCTACATGTGTAAATATGCAGAAAGGATTTCACTGCACAGAGGCACATGTGGCAGATAAAGCACCATTGTACCTCAGTGTAATCTTGCCTCCGCCATCTCTATTCCAGGAAAAGAACCCCAGCCTGAGAAATCACTTCAGATGACTGAACAACTCCAACCTTGGCATCGTCCTTGTAAATCGTCCTGTAAACTCTCTCGCACTCCAGCATCCATCCCGTATTTGGTGAAATATTGAGCAAATATTCTCACCATTGCAACCTCATGTGGCCGGCCTGATTGTAATTACGCAGAGAGGAATGGAGTTAATCTGAGGCAGGTTGGGATGCTAGTATTGGATGGAGGACCGTGACTGGAGAAAGTCAGAGCAGGTGATCGATGGGGAGGGAACTGAGGACATCAGCAGCAAGTTTGGGTGGGCGTTGGACTGGTTGCGAACAATGGAAGACTAAGGAAGTCTACTACCCAGACGAAGAGACTTCCTTCATAGCCCTTGGCAATGGCCAAAGATAGGAGGGCCCTTCGACTAACATTGAGTCAGACCTTGACCAGCTAAGTAAGACTTCATTCATTGTTCTCGTGGATCTTCGTCACCTATTAGACCCAAAACAAACATTATAAGCCATTTGACCGACTTGCCCATTACCAGTGGCTTTGGTGGTTTTTTGCAACGTGTGAGCAGAGGTACTTCAAAGTGCACAGTGGCGCAGCGGTGAAGTGGCTGCCTCACCGTGCCAGAGTCCCGGGTTCGATCCTGACTACAGGTGCTGTCTGTACCGCATTTTCACATTCTCCCTGTGACTGCGTGGGTTTTCTCCGGGTGCTCCGATTTCCTCCCACAGGCAGGTTTGTAGGTTAATTCGCTTCTGTAATTTGCCCCTAGTGTGTTGGATGCGTTTGCATAGAATTAGTGTGAACGGGTGATGGAGGATTTGAATGGAGTCAGTGGGGTGAAGGGACTGTTTCCATGCCATATCTCTAAACTCTAAATTTGGCACAATTTCCATGCTAGGTGTTTGCTGAGCCCTGAAAATGGCCCTCAGAGCAAAGTTTGGCGACTCCACTTTTATTGTATTGGTATATGAAAAGGATGAGATGAAACCGATTGCTTGATTGAAAAGCAGTGTGTGGAAGCAAGCCATTTGGCTCATTGATTCTACATCAACCATCGATCGCCCATTGACACTAGTTTTCGGTTGTCCTACTTTCGCATCCACTCCCAACCTACCACTGGTAATTTACGGTGGCCAATGAACCTACAAACTGGCACATCATTGGGATGTGGGAAGAAACCTAAGCACGGTCACGGGGAGAATGTGCAAACTCCACGCAGAGTTTGAACCTGGGAACTCCGGATTGAACCTGGGTCTCTGGCGCTGTGAGGCAGCAGCTCTTCCAGTTACGCCGATGTGACGCCCTGTGCCTGTGCTAGGTTAAAAGACGAAAGGATCTCTGTTGGGATGTTCATCAAAAGCAGAAATGCTCCAGTTTATTGCAGCTTTGGCCCAACAGTGCAGTTCCCCATTGCTACCAGTCTGTGGCTTCTGACAGAATTTTACAATTAATGGGCAACTTACATTGTGGATTCACAATCTAAAAGCCGTTTTGGGAACAGTTCAACCTATTTCACAAAGCAGTGTGTTCAGAGAAAGGCAATTTTTAACCTTTGAGTTCAATGCTCGATTCAAAGTGAGGACGTGTAGTTGAAGATACACATTTCCAGCAATCTCTTTAATTGAGTATTCCTCCTTGTTCAGCTTTTGATGCAGCGTAATTAGCCGAGAGTTCATAAGAGAGCTTTCGAACTAATTATTCGTTTCCTGAAGAAATTGATCAAATCATTGATACAGTTAATAACCCCAGTCAGTGAGTTCACTGTGTAGAGGCAATTACTGCCAAATAATTATAATTGTCTGGTATGTTGAACTTTTAATGTGCAATAGATGATTAATAATTCTCACCCAACACAATTCTTGGTTCGGTTTAATTGATTGATCGAAAGACAAAAGCATGAAAACATGCCCCATGGCCCACCATGTCCACTCTGATCACCTGTTCTCGCTAATTCTTTTATTATACCTTCTCATCCACTCCATACACTGTGGGCAATTTTTTAGAGGCCAATTAACCTACAAACTTGCAGGTCTAATGGCATGTGGGCCCTTCATTGCGAGAGGATTTGAGTTTAGGAGCAAGGAGGTTCTACTGCAGTTGCACAGGGCCCTGATGAGACCACACCTGGAGTATTGTGTGCAATTTTGGTCTCCTAACTTGAGGAAGGACATTATTGCTATTGCGGGAGTGCAGCATAGGTTTACCAGGTTAATTCCCGGGATGGCGGGACTGACATATAATTAAAGAATGGGCCGACTGTGCTTGTATTCACTGGAATTTACACGGATGAGAGGAGATCTCATAGAAACATATAAAATTCTTAGAGGATTTTATATCCTGGACAGGCTAGATGCAGGAAAAATATTCCCGATGTTGGGGGAGTCCAGAACCAGGGGTCACAGTTTAAGAATAAGGGGTAGGCCATTTAGGACAGGTGAGAAAAAACTTTTCCACCCAGTGAGTTGTGAATCTGTGGAATTCTCTGCCACAGAAGGCAGAGTGGAGGCCAATTCACTAGATGTTATCAAGAGGGAGTTAGATTTAGCTCTTGGAGCTAAAGGAATCAAGGGATACGGGGGGAAAAGCAGGAGCGGGATACTGATTGTGGATGATCAGCCATGATCACATTGAATGGCGGTGCTGCCCCGAAGGGCCGAATGGCCTACTCCTGCACCTATTTTTCCATTTTTCTATGTTTCTATGTCTTTAGGATGTGGGAGAAACCCACGCAGTGTGAGGGAGAACGTACAATCTTCACACAGACAGCAACCGAGGTCAGGATCGAACCCTGGTCTCTGGGGCTGTGAGGCAGCAGCTCTACCAGCTGTGCCACCCGTGGTAAGCACAGCATTGTGGTTGGCATGAACGAGTTGGGTCCATGGGCCCGTCTCTGTGTCTGCATAACTCCATGGGAATAAAAAAGCTGTCGTACATGGTGCAAACAAGGGAAAGTTCGGCCATGTTGATTAATTCATGCTGTGGGTGAAGATATACAGATTGACTGACAGATCTAACATCTTTAGAACTCGAAGAGGAGCCAGATAGTTTAATTTTAGCTTGGAGACACAGTGTGGAAACAAGCCATTCGGCCCACTGAGTCCACGTCAACCATTGATCAAGCATTCGCACTAGCTCTGTTATTCCACTTTTGCATTCACACCCTGCTCATTGGGGGTAATTTACAGAGGGTCAATTAACATACGGACCTGCACGTCTTTGGGATGTGTGAGAAAAAATGGAGCATGAGGAGGAGATCTACATGGTCACGAGGAAAACGTGCAAACTCCATACATTCAGTCACCGTAGTCAGGATCAAACCCAGGTCCAAAGTAATTCTTGATAACCATTTTGACTGTCTCCAACAAAGACTTCTCCTTGGTTGCACTAAGCTTCAGTCAAATACATCGAGAATAGTCCTCTTCGATATAATGCTCTGCCCGGAATCAATTCAATTAGTGTTTTTTTTTTACTCCACCTTTTTCAAAGGTTTGATGGACATAAAGATGTACTCCTGCAGTCTGGAATGGGCCGGTCAGAAACATTCCCTGCCTGACATTTTGTTGTGTTGGGAGACCAACATTTAATTCCCCGCAACCTATTTGGACTTTAGAGATACTGAGCAGAATACCGAGTCCGCGCCGACTAATAATCACCCTGTACACTGCACTATCCTACACACTAGGGACAATCGCAATTTTTACCAAAGCCAATTAACCCACAAAGCTGTATGTATTTGGAGTGTGGGAGGGAACCGGAGCACCCGGAGAATACCCATGTGGTCACAGGGAGAAAGTACAAACTCCGTACAGACAGCACCCGTAGTCCGGGTCAAACCCGGGTCTCTGGCGCTGTGAGGTAGCAACTCTACTGCTGCACCACTGTGCCACCCCTTCTATGTCAGTGTCTCCCCCACCTATTTCATCTGCTACCCACTTTCACTTGGGGTGAGTTACATAATCAACCAACCTACCAACTAGTGTAGTCAGGGGATGTGGGAGGAACCTGGAGGCAACCCATGAGGTCGGAGGGAGAACCTGCCAACTCCACACTGTGAGCACCCATCAACATGGGTTGCTGGAGCTGTGAGATCGTTGCACTATCTGCTGATCGTTTTTGTACTTTCTACTTTTTCACCCCATCCTCAAACCCTCTGATTCCCTTAATTCAGAAAAATGTTATTTTCTGCACTGAATATAATTAGCAATGGAATTTCCCTAAATCTTTGTGCACAATAAATTCCAAATCCTTTGAGTGAAGAAATTTTGTCGACGTAGACTGATGGAGTCATACATCGTGGAAACCGGGCCTTCAGCCCAACTTTCCCACACGGTACAACATGTCCCATCTGCACTTGTCCCACTTGCCTGTGTTGGCCCATATCCCTCCAAACCTATCCATGTACCTGTCTGATGTGTTCTTGGCCACCACCATCTGTGGCAACGAATTCCACACATTTGCCACCCTCTGATTAAAGACATTTCTCCTTGTCTCCTTTCTAAAGGTACATTCCTTTATTCTGAGGCTATGCCTTCTGGTCTTATTTTTGCATTCATACTAAATAATTCTTAAATAGCTGTAATGGCCACCATAATTTCAATCTTTCAAAGTAATATTTTAGAATGTAAAGCATGTAAGGAGATGTGATAAAGCACAGCGTAAATGAAAGTCATTCTTTAAATCACATTTTCACGGCATTAAAATGCTACAATAGCAACTGGAAGAAAAACTGTAACCAAGGAACCATTTCAATTTATCATTAAGCATTAGTTCTGACAAATTTTGAAAAGCTTATGAATATGAAGTATTTTGCTGGAAATAACTTGAGGAGATATATTACTTCTATATTGTCTGCTTAAGAAAACAATACCCATGTAAAATTTCTCCAAGTCATTTATTATCTTGATGGGAAGTCACAAATGTGGCCTCAATAAAGAACAATAGATGATGTTGTAAAATACAGAGGGGCTAGGGACTACATTTGGCAATCAGTTACAATATTTTGAAAACAATTGGTAATCCTAGTTCATGAACATTGCTGTAGTTGATGAGGCAGAAAGCAGTAGACCATAAGGAGATATCAAAGGATTGTTTAGGCGGACAGATGTGGCTTATGGAATTAACAGAATTTAGGGTGGCATGGTGGCGTAGTAGTAGAGTTGATGCCTTACAGTACTTACAGCGCCAGAGACCCGGGTTCGATCCTGGTTATGGCTGCTTGTCTATATGGAGTATGTATGTTCTCCCCATGACGTGCGGGGGGTTTCTCCGAGAACTATGGTTTCATCCCACACTCCAAAGACGTACAGGTTTGTAGGTTAATTGGCTTGGTATAAATGTAAAAGTTGTCCCTAGTGTAGAATAGTGTCAATGTGCTGGGATCGCTGGTCGGTGGGCCGAAGGGCCTGTTTACGTGTTGTATCTCTAGAAACCAAAGGAGCTTGAGGTGGTGCATTTAGGGGAGGCCAACAAGGTAAAGGAATACACAATTACAGGCAAGTACTGGAGAGGACTGAAAAGTAATGGAGTTTGAAACTTCTTGTTGGCACATCGTACAGTGTAAAATTGAAATTTAATTGTTATCATCCATTTTATTTAGGTTCACAGTGCAAAACAAATTATTGGGTTGTTGGTCTTTTGGTATGATTCTTGCTTTGGGTGCGAGAGGTCCTGGGTTCAAATCCCAGAGGAGCCCACCTATTAGGGTGGCACAATGGCGCAGTGGTAGAGCTGCTGCTTCGCAGCGCCAGAGACCTTGGTTCCATCCTGACGATGGGTGATGTCTGTATGGAGGTTTGTACGTTCTCCCTGCGACTGCGTGGGTTTTCTCCGGGTGCTCTGGTTTCTTCCTACATTCCAAAGACGTGCGGGTTTGTTGGTTAATTGGCTCCTGTTAATTGCCCCTGATGCGAAAGAGGGATAACATAGAACTAGTGTACAGGTGGTTGATGGTTGGCGTGGACTCACTGAGCTGAAGGGCTTGTTTCCATACTTTATCTCTAAACTACATATTGGTATCATAAGATTTCACTGATCTCTGTTCTAGAAGCTCATGCACTTTTGCTTAGAAAGTATTTTATCTCCTTATGAAATTTATAATGTGTTGAATTATATATAAGCATGATGGGGAACTGGTGGAATGTATCTTGTGCTATGAAACCTGTACCCATATTGTATGTTTAGTGGCTATATCTTGGTTGAGTAACTCATATGTCGAATCAGAATTGGAACCAAATTTGCTCCTGGGTGGAAGATGAAAGGCATTATTTGTTAATTAACTCAATCCTGATTGATTATGCGGGACGATAGACAGAGATAAGTGACGTGCTTTCTGAGATAGGCAAAAATAAGACTCACAATGGGACTTGGTTGGCTCTGTTAAATTCTGAGAGGGTGATACGGCACGGAAACAGGCTCTTCAGCTCGCTATGTCCACGCTGACCATCCATCACCCATTCTCACGAGTTCTATGTTAGCCCACTTTTGCCTCCACTGCCTACACACTAGGACAATTTTACAGAGGCCAATTAGCCTACAAACCTGTATGTCTTTAGGATGTGGGAGGAAACCCATGCAGTCACAGGAAGAAGGTGCCAACTCCACACAGACTATTAGTAACTATTAGTCTTTGTGGCACTATGATACTTTCTGATGAAATGCAGAGTTGGAACTTTAAAGCTTGATAAATCTTAACAGGAAACATAAGGCAGGAGCCAAAGAGTTTAATATATGACATGTCTAATTTGACTAAATGTACAGCAATATTTTACTTGAAGTCGAACAAAAGTCTTACAATTTACATGGGGGGATGGATTAATTGAATACATATATATATGCAATGGTAGTTTGTCTTTCTATTTGAGCTCTGATTAAGATCTTCAATATCAAATGATGTTAGGTACAAAGTCTTTCCAACGCTCCTTTTTAGAACTGAAACTCCACATTTTATCAAAATGTGCAGACTTAACGTTCTGTTTTTCGAAAAATATGTTATTGCAAGCAGTCAAATCATGTAAACCATTAAAATAAAATTTGCCACTGAGATAAGCCAGAATGAAAATTGATGATGATGTTTGGGAGATAATTTATGAAAACATTGGTGGTATTTTCAGCATTGTAATTCACAGCTAAACGTAAGCCTTTTCTCTCTTTGATACTTAAAACAAACACTACATCATTGGCATTTCTTTATTCTTTTGCTTTGAGGATTTGTGGTTTGTAAATCTGACCGGTGACCACAAATATTGCCCAAGCAATATTGCCCACAAATATTGCCCAATATTTTACTTCTCAAATGATCAAATCACAGAAGGACACAAAGTGCTGGAGTAAATCAGCGGGACAGGCAATATCTTTGAAGAACATGGAAAAGTGACACTTCTAGTCAAGTCCCATCTTAGACTTTAGGGATAAGGAGTGGAAATGGGCCCTTCGGCCCCCCAAATCTGCACTGACCACTAGCACTATCCTACACACCAGGGATAATTCACAATTTTACCAAAGCCACTAACCTATAAATCTGCACATCTTGGGAATGTGGATAGAAGCCGGAACATGCGGTGAAAACCAAAATGGTCACAGAGAGAACATACAAACTCCGTACACACAGCGCCCGTAGTCGGGATCAAACCTAGGTCCCTGGCATTGTAAGGCAGCAACTCTACCGCTGCATCACTGGGCCGCCCTTCAGATGAATTTTATCATCCATTTTATTTAGATTCACCATGCAAATCATATATTGGCATTGTAAAATTTCACTGATCAACATGTGCTAGGAGCTCTTGCATTAATACAAAGCCATCAGTATAGATGGTTCTAATGAACATAGGGAGCAGGATGAAACAAAGGGAGATGGAGAATGCAAAGGGCGGCAGCATCTGAAGGGCTAGTGATTCTGAAGGGCTAGTGATTCTGAAGGGCTAGTGATTCTGAAGGGCTAGTGATTCTGAAGGGCTAGTGATTCTGAAGGGCTAGTGATTCTGAAGGGCTAGTGATTCTGAAGGGCTAGTGATTCTGAAGGGCTAGTGATTCATTCCATATTGGTTGTCGCTGTGTGGACAAGAAGGAAAGGAAATGTGATGAAACTTCACCAGTCTTAATAGATACAGAGAGACAGAATCTCCCAACTCGTGGAACATTGAGTTAGCACTCATCTCTGTAACTGGTTTCTTGACTTCCTGACCAACAAACCATAATCAGTGAGGATAGGGGACAAACCATCCTGTACGATAATCCTCCGCACTGGTGCTGAGCAAGGATGCATTCTCAGCCTCCTTCATTACTCCTTGTACGCCCATGACAGTGCAGCCAAGTACAGATTCAACTCAAATTCGCAGACAACACCACCATAAATGGCTGGATATCAAATAATGATAAAACTGAGTGCAGGAAAGAGATTGAGAGTTTCGTTACCTGGTGTCAAGACAACCACCTTTTTCTCAATGTCAGCAAGACAAAGGATATAGTGATCGACTTCAGGAAGCAAAGCGGTAGACATACCTTGATGGAGCCAAAGTAGAGATGAAAGCTTCAAGTTCTTCAGAGTAAATATCACCATCAACTTGTCCTGGACCACCCATATTGAAGCAATGGCCAACAAAGCCAGTGGCCTACGTCCTTAAGAGGCTTAGGAAGTTTGGCATGTCCCCAACAACTCTCACCAACTTCTACAGATGTGCCGTAGAAAGCATTTTATCGGGATGCATCACAGCTTGGTTTGGAAACGGTTCAATCCAAGACTGCATGAAGTTGCAGAGAGTTGTGGACGTAGCCCAGACCATCACACAAAACCAACCTCCCTTCCATTGACTCAATCTACACTTTACGCTGCCTCGACAAGGCCACCAGCATATCCAAGGACCAGGCTTACCCCCCAAACACTCCCTCTTCTCCCCTCTCCCATCAAGCAAGAGGTACAGAAGTGTGAAAACTCACACCTCCAGATTCAGGGACAGTTTCTTGCTAGATGTTATCAGGTAACTGAACCATCCTGTCACCAACTAGAGAACGGTCCTGAGCTACCATGTGCCTCATTGGTGAACCTCGGACTATCTTTAATCCGACTTTACTGGGCTTTAACTTACACTAAACATTATTCCCTTTGTCATGTATCAATACACTGTAGACGGCTTGATTGTAATCATGTATAATCTTTCCGTTTACTGGATAGCATGCAACAAAGAAGTTTATCACTGCACCCGGTCCAATAAACTAAACTAAAAGGGTGGTGATGATTTGGGTGGTGATGATGTGTTGACAGGGGAAGTGTAATCTCCTGCATCCTTTGGTTGCAGAAACAAGCATGAGAATTTCAATTTTCATTTGCTGAGGAATAAACAGAAACTGTGGTTCCGTGCAGAGCAGCAAATCAAATCTTTCCTATTAGCAAGTGCTTAATCACACTTCTGACAGTGTGGCATTTGCTGCACAGATCACACAACCTGGATTACGTGTCCAAACGTAGAAACAAAGAACTGCTGATGCAGGTTGATACACAAAAGGACACAAAATGCTGGAGTAACTCAGTGGGTCAGGCAGTCTCTCTGGAGTGCGTGGATAAGTGACGTTTCGGGTCGGGACCCTGGCCATTGTGAAGAAGAGTCCCGACCCAAAACGCACCTCTCCGTATTTTCCAGGGATGCTGCCTGACCCACTGAGTTACTCCAGCACTTGACGCCTTTTTAAGAAACATAGAAACATAGAAAAATAGGTGCAGGAGGAGGCCATTCGGCCCTTCGAGCCAGCACCGCCATTCAATATGATCATGGTTGATCATCTAAAATCAGTACCCCGTTCCTGCTTTTTCTCCATATCCCATGATTCCTTTAGACCCATGAGTTATATCTAACTCCCTCTTGAATACACAAATAGACACAAGATGTTGGAGCAACTCAGCGGGATAGGCAGCGTCTCTGGAGAGAAGGAATGGGTGACTTTTCGGGTCGAGGCCCTTCTTCAGACTAAACTGATCTGGCACCTCATGTCAAGTTGAGTTTATTGCCTTGTGTACAAGTAGGGGGAGGTGTAGGCCGTGAAAGCATGTGGCTGGCAATGTGTGGAAAACACAATCAGGGCCCTGACAATCTTTTTCTGTCCCTCCCATGGCATTCCCGAGATAGTGATGCTGAGACACAGCAAGGAATCTGACCTTGACCATGACAGTCTGAAGAAGGGTTCTGACCCAGAATGTCACCTATCTTTATAAGGGCAAGGATTAATTGGGAGTGCCTTCATCGCCATTTCAAATCTCTCTCAGTTCTGTTGAATTGGTCAAGATAACCATTAAGATCCACAGCAAATGATCCACTCGGATGGGTGTAATCTTTCCGCTGACTGGTTAACACACAACAAAAGCTTTTCTCTATACCTCCGTACACATGACGATAAACTAAACCCAAACTCAAACTTAATCACATGCATTATCTCTATCGTTCAACACTGCCTTTCCATAAAACACCACTTGTAGCTTGAATGCCTGTGTACAACTGTGGCCGATGCATTGAGTGCCTTGTCTATCTATAATTATAATGGATGAGAGGTTTGCTTAATTAGAATTTAGTACAGAATGCAGCTATGTGCTTAACTAAATACACACTCTTGTAGTGTCACCATGTAATTAATATGTTTTATGAATGTCACACCATTATTTTAGTGCATTCATAGTGCACAAGCAGTACTATAATCTTTTCGGAGCACGCAGCTGTGGATGACTAAGAGCATAATTAATATGATTTAGTCAAATAACTATAACCCCATCAGAACATTCAAATGTAGATTCCGCACGACTGGACTTGCAGGATTCAAACTTGCTTGAGTGATCAGCAAGTTTGGATTTGGGTCTCGATGAAGAACCGTGCTTTGCTATTCTTGTCCCAAATCACATATACTGTCCCTATACCATTGAGTAACAGAGAATTTTTTTTAAAAGGCGATGTTCAAACCTATTTACACTCTAACCCATCCATTTTAATGAAATTATGAGTAAGTAAGGGATAGAGGACAAGAGAGTTAGGTTTCGAAACAAGAGAGTCTTCACAAAAGAATCACTGCACTGAACTGCTCCCTTCTGCACTTTACTTCTGTATTTATTTATTTTTATTTTTATTATTTACCTTTTTTTTTCTCCATGATTTATTTTTCTGATGTTGTTTTTATAAACATGCCCGTCCATATTGTTTGTCTAACACTCAAATGATTTTTGATATGTACATTTGGAAAAAATGAGCTTGGATATGGCAACATAATCTGTACCCATTTTTCCATGGCTCAATAAAGATATTTTAATTTAAAAAAAGGCAATGTTAGAATGCAGGAGGATGAGGGGTGATCTTGTGGAGGATATATATATATCTTATACTCTCTCTCTCTCTCTATATATATATATATATATATATATATATATATATATAGAGAGAGAGAGAGAGTATAAGATAATCGGGAATAGATACAAAGGTAATTTTTTTTTACCCCAGAGAAGGGGAATCAAGAACCAATAGGTTTAATCTCTGGAGAGAAGGATTTAAAAAAAATATATATCAAAAAATACTTTATTCAAGTAATAAATATTTACAAAACATCTTCTTTTCAAAAACCCCACCCGACATTTCCAGAGGTTACACATTCAATGCAAATATTCATTTCCAAATTTACACAGAAATTTACACAGAATCCCTTATTTGGAGGGGCGCATCTACCACACCCTGCCCCCCATGTCCAGCAGCGGAAGGACCCTAGACTGTGGTCCTCCCCCACAGAGCCTTGGCATTGGCTGCACCGAGCTTCAGTGCGTCCCTCAGCACGTACTCCTGCAGTCTGCAGCGGGTCAGTCGGCAACATTCCCCGATGGACAGCTTGCTCCGTTGGGAGGTCAACAAAGCTCAGGCAGACCAAAGAGCATCTTTCACCGAGTTGATGACCTTCCAGCAGCACTTGATGTCAGTCTCTGAGTGCGTCCCTGGGAACAGTCCGTAGATCACAGAGTCCTCTGTGATGGAGCTGCTCGGAATAAATCATGACAGGGACCCCTGCAAACCTCTACAGACTCTCTTGGCAAATCCACACTCTGTGAAGAGGTGGGCAACCGTCTCCTCTCTATAGCAGCTGTCCCGAGGGCAGCGTGCGCTGGCTTCCCTCACCGCCAGCCAAGCCAGGTCTTGGTGCTTGTTGGTGAGTTCTGGCGATTGGTTGACTTTTCGGGTTGAGGCCCGTCTTCAGACTGATGTCGGGGGAGAAGGAGATACATAGATAAGGAAGTGTAAGGTGTGAAAACAGGACAACGGGAATGGAGATCAAGGAAAATGTAGACTAGACCATTGTTAGCTGGGAGAAGGTAACAACGAAGCAAACAGAGATAATGTAGTCGGAGACAGTAAGACTGGTTGGAGAACTGGGAAGGGGGAGGGATGGAGAGAGAGGGAAATCAAGGGCTACTTGAAGTTGGAAAAATCAATGTTCGTACCGCTGGGGTGTAAGCTACCCAAGCGAAATATGAGGTGCTGTTCCTCCAATTTGTGCTGGGCCTCACTCTGACAATGGAGGAGGCCCAGGACAGAAAGGTCAATATGGGAATGGGAGGGGGAGTTAAAGTGTTTAGCAACCAGGAGATCAGGTAGGTTTAGGCGGACTGAGCGGAGATTCAACATTTGAACAGGTACATGGATAGCGTAGATTTAGAAGGAAATGGCCTAGACGAGGGCAGGTGGGGTTAGTGGAGATGGAGCATGTTGGTTAGCATGAGGAAGCTGGGCTGAAGGGTCTGTTTCCACACTGTATGACTCTATGATTCTATGCTGGAGTAACTCAGCAGGTCAGGGAGCATCTCTGGTGGGCATGGTCAAGGGGCATTTGGGTCAGGACCCTACTTCAGATTGATTGTAGTGAAGGGGGAGTAATCTGGAAGATAGGTGGTAGCAGGACAAAGCCTGCCAAGTGATAGGTGGATACAGCTGAGATGGGGGAGGTTTGATCAGAAGATGGGTGGGCAAGGTCCAGAGAGGGAAATAAGCCAAAAGGCTATGAGATAAAGAGAGAAGAGGAGTGGGATGTGAAGCCAGAGGAAGGAAGGGTGGAAGGGAACTGGGAGAGGGGAAAGAGGGAAGGATAGTGAGAGAAATGGGTGCACATCCAGATGGGTCACGGGGAAAAGAGGGGAAAAAAGGGGTTTTGGGAAGAGTTGCCACCAAACATTGGAGAATTCAATGCTCATGCCGTTGGGTTCCTTATGTTATCAGAGATTTCACCACATCTAACTCAAGAGAAGCAGTAAAGGTTAGAGAACATTAAAAGCCCGAGCTTTACTCTTTAAGAGCTTCTTTAATGTAGTAAAACGGATGTCAATCACATGCAGAGAGAAGAGATTAATTTAACTGGACATTGTAACGACCATAGAGATTGGTCCTGGGAGTCGAACCCTCAGAATGGCCAGCAAGGTCACGTGTGGGTGCGACCGTAGGGATTGGTCCAGGGAGTTGAGCCCGCTGATTGGACAGCGTCGTCACGTGTGGTTTTGGTGCCCAAAACCAGTCAGTTAGGAGACTTCTTCGAAGTGAACAGTTAGAATTAATGGTTGTCTGTAATCTCGTTCGTTATACTTTGTAATCGAATGTTGCTGTCGCAATAAACTTCTTCAACAAAGAACGAGCCTCCAGACTCGCCATATTGGTGACCCCGACGTGATCCAGCCGATCACCTACCATGAGTGAAAAAGACGCCTCGTTTTTGGTGCCTACGCCCGGCACACCGCAGCTAAACGCGGTCAGCGTTCACCTTCCGCCTTTTTGGGCACATCAACCGCAATCCTGGTTTGTCCATGCCGAAGCTCAATTTCACCTAAGAAACATCTCGACGGACGCGACAAAGTACTATTACCTCATCAGCGCTCTACCACCGGAGACGTCTGCGCGGGTGATGCGGTTCATCGTCAACCCTCCTGCAGACGACAAGTACGAGGCACTGAAGGTACTCTTGTTACGAACCTTCGGATTCAGTAGGCATGACCGAGCTAAGAGGCTTATGCACCTACCGGATCTCGGAGATCGGCTGCCGTCCGTCCGTAGCAGGTGAACACACGGATTGCCTCATGTTCGAGCAGGCTTTCAGAGAGCAGCTTCCCGAGGATGTCAAGCTCATGCTCACGGATTGTTCTTTTAAGGACCCCGTGGCATTTGCAGAGAAAGCTGATGCGCTCATGGCATCCAAATCAAAAAGAAACAGTTCGATCAACAAGGTCTCGGCATCAGCGGGCGGGCCGCAGCGGCATTAAGATGGCGCTGCGTCTCCCGCCATTTCTCCAAAAGCCCGCCAAAAGGATCCGCACAAGCGCGGCTGGTGTCATTACCATCTACGATGGGGTGGAGAAGCCCGCAACTGCCGCTCACCTTGTACCTTCTCGGGAAATGCCTTGGCCGATCGTACATAGAGGCGGTTGCGATTGGCCAGAACCGACGCCTCTACGTCCTAGATCGTACCGCCGACCGACCTCGAAACCCGATCGGGTAAGACAGGGCCTACCCTCATCGCGGTTAACGGCAGCCCCATCCGCACGTACGGTACGCGGAAAATGTCCCTGGCTTTCGGCACCCGCACGTACGAATGGCCATTCATCATCGCGGAAGTCGGTCAGGCGATCCTGGGCGCAGATTTCCTCTGGGCCTTTTCACTAGTCCCCGATGTCCGCGGTAACGGCCTTCGACCCTCCGCCAGCAGCGATGAGCCCGCCGTTCCACCGGCCGCCACCCCGCCCAGCCCGACTGTCCAGGCCGTCGTCGCAGCCCCCGACCCGTATGCTGCAGTCCTGGCGGAGTTTCCGGAGCTGCTCGTCCAGCGTTTCGACGCCCCTTCTGCCCGGCACAGCATAATCCACCACATCCGCACCGAGGCACCCCCTGTCTTCGCTAGGGCCAGGAGGTTACCGGCCGACAAACTGGTGGTGGCGCGTGCAGAATTCCGGAAGATGGAAGAAATGGGCATTGTCCGACAGTCCGACAGCCCGTGGGCCTCTCCGTTGCATATAGTCTCCAAAGCATCTGGAGGATGGAGACCATGCGGCGATTACCGACGTCTCAATGCCGTCACCACGGCCGACCGCTACCCCATACCGCACCTCCAAGACTTCTCGTCTGGGCTGGAAGGTGCTGTGGTTTTCTCCAAGATCGATTTGGTGCGGGGCTACCACCAGATCCCTGTGCGCCCGGAGGACATACCAAAGACTGCCACGATCACTCCGTTCGGGTTGTTTGAATGGTTGCGTATGCCTTTCGGTTTAAAGAACGCGGCACAGGCTTCTCATGGACCGTGTTGGTCGAGATTTGCCTTTTGTTTTCATTTATTTAGATGATATCCTGGTCGCCAGCCCCTCGGAGCAGGAACACCTGGCCCACTTGCGGACCGTATTCCGGCGGCTCCAAGACCACGGGCTCATCATCCAACCCTCCAAGTGTCAATTTGGCCTCCATTCTCTTGATTTCCTAGGGCACAGAATCACCCCTGGTGCAAGAGTTTGCGGTTCCAGCGGTCCATTTTTTTCATATTCACGTTGATTTAGTTGGACCTTTACCTTCCTCCCGGGGCTACACTCATCTGCTCACGGTGGTTGATCGATTCACCCGGTGGCCGGAGGCTTTCCCGTTGTCCGATACCTCCGCTGCCTCTTGTGCCCGGGCCCTGGCCCTCCATTGGGTGGCCCGTTTCGGTGTTCCGTCCGTCTTTACCACAGACAGGGGATCCCAGTTCACCTCTGCCCTCTGGGCCACGCTGGCGGAGCTGTACGGCTCCCGGTTGCAGCACACCACGGCGTACCACCCACAGGCTAATGGGCTCTTGGAGAGGTTTCACCGGCAACTTAAGGCGGCCCTCAGTGCACGGCTGGAAGGCCCGGACTGGGTAGACAAACTTCCCTGGGTCCTTTTGGGCATCCGGACTGCTCCTAAGCAGGATCTCGGTGCTTCGTCCGCGGAACTAGTATATGGCTCGCCACTTCGAGTGCCCGGGGATTTCCTGCCGGAGTCCTCGGGTCAGCAGCCTTTGGTTCCGTCGGTTTTGGCATCACTCCGGGCACGCGTGGGTTCCCTGGCTCCGGTTCCTACTTCGCGTCATGGGTGTTTCATGGTATATGAACCGCCTGCCTTGAAGGACTGTGAGTTTGTGTTTCTGCGTAGGGATGCCCATCGTTCCCCGTTGCAGAGGGTCTATGAAGGCCCGTTCCGCGTGTTGCGTAAAGGGACGGTCACCTTCACCTTGGATGTCGGTGGCAGGAGTGAGCTCGTCTCTGTGTCCAGGCTCAAACCTGCCCACTTGGATCAGGACCGCCCTGTCCTGGTCGGCCAACTGCCTCGGCGGGGCCGTCCTCCTGCAGTTCCACCCGATCCGGGACCTCCTGCTCCTGTGGTTCCGGCAGCCCCGCTCCTTACTCGTTCTGGTCGTGAAATCCGGCTCCCTGCTAGGTTCCGTACCTCGGGTTCTGGGGGGGGGTCATGTAGCGACCATAGAGATTGGTCCTGGGAGTCGAACCCTCAGATTGGCCAGCAAGATCACGTGTGGGTGCGACCGTAGGGATTGGTCCAGGGAGTTGAGCCCGCTGATTGGACAGCGTCGTCATGTGTGGTTTTGGCGCCCAAAACCAGTCAGTTAGGAGACTTCTTCGAAGTGAACAGTTAGAATTAATGGTTGTCTGTAATCTCGTTCGTTATACTTTGTAATCGAATGTTGCTGTCGCAATAAACTTCTTCAACAAAGAACGAGCCTCCAGACTCGCCATAACATCATGGTCTGCATGTACATTGTGGGCCGAAAGGCCCATTCCTATGATCGTCCATTCTATACTCGATGCTAACATTCCCAAACCTGTCCTCACTGTCACATGGTCCATATCTGAACACTTCTCTTTTTTGGCTTGTTTCTCGGAAGACGGGTTGACAACCAGTATCGATGATTAGTCCACTCTCCGCTTCATAAACATGTTTGTTTTTCTCTCTTCTGGTTCTGGAAATGGGCAGGTTATGCTTTGGGACCCTTCTTCACACTGTATAATCCCTTAATATTTGCAATTTATGAATTGTGGTAGATATTTCCGCACAAGAATTGTGGCAATAAAACACATTTCAACCTCTATCATTTCAAATTGGTTTTATTGCTTTTCATTACTCTGTGGACTATCTGATATTTTCACAAGGAACTAAAAAAACTTGGGTTTTAATAATCCAGACAGCAGATGAAATTGTTCATCTCATTTTGATAGAGAGAACATTCATATTGTATGTAATAATCAAATTTAAGAAGGGTTGATAGACATAAAATGCTGGAGTAACTTAGAGGGACAGGCATCAACTCTAGAGAGGAGGAATATGTGACGTTTCGGGTCAGAACCCTTCTTCAGACTGGAGAAGTCTGAAGAAGGGTCCTGACACAAAACATCAACTATACTTTTTCTCCAAAGGTTACGAATACAAGCCCAGTCTTTCCAATCTTTCCTCATATGACAGTCCCGCCATCCGGGGATTAACCTTGTGAACCTACGCTGCACTGCCTCAATAACAAGGACGTCCTTCCTCAAATTAGGAGACCAAAACTGCACACAATACTCCAGATGTGGTCTCACCAAACTGCAGAAGGATCTCTTTACTCCTATACTCAAATCCTCTCGTTATGAAGGCATTACTGATATCAAAGGTCTTGACAACCAATTACTTGCAAATGACAGGAGTGTATTATAGTCGCCTATACCTTGACTCTGAATGCAATCTACTTCATTTTATCCACAGGCCATAATAATTTCACCATGGGCAAGGAAACATTGATAAGATGCAAAAGGACACAAAATGACTTTAGCGATACAATGCGGAAATATGCCCTTTGGCCCACCGAGTCTGTGTTGATCAGCAATCACCCCATACACCGACACTATCTTACACACTAGGGACAATTTATATATATTTTTTTACTGAACCCAATTAACCTACAAACCTGTACATTTTTGGAGTGTGGGGGGAAACGGGAGCTTTTGCGGAAAACCTGCGCAGTCACAGGGAGAACGTACAAACTCCATACATACAGCACCCGTTGTTAGGATCGAACCTGGGTCTCTGGCGCTGTGTCAGCAACTCTGGCGCTGTAAAGCAGCGACTCTACCGCTGTAAGGTGTCGCCCAAAGGTGCTGGAGTAACTCAGCATCTCCGGAGAACATGGATGGGAGACATTTTGGATCGGGACCCTATTCATGTTTTGCAAAGATGCTGCCTGACCCGCTAAGGCAAATGTGGGTCCCTTGAAGGCAGACATGGGTGAAATTATTATGGGTAACAAGGAAATGGCAGAAGAGTTGAACAGGTACTTCGGATCTGTCTTCACTAAGGAAGACACAAACAATCTCCTAGAGGTACTAGAGGACAGAGGATCTAGGGGGGTAGAGGAACTGAAAGAAATTTGCATTAGGCGAGAAATAGTATTGGGTAGACTGATGGGACCGAAGGTTGATAAATTCCCAGGGCCTGATGGTCTGCATCCCAGGGTACTCTGGGAGGTGGCTCTAGAAATAGTGGACGCATTGGTGACCATTTTCCAATGTTCAATAGATTCAGGATCAGTTCCTGTGGATTGGAGGATAGCTAATGTTATCCCACTTTTCAAGAAAGGAGCGAGAGAGAAAACAGGGAATTACAGACCAGTTAGCCTGACATCAGTGGTGGGGAAGATGCTGGAGTCAATTATTAATGAGGTAATAACATTGAATTTGGATAGCAGTAAAAGGATAAGTCCATGTCAGCATGAATTTATGAAAGGGAAATCCTGCTTGACTAATTTTCTGGAATTTTTTGAGGATGTGACAAGTGAAATGGATGAAGGGGAGCCAGTGGATGTAGTGTATCAAGACTTTCAGAAAGCCTTTGATAAGGTCCCACACGGGAGATTGGTGAGCAAAATTAGAGCACAGGTATTGGAGGTAGGATGTTGACATGGATAGAAAATTGGTTGGCAGACAGGAAGCAAAGAGTAGGAGTAAACGGGTCCTTTTCAGAATGGCAGGGAGTGGCGAGTGGAGTGCCGCGAGGCTCGGTGTTGGGGCCACAACTGTTTACTATATATATTAATGATTTGGAAGAGGGAATTAGAAGCAACACTAGCAAGTTTGCGGATGACACAAAGCTGGGTGGGAGTGTGAACTGTGAAGAGGATGTTAGGAGGTTGCAGGTTGACCTGGACAGGTTGAGTGAGTGGGCAGATGCATGGCAGATGCATTATAATATAGATAAATGTGAGATTATCCATTTGGTGGCAAAAACAAGGAAGAAGATTATAATCTCAATGCTGTTTGGTTAGGTAAGGGGGAAGTGCAACAAGACCTGGGTGTCCTTGTACACCAGTCACTGAAAGTTGGCGTGCAGGTACAGCAGGCAGTGAAGAAAGCTAATGGCATGTTGGCCTTCATAACGAGAGGATTTCAGTATAGGAGTAAAGAGGTTCTTCTGCAATTGTATAGGGCCCTGGTAAGACCACATCTGGAGTATTGTGTACAGTTTTTGGTCTCCTAATTTGAGGAAGGACTTGTAATTGAGGCAGTGCAGCGTAGGTTCATGAGATTGATCCCTGGGATGGCGGAACTGTCGTATGAGGAAAGATTAAAAAGACTAGGCTTGTATTCGCTGGAGTTTAGAAGGATGAGAGGGGATCTTATAGAAACATATAAAATTATAAAAGGACTGGACAAGCTAGATGCAGGAAATTTTTTCCCAATGTTGGGGGAGTCCAGAACCAGGGGCCACAGTCTTGGAATAAAGGGGAGGCCATTTAAAACTGAGGTGAGAAAAAACTTTTTCACCCAGAGAGTTGTGAATTTGTGGAATTCTCTGCCACAGAGGGCAGTGGAGGCCAAATCACTGGATGGATTTAAGAGAGAGTTAGATACTAGGGGCTGGTGGAATCAAGGGATATGGGGAGAAGGCAGGCACGGGTTATTGATTGGGGCGATCAGCCATGATCACAATGAATGGTGGTGCTGGCTCGAAGGGCCGAATGGCCTCCTCATGCACCTATTTTCTATGTTTCTATGAGTTACTCCAGCACTTTGTGTTCATTTGTGTAAACCAGTATCTGCAGATCCTTGTTTCGGCATTGATAAGATGTGTAGATTTTCATGCAAAGTCACATTAAAATTGATTATTGTAGCCTCTGAGAAGGCAGGTATAACATGAAGTTTGACTCAAAATCCTGGAGTAAATCACCGGGTCAGGCAGCATCTCTGGAGAAAAGGGGAGAGGTATGAGAAGGTACAGAACAATTTAGAGCCAGCACCGATGACCAAGGAAAGGTGGAGCCCACAATGGTCCATTGTTGGCTGTGGAAGAGGTGATAACGAAGGACGACCATCATCGGGGAGGGATGGAAAGAGAAAGAGAATACAAGGGTTACTTTAAATGAGTGAAAATCAAAATTCATACTGCTGGGTTGTAAACGGCCTAAGCGAAATATGAGAGGAGTTTAGCCAAATTATGTATGTAACTTAAATATCTCCCAGAACACGTATTTGCAACCAGTCCCCTATATATTACTTATAATCCAGTCCAGAAGCAAACAAGGAGATTTCAGTTCAGTTCCAAGTCTTTGATGAAGGAGGGTGATTACCTGACATGTGTATCTATGGTGGGAGCAGGATCGGCCTACTGGGACCCATGTTTTCTGCTTGTAACTGATGCACTGCCAAACTGTAATGCATTTTCAGACACAAAGAACTGTAATAACTCAGCAGGTCAGGGAGCATCTCTGGAGAACATGCATAGATGAAGTATCCATTTTCTCCAGAGATGCTGCCTGATCCACTGATTTATTCCAGCATTTCGTGTCTATCCTTGGTATAAACAAAACATCTGCAGTTCCTTTTTATTCAATTTTTATTATGTAACGCTTGTTTTGTTCTGTGCCCTTAAACTGAAATAATGTCGACTTCTTCAACAATATTGTATCTCTATCATTTAAAACACTGAGTTGTCCTTCGAATTTCTAAACAAAAAAGATGCAGCGTAGGCGTTTGAGTTGCTGCCTTACAGTGCCAGAGACCTGGGTTTGTCCTGACTATGGGTGCTGTCTGTATGGAGTTTGTATGTTCTCCACGTGACTGCGTGGGTTTTCCCCAAGAGCTCCAGTATCCTCACACACTAAAGATGTGCACATAGAGCTCTTAAGGATAGCGGAGTCAGGGGGTATGGGGAGAAGGCAGGAACGGGGTACTGATTGAGAATGATCAGCCATGATCACATTGAATGGCGGTGCTGGCTCGAAGGGCCGAATGGCCTTCTCCTGCACCTATTTTCTATTGTCTATTGTCTATTTGTAGGTTAATTGGCTTGGTAAAGATTGTAAATTGTCCTTAGTGTGCAGGATAGCACTAGTGTACGTGGGACTGGTATCCATGGGGCATGTTGGTCGGCGTGGGCAAGTTGGTCCGATGGACCCATTTCTACACTGTATGACTCTAAGCAATGACATAAGCCATGTAATAGAAAGATTATGAATTAATTCACACAATCCTTACAAATAAATTACACCACCCCCGTTTTATTTCTGGAATTAGAACGTTAGAGTTAGTCAGGAGGATTAGCCTTCATGCTAATAGTGTTTAAAGGGATGATAGTTGTCGAATTGTAATTAATTGAAATCCCCATTTTATTGAGCAATGAATGTGATTTTTAAGACTTAATCTTAATCCATTCCAACTCCAATTTTGCAGGTATCATGGAGATTAGTTTTTACAAGAAGCATTAGTACTTAGAATCAGAGAAACTGAAGACACGGGAAGCTATGTGGTCTTTTGTGTCCATGTCATTGGGCTGTTTAAGTTACCTCCCTCCTTCTCAGTCCATCAGATTAGAGGATGTTGTAGGTTATACTGACACTCCCTGACTTGCGTAATAGGCAACTTGCATAAACTCGCACTAACGTAAACAATTCTGTACTTGCTCCCTAGTGCAATCAAGGCAGTTTGTAACTTCCACAACACTGTGTGATCACTCAAGGTTACTTTCGAAACAAGCCGGCAATGGCGGCTGTGCTTTCCCAGAATGCCATGTGCTGCAGATAGGGCAGAATCTGTGATTCTGACTAGTGCAAAATCTGTGGAATGTAACCCTCACGTAAATCGGGGAGTGTCTGTAGTCTCATATGTTCATGGAGGCGATGATTAACCTTTCTGGCAAATCCCATTAGCCTTTAAGGGAATTTTTGTTTACCTCAACTTACATGTTATCTTTTCATCAATTAACTTAAATACATGCCATCAAATTATCATCCTCTCAGGTAATGGAAACTGTTTAATCGGTCCAGCCACCTAATAATGTTGCATGCTTGACCAATTTCCCTTCCGGGATGAAGAAAACTCTATCGTATCGTATATGATGAACAAAATCTTCTCTGTCACCTTTATTCCAAGTCTATCCAACCTCTCCTTGTACTTGAAACCTTCACATCCAGGCAGCATTCAGGTAAACCTCCTCTGCACCCTCTCCAAAGGCTCCACATTGTTTTCGTAATGGGCTGACCAGAACTGCTTACAATACTCCAAATGCGGCCTAACCTAAGTCCTAGAGAGTTGCATCGTGACTTCCTGACTCTTGTATTCAATGCCCCTAGCAATGAAGGCAAGCATACCATATGTCGCCTTTACCACCCGGAGGAAAGTTATCATTAAGCTGGGAAAAGTGCAAAGAAGATTTACGGGATAGGTGCCAGCACTTAGGAGGCCAAGTTATAGGAAGTAGTTGAAGATAGACACAAAAAGCTGGAGTAACTCAGAGGGACAGGCAGCATCTCTGGAGAGAAGGAATGGGTGATGTTTTGGGTCGAGACCCTTCTTAAGGTCCGAAACATCATCCATTCCTTCTCTCTAGAGATGCTGCTTGACCCGCTGAATTACTCCAGCTTTTTGTGTCTATCTTTGGTTTAAACCAGCATCTGCAGTTCTTTCCTACACATAGGAAGTGGTTGGGTCGGCTTGGATTATATTCCTTAGGAGACTAAGGGGTGACCATATAGAACTGTATAAAATCACGAGAGGCGACGTTTTAGAGATGTATAAATTGATGAGGTGTATACATTGCGTGAATGCATGCACAATTATTTCACCAGGTGAGAGACATCAAAACCTACGTGGCATAGGTTTAAGATGAGAGGGGAAAGACAATAGGAACCTGGGAGGCAACTTCTTTACATCGAAGGTGGAGGATATATGGAATGAGTTGCCAGAGGAGGATGTTGAGGCAGTGATAATAATAACATTTAAAAGAAATTTAGACAGTACATGGACAGGTTTAGAGAGAGATGGGTCAAACATGGGCAAATGGGACCATCTTAGATGGGCATCTTGGTTCGAATGGATGAGTTGGGTTGAAGGCCTGTTTTCATTCTCTGTTCTTTGATGACCGTGACTGCAGTATTTTGAGATGACGCCTTGTTTATGGTATCTCAAGAGTATTTTGTTGTCGTATGTCCCAGACAGAACAATGAAATTCTTGCAGCAGCCCAACAGAATATGTAAGAGCAAAACAGAATAGATCAATGGGGTGTGGATTTATGGTTTAGCTTGTAGTCCTGTGTGGAGCTTCACCGGGATAGCTTTGCAATTTCAGACACATCTGAGGCTAGTTTCTAGCCATGTTTTTTTTGCATGTTTCATTGAGCCAGAGTTGATGCCTAGTTTGATATCATGGATAGAATGAGAAATATGTCGGGTCATGACATGACAACTTTGTTGGTATACATGTCAATAATTGCTGATGGTTCACATTTCTTCATGGATGCTCAGCTTTGAACTGCTCGAAGAATCTGCTCGACGCATTTGTAATGCCACACAATATGATTAAAGGATCTCCATGGTTTGAAGGAGCACCTCCACAAGGGCTATGGTGTTTTTAGTTTCAGAGATACAGCGTGGTAATGGGCCCTTCGGCTTACTGAGTCCACAGCGACCAATGATTACCTGTACACTAGTTCTATGTTATCTCAGATTTGCATCCTACACAGTCGGGGCAATTACAGAGGCCAATTAACCTACAAACCTGCACGTCTTTGGAATGTAGAAGGAAGCCAGAGCACCCGGAGAAACCGCAGATCACGGGGAGAACGTCGGCAGCACCCATAGTCGGCCTGACCTGCTGAGTTACTCCAGCATTTTGTGAAATAATACCTTCGATTTGTACCAGCATCTGCAGTTATTTTCTTACAGCACCCATAGTCGGGATCAAACCCGGGTTTCTGGCTCCATAAGGCCATAACTTTATCGTTGTGCTACTTGCTATGTGTATTTTCAGATAATATGGATTCTCCAGAAGGGGGACATTTTTTTAATTAAATCTTAAATTTAAAAAAATCAATTATTTAACTGTAATAACAAAAAGCATGTCCCAATGAACCTAAGAACATAAGCCTTCCTCTACCTTTAAGAAACAGACTGCCACTTTTTATTGTGCACTTTCTAATAAAGAATTTGATTTTGCAAATGGTTTATGATTTTGAATGAGAGTGCATGCTAATATTCAATTAAAAAAAAATATTATTGTTATCAAAACAAAGTGCAAATGCTGATGAAGGAAATATGGAAAAAACCTAGATCATCTGCACTGCAGTAATAGTTATGTTGCGAAGTAAGATGTAGATGCAAAGAACTGCAGCTGCTGGTTTAAAACAGTGCTGCAGTAATTCAGCAGGTCAGGCAGCTTCTCTGGAGGACAGGAAGTGATGGTGTTTTGGGTTGGGATTCTTCCTCAGGCTGATTGTATTGGCGGAGGGGAACTAGAGAATGAGGTGAACTCAAAATGCTGGAGTAACTCAGCGGGACAGGTAGCATCTCTGGAGAGAAGGAATGGGTGGCGTTTCGGGTCAAGACCCTTCTTCAGTCTGAAGTTCAGCATCTGCAGTTCTTTCCTACACATCGAGAAGAGGTGGGGGCAGTATAAAGCCTGGGAATAGTATCAACATTGCACAATGGTTGTTTATTGTCAGCTGTGCACTGCACAGAGAAATTCTTTGTGCATGGATCACATCTGCACGAGTTGCATATTTTGGCGCCATTTACAAAAGTCGAAAGTCCACGCGTTTGATGTACTGAAGTGGCTCCTGATCCAGGTAAACCTCAGGCTGCTGCTGCAGGCCCTCCCTCGTCACCCTCCACAGGCTCAGACCGCGAACCAACATCCCTCTCCTTGCCCAACTGCTTCTGTGTCCCAGGGACCTCCTGCAGCCGACCTTGAAGGCACTGGAAGCAATACCTCAGCCCATCCTGGTGGCCCGTTCCTCACATCTGTCTTTGCCATTGTATTTTCCAATTTTAGGTAACGACCCAACCTACCTTTTGTTTCTCCTTTCTCTTTCATGTGCCCGATCCGGGTGCACATCCCTTTCTCCCCCTATCCCATCTCCTTTCCCCTTCCATGTTATTATGTATAGCCTTTTTGCTGACTGGATTGCACGCAACAAAATAGTTTTTCACTGTACCTCAGTACACGTGACAATAATTAATAAACAATCAAGCTATCCACAGTGTACATATACACCTGGAGAAAACCCATGTGGTCACGGGGGGAATGTACAAACTCTGTACAGACATCAGCCATAGTCAGGATCGAACCCGGCTCTCGTGTTTGGGGATGATTTGGTGGTATTGCGGTGAAGGCTGTCCGGTAGACAATGAATAGCATCCTGACATAAGTGTTGTTAATGGACACACAAGAAACTGCAGGTACTGGAAGCTTGAGTAAAGGACGATGTGCGAGAGAAATTTAGCATGTCAGGGGAAGATCTGTGGAGGAAAGTGGACAGACCCATCATCTGTACATTCCCTCACCAGATACTGCTTGGCCTGCTGAGTTCCTCCAGCCCTTTGGTTATTGCTCCAGATGTTCTTGTCATCGAGGTAATCCAGAACAGTATTTAGTGCAAGAGAGATGGCGTCTCTGTGGACCTATTTGTCTTGTATGCATAATGTAATGGGTCGGTATTTTCAGCTTGAAGAAGGGTCTCAACCCGAAACGTCACCTATCCATGTTCTCCAAGGATGCTACCTGACCTCCTGAGTTACTCCAGCACTTTGTGTCTCTTTTTGGAAAACCAGCTTCTGCAGTTCCTTGTAGAAACAAAGATCTGCTGATGCTGGTTTATACCAGGTGGTGCCGTACGATGGCAGCCTCGCCAACGATCTGTCTCGTCCTTTTCTTGGTGTTTTTAGTCTGTTGTTAAATGTATGTTTTAGTGTATCTTTAGTTTTGTATTATGTGGGGGGTGGGTGAAACATTTTATCTCTTTCCACGACGGAGATGTGACTTTTCCGTATCGTATCTCCGTCCGCGCTGCGGCATAACATCGAGGAGCTGGCGACCTCTTGCTGGGGATCGACTTTGGGAGCTCCAATCGCGGGAGCCTGCGGACTTAACATGGTGGAGCTCATGGCCCCTTGGTTAGGGACCGACTTCGGGAGCTCCAAGCCACAGGAACTACGACCGCCCCAATCGCGGGAGCTTTGATCGCCCCAACATGGGAACTTCAATCGCCCCGACTGCGGATGGTTCGACTGCCCCGACTGTGGAGAAAAGGAGGGAAGAAGATAATATATTATTGCCAGTGTGCTGTGGTGGATGTTAAAGTTATTTTTTATGTCGTTGTGTGGCTTGTTGCTTTTTTGTATGACTGTATGGCAAATCAAATTCCTTGTATGTTTTTACATACTTGACTAATAAGTTAATTACAATACAAAATTAATTACAATACAATGCATAAGATAGTGGGTCAGGCGGCATCTCTGGAGAACATGGAGAGGTGACGATTTGGGTTGAGACCCTTCTTCAGGCAGTATTGAGAGATGCTGCCTGACCCGTTGAGTTATTCCAGCATTCTGTGTCTATCTGCAGTTTTCTTGAGGAATGGTGCAGATATTGGCCATTACCAATCTTTCAAAGCCCTTCAAGCTGGTTGATGTTGGAGTTACTGGCTGGTAGTCTGAAACAGGTCCCTTCATTTTCCCATCATGTTCAAGATGGAAAGATGATAATATATTGTTTGTATTCATGTATAATCTGTTTTTGCAGGATAGCTTGTAAACAAAAGCTTTTCAGTGCATCTCAGTATACGTGACAATAATAATAAACTAAACTAAACAGTTCAAGTAGATCTTATATTATCATTGAAGTTTTACATTGATTAAACCAGTGAAGAACCTAAATTTTAAATGAGTTCTTTAATCACATACAAGCTTATTCATTATTAGATAGACAATATGCGCATGAAAGCATGAAGACTTCAGAGCCTATTATTCCAACATCCAAGAGCAAAATACTGCAGATGCTGAAAAACCCGAAATGAAAACATATATTTGCTTAACTGAGCAGGCCAGGCAGTGTTTGGCAGATGTGCAAACTTCAAACCTATTTAAATCTGACAAATTCCAGTATTTGTGTGGTCATTGAGCATTAACAAATGGAAAGTGAGGACATTGGGATGAGGAGCTGCACATCTGATGGGAGCAGGTGAGAAGCTGTTCCTGAATCTGTTTGTAGGATGAGACATTGTATTCAAGGTAGAGTTTAGCTAAAGGACACAAAGTGCTGGAGTGACTACTTCGCAGGTCAGGCAGCATCTCTGCAGAACAAGGATAGGTGGCCCTTCTTCAAACTAAAGTTCAACGAATGTTTTGTATATTGGAAGCTTGCCTGCTAACTCACTACATTCTAAACCCCTGGACATGAAGGCCAGAATGTTAGCAATGTTAAATTACTCATTATTCATGACACTCTAATGCTGTATATATCTGAACCCCAAAAATCTCATTGGATCTCCACGTGTTTGAACCTTTTACCAATTAGAAAGAACTCTATCTTTGATATGTCCAAAATGGATGACCTCATATTTACCACAGTTTTATCCATCCACTTTATTGATTAATATCTTTGTAATTGTATGCTTCTTTGTGTTATCGGAGGATTTGAAATACGTGATTGATGGTCATCTAAATCTAGGGTGGTACAGCGGTAGAGTTGCCGTCTTATAGTGCTAGAGACCGCAGTTTGATCCTGATTACGGGTGGTGTTTGTACATTCTCCTGTGACCGCAAGGGTTTTCTCGCACACACTCCAAAGACATACAAGTTTGTCGATTAATTAGCTTCAGTAAATTGTAAATTTTCCCTAGTGTGTAAGACAATGCTTGTGTATGGCTGGGCTCGGTGGGCTGAAGAGCCTGTTTCCACACTGTGTCTGTAAAGTCAAAATCAATAATGAATGTAAGGAATAGTTAAGGCTTCAACATGAGTCTCTGAAATACTTCTAGTTGCATGCCACTAATGGGGAAGACTGACCATTATCCTTTCTCTCTTCTTAGCCAAAATTACAATCATTATTTAACCCTCAGTTCAAATATCTTGAGGGGTTTCATCAAGTGTCTTCTGAGGTCCATGTAAATAACTTCCATAGATGACTACTACTTTCATGTTTGTTGGGCATGATTGCTTTTAGAATCCTTCATAGAATATTTCACTTGTCGTCAGGCTGTTTCTGATTAGAAGCAGACAGTCGTGCAGAATGGAAACGGGCACTTTGGCCCAATTCATCCATACTGATGAAGATGCCCCATCCAAGCTAGTAGGAAAGAACAGCAGATGCTGGTTTAAATTGAAAATAGACACAAAATGCTGGAGTAACTCAGTGGGACAGACAGCATCTCTGGATCCAGAGATGCTTGTGCCTTGCTCCCTGAGTTACTCCAGCATTTTGTGTCTATCCAAGCTGGTCCTATTTGCTGGAATTGGTCTTTTAAATGTAGAAACAAAGAACTGCAGATGCTAGTTTATACAGAAGACAGGCACAAAGTGCTGGAGTAACTTCTTTTCAAGTAGGATCCTAACCCAAAAGGTCACCCATCCTTTTGCTCCAGAGATGATGCCTGACCCGCTGAGTTACTCTAGCACTTTGTGTCTATCTCAAGTTTTTTTAAATGCTTTCGTGCCTGCCTCAGTCACCTCTTCCAGTGGATTGTTCATATACCCACCATCCTTAGCTGAATCTAATTGCGATGTACTTTCATCAAAGATGAAACTTTGACGCATTCACCTTGGAAGGGGAGGAGTCAGACTTGGAAGAGGAGATAATGATCTTGGGTCAACCTTCCTGACAAAGCACTAAGTATAATACAATGAGATGCTTTAGAATCGCTGAATGTCACAGATCCAAAAAGCAAACTTGTCACAGTTTATTCAATCCTTCCAGACAAGAGAACTGCCAGAATGCATCCGAGATGCTGCCTGACCTGCTGAGTTACTCCGGCATTTTGTGAATAAATCGATTTGTACCAGCATCTGCAGTTATTTTCTTATGCCAGAATCCTGCCTTCATCTCGTCTCAGCGTTTCTACCAGTCCAGGTCCTTCTCCTTGCATCCTGTGAACCAAGAGATCTCGTCAGAGAAGAAATAAAGTGATTTGGATTGATATGAGGGAAAATGGACTTGGCCAAGCCAGTGTGTGCTAGTTTTTATCAGCATGAGCTGTTTGTGGCCCACTCTATTCTCATTGTTCATACCCGTTAATATTTGACAGCGTGCGTGCTACTTTCTTTTATTTCCACTGCAGACTTTTTTCTTTTAATTTAGACCATTGGTTGTTTGCAGGCAGATGACAATAGACAATAGGTGCAGGAGAAGGCCATTCGGCCCTTTGAGCCAGCACCGCTATTCACTGTGATCATGGCTGATCATTCACAATCAGTACCCCGTTCCTGCCTTCTCCCCATACCCCCTGACTCCGCTATCTTTAAGAGCTCTATCGAGCTCTCTCTTGAAACCATCCAGAGAATTGACCTCCACAGCCTTCTGAGGTAGAGAATTCCACAGATTTACAAGTCTCTGACTGAAAAGGTTTTTCCTCGTCTCCGTTCTAAATGGCCTACCCCTTATTCTTAAACTGTGGCCCCTGGTTCTGGACTCACCCAACATTGGGAACATGTTTCCTGCCTCGAACGTGTCCAACCCCTTAATAATCTTTTATGTTTCAATAAGATCCCCTCTCATCCTTTTAAATTCCAGTGTATACAAGCCCAGTCGCTCCAGTCATTCAACGTACGACAGTCCCGCCATTCCGGGAATTAACCTAGTGAACCAATGCTGCACGCCCTCAATAGCAAGAATGTCCTTCCTCAAATTTGGAGACCAAAACTGCACATAGTACTCCAGGTGCGGTCTCACTAGGGGCCTGTACAACTGCAGAAGCACCTTTTTGCTCCTATACTCAACTCCTCTTGTTATAAAGGCCAACATGCTATTAGCTTTTTTCATTGCCTGCTATACCTGCATGCTAACTTTAAGTGACTGATGAACAAGGACACCCAGATCTCTTTGTACTTCCCCATTTCCTAACTTGACACCATTCAGATAATAATCTGCCTTCCTGTTCTTACCACCAAAGAGGATAAGGTCCACATTAAACTGCATCTGCCATGCATCTGCCCACTCACATAACCTGTCCAAGTCACCCTGCATCCTCATAATATCGTCCTCACAGTTCACACTGCCACCCAGCTTTGTGTCATCCGCAAATTTGCTAATGTTACTTTTAATCCCTTCATCCAAGTCATTAATGAATATTGTAAATAGCTACGGTCCCAGCACCGAGCCTTGCGGTACCCCACTAGTCACTGCCTGCCATTCTGAAAGGGACCCGTTAATCTCCACTCTTTGTTTCCTGTCTGCCAACCAATTTTCTATCCATGTCAGCACCCTACCCCCAATACCATGTGCTCTAATCTTGCCCACTAATCTCATACGTGGGACCCTATCAAAGGCTTTGTGAAAGTCCAGGTACATTACAACCACTAGCTCTCCCTGTCCATTTTCCTAGCTACATCCTCAAAAATTCCAGAAGATTAGTCAAACATGATTTCCCCTATGATGGGGGAAAGATTTAATAGGAACCTGAGTGGTGACTTTTACACGCATCGGGTGGCGGGTGTATGGAACGAGCTGCCGGAGGAGCCAGCTGAGGCAGGGACTATCGCACATGGATAGGGCGGGTTTAGAGGGATAAGAGCCAGATGCAGGCGGGTGGGACTAAGGTAGATGGGACATGTTAGCTGGTGTGGGCAAATTAGGCTGAAGGACCTGTTTCCACGCTGCAAGATTCTATGACTTTATGAAGGGCCTGGTCCTTGCAGTACTGTTCTATATCTGGATTCATTTTGCTGCAAGTGTTGCAGCTCTGATGTGGCAAGGGAGAGTGCTTGCGGGATGTGTGGGATGGGAATGGCAGTCTGGGGATTAGCCCATGGGGCTTCATCTGCTCCTCCTCCTCCTCATCTGATTCCACCACACTCACCAGTCCCTGCCTCGCCCCTCCCTCTCACTTCATTATATACCAGCTATCTTCCCTCTACACTCTCAATGCTGATTGGAAAGGTTTAGAGGGATGTGAACTAAATGCAGGCAGGTGGGATTAGTGCGTAAGAAGGAACTGCAGATGCTGGTTTACACCGAAGATAGACACTAAATGCTGGAGTAACTCAGCAGGACAGGTAGCATCCCTGGATAGAAGGAATGGGTGACGTTTTGGGTCGAGACCCTTCTTCTGATTGAGAGTGAGGGGAGGAGTGACTGAGAGTAGGGGAGGGCATGTTGGTCAGCTTGGGCAAGTTGGGCCAAAGGGCCTGTTTCCATGTTGTATAACTGACATGACCAGATAGTGGTAGTTTTTATTGGTGGATAACTACCATAAGTGATCAATGAGAAACCTGCCAATGCATATCTGCACAGGCTACCTCTTGATAGTCTTCCATGCAGAGCAGAACATCACCATTTAGGTCCTGAACGCACTGATGTACGCATGCAACAATAACAGCCAGTACGTTTTATGGATTTTATGGAAAGTAAGGTCATCGGCATGCAGGAATGGTTACCCCTGGGGTCATTTTCTGTTTGCACTAGAAAAAGCAAAGCTGCAAGTAAAAAGCCCAGTCAATAGGTCTACAAGGATTTGATTAAATATTAACACCATGTTCGCCATTTCACTAAAGTATTTTGCAGAGGTCCAGGACTCTGAAGCATTTTGCCCTTTGAGGCATAGAATCGTAGATGTACGCAATGTAGAAGCAGAACCTTCAGCCCACAACATCTATGTTGACCATTATGCCTGTACAGACCCACCACTGATTTTTCCAGCACCCTTGGTTCCAGAGCCTTTCTGGATTGTCCATTTTGCCGGACCCACAGAGGTCACTGCCTCGGGGGGGGGGGGCCGAGATACTGACCTGCAGAAGTCGGCCGCGGAAGCCAACTAAGGGGAAGAGAGGGAAAGATAGATCAGCCATGATTTAATGGCGGAGTAGACTTGATGGGCTGAATGGCCTAATTCAGCTCCTAAATCTTATGAATCATTAGAAATTCCCATCATCACAGAGAGGTATATGATAGTACGTGGATGATCTGGAGATTGGTGGTGGAGGAATTTAAATTTGGGTAATTAAGTTATTATGCGCAGGAAGGAATTGCAGATGCTGGTTACACTAAAGGTAGACACAAAATGCTGGAGCAACTCAGCGGGTCGGGCCCCATCTCAGGAGAAAAGGAATTGGTGACGTTTCAGGTCGAGACCCTTCTTCAGACTGAAAGTCAGCGGAGAGGGAAACTAAAGGTATGAAAAGGTTTGGAACAAATCGAGCCAGCACCGATGACCAAGGAAGGGTGGAGCCCACAATGGTCTATTGTTGGTGTGGAAGAGGTGCTAACTAACATGCAAGCAAAATATGAGGTGCTGCTCCTCCAATTTGTGTGTGGCCTCATTCTGACTGTGGAGGAGGCCCAGGCCAGAAAGGTCAGTATGGGGGTGGGAAGGGGAGTTAAAATGTTTGGCAACCGGGAGATTGTATAAGTCAAGGCATGGTTAGAGAAGCAGCCTGGAAAGAGGTTCTCTTTGGCCCATCGAGTCTACACTGACTATCGATCACCCTTTCCCACTAGTCCTACATTATCCTAGTTTTGAGTCCACTCCTTACGCATGAAGTGCAAAATACAGAGGCATAAGGTTTGCATATGGTGAATGATTTATTTTACAACGTCTGCCTTGAGAGCAGTCGATGCTCTGGCTGAAGATATGCTCTACAACAAGCCAGGTCTCAAGCCAAGCAGCTGAAGACTGCTACAACACTGCCATCTACACGACAAATGGAAAACTGCACAGAGGCAGTTTAGTTTCGTTTATTCGGCATACAGTATAGAAATAGGTCCTTCGGCCCACCGAGTCCACGTTGCCCAGCAATCACCCGTACACACCTGTAGTTCTATCGTACACATCAGGAACATCAGCCAATTAACCTACAAACCTACGCGTCTTTGGAGTGTGGGAGGAAACCGGAGCATCCGGAGAAAACCCACGCGGTCACGGAGAACGTACGAACTCCATACAGACAGCACCTGTAGTCAGTGGGAGAATAGAAAAGCAAATGTTCTTTAGATGGAGATAGAGAGAGACTACTAAGCACTGATATACAAGGGATCCTGGTGTCCTCTACAAGCAACACAGAGAAGTTAACATGCAGTTACAGTAAGTGATTATGAAATCAAAATGACCATTGCCCTTTCCTGCAAAGAAGATAAAGTATAGAAGTAGTTAACTCTTGTGACAACTATACAGTACAGTTTTGGTCTCCTTATTTTGTGACATGTACTCAATCGTGAGAGGGGGACCGTTTGGAGGAGGGTTTTGAGGCATTTGTTTACTTACACAACGCGGTGGGTGCTTGAAATGCACTGGCAAGGGAAATGATGGAAGCCGTTGTAACAGCAACATTTAAGACGTATTTAGAAAGATACAAGAACAGGCGAGGGATGTAGAGATAGGTATTTATTCACTAAATGCTGGAGTAACTCAGCAGGTCAGGCAGCATCTCAGGAGAGAAGAAATGGGTGACATTTCGGGTCGAGACCCTTCTTCAGACTGATGTAGGACCACATGCCAGCAAGTGTGGAGTTGTGGTTGGCATAGATATGCTGGGCTGAAGGGCCTGTACCTGTACTATATTGGTCTGTGTTCTATGTTCTATACTGTATCGCAGATAGTTCAGAGAGGAGTTCACGGGAATGATTCCTGGGATGAATCGGCTGTTAATGAGAAACAATTCAATACATTGGAACTATACATATCAGAGGTTAAAAGAGGATTATTCTAATGGCATGGTGGCACAGTGGTAAGGTTGCTGCCTTACAGCGCCAGAGATCTGAGTTAAATCCTGACTACGGCTGCTGTCTCTGTGGAGTTTGTAAGTACTCTCTGTGACCCTCCTCGAGTGTCCTCCCACACTCTGAAGATGCAGAGGTTTGTAGGTTAATTGGCTTCGGTAAAATTGTAAATTGTCCCCAGTGTGTAGGATAGAACTAGTGTACGGGGTGATCATTGGTCGGTGTGGACTCGGTGGGCCGAAGAGCATGTTTCCACGATGTGTCGGTAAAGGGCGGCACGGTGGCGCAGCGGTAGAGTTGCTGACTTGCAGCGCCGGAGTCCCGGGTTCTATCCCGACGACGAGTGCTTCTGAATGGAGATTGTACGTTCTCCCCGTGACTCCGTGGGTTTTCTCCGAGATCATCGGTTTCATCCCACATTCCAAAGACATGCAGGTTTGTAGGTTAATTGGCTTGGTGTAAGTGTTAATAGTCCCTTGTATGTGTAGGATAGTGTTAATGTGCGGGGTGATCGCTGGTCGGCACGGACTTGGTGGGCTGGAGGGCCTGTTCCAACGATGCATCTCTAAACTAAACTAAAGGGGCGTGGCTGTGTTCTGCAGCTGCGGCTCACCGGCAGTCTCTGTCTTTTTTTTGTTTTTTGTCTATTGTCATCGTTTAATGTACGTTTTGTTCTATTTTTAACTCTGTGTATGTAGGGGGGTGGTGGGGGGGTTGGGGGAAACCTTTTTTCTAATCTCTTCCTCAACGGAGATGCGACCTTTACCGTGTCGTATCTCCGTTCGCGCTACGGCCTAACATCGTGGAGTCGGCGGCTTCCAGCTGGGATCGACCTCGAAGACTCCGGTCGCAGGGCCTGGACTTACCATCTCGGAGGCTTCGGCCGTGGGCCCTGCAGACCGCAACATCGGGAGTTCGCAGGTCCCTGGCTGGCGACCGGTTTTTGGGAGCTCCAGCCGTAGCAACTTCGACCGCCCCGAAGTGCGAGGTATGATCGACCCACTCGCAGGCCCTTCATCGCCCTGCGTGGCCTGGCCGCAGCACTTTCCATCGCCCGGTGGGGGCTCAGGACTTTCATCGGCCTGCTCGGCTCGGCTCGGCCCTGGGACTTTCCATCGCCCAGTGGGGGCTCAGGGCTTTTATCGGCCTGCTCGGCTCGGCCCTGGGACTTTCCATCGCCCGGTGGGGGCTTCAAAAAGTTGGGAGCCTCGATCACCTCGTGGCACCACGGGAGAAGAATGAGGAGGAGATAAGACTTTTCTTTGCCTTCCATCACAGTGAGGGTATGCCTAGAGCAATCACTGTGATGGCTGTTTGTGTAAAAATTGTATCTGTGTGTCCTGTGCTTTTTGTTGTCTACTGCCGGACCCTGACGTGAGAGGACGCTGGCGTTGTTTATTCGCCGCTTTTCCGTTAGGATAGTTTGTCTGTTTGTTTTTATGTTGATTGTTTTTGTAAAGCGCTTTGAGCACCCGATAAGGCGTTATATAAAATAAATGCTTATTATTATTATTATTATTAAAGCATCTTCACCAAAATTGAACACAATATTCCATTTGGAAGTTATATTGTTTTACTCTCAGAATTATGGAACCACAGAATTGGATAGCACAGAAATGGTCCACATTGTCCCTGTTGACAGTGAAGCCTTTCTACACTAATCCCATTTGCCTGCACCAGGCCTAAATCCCTCTCCTCCTGGGAGCCACGAGAGACTGTGAGTGCTGGTATCTTGCACAAAACTGCTGGAGGAACTCAGCAGATCATGCAGCATCTATGGCAGGAAATGGACAGATAATGTTTCAGGTCACGACACTTCTTCATAAGTTATGGGAGCAGAATTAGGCCTTTCGGCCCATTAAGCCTACTCTGCCATTCAATCATGGCTGATCCATCTTTCCCTCTCAACTCCATTCTCCTGCCCTTTCCCCATAACCCCTGACACCCGTGCTAATCAACAACCTGTCAAACTCCGCCTTAAAATGATGCATTGGCTTGGCTTCCACAGCCATCTGTGGCAATGAATTCCACAGCTTCACCACCCTCTCCTCGGTTCTCCTCGTGTCCTTTCTAAAGGTACATCCATTCTGAGGCAATGGCCTCTGGTCCTAGACTCTCCCACTAGTGGAAACATCCTCCCCACATCCACTCTATCCGGGCCTTTCACTATTAGGTAAGTTCTTCACTCCAGATTCTTCACTGAAGCGTTCCAGATTCTGAGACTGAAAGCTGGAACTTTGGAGATAGTTTCAGAAGAAGGATACAGACAACGAGGAATTTCTTTAAGATCCAGACAGTGAGTAATTTCTTCTCTCAAGGGACTTGAAGCTGTTGCTATAGGTCAACCTAGAGGGCTACGAAAGCTGAGTAAAGGAATTGAAAGCTGGGAATTGAAATTGAACTGCAGGAGGATCAAGGGTTAGGGGAACGGGCAGCAAAGTCTTGAGATTTTTCATTATAAAATTGTCTCAAGGCATCCAAACTCAAGTGAATAGGTTCAGCTCCAGGGTCTTTATGGGTGGCTACCACTATTTCTCACTTTGTTCATATAGAAACAAAGAACTGGGCGACAAGGTGGTGCAGTGGTTGAGTTGCTGCCTTACTGCGCCAGAGACCCGGTTCGATCCCAACTAAGGGTGCTGTCTATACGGAGTTTGTACGCTCTCCCTGTCATCTCCGAGATCTTCGGTTTCAATAGACAATAGGTGCAGAAGGAGGCCATTCGGCCCTTCAAGCCAGCACCACCATTCAATGTATTCATGGCTGATCATTCACAATCAGTACCCTGTTCCTGCCTTCTCCTCATACGCCCTGACTCCACTATCTTTAAGAGCTCTATCCAGCTCTCTCTTGAAAGCATCCAGAGAATCAGCCTCCACTGCCTTCTGAGGCAGAGAATTCCACAGATTTGCAACTCTCTGACTGAAAATGTTTTTGCTCATCTCCGTTCTAAATGGCCGACCCCTTATTCTTAAACTGTGGCCCCTGGTTCTGGACTCCCCCAAAATTGGGAACATGTTTCCTGCCTCTAACGTGTCCAATCCCTTAATAATCTTATATATTTCAATAAGATCCCCTCACATCCTTCTAAATTCCAGTGTATACAAGCCCAATCGCTCCAGTCTTTCAACATATGACAGTCCCGCTATTCTGGGAATTAACCTAGTAAACCTACGCTGCACTCCTTCAATAGCAAGAATATCCTTCCTCAAATTTGGAGACCAAAACTGCACACAGTACTCCAGGTGCAGTCTCACTAGGGCCCTGTACAACTGCAGAAGGACCTCTTTGCTCCGAAACTCAACACCTCTTGTTATGAAGGCCAACATTCCATTGGCTTTCTTCACTGCCTGCTGTACCTGCATGCTTCCTTTCAGTGACTGATGCACTAGGACACCCAGATCTCGTTGTGCGTCCCCTTTTCCTAACTTGACACCATTCAGATAATAATCTGCCTTCCTATTCTTACCACCAAAGTGGATAACCTCACATGTATCCATATTAAACTGCATCTGCCCACTCACACGACCTGTCCAAGTCGCCCTGCAACCTCATAGTATCTTTCTCACAGTTCACACTGCCAACCAGCTTTGTGTCATCTGCAAATTTGCTAATGTTACTTTTAATCCCTTCATCCAAGTCATTAATGTATATTGTAAATAGCTGCGGTCCCAGCACCGAGCCTTGCGTTACCCCACTAGTCACTGCCTGCCATTCTGAAAGGGACCCATTGATCCCCATTCTTTGCTTTCTGTCTGCCAACCAATTTTCTATCCACGTCAGTACCCTACCCCAATACCATGTGCTCTAATTTTGCCCACTAATCTCCTATGTGGAACCTTTCCACATTAGGCAGGAAATGGTTTTGGGTAGACTGATGGGACTGAAGGCTGATAAATCCCCAGGGCCTGATGGTCTGCATCCTAGAGTACTTAAGGAGGTGGCTCTAGAAATAGTGGAAGCATTGGAGATCATTTTTCAATGTTCTATAGATTCAGGATCAGTTCCTGTGGATTGGAGGATAGCAAATGTTATCCCACTTTTTAAGAAAGGAGGGAGAGAGAAAACGGGTAATTATAGACCAGTTAGTCTGACATCAGTGGTGGGGAAGATGCTGGAGTCAATTATAAAAGACGAAATTGCTGAGCATTTGGATAGCAGTAACGGGATCATTCCGAGTCAGCATGGATTTACGAAGGGGAAATCATGCTTGACAAATCTACTGGAATTTTTTGAGGATGTAACTAGGAAAATTGACAAGGGAGAGTCAGTGGATGTGGTGTACCTCGACTTTCAGAAAGCCTTCGACAAGGTCCCACATAGGAGATTAGTGGGCAAAATTAGGGCACATGGTATTGGGGGTAGGGTACTGACATGGATAGAAAATTGGTTGACAGACAGAAAGCAAAGAGTGGGGATAAATGGGTCCCTTTCGGAATGGCAGGCAGTGACCAGTGGGGTACCGCAAGGTTCGGTGCTGGGACCCCAGCTATTTACGATATACATTAATGACTTAGACGAAGGGATTAAAAGTACCATTAGCAAATTTGCAGATGATACTAAGTTGGGGGGTAGTGTGAATTGTGAGGAAGATGCAATAAGGCTGCAGGGTGACTTGGACAGGTTGTGTGAGTGGGCGGATACATGGCAGATGCAGTTTAATGTAGATAAGTGTGAGGTTATTCACTTTGGAAGTAGGAATAGAAAGGCAGATTATTATCTGAATGGTGTCAAGTTAGGAGGAGGGGGAGTTCAACGAGATCTGGGTGTCCTAGTGCATCAGTCAATGAAGGGAAGCATGCAGGTACAGCAGGCAGTGAAGAAAGCCAATGGAATGTTGGCCTTCGTAACAAGAGGAGTTGAGTATAGGAGCAAAGAGGTCCTTCTACAGTTGTACCGGGCCCTGGTGAGACCGCACCTGGAGTACTGTGTGCAGTTTTGGTCTCCAAATTTGAGGAAGGATATTCTTGCTATGGAGGGCGTGCAGCGTAGGTTCACTAGGTTAATTCCCGGAATGTCGGGATTGTCGTATGTTGAAAGGCTGGAGCGATTGGGCTTGTATACACTGGAATTTAGAAGGATGAGGGGCGATCTTATTGAAACATATAAGATAATCAGGGGATTGGACACATTAGAGGCAGATAACATGTTCCCAATGTTGGGGGAGTCCAGAACAAGGGGCCACAGTTTAAGAATAAGGGGTAGGCCATTTAGAACGGAGATGAGGATGAACTTTTTCAGTCAGAGAGTGGTGAAGGTGTGGAATTCTCTGCCTCAGAAGGCAGTGGAGGCCAGTTCGTTGGATGCTTTCAAGAGAGAGCTGGATAGAGCTCTTAAGGATAGCGGAGTGAGGGGGTATGGGGAGAAGGCAGGAATGGGGTACTGATTGAGAGTGATCAGCCATGATCGCATTGAATGGCGGTGCTGGCTCGAAGGGCTGAATGGCCTACTCCTGCACCTATTGTCTATTGTCTATTGTCTATTGTCTATTGTCAAAGGCTTTCTGAAAGTCAAGGTAGTCTATGGTTTCCTCCCAAACTCCGAAGACGTGAAGGTTTGTAGATTAATTGGCATGGGTTTGTCTACTTGTTATTAGTGTAAATTGTCCCTAGTGTGTGTAGGCGGAGATCGGTGCGGACTCAGTGGGCCGAAGGGCCTGTTCCGTGCTGTATCTCTAAACTAAACTAAAAAAACTAACTGCAGATGCTGGCTAATACACAAAAGGACACAAAGTGTTGGAGTAACTCAGGAGTTCTGGCAGCATCTGTGGAGAACATGGATAGATGACGTTTCGGGTCAGAACCATTCTTCCGAAGAAGGGTCTCAATCCGAAACGCCACGAATCCATGTTCACCACAGATGGTGGATAGATTCTCCAGTGGTGACCTATGTTCATATGGATTTCGTTGAAGGCAAATTGAGTCCATCCACTATGGATTTTAAAAGATGATGGACTTGGAGAGGATAGATATTGCGGTTTTTCTCCTCAGGGCAGGATAGACTGGAACGGGGGGACACAGGTTTAAGATGAGACAGAAGAAATTTCAAGGTGATCTGAAGGGTTAGTTTTACATTTGCAGGCCCATATCCATCTACCTTATCCTCCAATCTACCATATCCCCCAACCTCATCTACTGTATCCTCTGTTCTAGATGTCAACTTCTTTACATTGGCGAGACCAAGTGCAGGCTCGGCGATCGTTTTGCTGAACACCTCCGCTCAGTCTGTCTTAACCTACTTGATCTCCCGGTGGCTCAGCACTTCAACTCTCCATCCCATTCCCAATCTGTCCTTTCTGTCCTGGGCCTCCTCCATTGTCAGAATGAGGCCCAACGCAAATTGGAGGAACAGCACCTCATATTAACTTCACTAACTTCAGATAGCCCTTGCTATCTCTCTCTATCCCCACCCCCTTCACAGTTCTCCCACCAGTCTTACTGTCTCTGACAACATTCTATCTTTGTCCCGCCCCTTCACCTGACATCAATCTGAAGAAGGGTCTCGACTCGAAACATCACCCATTCCTTCTCTCCAGAGATGCTGCCTGACCCGCTGAGTTAATCCGGCATTTAGTGTCTACCCATCTCCATCTACTCTGGGACCCATGGTGGAGTACAGATGCTAGAATCTTGAGCGATTATAAAACCTGCTGGAGGAACTTGGCAGATCGGGCAGAGTTTGTAGAGGGAATAGACAGCTGATATTTTGGGTCGGGACCCCTCCTCTGAATGAAGTCTGACTTCTTCTGAATGAGCCTGTGTTCGCTTGAGTTTAGAAGGATGAGGGGGGACCTCATTGAAACTTACCTAAAAGTGGAAGGCATGGATAGAGTGGATGTGGGGAGGATGTTTTCACTAGTGGGAGAGTCTAGGACCATAGGCCACAGCCGCAGAATAAATGGACGCACCTTTAGAAAGGACATGAGGAGAAATTTCTTTAGTCAGAGGGTGGTGAAGCTGTGGAATTCATTGCCACAGACGGCTATGGAAGCCAAGTCATTAATGCATCATTTTAAGGCGGAGTTTGACAGGTTGTTGATTAGCACGGGTGTCAGGGGTTATGGGGAAATGGCAGGAGAATAGGGTTGAGAGGGAAAGATGGATCAGCCATGATTGAATGGCAGAGTAGGCTTGACGGGCCGAAAGGCCTAATTCTGCTCCCATAACTTATGAAGAAGTGTCGTGACCTGAAACATTATCTGTCCATTTCCCGCCATAGATGCTGCCTGATCTGCTGAGTTCCTCCAGCAGTTTTGCGCAAGATACCAGCACTCACAGTCTTGTGGCTCCCAGGAGGTGAGGGATATAGGCCTAGTGCAGGCAAATGGGATTAGTGTAGATAAGCTTCACTGTCACCAGGGACAATGTGGACCGTAGGGCTTGTTTCTATTGCTATCCAATTCTGTGGTTCCATAATTCTGAGAGTAAAACAGTATAACTTCCAAATGGAATATTGTGTTCAATTTTGGTTACGCTGCTATGGAAAGATATGCTGGGAAAGATACCACCAGGCTGAAAAGAGTTCAAAGAAGATTTACAAGGTGGACCTGAGGGCCTGGGTCGTAGAGAGATGTTGGGCATGCAAGGAGTTTATTTCATGGAGCTTTGGAGAAAATTTGTAATTGAGGCAGTGCAGCGTAGGTTCACGAGATTGATCCCTGGGATGGCGGGACTGTCATATGAGGAAAGATTGAAAAGACTAGGCTTGTATTCACTGGAGTTTAGAAGGATGAGAGGGGATCTTATAGAAACATATAAAATTATAAAAGGACTAGACAAGCTAGATGCAGGAAAAATGTTCCCAATATTGGGCGAGTCGAGAACCAGGGGCCAGAGTCTTAGAATAAAGTGGAGGCCATTTAAAACTGAGGTAAGAAGGAACTTTTTCACCCAGAGAGTTGTGAATTTGTGGAATTCTCTGCCACAGAGGGCAGTGGAAGCGAAATCAATGGATGGATTTAAGAGAGAGTTAGATAGAGCTCTAGGGGCTAGTGGAATCAAGGGATATGGGGAGAAGGCAGGCATGGGTTATTGATTGTGGACGATCAGCCATGATCATAATGAATGGCGGTGCTGGCTCAGAGGGCCGAATGGCCTCCTCCTGCACCTATTTTCTATATCTTTATCTAAAAAGGGGTGATCATATGGAGGTGTATAAAATCATAAATTCAATAGTCTTTTTCCTTGAGACCGCGTAAGAGATTTAGAAGTTTGGTCGGATACATGAATAGGAAAGGTTTAGAGGAATATGGGGCAAATGGGACTAGGTTAGATGGGGCATCTTGGTCGACATGAACAAGTTGGGCAAAAAGGCCAGTTTCCATGCTGCATGGCTGACTATAGTGAAATCTAGAAGGTGTGGAGTTTTATGAAAACTTAGAGGCTTTCTATTTATATAGATTATTAATGAGCCTTGCACAGATGTGAAAAATCATCACACCTAATGTAGCAAGGTGGTGCATCAGTAGAGCTGCTGCCGTACAGCGCCAGAGACCAGAGTTCGATCCTGACTACGGGTGCTGTCCGTACGGAGTATGTACGTACTCCCTTTGACTGCGTGGGTTTTCTCCACACTCGAGTCGTACAGGTTTGTAGGTTAATTGGCTTCAATAAATTGTAAATGATCCTCAGTGTGTAGGATAGTGCCTGTGCACGAGGTGGTTGCTGGTCCATGCAGACTCGGTGGGCCAAAGGGCCTGTTTCCACGCGGTATCACTAAAGTCTAAAATCTAAAACAAAAGGGAGAATGGTGTGTTGAGAACCACACATCAGGCAGGGTATGTATGCCTTGATATGTTTAAATGTGAAGGACTGATATGATCAGAAGTATTTAGGAGAACTGAGCAGTTAAAGTCAGGCATTATGAATGAAGTTTGGAAACATTTATATCCATTGGAGATTAGAGAAGCTTGGAACAGTCATCCACTACTGATGGAAGATCAATTGTTAATTTTAAATCTGAAGTGTATAGATTTTGGCTAATCAGAGGTGTTAAGGCAAGGGAGAACTCATGGAGATAAAGCATGATGTTGTTAAATACAGGCACTCCCCAACTAGCGTGTAGATCGCGTTCTGTGAACACGTACATGGGTCAGGTTTTACACAAGTCAGAATCATCATCCCCATCCCCTACCCGAAATAACTTGCTGAGTCTGTAGAAGGGACCCAACCCAAAACGTCACTTATCCATGTTCTTCAGAGATGCGGCCTAGCCCGCTGAGTTACTCCAGCACATTGGGTCCACCACTGAGAGTATTAACTGTCTCAGCAGCTTCCGGGGCACTTTCTGCAGCTTGCGGCCTTCTGGGTAGCCACTGCCGCCATTGCTGGCCTGTTTCCGATGTTAAGTTGAGTCATTGTACAGGGTTGTGGAAGTTACAAACTACCTTGATTGTATTAGGGCCTGAGTACAGATTTGTTTACATAAATGCGAGTTTCTGTAAATCACCTATGGCGTAAGTCAGAGAGTGTCTGATATGGAATGGGTTGAGGGATGAGATGGCACAGTCTTTTTCCTGTGCTATCTCAATCCTACACTGAGGCTTCAGGCTGGATTATTTACTGAATTTTCTGGAGTGAATCTTGAATTCAAAACCTACCGACTCCGAGGAGGCAGTGCAAACAATCATACCTTGAGCCAACAGGGCATTGGTTACAATCATATCTGAAAAACGGCCTCTGACAAAGGAAAGCTCCCTTGGTACTGCACTGAAAGGTCAGCCGTTGAATTGACTGAAGTTGGAACCACAGCAACTGAGTTTGCAACAAGAATAAAATTGGATTTTAACGGGTTGCTGGCATACAAACTGACTGTGCCCAGTTTTTTTTGTTGAGATATACAGCGTGGCAACAGGCCTTTCAGCCCACTGAGTCCGTGCTGACTAGCGATCACCTCGTATACTAGCATTATCCTACACACTAGGGACAACTTTACCAAAGCCAATTGACCTGCAGACCTGCACGTCTTTGGAGTGCGGGAGGAAACCGGAGCGCCCGGAGAAAACCCATACGGTCACAGGGAGAACGTACAAACTCCGTACAGACAGCACCCAAAATCAGGATCAAACCCACATCTCAGGCGCTGTGACAGCAACTTAACCGCTGCATCATTGTGCCACGCTATACTCAAAGGGTACGTCACAGCAAATCGTGAGTAGGGAGTACCCAACCCAAGATGGAAGTGACAGTAACTACATTCCCACTTGCAATTTTATATCTCGCTGATTATTTGGGTGCTGATTTTCTGGTTGCTTTGACGTTTAGTATCATTCGGACCACACTGGAGATGCAGCTTAATAAGGTTGCCTTACAGGTTCAGCATAATATCAATTCATGTAGTTATACGACCAAGTATTGTAGAAATAAGCAACTGCAGATGCTGGTTTACAATGTAAGATGCACAGTGTTGGAGTAACTCAGCAGGTCAGGTAGCATCAATGAAGAACGTGGGTCGGTGACGTTTTGGGTCAGGACCCTTCATCAAACTGATTGTGGGTGGCGGGGGGGGGGAAGAAAGATGGAAGAGAGCTTTCTTTCATCCCTCTATAACAAGTCTGAAGAAGGATCCCAGTCTGAAACAGCACCATTGTAAATTGAAAAGTACCATTGAACTTCCCCATGTTCTCCAGAGATGCTGCTTGTCCTGCTGAGTTACTCCAGCATTTTGTGTCTTGACCAAGTGTTGTGCTTGCTTTGTTTATTATCACACCATATTAGTTAGACCAGCTAAATTCTTGGTTAACATTGTCCCAGACAAATTCTCAAGGAGGGTCTCAACCTGAAATATTGCCTGTCCATTCCCTCCCAGATGCTGCCTAGCCTGTTGAGTTCCTCCAACACTTTATTTATATGTATATATATGTGTGTGTGTGTGTGTGTGTGTGTGTGTGTGTGTGTGTGTTAAATAATTTTTTTCTGAGTGGCGGAGGGAACAGTGGGCGATTCTCGATGATGGAACATCTGAGAGCAGAATGTTTCAAACAGTCCTCCAGGCTGCCTTTTGAGTGAGACTTTCAAAGATGTATGACTTCAAGTCTTCCACAGCGTTCCCTCTACGTTCTGCTGCAGGATAATGGTGGGCAACATTTACTTAGGGCTGACAGTTATTTCTTTGAATGAAGATTACCTCAGAGCGGTGGATTAGTAAAACATTCCCTCGTGATTAACTATAGCTTTTCTCTAAACATGAAAGCAGTCTTGATATCTGTGCAAAGAGCAGCCACTAGACTGAGAGATTAATAGATTAATCAAGGGAGATTTCTGAGTTCCATCTACACTTCACGTTGCCTCGGCAAGGCCGCCAACATAATCAAGGTCCAGTCTCACCCCAGTCACTCCCTCTTCTCCCTCTCCCATCGGGCAAGAGGTACAGAAGTGTGAAAAGGCACACCTCCAGATTCAGGGACAGTTTCTTCCCAGCTGTTATCAGGCAACTGAACCATCCTATCACCAACTAGAGAGCTGTCCTGACCTCCAATCTACCCCATTGGAGATCCTCAGACTATCTTGAATTGGACTTTACTGGACTTACTTTGCACATGGCCTTGACATCCACCATCCTGAAATGTTTTGAGAGGCTAGTTATGGAACGCTTTGAATCCAGTCTACCAAGCAGCATTGAACTACTGCAGTCCGCCTACCGCCACCTCAGGTCCATGAATGGTGCCACCTCCTTGGCCTTACTCTCATCCCTGGACACCTAGACAAGAGAGACAACCTTATCAGACTCCTTTTCATAGACGATAGCTCTGCTTTTAACACCAGCATTCCATCTAAGCTCATTAACAAACTTGCAGAACTTTTCAAACTTCTGTACCTCTTTCGTGTTGGGAGAGAGAAGGCGGAGTGACCAGGGTGAGACTGGTCCTCGATTATGTCGGTGGCCTTGCTGAGGCAGCGTGAAGTGTAGATGGAGTCGATGGAAGGGAGGTAGGATATCTCCACAACTCTCTGCAATTTCTTACGGTCTTGGACGGAGCTGTAAAATAAAATTGGTTGTTCATGAGTACAGATCATTGAAAGTCACAAAACAAAGATAAAAGGTAAATGAAGGGGCTAAAGGTATCAAAGGAGCCTGAATTCATTGTAGGAGAAAGTTATGCGTCAATTGCAGCATCTTGGTGAATCTTCATCGGCAATACTGCAGGTAATTTTGCAAGCCCTTGAAGAATGCATTGACCTTGGAAAGGTACGTCAAAAAAGTCATCGAGATAACCGTAGAGGGGTTAAAATATCTCAGCACCTTGCATAAATGTGCCTTGTCATTCCTTTATGCTAATGATCTTTAAAATTATGAAAGGATTGACAGGATTAGTGCAGGGGAAAAAATCTCCTGTTTGATGAGCCTTAAATGAAGAGGCAGGATTAGTATAGGATGAGGGGGGGGGCCTCATCGAAACTTACCGAATAGTGAAAGGCCCGGATAGAGTGGATGTGGAGAGGATGTTTCCACTAGTGGGAGAGTCTAGCACCAGAGGACACAGCCTCAAAATAAAAAGACGTATCTTTCGAAAGGAGATGAGGAGGAATTTCTTTAGTCAGAGGGTGGTGAATCTGTGGAATTCATTGCCACAGAAGGCTGTGGAGATCAAGTCAAATTATTTCATAATTTTTAAGGTGGAGATTGACAGATTCTTGATTAGTAAGGGTGTCAGGAGTTATAGGAGAGAAGGCAGGAGAATGGGGTTGAGAGGGAAAGATAGATCAGCCGTGATTGAATGGCGGAGTAGACTTGATTAGATCACTCGAGTAGATGACCCGAATGGCCTAATTCTGCTCCTATAATTTATTAACTTATGAAGCGTGTTTAAGAATGAAGTCAGGAAGCAGTTTTTGGTTCTCTCACAGATCCCGAAATCCCTTTTCCCAAAAGACCATGGAGACAGAGCTGTTTGAAGTTGTCAGAAGTGAGTTCAATAGATTTTTCTTGGGTTAGGTGTCATGGGATACAGATCAAGGGCTGGTAGGTGGAATTGAAATGATGAAACATGTCTGGAGTGGAAAGATTCCCGTGCTTTTAACCAGTGAAGGTGAGATGGGTAGAAATGCTTCACTCAACAAGGGTGTGAAAATTCATGGCTGTTCATTCATTGATTCTGAATGGCAACATTCAAAGTATCAAAGCAAAATTTGCATTGTATCAGCAAAGCGTACCATTTGCAAAGCACCGCGCAGCATAGTGACAGAGGCTGCTTTCGCTGCAGTTCCTAAACCTTCAGCCTCTACCACTAAGTAGGACAAAGACTGCATGGGGAAAAGTCAGCACCTGCATACTGTGTGGAAGCAGGCCTTTCGGCCCACTAAGTCCATGTCAGCCATTGATCACCCATTCACTGATGAAGGCTTTATTTTCTCTCTCAGGCAGTTTGGAATTCTCTTCCTGGGGAGTATTGAAAACAATTTTGCTCCTAGTATGGATGAGAAAGTGGGATAACATAGAAGGAGTGTGGATGGGTGAACGATGGTCGCGTGGGCAGAAGGGCCTGCTTCCATGCTGTATCTTTCAATCAATCAATCACTCAACATACCCTCACTTTATAAATCATTGCAATGTCTCATAATTATTTTAGACAATCTATCTTATTAGAATTTTGCCTCTTATTGTGAAACTGTCAACAATTCTTCTGTCATCTATGCCACGTGAAAACATTTAGAATGGAAGGACTTAGAACTATTCATGTTTTGTTGAATGTATTCTGTGCTGCCACAACTTCCGTATGTTGAGTTGTGGCAGCACGGAAGGTAGTTGTTGAATGCCAAGAGGCCCACACTAGGAGCAGGAATGAGCAGCTCAAGGAGGACCTGAAGGCAGCCAAATCTCAACTCTTTGAGGTGTACGACAAACTGAAGGAGCAGGAGGTTGCGAGAATGATAGAGGGAGTAGAGGCTGCCAACGATGGCAAGCAGTATAGCGAGGCATGGAGGGTCGTGAACGAGATCAGTAGCAGGAGGAAGGCCAAGTCAACGGGAACTCTCCAGAGGAACTCTCCAGAGGACCGAATCAACACGTGGTTCGCCCACTTCAAGAACCTACTTGCATCACCTCCAACTGTCACTGAGGAAGATGAGGAGATTGAGACTGTCCTCATGGATGTACAGATTCACAACGGCCCCTTTACCTTGGAGGAGCTGCGAAAAGTGAAGACCTCGCTGAAGCAAGGGAAGTGACCAGACCCTGATAACATCCCTCCAGAGGTGTCGAAAAACTATGAGCTCGACGACATCATGCTCAAGTTCTGCAACATGGCGCTAATAACGAATGACAAGCCAACACAATGGTCACAATCCAACATCATCCCCGTCCCCAAATCTGGGAGCCGGAACAAGACCGACAACTATCGTGGCATCAGTCTGACATGTGTCTTGGCCAAGGTCGACAACCGCTTGATTCTCAACTGGATTTGGGCTGCTATCAACCCGAAGCTACGTTACAATCAGAAGAGGAACACGGTCACACAGATCTTTGTCATCCGAAGAATCATTGAGGTGAAGAATAACAACCTGCCGGCCATCCTAACCTTCATTGACTTCAAGAAGGCACGACTCGATTCATCGATGCAAAGTGATGAGGATTTAGAAGGCTTATGGTATCCCTCCTCGTTTCCTGAGCCATTGAGGACATGCACTTGGGCCCCATGGCCAAGGTTGTCACCCCGGATGGCGAGAGCAAAGTGTTTGAAATCCTCGCGGGGGTCTTGCAGGAAGACACATTGGCACCCTTTCTCTTTGTCATTGTCCTTGATTATGCAATGAGGCAGGCGCTCAAGGAACACGAGGACCTCAGCTTCACAATCACCCAAAGGCGTTCGAGAAGAATCAGGTCAGTCAACTTGTCAGACCTCGACTTCGCTGATGACATCGTCCTGCTGTCAGACCAAATTGGGGAGGCACAGGAACTGCTTGGCAGGGTCGAGACGGAGTGCGAGAAAGTGGGCCTCCACCCCAATGCCAAGAAGACGGAGCACATGGCTTTCAACGATGGTGCCCATGAGCCTCTTAAGACCAGTGGCAGAGCATCTCTCAAGGAAGTGGAGGACTTCAAGTACCTGGGAGCGAGGATGCAGAGCTCGGACAATGACATCAAGGTCCGGATAGCGTTCGCATGGAAAGCCCTCAATAACATGGGGACAATCTGGACGTCTCAGATGTCTAGGGGTCTCAAACTGAGATTCTTCCATGCAACTGCAGAGACAATATTATTGTACAGGTGTGAGGCATGGACTCTCCCTCGAGCACTGTCCAAGTCTCTCGATGGTATCTGCACCCAAATGCTCAGAAAAGTTCAAAATGTCAGTTGGAGGGATAGCATCACCAATGCCCAGCTCTATGGGGAGATTCCACCTCTGACCGAGAAGATCAGGTCGAGAAGAATAGAAGCATAGAAACATAGAAAGTAGATGCAGGAGTAGGCCATTTGGCCCTTCGAGCCTGCACCGCCATTCAATATGATCATGGCTGATCATCCAACTCAGTATCCCGTACCTGCCTTCTCTCCATACCCCCTGATCCCTTTAGCCACAAGGGCCACATCTAACTCCCTCTTAAATATAGCCAATGAACTGGCCTCAACTACCTTCTGTGGCAGAGAATTCCATAGATTCACCACTCTCTGTGTGAAAACAAACTTTCTCATCTCGGTCCTAAAAGACTTCCCCCTTATCCTTAAACTGTGACCCCTTTGTTCTGGACTTCCCCAACATCGGGAACAATCTTCCTGCATCTAGCCCGTCCAACCCCTTAAGAATTTTGTAAGTTTCTATAAGATCCCCCCTCAATCTTCTCAATTCCAGCGAGTACAAGCCGAGTCTATCCATTGGTCATTGCCACCGCCATCCAGAAATACCAGCAAACGAGGTTGTGCTGTGGGAACCCACCAATAGAAGACAGAAAACTGGGACGACCAAACAAGACGAAGCTGAAGACGTTGATGGAAGACGCATATGTAGAGACAAAAGAGGAGCCTGCCAGCTGTTTGGAGGAGAGAGATGTGTGGTGCGTCCGTCACTGTGCCCGTCAGAAACCAGCACCACTGCATCGCTAATGTTTTCAACGATTTTAATTAAAAATTAACTTTAAAAAAAAATAAAAATTAAATGAATGTATTGTGGGCCATTCGGTCCTTCGAGCCAGCACTGCCATTCAATGTGATCATGACTGATCATTCACAATCGGTACCCTGTTCCTGCCTTCTCCCCATACCCCCTGACTCCGCTGTCATTAAGAGCTCTATCTAACTCTCTTGAAAACATCCAGAGAATTGACCTCTACTGCCTTCTGAGGCAGAGAATTCCACAGATGTACAACTCTCTGACTGAAAAAGGTTTTTCCTCATCTCCATAAGCCTACCCCTTATTCTTAAACTGTGGCCCCTGGTTCTGGACCCCCCCCCCCAACATTGGGAACATGTTTCCTGCCTCTAATGTGTGCAATCCCTTAATAATCTTATATGTTTCAATAAGATCCCCTCTCATCCTTCTAAATTCCAGCATATACAAGCCTAACTATGCTATGTGGTTGGCTAGAAGTTATAGTCATGGAGTGTGGAAATAGGCCCTTCTGCCCAACTTGCCCATGCTGTCCAATGTGCCCTATCTTTACTAGTCCCACCTGCCTGTGTTTGGCCCATATCCCTCTAAACCTGTCCTATCCATGTACCTGAGAAACACAAAATGTTGGAGTAACTATGGTCAGGCATTATCTCTGGCGAAAAGGAATAGGTGACGTTTCAAGTCGAGATCCTTCTTCAGACTGTCCATGTACCTGTCCAAATGCTATATAAATGTCGTGATAGTGCCTGCAGTTATTTTGTTTAGTTTACTATTACCAGGTGTACCAGGGTGAGGAGAAAAGCTTTTGTTTATGTGCTATCCTGTCAAACAAGAGTATTCATGATTACAATGTGCTCAAATATAGTACATTTAGTGCAAGATGAAGTCCGATTAAAGATAGTTAAAAGGTCTCCAATGAGGTAGATGGGTCAGGACTGCACTCTAGCTTTAGACTTTAATGATACAGCGTGGAAACAGGCCCTTCGGCCCACTGAGTCCATGATCACCCCGTACACTCGTTCTATCCTGCACACCAGGGACATTTTACAGAAGCTGATTAACCAACAAACCTGCACATTTTTGGGGAGGAGAGGGAGTGACTCATTCTTGATTTTGTTGGTGTCCTTGCTGAGGCACATGGGGAGTGTAGATGGAAGGGAGGTTGGTTTGTGTGTGTGATGGGTGTATTGTGGAGTAACAGTAGCCAGCAGCTACTCCCCCCTGTCCCTCCACCACCCTCCCCTCCCACCCCCCAACCACCACTCCCCTTGGCTATTTCAAAACAGGGCACAAGTTTTGCATCTTCTCCCTAGCTAGAGTCCACTCATCAGATTGGCACAGGAGGAGAGTTGCTGTTTATGGCACCAGAGATTCTGACCATGGCTGCTGTCTGTACGGAGTTTGTATGTTCTCCCTGTGACCGCGTGGGTTCCTCCAGGTGCTCTGGTTTCCTCCCACATTCAAGAGGTACAGAAATGTGAAAACGCACACCTCCAGATTAGTTTGGTTTCTTCCCAGCTGTTATCAGGCATCTGAGCCATCGGACCAACAACTAAAAAGCAGTCCTGAGCCATTATCTCACCTCATTGGTAACCCTTGGGCTTTATTGGATTGGATCTTGCACTAAAGGTTATTCATGTTATTCCCTTTATCCCGTATCTGTGCACTGGATTGCTCGATTGTAATCATGTCCGCTGACTGGTTAGCACGCAACAAAAGCGTTTCACTGTACCTCGGTACACGTGTCAATGAACTAAACGCAACAATGTTGGAAACGGTAACCTCACGCTGGACGGAGGCGTAAAAGCAGACATGCCCATCACCCGAGAGACCTGCAATCGCCTACAGGCGGCGCCCTGGATACATTGAGACCGAGAATCCGCATCTGGGGAGTGGGGTTTGGGTGAATAGCCTCTCTTGGAATAGCAATTAAAATCAGATAAAATAAACACAAGTGACCCGGGATCAAACGATCAAGAAAATGAGTTCACCTTAATGAGGCAGGAGATTTTTTTTTTGCTTTGATCTTCGGATTATGGAATCAATAACAGCATTCTTTAAAGAAATCTTTATTTTGGGGATTAGGCGTGGCGTGATATCCTTGTATAATTTGCAGATGTTCAAGTGTGTTCCGGGCCCAAATCCGGGGTTACAACGTAAATACCTGACTGTACACAGAAATGCGTATCAGCGCGCCTTCACACAACACCACTGGGATGTAACTTGGTCCATTTGTCTGGTAGCGTGATAGTAGTCTGTATTATGAGGGTGATTTATCACGGAGCAGCATAATGAATGCATCGGCCTGCAGTCTGCAGATACAACCAATACAAACGAGTAGCATTAATGAATAATACACAAGGAAGTGGATGCCGCCTTTGAAAGTTTAATCTACCAAGCTCAGGAAAGTGTAGGGAGGCGCAGTGGGAAATAAATTACTTTCATTTATTTAGCATATTTCACTGGCCGGGACACACGCACATGTACACTCGCAGAAACACACACACACACGCAGAAACACCCCCCCCCACACACGCAGAAACACACACACACACACACACACACACACCCACGCAGAAACACACACACGCAGAAACACACATGCAGAAACACACACACACACACACACGCAGAAACACACACACACACGCAGAAACACACCCCCACACACGCAGACACACACACACACACACACCCACGCAGAAACACACACACGCAGAAACACACCCCCACACACGCAGAAACACACACACACGCAGAAACACACACACACACACACACACACACACACGCAGAAACACACATACTCACACAGAAACACACACACACACACGCAGAAACACACTCACACAGAAACACACTCACACAGAAACACACACAGGAAACACAAAGACACACAGACACAAACACACACACAGAAACCTCTACAAACAGAAACACAGAAACATACACACCGACAGACACAAAAACACAGCCACAGAAACGAACGCACACACACACACACACACACACACACACACACAGGCACAGAGACACAAACGTAGGCACACACGCACAGATAGAAACAAAAACACACAAGGCCAAATGGGCGCGCACAAACAGGCATAAACACTGACAGAAACACACTCACTCACTCTCACACACACGCATACAGCAACGCACACGTACTCTGTTAACATCTACCCGGGGCTGGGCACCTGATTTGACGAATAGCATCCCTGCCACCGTAGATAGACACAGAGTGCTGGCGTAACTCAGCGGGACAGGCAGCATCTCCTGCTGGAGAGAGGGAATGGGTGACGTTTCGGGTCGAGACCCTTTCTCCAGACTGACACTGCGGGGTTCCCCCGGTAGTGCGCCGAACGTCAGCTTAAATGTCAGTGTAAACTCAAGTGTCAGCGAGTGGGAATGGGACGAGCTGCACTTTTCGCTGTGCGGCCTCTGATGCTGTAATGTAAAGTCATCTCATTTCAAAACTTGCAATTGTGTGGAGCTCTATGTTAATAGGTTCAGGAATAAAAACAATCCATTCCAATTCCCGAACACGACAAGCAGCTAAGTGCACAACAGGCAAATGGATGCGTGTTGCCTGACTAGCAATGTGAATACTCCACTCGCCAAACGCACAGCACAGTGACACATTCAGTCATGTGCAGGGAATGGAAGGATATGGAACATGTGCAAGCACATCAGTCTGAAGAAGGGTCTCGACCCGAAACGTCACCCATTCCTTCTCTCCCGAGATGCTGCCTGACCTGCTGAGTTACTCCAGCATTTTGTGAATAAATACCTTCGATTTGTACCAGCATCTGCAGTTATTTTCTTATACTATGTGCAAGCAGATAACAGTTAGTCTTGGCATCATGTTCGGCACGGACATTGTGTCCTTGTGCTGTACTGCTGTTAGATGTTCTATCGTGTAACTCTGCCCATGTTAATGTTGATCGCAAAGTCGCGATAAATCAGCCAAATGCCAAATGTCATCAGCATAGTCTAATTGTTGCGGTTCATGCAATATATGGATAGCTTTTAGGGTAGAAGCATTGAATAAAAAGATCATTAAGCTTATTATCCCGGTGTTTTCGGCGGCGGCGGCGGCGGCTGCGGGCTTGTTAGTTTTACTCGGGCGGAAAAGCGAAAATGATTACCAGCGCCAATGTTTCATTCATTGGTTCCCTTTAATTCCAGGAACTCATCACGCCGCTGCGCCTTCGTGAATTCAAGCGCAATACAGTTACGGGGGGGGGGGGGGGGGGGGTGTTTCCAAGCATTTTTCTTTCCAGATCATTGAGAACTATTAATCTCCCCCCTCCTCTCCGGCTCGCTTTTTTTTCTCCTCGAAGGCGAGCTAATGTTAATATGAAATGCAAAGGCACACAAAACGCGAACACGGATACGTGGGTTGTATACCAATACCCCACCCTCCCCCCATCGGGACGGCAACGAAAGTTCAAAACGGGAGCATTTTGCCACCGTGGGACCTCCGTCTCCATCGTCCCACCGAATTGGTGGCATGTAGACGATCCTTTTTTGTTTGCAAAGCACGAGTCAGGTCAATGTGAAAACCAGCCTCGCCTCGTCCCAGTGCTTTCATCACTGAACCGGCATGAGCTTTATCTGGGCAAGCTGGGCTTATTGAATGGAGGGAGGGAGATACGAGAAGGAGGGGATCTCGAGCAAAACACAAAGTACCTGGAGGGTCCCCACCCGGAACGTGGTGTCCATTGCCCTCCACAGATGCTGCCTGGGCGCTCAGTTCCCCCAGCACATTGTGTTATGCTCGGCTTTTTTGTTTCCCCCCAAATGATGTCCAGGGTGTGTTGGGAGGGAGATTTGGGGGAGACGGCGGTACAAGGACGAGCTCCAAATCCCTCCAAAGGAGAGAGCGAGAGAGAGGGAGAGAGAGGGGGAGAGAGAGAGAGAGAAAGAAAGAGAGAGAAAGAGAGAGAGAGAAAGAGAGAGAGAGAACGAGAACGAGAGAGAACGAGAACGAGAGAGAACGAACCCGCAGACACTCCTGCGTTTCCTACATAGGGCCAAATTAGTGCAACCATAGAAACGTAACGTGTGTCTCATAGTAACTGGCAGCAGCGTGATTTATTTCCACTTCGGCTGGTCCAAGCCATCTCTCAATTTCCCCCAGCCACGGGGCTCCTGCTAAACACTTGTCAGTTACAGTAATTGACTGTACGCCGGCTCTTTAGAACATCTGGGGTGTGCGGAATTCAACAGGGACCAGCGAATTCAAACTGGAATGTCTCAATATTTCTGATTTTTTGTTGTTGTTTTCATTAAAAAAAAAGAGAGAATTAATTCAGAGGTTGTTGGTCTTCTCCACTAAGGATGCTCCCTCCACGTTAGATCAATCTTCCAGCTTCCCCCAGCGATGAGAGTCATCCACAGCTTTAGTGTGCAGTGCATTCGGACAAGCGATGGTATTGAGGCTGTGACAACAGCAGCAGCGGCGGCGGTGAATTCTCCGAAGCTGCCATGGGATATTTCTTAAAGCTCTGCCTGATTTGAACAACAAAAAAAAACCGGGAGAAAATAGGGGGTGGGGGAAAAAGCGACCTCACCAGCCATAACCAAAGCAAAACCAAAAAAAAAAAAAATCACAAATCAAATCAAGAACAGCAACAATACTGAAGTGAGTTAAAGAGGAATGATGAAGAAGCAATCAATGATTAAAACAGCTAAAATGCAAGGCAACGTTATGGTAAGTGGAAGGACATCGGCGTGCCCGCCCTCCCTCGACTCTTTGTCCCAGAGTAAGCATTAATGTGGGCTCAGCTCCCGTGTTACAAGTTGCTTTCGAGCCTGAACGAGGCCGACTCTCGCTCCCTGTAATTCGATTCCAAGAAGCCCAGGTATTTGGGATTGATCGCGTTATTAGCTGTAATCGTGGTTGGCAGAAACAATTCGTTCAGCTTGCCTTGCCTGTGTATCTATCTGCTGCCCCCCCCCCCCCCCCCCCACCATCCGACGCTCACCACTTCAATGGACAGCCATAGATTTTCTTTTGGGAAGTTGTAAAACTCCCTATCCATCACAGCGTCCACTCTGTGCAAATGTTTGTGTATGTGTTGTAGAAGTTTAATTTGTGAGCCATCTTTTTTAGCTTGACTTCAAATGAAGGCATCCTAGAGAAGGATTTAAAAAAAATAGCAGTCTTAAGTATTAAGGGCACATTTGGCACTGACCAAACCAAATGATATACCTGATACCTGCCATTGTACAACAGGCCAGTGGAAAGAGACCATTTCCACCCACTGTGTTGCGGCTCAAAGCTTAAGGAACAAATAACAGCAGCAGTAACAAAGTTGTCAAGGAGAAGGGGAATCCTATTCACTCAGTAGATTGACGGATGGACCACCCACCTCCTTTAACAGCAGACTGGATTTTGTTTTGTGTGTGGTTGTTGATTTCTCTGGGTGATTTTACACAGGCCGGCGTGAGGGTACACCTGTGTGTATGACACTGTCACTGGATCACTGAGGCAAATTTTCAAAAAGACTGATTGTGGGACTAGTGTAGATGGGGCATGTTGGTCGGCATGGGCAAGTTGGGCTGAAGGGCCTGTTTCCATGCCATATGGCTCGATAACTAGTTTAATAATATGGAAGTTTTGTATTTTAATCATTACTGACCTTGCTGCATTCATGATATTTATAACCGCCACTAATTTCCTTTATATCACAATAGCTAATTGATATCTTGGCAACTCCTTAGACCATGTTGAAAAAATTGGCCCTCCAGATTCTTTTTTTCACTTTTCCCACATTGAAGAATTTTGTGCAAGATTATGTGGTGTAAAATTGCACTGAGCATATTTAAATCCATGTTATGTTCTCGTGTGTAATAAATGTTAGTTCGTAGTAACATGTATTAAAGCACAAATAGAAGGAATATAGTTTAGTTCAAACTAAGCGATAACTACACCGGAGATAGACACAAGTTGCTGAAGTAACTCAATGGGTTCGGCAGCATCTCTGGAGAACATGGATAGGTGATGTTTCCAAACATCACCTATCAATTTTTCCAGAGATTCTGCCTGACCCGCTGTGTCACTCCAGCACTTTGTGTCTATCTTTGGAACAAACAAGCATCTGCAGTTCCTTTTTATTGTATTATAAGTGCACCAGCTCGTGTGGATCTAGTGTATGTTTGTGAATCTGCTTTGATCTCACTTGAGGGAACTATGGACCAGCTGAAGTAAATCGTTGACGGATCCACAATAACTTTCTGGGCTTGTCTGCACTCACTTCCTGCTCCCCACACTGGAAGTGTTCCGTCTGTTGAAGCTAGTCAGAGTATTAAAGTGCATGGAAAAAAAATCATACCCCTTAGCATTATTAATAGTGGAAATCTTATCACAATACGCCAATGGAATTGGGGGAAGCCCAGTAATTGAGTGTGATCACTGGGCAGGGGTCCTCCCAGGATGAAGAGGGGATCAGGAGATAATGGGACCAACAGCGGAAGATGTAACTCATAATAACAAATAGTCCATCTTTCATAATTTCCCAATATACCTATTGAAAAGGTACCAGCTAATGCAAGGCAACTTCAATTTGCAACTTCAAAGTGCTCTTCATGGCACTTAGATATTTTGTAATGAAAGTGTAGAGTTGGAAATTTATAAGTTACAAGGACAAGTTAACAGGAAACAGTAGGTAGTAGCCAAGAAGTTTAAATATGATATGTATAATTTGACTAACGGTGGAGCAATATTTTACTTAAAGTGGAATAAATTACATACCATTTCCATGGGGGTATGTACTAATTGAATACCTATATATATGCAATGGTAGTTTATCTTACTACATGAGCTATGATTAAGATTTTCAATATCAAATAATGTTAGGTACAAAGTCTTTCCAATGCCCATTTTTAGAACTGTAACTGCACATTGTGTCATATTGGGCAGACTTGATATTTTCTTTAAAAAAAAAATATGTTATTGCAAGCAGTCAATTCTTGTGAAGCATTGGGAAGAACATTTTCCATTGAGATATGCCAGAATGAAAGAGATGATAGATGACCTCATTGAAACTTAACGAATAATGAAAGGCCTGTATAGGGTGGATGTGGAGAAGATGTTTCCACTAGTGGGAGAGTCTAGGACCAGAGGCTGTAGCCTCAGAATAAAAGGACACACTTTTAGAAAGGAGATGAGGAGGAATTTCTCTAGTCAGAGGGTGCTGAATCTGTGGAATTCATTCCCACAGAGGGCTTTGGAGGCCAAGTCAATGGATTTTTTAAAGATGGAGATTAACAGATCATGGAGAGAAGGCAGGAGAATGGGGTTGAGAGGGAAAGGTAGATCAGCCTTGATTGAATGGCGGAGTAGACTCGATGCGCCAAATGGCCTAATTTTGCTCCTATTAAGGGCCTGTCCAACTTAGGCGATTTTAAGGCGACTGCCGGCGACTGTCAAAGTCGTAGCAGATCGGCAAATTTTTTTTTTACTGGACGACAATGACCACGACAATGTCAATGCTTCTCCAGCGTCCTGATTTTCGCTGAAATTACTGACAAGTCGGTAAGTACTTGAGAGTTTTGAACTATAACACCTTGTAAGGGTTATTTAAAAACCAAGCTTCACTGTAACAAGGCATAAACTGGATTTACTTCTAGTTTACTAATAGCTGTATTAAAAAAAAAATTTTTTTAAATGGTTCAGTGGATTTTAGTGAAAAGTGTCTGTGCATTCTTTGAAAATGTAAGGGAGATGCATATCTGATTTCTGGGTTGCATATTTGGGTTTGGAGCCCACTTTAAATGTAATGGCTGATGGCCATAAACATCGCGAAAATACCCACACTTACCTGACCGTCAAACTGTCGCCTCCAATCTACCTGTTAAATATCCTGACAGTAAATAAATTGGTTAAACACGAGCATTTTATGGTATTTTGAAATGGCTTTACTTATTTTAATATAATGTGCTTGTAAATGGATCTAAGAGAACCTATCAAACCTGGGGACAGCATGCAACAGTGCCTGCAATAAGCAACGATACCTGGCGACAAGCCAGCTGTCGCCGAGAAATTTCAAACCCGGATGATTTCTCAGTGACGCGCCAAGATCCACTACGATTTTTGGAAGACTCCTCACGATCACGCCCGCGACACCATGGCGAACTGTCGGCGACAGGCTAGTCGCCGGCAGTCGCCTTAAAAACGCCTAAGTGGGACATGCCCTTAACTCATGAACTCAACTTATGTTTGGGAGATAATTTATGAAAACATTGCTGGTATCTTCAACATTGTAATTTATAACTAAACATGGAAGCCTTTTGTCTCTCTGATACTTAAAACAAATACTACATCTTTGGCATTTCTTAATTCTTTTGAGGTTTTAGGATTTGTGCTTTGTCAATCTGACTGGTGACCATTAATATTTCCCACGCAGCTTTCAGTTCTCATATATACAGAGCAAATGATCAAATCACTGAAGGACACAAAGTGCTGGAGTAACTCAGCGGGTCAGGCAACATCTTTGGAGAACATCGATAGGTGACGTTTCAGGTTGACACTCTTCTTCAGACTGAATAACAGTCACCTATCTGTATTCTCCAGAGATGCTGAATAACCTGCTGAGTTACTCCAGCACTTTGTGTCCTTTTGTGCATTAACCAGCATCTGTAGTTCTTTGTTTCTATTGATCAAATCATTGGCTAGGATCTGCGATATTAGGGATCTAAAGCACGTGTATTTCCTTAATTTAGAGCTCCATAAATAGTTTTGGATGTCAGGAACTTGTGATTTCTTTAAAAGTGAATCATGTCAGGCACTTCTCTTTAATAAATCCCTTGAAATTGAGGGTGTATAACTTTCACTTTGGTTTTCAGGTTCTGAGTTGGCTGGAGAAGCCAATGTTAAACCATTTTCCTCTTCAACTGAGAGTGCAGGAGAAGATTGATACAGCTAGATGCGTGGTTAGTTTGTGGGGTGGGTAGTTTGTGACATGGTTAGTTTGTAGGGTGGGTAGTTTGTGGGGTGGGTAGTTTGTGGGGTGGTTAGTTTGTGGGGTTGTTAATTTGTGACGTGGTTAGTTTGTGGGGTGGTTAGTTTGTGGGGTGGTTAGTTTGTGAGGTGGTTAGTTTGTGGCATGGCTAGTTTGTGGGGTGGTTAGTTTGTGGGGTTGTTAGTTTGTGGGGTGGTTAGTTTGTGGGGTTGTTAGTTTGTAGGGTGGTTAATTTGTGAGGTGGTTAGTTTGTGGGGTGGTTAGTTTGTGAGGTGTTAGTTTGTGCGGTGGGTAGTTTGTGGGGTGATTAGTTTGTGGGGTGGCTCCTCAGCCTTTGACATGAGGCTATGCTGCTGGTAGATGGTTCTGTACCATCAGATTACTCCTTCTCCACGCAGGTCAATCATTGGGAGGATTCACAAGAACGTAGATGTTTTTCACGGGAGACTTTGAGAACATCCATGAATATTTCCCTCAATCCGGTCAGTAATTTCTTCCCGTGACATGCTCAGAGTGTCACGTGAAAGAACATCAAAGCACAGCACATGATCAGGCCCTTTAGCCCACAATGTCAGTGCTGAACATAATGCCAAGATAAACTAATCTCATCTGCCCACACATGATGCATATCCCTCCATTCCCTGCATATAGGGGCAGCACAGTAACGCAGGGGTAGAGTTGCTGCCTTACAGCACCAGAGACCCGGGTTCGATCCTGACTATGGGTGCTGCCTGGATGGAGTTTGTACGTTCTTCTTGAGACTGTATCCTGGAGAAACCCGGTTGCTCCAGGTTTTCACCAAATGCTCCAACATTCCAAAGACGTACAGGTTTGTTGGTTAATTGGCTCAGTAAAATTGGAAATTGTTCCCAGTGTATAGGATACTGCTAGATCACTTGTCGGTAAAGACTCGGTGGGCCGAAGGGCATGTTTCTGCGCTGTATCTGTAAAGTCTAAAGTAAAGTCTAAATCTAAAAGCCTCTTAAAAACCACTATAGTATCTGCCTCCACCACTACCATCCCTGGTAGCGTGCTCCATGCACCCACTACTCTCTGTGTAAAAAAAATAACTTGCCCAACATATCTCCTTTAAACTTTGCCTCCTTTACCTTAGAGTTATGCCTACTAGTCTTTGACGTTTCCAACCTGGGAAAAAAGTTCTGACTGTCAACCGTATCCATGTCTCTTATAATTTTAAATACTTCAGAAACTTACTAAGTACCCAAATTGCTGGTCTGTACATTGGAATGGATCTATTTTCTCTTGCTGAGATGGGGGTTAGCACATCTGAGGGTGGCACACTTGCGCAGTGGTAGAGTTGCTGCCTTACAGTGCCAGAGACCCAAGTTCAATCCTAACTACAGGTGCTGTACGGAGTTTGTACGTTCCTCCTGTGACCACGTGTGTTTTCACCGGGTACTCCGGTTACCTCTCTCTTTCCACAGACGTGTGGGTTTGTAGGTTAATTGGCTTTGGTAATAATTGTAAATTGTCCCTGGTATGTGTAGGATTGTACTAGTGTAGGGGTTGATCACAGTTCGCCATGGACCCGGTGGGCCGCAGGGCCTGTTTCCACGCTGTCTCTCCAAAGTCTAAATCTGCTTTGTTCCTTCTTGTGAATTATGAGATTGTAAAAGCTCTCTGAAGGTTGAGTTTGGAGAACAGAGAAGAGAGATTGAGCACACAAGCACGAGACTGGGAAAGTACCATTTTAAAGTGTTCCTCCGTAGTTGATTACATCAAAGCTTTTCCATTTCCCTCGGCTTTGAATTCACCTCTTTCAATGTATTCTTCTTTCCTGTCTCAAAATTAGATTTCAAAGTATTTTCAGTAATCTGGTAATGCATTTTTTTCTGTTTTGCAAGTAGTTCAGTTTCCAGTTGCATTGATTTGGTGCTTGACAATCTAAAGTCATTATAAGAAAGACTTGGAGTTCAAATTATCTTTAAGATGGGATATGCAACACAATTTCCTAATTCATTGTTCTTTCACTGTGATGTCCACTGAAGTATTGAAATAAACATGCCTCTCGGCTAGAGCTCTTGATTCTTTTCCCTCAAATTGCTTAGAAATGAAGAAAATTAAAGATATGTATTGAAAATAATGAGATTTGATTTGAAAAAACCCACTCCTCTCTCACAACTCTCATGACCCTCCTAACTAAGGTAAAGGGTGTCTTTTTGAAAGAATTGCTTTAAAGGTATGAGGGCTTTTTACGTTGTCAGGTATAAGTCTGAAGATGGATGCAAAGTGCTGGGATGACTCAGCATCTCTCGAGAAAAAGATGGGTGACATTTTTGGTCGGGACCCTTCTTCGGACTTCAGTATAAGTCTGTTAGTTTCCTGAAAAAATTGGAACAGCTGAGATTAGTTTAGTTTAGAGATATAGCTGGGAAACAGGCCTTTCGGCCCACCATGTCCATGTCGATCAACCATCTCCTGTGTACTAGTTCTATTGTACACAATAAGGGCAATTTGTCTAAGCCAATTAACCTACAGATCTGAAGATAGACACCATGCTGGAGTAACTCGGCGGGTCAGGCAGCATCTCTGGAGAAAAGCAATAGGAAACGTTTCAGGTGGAGACTGAGAGTGGGACCTACAAACCTGGTTATCTTTGGAGTGTGGGAGGAAGCCAGAGCACCCAGAGAAAACCCATGCAGTCACAGGGAGAACGTATAAACTGTGTACAGACAGCACCTGTAGTCAGGATCAACTACTGGTGCTGGGTCCCTGGGCACCTGTGAGGCAGCAGCTGTGCCACTGCGATCCTTTGGAGTAAACCATTGCCGCATTGCATTAACTAGCTGCATAATGGAAGGACTTGAGAAGAACTTGTGTTCAAAAGTTCCCCATTTCTGTAGTTGAGGTATCATCAAAGGTAGCACTGGTTACTTCAAAAGAGACATGCCGCAGTAAAGTGGGCCCACTCCTCTCGAAGGTTTAATCAACTCTAGGGTTGAGCCTGAAGTGGCAGCCTTGTCAGTGACACAAGCAATAGGAGCAGAATGAGGGCATTCAGCCCATCGAGTCAGCTCAGCTCGTATTTCACTAGGGTAGCTTACAACCCAGCGGCATGAACGTTGAATCGTCTAGATTTAGGTAACTTCTACTTACATGCACCTCCCTCTCTCCCTCCATCCCCATTCGCCCCACGTCCTCCACTAAAAATCAGTTAACCAGCTCCATGGTTAACAACAATGTATCCCTCTTGTGATCACTCCGTCCCTAGCCAGCAATCAGTCCACCAGGGAACCTCCCTGCCTGCGGTCATTTTTTTGCCAGTCCTGATTAGTCCTGGTTTATTCTTGCTTCTTGCTTCCTGTTTCCCCCCACCCATGACCCCCCCCCCCTCCCCAAACAATTATTCTGAGGAAGGGTCCTGACCACTGACCATTCACCTATCCATTTTCTCTAGAGATGCAGCCTGATTTATTGAGTTACTCCAACATTTTGTGTCTATCTTTGCCATCATGGCAGGTTGCACATTTATGGAGTGCTATGGAGTGGAGAATATTGGCGAATATTGTGATGTCCCAGAGATGTACAGCACAGAAACAAGCCCTTTGGCCCAGCTTGTCCATGCCAACTTGATTTTATAGCTGAGATAGTCCTATGCGCTTGCATTTGCCCAATATCCATTAAATTCTGTCCTATCCATGTACCTTTCTAACTATCTTGTAAATGTGGCTATGTTACCCATCTCTACAGCTTCCTCTGGCAGCTCGTTCTATAAATGCACCACCCCCCGTGTGATGAAATTGCCCCGGGTCCCTTTTATGCCTACAAATTTACCCCCCCCCCCCAGCCTTTTGCACTCCAGAGGAAAAAAACCCTATAAAAATCGTCCCTCTACCCTATACAGCTTCTGCTGATAACTTGAGCCGTCGTTTAGTTTTAGTTTAGAGATACAGCATAGATACAGGCACTTTGAATCAACAAGTCCGCATCGAACAGCAATCCCCGTACACCAGCACTATCATACACACTAGGGACAATTTTTTTTTAACCAAAGTCAAATTAACCTACAAACCTGTACGTCTTTGGAGTGTGGGGTGGCAGGATAATGGGTAAAATAAGAGCAGGAAGGGAGAAAGGGAGGGGTGCTAACTAAAATTGGAGACATCAATGTTCCCACTGTTTATATGTTGTAAGCTACCCAAGTGGAATATAGGTGCTGATCCTCGAGTTTGTGTGTGGCCTCACTCTGGCAGTCAAGGAGGCCCAGGACAGAAAGGTCGGCATGGAAATGGGAAGGGGAGTTAAGATGGTTAGCAACCGGGAGATTCAGCAGACCTTGATGGATCGTGTGCAAGTGTGTGGTGAAATGGTCATCTAGTCTCCGTTTTGTCTCACCGATGTAAAGGATGTCACATCGGGAGCATCAATAGACAATAGACAATAGACAATAGGTGCAGGAGTAGGCCTTTCAGCCCATCGAGCCAGCACCGCCATTCAATGCGATCATGGCTGATCACTCTCAATCAGTACCCCGTTCCTGCCTTCTCCCCATACCCCCTCACTCCGCTATCCTTAAGAGCTCTATCCAGCTCTCTCTTGAAAGCATCCAACGAACTGGCCTACCAAATGCAGTAGGTGAGTAGATGTTATGAGGACATGTTAGTTCAAGATAAAATGCAAGTTCTTTCCGTGTATTGCCATGTCAATCTTTAAGCCCACTAATATTAACTAAGTTCATTGATGAATTTAAACTGCTGATGCTGATCTTTGCCAAGATAGAGTCATCGTAATGGAGTGTCCGATTGAAAACTTCATTTACAATTTGCTCAAAGCATAAGTAACTCAAATATAATTTGCAAATCCACCTGGCCAAGCCTTTTATAATATATCCAGTAATCTACCTGACACGATCAATCCAGCATTGTCAGGAAACAGAGCCTCGATGATAAGACCGTTTTTTTTTGGTTATGAATAACCTTTAATAAGCACAGATATGTTGCAAATATGTTGACTTATTTCTTTCTTGATGTAATTATGTGAGTGGCGTAAACTGATTTACCATCGCATCACTTTGACATAAAATGAGCAATATTGAGATGAAAGATTCCAGGATGAGAGATTTTTTTGTTGAACATCTGCATTGCCCCCGTCAAAATCATTGGCATTTCTAGTCTTTCCTCAGTCACGTCAAAGACTATCGAAAATATATAGGGTCAGCAAAATAGGAGCTAGTAAAGTAGAATGGCTAATAAAAATACAAAAAAATCTTTCAGTGTAATTAATAGAATGACACAACACGGCAATTCAGATTACTCTACCGGTGAAGGCTATAGAAAATACACTACATTTGTCCCACTCCTTTGCACTCTGCTTGTTGCCCTGTGAATTTGTCTTGTTCAAATATACATGACAGCAATGCAAGAAACAAAACGCGTAACCCTGTGAACAGAACATATGAAGAATAGGGATATAAGGAACTGCAGATGCTGGAATCTTGAGCAAAGCTCAAAGTGCTGGAGGAACTCAGCGGGTCAGGCAGCATCTGTGGAGGGAAATGGAAAGGTGATGAGTTGTGAGTTGCCTACACGAAACACTGCAGTACTTTGAATGCCTACAGTGCTCTGAGGAGAATAGGTATTAGAACTGAATTATAATTCTTAATTAAAACAGTTTGCATTTGAGGATATGAATTATGAGCAGGAGTTGGCCACTTAGTTCCTTGAGCCTTCGATGCTATTCAATAAAACATCACTGATATAATTGCAATCTCCACTCTGCATTCCCGACTACCCACTGTCGTCTTTCACCAATTTGCTTGTCAAGAATTTATGCTCCCTTGTCTTAAAAATACTTGAAAGCTTCCATGGTCTTTTGAAGATGAATTTTCGAATGGTTTGGCAGGCCATCTTCTGAAGGAATATCTTTTTAGGGCAAAAAAACCCCCCACAAAGTGCTGGAGTACTTCAGCAAGTCAGGCAGCAACACCGGAGAACATGGGTAGGTTGTGTTCCGTGCCGGAACCCTTCTTCAGACTCTTCAGGGCCCTTTTGGCAGTCCTTGTCTGCCCAAAGCTTCACTGATAGACACAATGTTCTGGAGTAACTCAATGGGAAGTGCAGCATTTCCTGAGCAATAAAGGATGGGTGACATTTCGGGTCGGGACCCTTTGTCACCCATCCATTTTCTCCAGAGATGCTGCCTGACCCGCAAAGTTACTCCAGCACTTTGTGTATTTATTTATTTCCTGAGTTTCACTGACCGCATTTGGTATTTTTTTAGTTTAGGTTATTATTGTCACGTGTACCGAGGTGCAGTGCCAAGCTTTTTTTGTTGCGTGCCATCTAGTCAGTGACAGGTCTACACGTGATTACAATGGGGCCGTCCACAGTGTACAGATACCGGATAAAGGGAATAACATTTAGTGCAAGGTAAAGCGATGTTGGTTAGTTCATTCAGTGATGTTGGCTTGACAGGCTGAGCCAGCTTTTCTTAATCACCCTTGAGAAGGTGGTGGTGAGCTTCCTGCTTGAATCTATGTAGTGGGAACATCCATGATAACATTAGGAGGGAGTTCCAGGCTTTTGACCCAGCCACAGTGAAGGTACGGTGATACATTACTGAGCTTACAAAGCGAGGATGTTGACTTGGAGACAACTTCCAGGTGGTCGTGTTTTGTAAAAATAAGCCACTGCAGATGCTGGTAAATGCACAAAAGGATCCTATGTGCTGGACCAGCTCAGCGGGTCAGGCAGCATCTCTGGAGAACATGGAAAGATGAAAATCCTTCTCAAGACTGACTATCTTGAGGGGTGGAAAGGGTCGGAGAAAGCTGGAAGAGAGAAGAGGCAGGATGAAGTATGGCATGTAATGGCAGGATATTTTGTAGTTAGTGTTGCATAAACACTTTTATGCAAGAGAGTGGCTATGAAAAAGAGTAACTACTGTAAGTTGATTTGGGAGGAACCATAAAAAACGATTTAATGGACTATACGCAGTTATTTCAATGGATTCAGGCAAAACACTTACATTTATATATTTTTAAAAACTGCATCTGGAGTTCCTTGTGTTCATATTTGTTATGCTGTTTTATGGAAAAAGGATATAAGGTTACTCACAGGGATGATCAGAAAATAAAATCAGCCAACAACGACTATGAATGTTACTTCAATGTGAATTTACAAGGAACTGCAGATGCTGGTTTCATAAAAGTAGACACGGTGCAGGAGTTACTCAGCAGGCCAGGCAGCACCTCTGGAGAATGTGAATTTTGAGTCGGAAGCTTTCTTTAAAATTAAGAAGGGTTCCAACCTGAAACCATGTTCTCCGGAGATGCAGTCTGAGCCGCTGAGTTACTCCAGCACTCTGCGTCTTTTCTTTTCTTCACTGTGAGGTAGCATGGCCCGCATTAGCAGACTGAAATTACTCCGTGTGTTAATTGAAACACACTCTGGAGGCTTCAGGTCAATGAAAAGAGTGGTAAATACCTGGAATAACCTGCCACACACAGTAACGGAGAGCAAGGCAATAAACCGTGGAAAATGAAGTTGTGAGCGATGTGGACTTGATGGGCCAAAGGGTTTGTTTCCATGCTAGCTCTCTAAATAAACTAAACTAAAAGTTGTGGTCTAAGAAATGTACATACTTCTGGCATAGCCTCCCTGATGTTATATTCAATGTCTTAGCTAATAAAGAAATATTTTAGAGATACAGCATGGAAATAGGCCCTTTGGCCCACCGGATCTACACCAACCATCGATCACTCGTTCACACTAGTTCAATGTTATCCCTCTTTCTCATCCACGCCCAACACCAGGGGCAATTTTACAGAGGGCCAATTAACCTGCAAACTCGCACTTCTATGGGATGTGGGAGGAAACCTATGCGGTGACAGGGAGAACATGCGTACTCCACACTGACATCGGCCGAGGTCAGGATCGAACACCGCGTCTCTGGCGCTGTGAGGCAGAGGCTCTACCAGCTATGCCACTGTGTCATGCATGCATAAACTTTGTGTATGACCTAGTCGACGAGTCCTGCTACCATTAAAGATCTGTCAACATACACCCAAGGTTCCTTTTCATCTCCTCCTCTCAATATCACAGTCACAGAGTCTCACAGCATGGATACAAGTCCTTTGGCCCACTGTGTTCACCCTGACCATCAGGAACTGACCACTTGTTCAGTTTTAGGTTTTTTGTTTTAGAGGTACAGCATGGAAACAGGCCCTTCGGCCCGCCGAATCTTTGCTGACCAGCGATCATTCAGTGCACTAACACTGTCCGACTCACTGGGGACAACTTTCTTTTTTTTCCTGAAGCCAGTTAACCAACAAACCTGCACATCCTTGGAGTGTGGGAGGAAACCGGAGCACCCAGAGGAAACCCACGTGGTTACTGGGAGAACGTACAATCTCTGTACAGACAGCACCTGTCGTCAGGATCGAACGTGGGTCTCTGGCGCTGTAAGGCAGCAACTCTACCATTGCACCACCATGCAGCCTTGTCTAGCAGCCTAAAGCATTCCTTCTTGCGATCAAACAAGTAGCCGATTCGTCTCGCGCTGGCAAACGTCCTCATTCTGCTGCCTACATTTGCGTCTGACGTATGAATATGTTTTAAGAAAAGCAAGGACTGATATTGAGCCTTGCTGGCGACAGTCACAGTGAAACCATGAGGGAGTCCAGGTTGTCTGGGTGAGTGAGGCTTGGAGTTGCGGGAGAGTCAGAGCGAGGGGCTGTTGGTGCCGGCGATGGCAGCCAGTGTGGAACGAGAACTGTTGCGAGATGCAGTGGATTGACTGTCGGTACCTGAAATCTCGGTCAGATGCGCACCGGGAGGTCTGGAACCGGAACTGGAAGCCACGAGGTACAATTTTCTGTCTGAGTGAGAGTCGAGGCTGTCTGACATCAATAAAACCGCTGTCAGTCATGAAACAATTGGCTTCCCGCCAATGAAATAATTTTCAACTCTTCCTTAAATCCCAAGGACTTTACCTGTTTTGATTAGTCTGTCACGTGGGATCTGGCCAAACCCATCACTTTAATTGACCCTCCGAGGCATCTCCTCAAAACATTAAATCAACTGAATTACGCACAACCTTCCCTTCACAAATCCACGCTGCCTTCCCATGAGTAATTTGTGCGCCTTTCAACTGGAGATTCGTCCTCCCCCACAGAATTGATTGCAATAATTTTCCACCCACTATAGATAAATTAACTGGCCTGTAATTGCTCAATTTATCTATTCCTCCCTTTTGAAACAATGGTGAAACATAAGCTATCCTCCAATACCTTGGCTCAATTCCCAAAGCCTGGAAAACAGACGAATGATGGTCAGAGTATCTGCAGTTCTTTTTTTCTTGCTTGATTTGGGGTTTCCAAGTCGATAATTGCCAGAAAGTGACAACACAGGTGGATAGAGTGATAAAGAAAGCGTATGACATGCTTGCCTTCATCGGTTGCAGTATTGAGCAGAAGAGTCAGGAACTCGCGTGGCAGCTTTACAGGACTTTGGTTAGGTGGCATTTACAGTATTGTGTGCGGTTCACATCACACCAGTACAGGAAGGATGTGGAGGGTTTGGAAGGGGCCTGAGAGGCAAATTTTTGACATGGAGGGTGGTAAATATATAGTGCAGGAGGAGAGGAATTGGTAGAAGCTGGTAAAATTAGAAGACATTTTGACAGGTTCATGAACAAAAAGGAATTGGAGAAGCTGCGGAAGTTTACCAAGATATTGCTTGGATTCATGAATGTTAGCTGCAAGGAGAGGTTGGACAAACTTGGATTGCTTTTTCTGGAACGCCACGAGGTTGAAAATCGAAATTTATAAAATTATGATTGGCAAAGATAGGGTAGACAGTTCGAACCTTTCGCCCAGTGTAGAAGTGTCAAAAGGCTTAGCTTTTAGGTGAGAGAGGCAAAGTTTAATGGAGAAGAGCGAGGCAATCTTTTTTAAACAAATAGCCATTGGTACCTGAAACGTAGGGGTGGTGATGAAGGTTCAATGCTATTTTATTTGTCACGTGTACCGAGGTAAAGTGAAATTCATTTTTGTGTACAGATCAGGACAAGTATCACTACACATAAGCACTTAGATACATCTTAGATAATCATCTCAGATACAGTACCAGTGTATAGCAGTAGTGCACTGAGACAGTGTGCAGAGTCATCAGTTTAGGCACCATTTTCAAGTCAAAGTTATTGAAAGTGCAGGGTTCTTGACCTGACCATGAAGACTCGTTGTTCTGGCGGTGTTGCAGGGTCGGCCTGGCCAAGCCTGGCCGTTGGTGTCCTCCGCTGCTGCTCCACCGCTCAGTGCAGCTGCAGGTCACAATCGGTCCATGAGCTCAGCTTCTGGGAGCGGCGCCAGGTCTGGAGGTTTGGACCATTTCAGGTTTATAAAGTTATGAGGGGCATAGCTGTAAGGTCCAATGCTTTTTTTGCACTGTGGCGCAGCAGTAGAGTTGTTGCCTTACAGCGCCAGAGACCTGGGTTCGATCCTGACTACGGGTGCTGTCTGTACGGAGTTTGTGCGTTCTCCCTGTGACCATGTGGGTTTTCTCCGGGTGCTCCGGTTTCCTTCCACATTCCAACGACGTACAGGTTTGTAGGCTGATTGGCTTCTGCGAATTATTCCTACTGCATAGGATAGAACTAGTGTACGGGTGACCGCTGGTTGGCGCGGATTCGGTGGGCCATAGAGTGTTTCCTTGCTGCATCTCTAATCTAATCTGCAGATGAAGAGGTGCCAATATGCACGATTAATAAACATGAAGGTCACGTGGACCTTTTTTGGGGTGTCGGTACGCTGGAAGGAGAGGTGGCGGAAACAGATCTAATAGCAAAGTTTAAGAGACATTTAGATGTTCACATGAACAGGCAGGGAGTGGAGAGATATAGTCCCTGTGTAGGCCAATGTGCAGTTTAAATTGGCATAATGGGCAGCACTGACATTGTGGGCTGAACGGTCTGTTCCTGCGCTAGACTGTAGAAACAATGAAATGCAGATACTGATTTACAATAAAGGACACAAAGTGCTGGAGTAACTCAGCAAGTCAGGCTGCATTTCTGGAGTACATGGATAGGTGATGTTTCTGGTCTGTCTTGTTCAGACTGTCTGTCTGTCTGCCTGTGCTGTACTGTTCAAGAAAAGATGATCACTGTTTTTCTTTCAGGGAACGAGAGTCTAAAACTAGAGGGCTTGAGTTTAAGGTGAGAGGGGAAAGACTTGAAAGGGACCTAAGAGGCAAATTGTTGACATAGAGGATGGTACATATATGGAATGAGATGCCAGAGGAATTGGTAGAGGCGGGCATAACTACAAGACATTTGGACAGGTTCGTGAACAAGAAAGATTTGGAGGAATATGTGTCTAATGCAGGCAGATGGTACTCACTCAGGATTTCACCTTGTTTGGCATGGGTGGGTTGGGCCAAAGGGTCAGTACCTGTGCTGTACTGTTTTACTGACTCTATCCTCTCCTCCCATACCCAGCAGTATGAATATTGATTTCTCCAACTTCAGGCAACTCTTGTATTCCCTTTCTCTCTAACCCTCCCTCTCCCAAATTGTTGTACTCGCTTCAAAGTCATCCTGGTGAGTTTCATTTTCTGTAACTCATTTTCACCTAGCCCACAGCTAACAGTGACCTGTTTCCTTTATCATCGTAATTTTTTGCATATCTGTCATACATTTTTTTCTATATCTCTCTATATCACCATCTATATCTCTTTCCCCTGACTCTCAGTCTGCAGAACCGAGACGTTGCAGAGAGAACGTACAAACTCCATACAGACAGCACCCATAGTCAGGATTGAACCAGGGTTGCTGGCGCTGTAAGGCAGCAACTCTACCATGAGGTACTATGACGTAAAAGCAGGAATTAAACTGAATTAACCCAACGGATTTGTGGGATGGCATCTGCATAATGTTAGTAAAATTTCCAAAGTCAAAATCTTTAATTCATTCAGTCACCATAAAACAGTGATTTTGCCCAGAAATCAATGATCCATGAGCTCTACCGATTTTTGTTCTTGTAAGTCGAAGGATTGTATGGATGATGGCTTCCCTGTGCAGCAATATGAATAACAAAACTGTATTTTCTTTAAATCCTTTACAAGTAATGAGATTTAGTTCTATGCAATGTACCTTTATTTCAATTCTCGGATACGAATGTGCACTAAACTGAGGGTTAGTACAATGTGGTTAATATTCTAAATGATTATTTCACAAGAAAACCTCCAAGCAGCAAGCCCTCCCTGAGCTGAGAGAAGCAGAGCAAAATCAATGACTTGGTTATAAATGAGATGGAAGCTCTCAACCAACTTAAAAGGGTTCAGATACAAACAAATCCCTCGGGATAGTTGATACGTTTTTCAGAACTCTAAAAGGAATTAAAGAGGAAATTTGTGAGGGACTGAGAAACATCATGTTGGGATGCTGGGAAGGTAACAAAAGGTTGGAAAGAATTCATAATGGTGCTTGTGTTTGTGAAGGAGTAGAATCAGACATGCTGCTTAATTCTTCTCACTGTAAAATATGAGAAGTAAATGTGAGAAGCCTGTATAACAAGAGTAGCTCCTTTATAGTACCATCACCCGAAACCCCACCATTGACTCCATCTACACTTCACGCTGCCTCGGAAAAGCAGCCAAACACAATCAATGCTTTGTTCCACCCCGGTCAATCCTCCTCCTCCCCACTCCGGCCCAGCGGAAGGTCCAGAAGTTTGCCAGTGTGCACCACTAGACTCAGGAACAGCTTTTTCCCCTCCATTATCAGGCTTCTGAACAGTCCTTTCATAAGCTAGGGTACTGTCTAATTCACCTCCACCCCATTGACGACATTGGACTTTGTCATTCACTACAAAGCTGAGAACTGTATTCTGCATTCCGTATCTTCCCCTTTCAAGTTTTTGTTTCTGTTGCTTTTCCATTATCTGTTGAGGTGAACGGTGTGAACGTGGCAAAAAAAAAAGCATGTCGAATTTAATTTTGGGAAATGCAAGGTCGTGCATGCAAGTGCAAGTAACAAGAACAATGATTCTGAAATGGTTTGGTTTTCATGAGTAAAAGTGCAAAGAAGTGTAAAGAAATCATACCCTGTAAACATTCAGGTAACGCAAAGGGTTATTTGTGAAGGAGGTGTGATGGACTGGGCTGCACCCACAACTCTCTGCAAATTCTCCCTGTCTTGAGATGTGCTTTTCCCATACCAAGCCATGATGTCTACATATGAAATGTGGCTTGTTTTCTCTGGAACATTGACTGAGGGGAGATCCGACAGAAGTATATAAAATTATGAAAGGCATAGATAGGGTAGACAGTCAGAACCGTTTACCCAGGGTAGAAATATCAGACACGAGGGAGCATATCTTTATGGTCAGAGGGGCAAAGTTTAAAGATGTTGCGTGGGGCAAGGTTTTCACACAGTGAGTAGTCGGTGCCTGGAAACGCTGCCTGCCAGCGGTGGTGCTGGAAGCAGATACAACAGTGGCATTTAAGAGGCTTTGAGATAGGCACATGGATGTGCAGGGAATGGAAGGATATGGATTATATGCAGGGAGATTAGTTTAACTTGGCATCATGTCCTACATGGACATTGTGGGCTGACGGACCTGTTCCTGTACTGTTCTCCGTTCCATGCACATGATGCTTTTTTGAATTCAGTTTAGTTTATTGTCACGCGTACCGAGGTACAGTGAATAGCTTTTGTTACGTGCTAACCAGTCAGTGGAGAGACAAGACCAGATTACAATCGAGCCAATTACAGTGTATAGATACTTGATAAGGGAATAACGTTTAGATGCTTTCTGTGGTGAATGGGTGGAAGATGGTCAAAGTCATTGCAGATACGCCAGATTCATTAAAGAAGAGGCAGGAGCGTGAAAGCCTGGACGTCCTTAGGAGCAACTTCTTCCACACTGCTCTTAGACTTGTGAAGCAGTCAGCTCTTTCACATCCCCTTCCTGGCGGCATTCCCATGTACTCTGACTTACACAGTAACCACCTTATTCCATTATTCCATTACTGCACTTTGTTTTTTTGCACTGCTTCAGTTTGCACTAAACTCTTTGCAACATTATGCTGATTTTAATTGCATCGCTGTTGTATTTATTGTGTAATTAGTGTATCTGTTGTTTACTCATTGAGCTCCTTGTGCACCAGGAATTTCATTGCACCTCCTTTTTTTGACAATAAACTAATCTCAAGTGTCCAGGAAGTGTTTAATTGTAATATGTGCCAACTACAGATCAATTGAATTATTACTTGTTGTAGCTTTACATGTCCATTCATGCAAAATGCAGAAACAAATATACAAGAATCAATAAACACATTAATAGTCAGTAATGAGGTAATCGGACTATAGTAGCACTAAACCGAAGTCAGTAGTGCAACCAAAACAAAGTCCATAGTAATTCATAGTTGCTAAGGCTAGTTATAGTTAGTGTTCAATATCCAGATGGTTGCTAGGAAGAAGCTGTTCTTCAACAGTTCAACAACAACAACAGAGCTTTATTTGTCATTCGGTACCAAGGTACCGAACGAAACTACATAGCAGTCACACACAAAAAAGAACACAAGACACATGACCCCAACACAAACGTCCATCACAGTGACTCCAAACACCCCCTCACTGTGATGGAGGCAACAAAACTTCCACTCTCTTCCCCACGCCCACGGACAGACAGCTCGTCCCCGACCGACCCGCACAGTCCCCGCAAGGGGACCTGGAGTTCACGGTTTTCAGGCTCCTGTACACCTTCCTGGTGGTAGCAGCAAAATGAGAATGTGGCCAGGGTGGTGTGGATCTTTGATGATATTAGGTGCCATTTTGAGGGTCCTTTCAATGGCCCCATCGGTACCTGTGATGGATTGGACAATGTCTAACACTTTCTGCAGCCTTCTCTGTTACTGGCTGTTTGACTTATTGAACCAGGCTGAGATGCAACCAGTCAGTACGCTCTCTACTAGGCATCTGTAGGAGTTCAATATGGTATTTGGCAATGTACCAATCTCCTCAATCTTCTAAGAAAGTCGAGGTGTTGATTGCATCAATGTGCTGGGACCCGGACAGATCATCAGAGATATGCACACCCAGGAATTGAAGCTGTTGACTCACCCCACCGCCGATGTGTTGATGAAGAGACCAGACCTGAGTCTGAATCTGAGAAAGATTTCCATTTGAGTTAAATGGAAAGACATGAAATGCTAGAGTAATTCAGTGGGTCAAGCAGCATCTCTGGAGAACATGGATAGGTGACGTTTCGGGTCGGGATCCTTCTTCTGTTTGAAGAAGTGTCCCGACCTGAAACGTCACTTATCCATGTTCTCTAGAGAGGCTGCCTGACATGTTGAGTTACTCCAGGACTTTGTGCCTTTTTGTTTGTAAACCAGCATCAGCAGTTCCTTGTACCTCCATTCGAGTTGTTGAGATATGATTTATTGAGCTGCAAAACGTTTTAGATGGAAAAGCACATGTAATGGGAACATTGAATTCTTGGACGGGTTATTCAAGAAGTCACAAAAACATACAGAATAGGCACTTCAGATGTTTCATCATCCATAAAACAATTTATGTAGGAAGTTGAGAGCAAGAGAGTGATGTATAAAAGTACTTTATTTCTGGGGTGGACGACAATAGACTTGATTTCTTCTGATCATAAATCTGTTTCCAAACTATAGTGATGATGATTTGCCAGGACATCGAGAATCGTACTGAAGTGTAAGGAACATCTGAACTTCAAACACAAGATATGGGCTCCACCCTTCCTTGCTCATCTGTTGCCGGGCCTGCTATGTTCTGGCTTTTTCTTACCTCCAGTTCCTCCCCCTCGTCTGAAGAACGGCCCCAACCCAAAATTTCACCCATCCTTTTTCTCCATAGATGCTGCCTGACCCGCTGAGTTACGCCAGCACTTTTGTGTCTATCTACAAGATCACAAGGGTTGTAATCTTCTATACACTAAAACTCTAGTTTGTTTGTTTGTTTGTTCCTGAACTGCAGCCAAAATGGTACACGGTGGGACAATTTTAGGCCCACCTTACTCACCATCTGGTGCTAATGGAAGAAGTTTCATTGAAACCGGTGTTAAATTCACATTTTAAAGTTTAAATCTATCTCCTAGGGAGGGAGGGCGGAGGGAGGGGGTGGAGGGAGGGAGGGGGGAGGAGGGAGGATAAGGAGGGGTTGAGGGGGGAGGGATCGACGGGAGGGGAGGAAGGAGGGGAAGGGAGGGGAGGAAGGGGGAAGACGGGAGGGGGGTAGAGGGGAGGGGAGTAAAGGGGAGGGGGGTAGAGGGGAGGGGGAAGAGGGAAGGGGGAATAGGGGAGGGATGGAGGAGGGGGGAGAGGGGGAAGGGGGGAAGAGGGTAGGGAGGGGGAGGGAGGGGAGGGGAGGGGAGGGGGAGGGAGGGGAGGGCAGAGGGGGGAGGGCAGTAAGGGGGAGGAGGGGGAGCGGGGGGGGGGGGGGAAGGGGGGAGGAGAGTGTTCTGCACCAATGCAGGAGAGGTTTGGGCCCAACGGGTCCACTTGATCTCGTGCGTATCTAAAACCGGCATCAATTGGATTAAAATAAAACTACCAATGTGAATTTTAAAAAAAATCCATGCTAAAGCTTGAATTTAGCTAACCAAATGACCGTATGAAAGGCTGCATGAAGGGAACCTTGCCACTGGTGATGTATCTCGCCTTGGGATGTGCACAGGGACATAATTTACTGTAAATACAGATGGTATTAAAAAATTAGGCGCTGCAATGAATAAAACTGTTTGTATGGTAATGTGACATATTTATGGACTCGCCACTCAAGATGCGAAGAGATGCAGAGCCACAATCAATATTGCCAGTAAAATTTAAGAGCGCATTATTTAATTAGTATAATATAAATTAAAAGTTGCAATGAGATTGCACAGTGCCTTGGTCAATCTGCACCTTGATTACCATGCTATGCTATGCTGACCATGTCAGAGTGCAGATCGCCAAGCACCTGAGACTGTTCAGGGATAAGCTGGTGGGCATTTTCAACTCAGTCTGCCTGTTAAAAATTAGGCACAATTAGATGTGTAGGTAGTTTGTACAGGATGCCTGATTATAAGATAATGAAACTTTAAAATTGGACACAAGCAACTGCTAGTGCTGACTTACCAAAAAAAAGACTTTGATGAATGATCAGGAAGTTTGGATTTGAGTTTTGATAAAGAAAGAAGCGGCAAGCTTTTGCTCTTCTTATCGCAAGATCATATGGACTGCACAGTGGCACAGCGGTAGAGCTGCTGCCTCATAGTGCTAGGGACCCGGGTTAGATCCTGACTATGGGTGCTGTCTGTACGGAGTTTGTACGTTCTCCTTGTGACCGCGTGGGTTTTCTCCGGGTGCTCTGGTTTCTTCCCACATTCGAAACATGTGCGTGTTTGTAGGTTAATTAGCTTTGGTAAAAATTGACCCTGGTGTGTAGGATTGAACTAGTATATGGGTGATGCATTGGACAGCGCAAAGTCGGTGGGCTGACGTTGGTGTCCTGTTTTCACATTGTATCTCTGTAATAAAATGATAAAATATATTATCTTGGTACAATTCATTAACAGAGAAATAAAAAAAAAACACAAAGCGCTGGCATAACTCAGTGGGACAATAGGCAATAGACAATAGGTGCAGGAGGAGGCCCTTCGATCCAGCACCAACATACAATGTGATCATGGCTGATCATTCTCAATCAGTACCCCGTTCCTGCCTTCTCCCCATACCCCCTGACTCTGCTATCCTTAAGAGCTCTATCTAGCTCTCCCTTGAATGCATTCAGAGAATTGGCCTCCACTGCCTTCTGAGGCAGAGAATTCCACAGATTTACAACTCTCTGACTGAAAAAGTTTTTCCTCATCTCAGTTCTAAATGGCCTACCCCTTATTCTTAAACTGTGGCCCCTGGTTCTGGACTCCCCCAACATTGGGAACATGTTTCCTGCCTCTAACGTGTCCAACCCCTTAATAATCTTATATGTTTCGATAAGATCCCCTCTCATCCTTCTAAATTTCAGTGTATACAAGCCTAGTCGCTCCAGTCTTTCAACATACGACAGTCCCGCCATTCCGGGAATTAACCTAGTAAACCTACGCTGCACGCCCTCAATAGCAAGAATATCCTTCCTCAAATTTGGAGACCAAAACTGCACATAGTACTCCAGGTGCGGTCTCACTAGGGCCCTGTACAACTGCAGAAGGACCTCTTTGCTCCTATACTCAACTCCTGTTGTGATGAAGGCCAACATTCCATTGGCTTTCTTCACTGCCTGCTGTACCTGCATGCTTCCTTTCAGTGACTGATGCACTAGGACACCCAGATCTCGTTGTACGTCCCCTTTTCCTAACTTGACACAATTCAGATAATAATCTGCCTTCCTATTCTTACCACCAAAGTGGATAACCTCACACTTATCCACATTAAACTGCATCTGCCATGCATCCACCCACTCACACAACCTGTTCAAGTCACCCTGCAACCTCATAGCAACTTCCTCACAGTTCACACTGTCACCCAGCTTTGTATCATCTGCAAATTTGCTAATGGTACTTTTAAACTCTTCATCCAAGTCATTATATTGTAAATAGCTGCGGTCCCAGCACCGAGCCTTGCGGTACCCCACTAGTCACTGCCTGCCATTCTGAAAGGGACCCATTTATCCCCACTCTTTGCTTTCTGTCTGCCAACCAATTTTCTATCCATGTCAGTACCCTACCCCCAATACCATGTGCTCTAATTTTGCCCACTAATCTCCTATGTGGGACCTTGTCAAAGGCTTTCTGAAAGTCAAGGTACACCACATCCACTGGCTCTCCCCAGTCAATTTTCCTAGTTACATCCTCAAAAAAATCCAGAAGATTAGTCAAGCATGATTTCCCCTTCGTAAATCCATGCTGACTCGGAACGGTCATACAGCTATCCAAGGCAGCAGGCAGCATTCCTGGAGAACATGGACAAGCGACGTTTCAGGTTGGGACCCTTCTTCAGACTGATTGTAGTAGGGGGTAGAAAGTTGGGAGAGAGGTTGGAGTGGGACAGAGCCTCATGGTTACAGGCGAGGGGGGTTTGATCGGCAGATGAGTGGACAAAGGCCATAGAAGACAAAACCTGTGAGATAAGGAGATATGAATGAATGATACTTTATTATCACACGTGACACATCACACTAAGATTCTTTGTTTTGCATACACAAGTTTGCAAAAAGTCGCCGCATACTATAGTATAGAAGTTGGGAGGTCATGTTGAAGTTGTATAAGACGTTGGTGAGACCGCATTTGGAGCATTGTGTTCAATTCTGAGCACCATGTTATAGGAAAGATATTGTCAAGCCTGAAAGGGTCCAGAGAAGATTTACAAGGATGTTGCCAGGACTAGGGGGTCTGAGCTATAGGGAGAGGTTGAGTAGGCTTGTTCTCTATTCCTTGGAGCGCAGGAGGAAGAGGGGTGATCTTATAGAGGTATATAAGATCGTGCGAGGAATAGATCGGGTAGATGCACAGACACTCTTGCACAGAGTAGGGGAATCAAGGACCAGAGGACATAGGTTTAAGGTGAAGGGGAAAAGATTTAATAGGAATCTGAGGGGTAACTTTTTCACACAAAGAGTTATGGGTGTATGGAACAAGTTTCCAGAGGAGATAGTTGAGGCTGGGACTATCCCAAAGTTTAAGAAACAGTTAGACAGGTCCATGGATAGGACAACTTTGGAGGGATATGGACCAAACGCAGGCAGGTGGGACTAGTGTAGTCGGGACATGTTGGCCGGTGTGGGCAAGTTGGGCCGAAGTGCCTGCTCCCACACTGTATCACTCTATCACTCTATACAGGGCGCCGAGAAACTTACAAAGTATTCCAATTAGTCCCCAATGGTCCCTCTTTGTTCTCTCAGCACCCCCCCCCCCTCCTCGCCAGGACCCTTTTTGTTCTCTGCGGCGCATCTTTGACTTTCTTCCGGCACCCACCGTGGTCCCATCCGACCTCCGGTACCCACCACGGGGACAGCAGAGGCGTAATGTGTGAAGTCAGAGGAAGGGACATTGGTGGAAGAGGACGGTGGTAGGGGAAAGGAGTGTTGTTGGTTCATTGCCTAAAAGTGGAGAACTCAATGTTCATACCAATGGCTTGTAAGCTGCCCAAGCGGAATACGAAATGCTGTTCCTACAGTTTGCGTGTGGCCTCACTCTGGCAATGGAGAATGCCCAGGACAGAAAGGGTGATGTGGGAATGGGAAGGGGAGTTAAAAAGGTGAACAACAGGGTGATCCAGCCGGACCTGGCTGACCAAATGCAAGTTTTCAGCGGACGTTAAAATTAGGATGGCTGCAAACCATCCTTTCCAAACCAATTCCACGGGATTCCCCAACAGAACGCAGGTTAAGGTTGATTGCAGACTGGCAGGTATGAGGAAAGATTGCAGGGGCCATAGATTTTTAACGTCAGAATGACAGGTGATCCTACTTAGAAACAAACCTCGGACACAAAGGGCTGGAGTAACTCAGCGGGTCAGGCAGCATCTCTGGAGAACATGGACAGGTGATGATTTTGGTCGGGAGCCTTCTTCAGACTGGCTAAGTAGTTAACAGAATGAAAAGGGAAATCAAAGACATTAAAATATGTTGCGAAAGCAGAATGCAAATGGAAATATATCAATCAAAAAATGGCTGAAGAACTCGCATTTAAAAGTAATTACTGTGTAAAATGCATTGAGGCAATGGATAGGTGTCGTTTCCGGATGGCATCCTTCCAGACCCGAAATATTGTCTGTCCATTCCTCCACAAATCTGCCTGATCCGCCAATTTCCTCCAGCGCTTTGTGTTTTCCTCAAGATTCCCGCATCTGCGGTACCTTGTCTCTCCGTTTTACTGCATTAAATCATCTTCTAAATTGCGTGGCATGGATAAATTTCAGAACTAAGCTTTTCAAAAATAAATTTACTTGGTAGGTGGGCCAAAAATGTGTACCATCCCAAAGTATTTAGTGTTTCAATCCCGGCTTTTAATTAAAATATCCGGCTGACTCAGAACATTCTGGAATTTTGCTGCTTTCTATGTGAAAATAAATGCTTTGTCTGATTGTGATCATAAATGACCCACTTGGCTATATTTTTGTCTCCTGATTATTCTTCAAAAAAAGCAGTTATTTCTCTACCTGTGCAGAGATGCCTTTATCATTTCAGGAAAGTGTTTAGCTTATCTGTTAGTTTTTACATAGTAGAAAAAAATGGCAGAAAGCAGGGCAGTGGAGGTTAATATCTGGATTATCCGGTTTTTCGCCTCTCCCAGGAGATCACACGGTTCTTTTGGGTGGGAAGAAGGGCAATAGTGGGGAAGGGGGTTAGGGTAGGATCAGCCATGATCGTATTGAATGGCGGAGCGGGCTCGAGGGGCCGGTTGGCCTACTCCTGCTCCTATTTTCTCGTGTTCTTGTGTTCAGTCGGTGATTATTTAGACTTTAAAGATACACACCAACCAGCGATCACCTGGTACACTAGCACTATCCTGCAAACATGAGGGACAATTTACAATTTTACTGAAGCCAATTAACCTACAAACCTGCACGCCTTTGTAGTGCGGGAGGAAACCAGAGCACCCGGAGAAAACCCACGCGGTCACAGGGAGAATGTACAAATTCTGTACAGACAGCACCCGTAGTCAGGATCGAACCTGGGTCTCTGGTGCTGTAAGACTGCCGATCTTCCTCTACACCAATGTGGCTCATACTATTGCAGAATCCAAGAGGAATGAGATGGGTTTTTTCACATCCTCTGGTCTGGATGGTACCCACACTGGTGAGGGGGGGGCGGATGGGAGGTGGGGAACAGTGCGCTGTGGTGTTCCCATGTGTTAGGTCCCTGGTCCTTTCCAACGAGAGAGGTCATGAGAGTGGGATATACTGACGGAGTAGACTAGACGAGTAACCGCAGTGCGCTTTATGCATGTTACACACTGCCACTACTAATTGGCAGTGATGCAGGAAATGGATGATTACTTTGGTGAGTCAGATGATAATTAATCTGACGGCAACACTAGCGCAGCAGGAGAGCAGCTGTCTCAAAGCGCTGGAGTCCCGGGTTCGATCCTGACTACGGGTGCTGTCTGTGTGGTGTTTGTACGTTCTCCCTGTGACTGCGCGGGGTTTTCTCTGAGCGCTCCAGTTTCCTCCCACATTCCAAAGACATGCAGGTTTGTAGGTTAATAGGCTTCTGAAAATTGTCCCTAGTGTGTGTCGGATGGAAGTAGTGTGTGGGTGATTGCTGGTCGGTGTGGGCCGAAGGGGTCTGTTTCCATGCTGTATCTCAAAAGCAAAAACTACAATTGAGTAAGTGGGCGCCTGACGATTGGTGTGGACATGGTGCTGTTAAATAAACCAAAGTAAATTCACAACATGATATTTGCAAATTGAACAGTGGCATTGTAATGGTTAAAGCTGATAACAATTTACTGTTTGGAACTGACTCCAAAATACCTTAGATCAGCAAATCGAGTCAGGGCAGAGGAATCATATCTGAGGGCGCCTTATTGATAACTATAGGCACATCCCTCTGATTGATATTGTCTTTTTTTGCATTACAGGCACGGGTAAGATAAACCAGTTACATGGAGCCATCGGTGCTCTGCAGGTTTTGATTAATGCACTATCTTTCGGGGGAAAGAAAAATGATTTGCAGCTTGTGAATTTTCAATGGGTGCAATTAATCGACGGCATTTCGTTGCAGGCCTTCCCATTTTTTGGAAGTGAGGAACAGAGAAACAGGCTGAATAACACTTGCCAGTCTATTTAAATCCAGAGTCATAACCCTAACAGAGCAACTGTAGTAATTCCAGCTCTGTATGCCAGCTTGGCCCAGTGTTGGCAGAGAGTTCTGCCTGTGCCCACGTCGGTTTTCCCCGGGTGCTCCAGATTCCTTCCACATTCCAAAGAAGTGCAGGTTTATAGGTTAATTGGCTTCTGTAAAAATTGCCCCTTGTGTGTAGGATAGAACTAGGGTGTGGGTGATCGACGGTCAGTGCGGATTCGATGGGCCAAAGGGCCTGTCTCCACACTGTATCACTAAACTAAACTAAGCAACGGGGGGCATCTGGACAAGTACTTGAATGATGAAGGCACAGAGGGATATGGAATTAATGTAGGCAGATGAGACTAGTATAACGAGGCTTGTTGGTTGTCAAAGACACTTCGGGATGAAGGGCCAGTTTCTGTGCAGTACAAGTCTCTGACTCTGATAAACGCTGGCCTTGGCAGCTACGCAGCGATCCCGACAGTGAAGGGCTTGATGGAGTGGGGAGGTCAAGAGCTCATTAAAAACATACCATGCAAGCTTGCGATTTTGTTCTTTCCACTTACTTCTGTGTTGCCAGTTATGGCAATCATGCTTTGTGGAGAGGAGAGCATTTTTGTCCTGTTGTGGTACCCAAACGTTATTGAACTTCGGCAAATCATATGTAAAGTTTTGATAAGTGACAACGGATTTATTCAAATCCTTGGCTGCAAATTGTAATTAGGTGACATACAGAGAAAAATGTCACCTTTCACTATGCAAGTTCAAAAGACAAATAATCTGTTTGCATCAGCATCTGGGTTAAACAACCGAATCATTTTACATTGGCAGTAACAGGCTGTGTGAGAAAATGCACAGCCCAGTTCTAGCCCAATTATGTATGATCACGTTGACGATAAACAGTATGCTACCGGCAAAGGCCAGTTATTGATTATTATTTTCAAGACAGCTCATTGATATGGAAACTGTTTGTGCTGCTGTAGTAGTTTCAAAAATAGTGCAAAGTCGTGCTGAAAGTCTCAATTTTAGGATTATATAGCCCTTTAGATCAGCGGGCAAGGAAAACCATGCTTTGTGGCACAATATATTCCAAAGATACATTGTCAAATAGAAGTATGAAATAGGCTATATATATGTTTGTATATATATATATGTGTGCGTGTTGTGTATATGTTTGTGTGTGTATATATATGTATGTGTGTGTGTGTGTATATGTGTGTGAGTGTGCATATGTGTGTGTGTGCATTTATGTGTGTGTGTATATATATATATATATGTGTGTGTGTGTGTGTGTGTAAAATATATCTGTGTATTATATAATATAATATATTAATATCATATCATATCATATCATATCATATATATACAGCCGGAAACAGGCCTTTTCGGCCCTCCAAGTCCGTGCCGCCCAGCGATCCCCGTACATTAACACTATCCTACACCCACTAGGGACAATTTTTACATTTACCCAGCCAATTAACCTACATACCTGTACGTATAATACATTAATATACTGATATTAATGTGTGTGTGTGTGTGTGTATGTGTAATCATAGTCTTTTTGCGACTGGATAGTACACAACAAAAAAAATATTTTCCCTGTACCTTGGTACATCCCCCGGTTGCTAACCATTTTAACTCCCCTTCCCAACCCACACCGACCTTCCTCTCCTGGGCCTCCTCCACTGCCAGAGTGAGGCCACATGGAAACTGGAGGAAAAGCACATCATATTCCGTTTGGGTAGCTGACAAAGAAGTACAGGTTTGTAGTGAATTGGCTTGGTAAATGTAAAAATTGTCCCCCGTGGGTGTAGGATAGTGTTAATGTGCGGTGATCGCTGGTCGGCGCGGACCCGGAGGGCCGAAGGGCCTGTTTCCACACTGTATCTTTAAACTAAACTAAACTAAATTAAACCCAACAGTATGAACATTGAATTTTCCAATTTTATTTAACTAACCTACAAATAACCATCCTACCGTCCTCCCCTCCTGCATTCACACCCATTACTTCCGTTCCCCCTCCCTCCCCACACCCCCACATTCCCTTCCACCTCTCTTCCTTCCTCTGCCTTCATAATTTGCACCTCTTCTGTGTCCTTATCTCACACCTATTCTTTACACCTCTTTGTCCACCCATCCGCCCATCAAAAACCCCTTTCAATTGTATCCACCTATCACTTGCCAGGCTTTGTCCTGCCCCCACCTCTCTTCCAGCTTTCTACATCCCACCCCCCCACACCACAATCAGTCTGATGAAAGGCCCCGACCTGAAATGTCACCTATCCATGCTCTCCAGAGATGCTTCCTGACCCACTGAGTTACTCCAGCACTTTTTTGAAAACCAGCATCTGCAGTTCCTTGTGTCTACATTCAGAGTCAGTTATTGAGTTTGCAGTCCAGGTAATTAGCCAGAGAGGGTAAAACATTTCCTCCCTGAAGGGTATTTGTGAATTAAATGGACTTTTACAACCACCAAGTAGTTTCATGATTGTGAAACTGTAAATTGCTTTTAACTCTAGATTAATGTAATTACTTACATTTTAATTTCCCAGTTGCTGTGGTGGGATTTGAACTCATACCCTGTGGATCAGAATCTAAAGCTCCGAATGCTAATCATGATGCATCCAGTCAGAAGCCAAGCGGCTAAATTCCATCAATCCTTGGGCCTCCAACTCTGAGCTGGTGCTTCTCATTTCAAGGGTCTGGCCTCGATAAAGATCTGTACATGATTTGGCCACACTTAATTGAAACTATTGCCCATTCCATTAGATCTTTGTCGGTTCATTCATCAATATTCCTTTGTAGACTGAGATTGATTGATTCAGCAACTTGATTGATCAGATGATTGATGGATTGAAAGATACAACATGGAATTAGCCCCTTCAACCTAATGAGTCCACACCAATCATTGATCAGGCATTCACTGGATCCCAATTTCACATCCACTCCCTACATGCCAGAGGCCAATTAAATTACAATCTTGGATGTCTTTGGGATTGTGGGAGGACTTTAGACCTTAGACTTTAGAAAAACAAAATGGAAACCAGCCCTTTGCCACACCGAGTCCACGTCGACCAGTAATCAATCCTTACACCAGCATATCCTAAACAATAGGCAAAATTAACCTATAAACCAGTATGTCTTTGGGATCTGGGAGGAAATCGGAGCACCCAGAGGAAATCTGCGTAGTCACAGGGAGAACGTACAAACTCCACACAGACAGCACTCGAGGTCAGGATCGAACCCATATTTCTGGCACTATGAGTCAGCATCTCTACCAGCTATGCCACTGTGCTGCCCCAAATTGGCTTATAAACAGAGAGGGGAAAATTCCGATGAACTAAATAAATATTTTGTGAATGTCTCACGGAAAGACAAACTAAAATAAAAATCCCAAAACATCACATTAATTTTCTCCAGAGATGCTACCTGACCCGCTGAGTTACACCAGCACTTTGTGTCTATCTTCTAAAAATACAACCCTGTCAGAAACACTGGTTAATCAACGCTTTAATGACAATGTAGTATGGAAGGAAATTAGTTTAGTTTAGAGATAGAGCGTGGAAGCAGGCCCTTCAGCCTACCAAGTCCACGCCGACCATCGGTCACCAGTTCACCCTAGTTCAATGTTATCCCACTTTTGCATCCACTCCCTACACACTAGGCGTAAGTGACTCTGGCCGATTAACCTACAAAACCCGCACGTTTTTGGGATGTTGAAAGAAACTGGAGCACGCAGAGGTAACCCATGCGGTCACAGGGAAGACGTATATTCATGCAATTCCATGCATACACAGACGGCACCCAAGGTCAGGATTGAATCCGGGTCTCTAGCACTGTGAGGCATCAGCTCTACCAGCTGTGCCACTGTGCCCATTTGCGGTGCTTGTGATTTTGTAGAAGGCTTTTTAAGGAAAGCCCCATCCAAGGATCTACAAACTTTTTTATTTTTGTTCTGAGGTTGCCTGCGAACCTCAGAACAAGGATGGAACCTCGATGTCAATAAAAGAGGATCTCAGATCCCGGGCATCCTTAATTGAACTGCAAATGATGTCGTAGATTTCTCACAAGCAGCAAAGCAGGAAGGAAAACAGGGAATAACAGGTCCCCCACCGATTTTCCGCCAACTGGTGGTCTGGCACCTCCTTCAATCCGAACAATATTACGAGGGCGCACTTGAAACAACCCTTGAAATAACACTTGAAATGTGGCACCTAGGCCAGGTGAGGCGGCCGATCCTGGCCTGATCAGGACTTCCACGACTGATCGGCTGGTCGAATTTGCCGACCGAGGCTCTGGTACTCCGGGCTGGCTGGAGCCAACAGATCCGTTCCCATAGCCGAATTCCGTGGCCGATCAGTGGGTCGAATTTGCCCCCTGCGGCCGGGACTCTGGATCTCCGGCCTGGCCATAGCTGGCAGATCCATTCCCATGGCCGACTTCCGTGGCCACCATTGAGGGCCAGTATCTCGGCCCCCTGATGCCGTGACCGCTGTTGGTCTGGTAAAACGGATAATACGGCAAGGTTATGGAACCAAGGGTGCCGGAAAATTGATGGTGGACCTATATTTGAAAAGTATAGAGTGTGAAATAATGAATGGGACATGCCCATTTGATTGAAAGAGAAACTGAAAAATCATTAACTACATTTCTGAAAAATAAGGAAGATTAATTAAAATTCATTATATTTATCCGAGGCAATTATAATTCACATACATTAAAATTAGTTTTTGTTTAACACTCGAGGATTTGCTCGACGGTAATTATGGCTGCGCATTCTATTAATGCTCATTTGAATTTCATGCCACAATGTGCAAGGTTTTTCAGGGCTGGATCATGAATACTTTAAAATTCTCATCAGTTCAGCTTGTTGCTTGAGCCCAGTGGAGAATGCTGAGGAACTGCACAGCGTGAGGATGTGGGTGGATTTGCTGAGAACAGCGCAAGGAATTTTTTTTTTCTTCATTGAACCGAGCTTGTACTGAAATCTTGCACTGTTGTGAGCAGTAATGGGTTTTTTTTTGTTGCATCCTTTCCACTGAAAGGTTTTGCCCCAAGATTATTTGCACAGCAAAAAAAAAAACCCCACCAGGAAAGCAAGGTGAGCAAGTTGTTCGGAAGGAGATGTGTGTAAAATGACTTGGATGAAGGGATTAAAAGTACCATTTGCAAATTTGCAGATGATACAAAGCTGGGTGGTAGTGTGAACTGTAAGGAAGATGCGATGAGGTTGCAGGGTGACTTGGACAGGTTATTTGAGTGGGCGGATGCATGGCAGATGCAGTTTAACGTGGATAAGTGTGAGGTTATCCACTTTGGTGGTGGGAATAGGAAGGCAGAGTATTATCTGAATGGTGTCAAGTTAGGAACAGGGGACGTACAACGAGATCTGGGTGTCCTAGTGCATCAGCCACTGAAAGGAAGCATGCAGGTACAGCAGGCAGTGAAGAAAGCCAATGGAATGTTGGCCTTCATAACAAGAGGAGTTGAGTATAGGAGCAAAGAGGTCCTTCTGCAGTTGTACAGGGCCCTAGTGAGACCGCACCTGGAGTACTGTGTGCAGTTTTGGTCTCCAAATTTGAGGAAGGATATTCTTGCTATTGAGGGCGTGCAGCGTAGGTTTACTAGGTTAATTCCCGGAATGGCGGGACTGTCATATGTTGAAAGACTGGAGCGACTAGGCTTGTATACACTGGAATTTAGAAGGATGAGAGGAGATCTTATCGAAACGTATAAGATTATTAATGGGTTGGACACGTTAGAGGCAGGAAACATGTTCCCAATGTTGGGGGAGTCCAGAACAAGGGGCCACAGTTTAAGAATAAGGGGTAGGCCATTTAGAACTGAGATGAGGAAAAACTTTTTCAGTCAGAGAGTTGTGAATCTGTGGAATTCTCTGCCTCAGAAGGCAGTGGAGGCCAATTCTCTGAATGCATTCAAGAGAGAGCTGGATAGAGCTCTTAAGGATAGCGGAGTCAGGGGGTATGGGGAGAAGGCAGGAACGGGGTACTGATTGAGAATGATCAGCCATGATTACATTGAATGGCGGTGCTGGCTCGAAGGACCGAATGGCCTCCTCCTGCACCTATTGTCTATAGTCTATTGTCTAATACTTTGAGAGCATGTTGAAACGAAAATGTATAAAAATGGCCTTTATTAAAATCTGACAATGTGCACTTTAACCACATGTGATTTTTTTCTATTACAAATCTCAAATTGTGTTGTACAGAGTCCAATAAATAAATGGTGGGTCTTTGTCCCAAACATTATGCAGCGCACTGTAATGGCAAGACCCTTAACAGCATTGATGGGTCTTGAAGTCCATGTTCATAGCTCACTGAAGGTGGCAGCACAAGTAGATTGGGTGGTAAAGAAGGAGACAGTACGCTGGCCTTCATTGCTATGGGCATTGAGTATAAGAGTCGGGAAGTCATGATGCATCTCCATACGACTTTAGTTAGGCTGCATTTAGAGTTTTGCGTGCATTTCTGTTTGCTGCCATAACAGGAATGATGTGGTGGCTTTGGAGAGGGTGCAGAAGAGATTTCCCAGAATGCTGTCTGGAATAGAGGGTTTCAGCTATTGGGAGACAATAGACAATAGACAATAGGTGCAGGAGTAGGCCATTCAGCCCTTCGAGCCAACACCGCCATTCAATGCGATCATGGCTGATCACTCTTCCTGCCTTCTCCCCATACCCCCTCACTCCGCTATCCTTAAGAGCTCTATCCAGCTCTCTCTTGAAAGCATCCAACGAACTGGCCTCCACTGCCTTCTGAGGCAGAGAATTCCACACCTTCACCACTCTCTGACTGCAAAAGTTCTTCCTCATCTCCGTTCTAAATGGCCTACCCCTTATTCTTAAACTGTGGCCCCTTGTTCTGGACTCCCCCGACATTGGGAACATGTTTCCTGCCTCTAATGTGTCCAATCCCCTAATTATCTTATATGTTTCAATAAGATCCCCCCTCATCCTTCTAAATTCCAGTGTATACAAGCCTAATTGCTCCAGCCTTTCAACATACGACAGTCCCGCCATTCCGGGAATTAACCTAGTGAACCTACGCTGCACGCCCTCAATAGCAAGAATATCCTTCCTCAAATTTGGAGACCAAAACTGCACACAGTACTCCAGGTGCGGTCTCACCAGGGCCCGGTACAACTGTAGAAGGACCTCTTTGCTCCTATACTCAAAGTTGGATAGACTTGGATTGTTTTCTTTGGAATGTCGGAGGTTGAGGGGAGACTTGGTAGAAGTATATAAAATTATGAGAGGCTTAGATAGGGTAGACAGTCAGAACCTTTTTCCCAGGGTGGAAATGTCCAACACTTGAGAGGAATAGCTATAAGGTGAGAGGAGGAAAGTTTAATGGAGGTGTGTGGGGCAAGTATTTACACAGTGGTGGAGTCTGGAACACACTGTCAGGGGCGGTGGTGGAGGCAGATACGATTGTGGAATTCAGGAGGCTTTTAGATAGGCACATGGAAGCGCAAGGAATAGAGGGGATATGGTTCATGTACAAGCAGATGAGATCAGTTTAATGTGGCATCTTGTTCCGCATGGACATTGTGGGCCGAAGGGCCCATTCCTGTGCTGTACAGTTCTGTGTTCCATGTGATAAGAGCAATATTTAGGGTTGCAGGAAAGGAGATGGCGTGTGGGAGTTAATTGGACGTTGTCCGAAAGATCTAATGCCGGGCTGATGGAACATGTGACCTCCTTCTGTGCTGAGAGATTTACATCACTTCTTTTGCTTTCAGGTATGTTTTATTTAGGGTGGCTTCACTCTTTTTTTTCTCCTGACTCCATCCGAGCCACTTTTTTTTCCCGCAGCAGAAGGATTGCAAATTTGCCTCGAAATTGTTTCATCAAGAGTGACAAATGATCGCTCGGCTGTTAATGTCTCCAAAGAAATTTAACGCAGCACGACTCACAGTAGTTCTGCAGTGGTGGAGAGAATAATCTAAACAGCTCAGCGAGATTTCTTCTCTTCGGTTTGCACTACCAAATGATTTTTAAACGATAATTAAACTATTTAATTTAACTGTGTACCAAGCAATTTTAAGGTGCATATCATTTCGAGAATTTTGCAGTTCTTGCAATTTTACACTGGAATTCTAACTGCAGGGAGTTGCTTCGCCCCAATGTTGTTTTATTGCTTTGGTATTAAAACCTGTGCTTTTGGTTTACTTTAGTTTATTGTCACGTGTACCCCGAGGTACAGTGAAAAGCTTTTATTGTTGCATGCCATCCAGTCAGCGGAAAGACTATATATGATCACAATCAAGCTGTCCACAGTGTACGGATATAGGTAACAACGTTTAGTGCAAGATAAAGTCCGATGTCCATTTGTGATGATGCGCTCTGGTAAACCTCTAAAAGGTTAAATATAATTTTGATGGCACAGTGGCGTGGCGGTAGAGCTGCTGCCTCACAGTGCCGGAGAGCCAAGTTCCATCCTGACCTCGGGTGCTGTCCATGTGGTGTTTGCACGTTCTCCCTGTGACCGCTTGGGTTTCCTCCTGGTGCTCCGGTTTCCTCCCACATCCAACTACTCTTTGTGAGAGGAAGGTTTTCTGCAGATCCTCTTTAAACTTCCTCCCTCTCACCTTAAACCTATGCCCTCTGGTTTTAGACATCCCTACCACAGATGGTAGACCCTGGCTATCTATCTATCCTATCTATGCCTCTCATCGTTTCATATAGCTCCATCACATCACCATCACATCACCTCTCAGCCTCCTTTGCTGCAGGAACAACAGGCTCAGCCAGAATAAGCTAATACATCATCACCAGTATTCCTTGTCGTAAGCAGTAACAGTAAGAAAAATTAATGACATTTTTCACCTCTCATGGAAATAAATACATGGCAATGGTTGAGTGCTGCAAGAACAACAATCTTGTTCTCAACGTTAGCAAGACCATGGAGTTGATTGTTAACTTCAGGAAGATAAAACCGAGGGATCGTGCATCTACCTTCATTGGCGGAGAGTGGAGAGGTGGTGGAGAGCGTCAACTGTTTAAAGTCACTGTGTTTGCACATCTCTGATGGTGATCCTGGATCCTAATACAATTACAAAGAAAGCGCACCAATGCCTCTACTTCCTCAGAAGCCGGGGAAGAATCAACATGTCGCCAAATGGTCTATCGATCTTCTACATGCGTATGCTGAGGAGCATACTGACTGGTTGCATCACGGCCTGGTTCGATAGTTGGAATGTTCAAGAATGAAGGAGGCTGCAGAAAGTGGTGGACATTGCCAGATTGATCATGGGTATTGAAACTCCCCACCATCGAAGGGATCTACGAGGAGTGTTGCCTCAAGAAGGCAGTTCATATCATCAAAGGCCCACATCACTCTGGGCCACCCTCTCACCTCGCTGCTACCATTGGGAAGAAGGTACAGGAGCCTGAGATCCGTGACCTCCAGGTTCCTGAACCACCCTGCACTACCCCTAACCACGGCCGTACCTCAGCCAGAGACATGGCTACTTTGGCTTGCGCTATCATGGTCCGGTTTACCGAGAATAACTGATAATTGATTGCATTTTTATTTATCGCGTTGTTGCATTCTGTGCTTGTTAAGTGGCAGCAAGTAAGAATGTCAGTGTTCCAGTGCCAGTGCATATTAAGCACCTCTTGACTCTCTTGGAAGAACATAAGAATATGCCTTTCCCTCCATCCCCAACCTGCTCAACTTTTGGACGTCCAGCCACTGGTGGACTCCAAGGCTTCCTTCCCACCCAATCCCCATTTCCCTTGCGTAGGAAGGAACTGTAGATGCTGGTTTACACCGAAGATTGACGCAAAATGCTGAAGTAACTCAGCGGGTTAGGCAGCATTTCTGGAGAAAAGGAATAGGAGATGTATTGGATCGAGGCCCTTCTTCAGACCGAGTGTCAGGGGGATTTGAACTAGAAGTATGAAAAGGTTCAGAACAAATCAATGCTGACACCGATGTCCAAGGAAGGGTGGAGCCCACAATGGTCCATTGTTGACTGTGGAAGAGGTGATAATGAAGAGATATATTGATGCAAACAGTGGAACTAGCAGGATGACTAGGGTGGAGAATGGGCAGAGAGAGAGGGAATGCAAGGGTTTCTTGTAATTGGATAAATCAATATGAGGTGCTGTTCCATCAATTTGCATGTGGCTTCACTCTGAGAGTGGAGGACTCCTTTTCTCCGGAGATGCTGTGTGACCCACTGAGTTACTCCAGCATTTTGTGTCAATCCCCATTTTCCTTGATTCCCATGGTTATTAAGGGAATCAGGGGATATGAAGGATTGGTACTGAGGAACAAGGTGAGGAATGACTCTTTTAGACTTGAACTTCATTGGCCTTCTGGGGCAGCAAAGTTACAACCCTCCAAGTAAAGCAAATAAAGTTATAGTCATAAAGCCTGGAAACAGGCCCCTGTTGCCCAATTCATCCTGCATCCATCTAAGCTCGCCCCATTTTTCTGCGTTTGGCCCATATCCCTCTAAACCATTCCAATTTATTCTCTTTTCCGTCTGAATTGGCCAGCCTCTTATCCTGAAATCATGGAAACTGAATTCTAGTTCTAATTTGCAACAAACAAATTACAGATCTTTGCATATGCAATTCATAAACAGTACCTATGTCTTTAACTGTGATTGTTTTTTTTTTTCTTGTTTAGATGTAATAGATTTTTCCCATTACATCTGAAACGCAGGCAGATGGAAAATTGGTTCACATAATGAGTTGGCAATCTTTCTTATGAAGCCAGCACAACAAATCTCCACATAGACAGGACCCGCGGTCAGGATTGAACCGGGGTCTCTGGTGCTGAGACAGTAGCTCAACCAGTTGGAGTGTATTATATCTTGCACCTGACTCGTGACTCGGTGATGGTAAAAAGTCACTCACAACAAAACACTCGGCCTCGGACTTGCTTTCCTAAATGCAGTTCTTCTGCCACTGGACATTTGAATTTCCGGTCAATGGTGATCTCAGGAAATTGATGACGATGAACTCAGCAAAATGGTACTCTTTGCATGTTGGTCCCAGAGGAGGATCCATTCTAGAAGAAGGACGGCACAGTGGTGCACCATTAGAGTTGCCGCTTTACAGCACCAGAGACCTGGCTTTGTGCCTGATCACGAGTGCTGTCTGCACGAAGTTTGCACGTTCCTTTCTGTGACCGCATGGGTTTTCTCCGGGTGCTCCAATTTCCTCCCACTTCCAAAGACGCTCACTAGTTTTATGTTACCCCACTTTCACATCCACTCCCTACACTTTAGTAGCAATTTAGAGGTCAATTAATCTATAAACCCGCACATCTTTGGGATGTGGAGGGAAACCGGAGCATTCTGAGGAAACCCACACAGTCATAGGGAGAACATGCAAGCTCCACGTAGACAGCACCCAAGATCAGAATCGAACCCGGGTCTCTGACACTGTAAGGCAGCAGCTCTACCACAGCTCCACTGTGGTGCCCACCACGTGTTGAGGATAAAACTCGTAGTGGATGGGGGAGAATCAGTGAATATACATTTATCGGATTTTTGATAATGTCCCATATTGGAGGTTATTGCACAAAGTTAAAACACATGGTATTGTATTGACGTACTTGACAGACAGGTAGAAGAATAGGAATGAAGGTGTCTTTTCCCAAGCAACAGTAGGAACTATGAGGGTATCACAGCGTTAATTACTTGGACCCCAGCTGAATGTAACAGCTATTAATGGTTTTATCATATCTTCAAGTTTGACACTAGACAATAAACAATAGGTGTAGGAGTAGGCCATTTGGCCCTTCGAGCCAGCACCGCCATTCAATGTGATCATGGCTGATCATTCACAATCAGTTCCTGCCTTCTCCCCATACCCCCTGACTCCGCTATCATTAAGAGCTCTACCTAGCTCTTTCTTGAAAGCATCCAGAGAATTGGCCTCCACTGCCTTCTGAGGCAGAGAATTCCACAGATTTACAACTCTCTGACTGAAAAAGTTTTTCCTCATCCCTGTTCTAACTGGCCTACCCCTTCTGTACTCCCCCAACATTGGGAACATGTTTCCTGCCTCTAGCGTGTCCAATCCCTTAATTTATATGTTTCAATAAGATCCCCTCTCATCCTTCTAAATTCCAGTGTATACAGGCCTAGTCGCTCCAGTCTTTCAACATACGACAGTACCGCCATTCCGGGAATGGAATCCGGGTTTGCAGATATCATTAAGCTGGGTGGGAGTGTGAGCTGTGAAGAGGATGTAGAGAGGCTGCCGTGTGATTTAGACAGGCTGGGGGAGTGGGGAGATGCAATACAATGTGGACAATTGTGTGTTTATCCCCTTTCATGGCCAGAACAACAAGGCCGATTTATTAACTGAGAGGCGACAGATAAAGAAAAGGCCAGATGCAAATAGACTGGCTGTCATTAAAGTATATTCAATTCAATTCAAACACAACTGCTGCATTCTACCCTCCCCTCCCCCACCCTTGTTGTTCTACCACTTCCACTGTTCGCATCCACCTTGTATCTCTGTCGTTAGCACACCTTCATCAGCCAACAACACGCTATTATGGACTACACCCTTCCTGAGGTCATCTGTTGCCGGCCCTGATTTGTCCTGGCCTTTTTTCACCTCCAGTGTAATTTCCCCACTCCCCCCACCTCTACTTTCAGTCTAAAGAAGTGTTCCGACCCGAAATGCCACCAATTCCTTTTCTCCAAAGATGCTGCCTGACCCGTTAAATTACTCCAGCAATTTGCCTATCTTTGGTATAAACCAGCATCTGCAGCTCCTTCCAACATATTCAATTCAATGTACTTTATTCAACGGTACTTTACTGTTACGTGTACCTAGGTACAGTGAAAAAATTTTTTTTTCGCACAGTTCAGTAAAAATCTTACTATACATAGGCACAATCGTACTTATTATAGATCATAGATTACACTGAGCACACGAGTCACTACTTTTCAAGTGTCATCTTGTACCCTTCAAGTTCAAAGCTGTTAAAATGTACTTTAGATTATGTAATATTTGTTGAAAAGAGAGTGATTCAAGTACTATTTTTAAAGCATGGGAATAGCATGCTTCAGTCACATCCTATAGAAACAAAGTTTTAGTTTAGTTTAGTTTATTGTCACGTGTACCGAGGTACAGTGAAAGGCTTTTCGTTGCGTGCTAACCAGTCAATGGAAAGACAATACATGATTACAATCAAGCCAACCACTGTGTACAGAAACGTGATAAAGGGAATAATGTTTATTAAGAATAGCACAGTGGAGTAGAGGTTTATAAGAGTGGAGTGATTGTAATGTGTGATTGCAGATCCATTTCTGGAACCAGCAAGCAGAGAGTCACCTGGCTTGGGCGCCATCTTGTAGACCATCAGGAACAAGGATATGCCAATGTAATTGTGCAGTACCGAGGGAACTGCATGTAGTTTTAGTCTCATCTGAGGAGTGAGGTCTTTGCTATAGAAAGAGTGCAGTGAAGGATCACCGTGGTTTCTGACATGGCAAGATTGACCATAGGAAGAGAGAATGGAATCAGTGGGCTTATGTTCCCCAGAGTTTAGAAGAGAGAGAAGACCTATTTGAAACTCAAAATACTTGTGGGACTGGAAGGACTAAATTTGGAAGAGTATTCCCAATGGTAGGGAAGTCCAGAACCAGGGCCGCAACTGTAAGATAGATTCATGGAGTGAAACAGCATGGAAAGAGGCCATGAGTGCAACTTGTCCGTGCTGACCAAGTTGTCTAACTGGGCAAGTTAGCCTGCAATTTCCATATCCAAGGTCCGTATCCCTCCTTCCTAATTATCTGTGTACAAAACTTGCCCTCAGATTCCAATTACATTTCCCCATCTCTGACCTTAAACCTATGCCGCCTAGCCTTTGACATTTCCACTCAAGTATAAAGGTTCCAACTGGCCACCCTTTCTATGCCTCTGGTATACTTCTATTAGATCTCCACTCAACCTCTGATGCTCCCTACACTTTTTAGGCTCACCATCATAACTATATTATATGTTTTATATTATATAATTATATTATACGTCTGAAGAAGGGTCTCGACCCGAAACGTCACCCATTCCTTCTCTCCAGAGATGCTGCCTGACCCGCTGAGTTACTCCAGCATTTTTTGTCTACCTTATATTATATGTTTCCTCTTTCCTCATTATACTTCCCTTAATATCCATTGGCTCAGCAGTACAGTTGCTGCCTCACAGCCCCAGAGACCCTGGTTCGATCCAGATGCTGTCTGTACGACGCTGTCTATGCAGCGTTTGTACGTTCTCCCTGTGACCGTGTGGGTTTTCTCCTACATTCCTAAGATTTGCAGGTTTGTAGGTTAATTGGCTTTGGTAAAAATTGTAAATTGTCCTTAGTGTGTCCGATAGTGCTAGTGTACGGGGATCGCTGGAAATTTCACCACCCAAAACATGGTTTGGCTGTGGAATTCTCTACCAGGGAAAGTAATTGAGGCCATATCATTAAATATATTCAAGAATGAATTGTATTATGTTCCAGTGGCTAAAATCATCAAGGCATATGGGGAGAGAGCTGGAATAAGATATTGATTTGGAGGATTAGCAACACAAGTTGATAGAATGACAAAGATGACATGTGGTCTGCTTGCATACATTGGTCGGGGCATTGAGAGTAAGAGTCAGGAGGTCATTGAAGTTTTATAAAACTTTGGTCAGGTCGTATTTGGAGTACAGTGTGCAGTTCTGGTCTCCCCATTAGAGGAAGGGTGTGGAGGCTTTGGAGATGGTGCAGAAGAGGCTTACCAGAATGCTGCCTGGATTAGATGGTTTTGGCTATGAGAGGTTGGACAAATTTAGATTGTTTTCTCTGGAGCATCAGAGGTTGAGTGGAGATCTAATAGAAGTGTACCAGAGGCATAGAAAGGGTAGCCAGTTGGAACCGTTATACCTGAGTGGAAATGTCAAAGGCTAGACGGCACAGGTTTAAGGTCAGAGATGGGGAAATTTAATTGGAATCTGAGGGCAAGTTTTGTACACAGATAATGGTGGGGGCATTTCCAGGGAAGGTGGTGGAAGCAGATACGATAGTGGCGTTTAAGAGGTTTTTTGATAGGCACGTGGATATGCAGGGAATGGAGGGGTATAGATCACATGCAGGCAGCAGAGATGAACTTGACATCATGTTTGGCATGGACATTGTGGACCGAAGGGAATGTTCGTGTGTTATCTATGTACTAAAACTCTCGTTTGTTATCTTGTTTGTGACTGAACTTCAGCCAAAACGGTACACGATAGCGCGACAATTTTAGGCCCACCTTACTCACCATTGTCACTTTAGGGATAATGCAAGTAGTTATATTTGTTATTGGTGTTATATTTTTAAAGTTATTCACATTTTTAAGTTTAAAAGGGGGGAAGGGGAGGGGAGGAGGGAGGGAGGGGGGGAGTGGGGGAGAAGGGAGGGGGAGGGGGGGGTTGAGGAGAGAGAGGAGGGGGGGGAGGGCAGGGTGCTGCACCAATGCAGGAGAGGTTTGGGCCCAACGGGTCCACTTGGTCTAGTATGTTCTATGATTGCGTTAAAAGGTAGAGCAAAGGGCTGAATGGCCTATCTGTGCTCCTACTCTCATTGTTTCTAGGTTGACCTACATGATGATCAAGATTAAGTTCCAAATATGTCAAAGCCTTGAATTTTCAGGCAACATTGGCAAAGAAAGTGCAGATGTGTTTCATCATAAGCTGTTGGTGAATCTCCAACTGATTTATGTTGCTTCTGTAAATTTCCCCTGAATCCTGTGAATCGGTAAAATGGTCTCTGTGACAGAATGCATTCCATGTGAATTCCTGGAACTTGCACTTGCCTGGAACGGGCTCACAATTTATGTATGAATCTTTCTCAGTTGTGAGGGGCGGAACCATTCCACCGATTGTCAGGTTTCAAAGGACATTTGATGCAAAACCAAACTCAATTATATTTCTTCTCACCGAGACATAAAGCATGTACGTTCTGTATCCATTTTGGCAACAGAATGATGTAGACTGAATACAAATGGATAATTCTATTATTGTGCTTTCATAAGAACCATTAGTGAAAGCTTGTGTAGGAAATGAATTGCAGATGCTGGTTTACACTGAAGATAGACACAAAAAGCTGGAGTAACTCAGCGGGACAGACAGCGTCTCTGTATGGAAGGAATGGGTGACGTTTCGGGTTGAGACCCTTCAGACTCTATTAGTGATAGTTTGATGGATACAAACTTTATTACAGAAATAATGTGGCATAATTTTTCATACTTGTATTATTTACACTTGTTTGCACTTGTTGTAGCCACACTCTGGCTTAGCCTAATGGGATTGTCGGGAAATTTTGATTTAACCCACTGATTGGAAAAATTTGTATAATATTTCCAGTGATGGACTTAAGAGTCATTGAGTCATAAAGTTATACATAGTGTGGCTGGCACGGTGGCGCAGCGGTAGAGTTGCTGCCTTGCAGCGCTTACAGCGCCAGTAACCCGGGTTCGATCCCGACTACGGGTACTGTCTGTATGGAGTTTGGACGTTCTCTGCGTGACCTGCGTGGGTTTTCTCCGAGATCTTTGGCTTCCTCCCACAGTTAGTGATAATGTGTGGGGATGGATCGCTGGCCGGCGCGGACCCGGTGGGCCGAGAGGGCCTGTTTCCGCACTGTATTTCTAAACTGATCTAAACTAAACTAAGGTCATGAAAGCACCCATGTCCATTCCAAACTTCTTGCTCATTTTGACCCACCCTTTGGCCATTGTTAAAGCAATTGAAGTAAGTCAGTGTTGAATGTCCTGAGGTACTCCTAACATGGTGTCCAGTGGTTGAGGTAATACCCTCCAGTGATACCAACCTTAGTGCAAGATGTCTGGTTTAGTTTATTGTCATGTATACAGAGATATAGTGGAAAGCTTTTTGTTGCGTGCTGACCAGTCAGTGAAAAGACAATACATGATTGCAATCGAGCCTTCCACAGTGTACAGATACGGAATAAAGGGAATAACGTTTAGTGCAAGATTAAGTCCAGTAGAGTCCAATTAAAGATAGTCCAAAGCTCTTCAATGAGGTAGATGGTAGCTCAGGACCGCTCTCTAGTTGATGGTCGGATGGTTGATATACAACCTGTGGAAGATTTTACCACTTGCCTCGGCATTCCACTTACAGGTCTCATCTCACCATCCCTAACCCTTACACTTTCCGTTAAGTAATTTGACTAATCTACTTTAATGCCCTATTTGGTCCAATGGTTCATTGGTGTTGGGGCAGTGTCTTTCTTCTCATCTCTAGTATTCAGCAACATTGTAGTTGCACCAAGGCTGCAAGGCATTGGCAGTGAAGAATTGCTAATCGATCCCATAGTAAGCATCTGTCTTTCTGGCATGGGCCTCCTCCAGTGCCATAGTGAGGCCCACCGGAAATTGGAGGAACAGCACCTCATATTTTGCTTGGGCAGCTTGCAGCCCAGCGGTATGAACATTGACTTCTCCAACTTTAGATAGTTCCTCTGTCCCTCTCTTCCCCTCCCCTTCCCAGTTCTCCCTCTATCTTCCTGTCTCCACCTATATCCTTCCTTTGTCCTGCCCCCCTGACATCAGTCTGAAGAAGGGTCTCGACCCGAAACGTCACCTATTCCTTCTATCCTGAGATGCTGCCTGACCTGCTGAGTTACTCCTGCATTTTGTGAATAAATATCATAGTAAGCATCGGTCTGATGGGTATTGACGAGTGAGAGGCATTTGGCAGCAACTCTGATGACCTTGCCAATGATTGAGGATTGACCGATGCAACTTGCTGACTAGATTTCCCCTGATAGATGTAGATGTGGTGGATAATTCCCCATTGTGCTAGGCAGTTGCCACATTTTGAGCTGCATTAATAGCAATTAGCTATTAGCTACTGCAGAAATAGCTATTGATTGTGGAAAGGTTTGGATCACAAATCAATGGTGCTTTATGCAATGGTATTTTATTTGTCACATGTACCGAGGTGCAGTGAAATTCGGTTTTGTGTACAGTACTGTACAAGTATCTACTCACAGGCACTTAGATACATCTTAGATAAGCATCTCAGATACTGTAAAGTGTTTAGTAGTAGTATACTATAGTAGCATTTAAGGCAGCACAGTGGAGCAGCGGTAGAGTTGTTGTCTCACAGCGCCAGAAACTTGGGTTTGAACCTGACTGCGGATGCTGTCTGTATGGAGTTTGTATGTTCTCACTATGACTGCGTGGGTTTTCTCTTGGTGCTCCGGTTTCCTCCCACACTCCAAAGTCATGCAGGATGGTAGGTTAATTGGCTTTGGTAAAATCCTCCCTTGTGTGCAGGATAGTGTTAGTGTATGGTGTGATCACTGGTCGGCGCAGACTCAGTGGGCTGAAGGGCCTGTTTCCGCACTGTATCTTTAAAGTAATGCCCAAACTAAGGTAGTAGTACACTGACACAGTATACAGAGTCACCAGATTTGGTGCCATTTTCAAGTCCCAGTTGTCATAGGAGTAGAGCTGTTAACCTTGTCGTAAAGGCCCGTTGTCTTGGGGGCATTGCAGGTTTGACTCTGTGCCACTGCAGGCCACGTCCGGTCCACATACTCGGCTATGTGTGGGCGCCCGGTCCAGTCCAGTTGAGCCCCAGGCTGTTGCAGGGCCTCCAGCGGCCCACTCCCTCATTGAGATGCACTGCACTGTCTCCCTCAACTGGTCCGCCCCGGGTCCCCCATCCCACTCTCTCCCCTCCCATTGGGTGAGCAGGGGTCGGGTTGAGTGGCCTCCATCCCCGGGCACTCTGCCAGCTCCACGCACGAGCAAATCAGTTGAAATTTCCAAATGGAATTGGCTTAAGGCTAGTCACTGTGTCTGTGTTTCTGTGACTCAATGCTATTATAGGTTCGGCCTTGATGAAAAATATCAGCTCCATCCTCTGAAGATTGGGTTAGATCCAATTACTCGGTATCCCAAAGAAAAATCCAATAATAAGCCTCTCTGTCATTGTCAAATCATGAAAATATAATATAGAAATTGTACTGTGCATACATAGCCATTGTTACCCAAGAGAGAAAACAGTTTTTAATATGGCACTTCATAGAGTCATACATCATGGAAACAGGCCCTTCGGCCCTTCTTGCCCATGTCCACCAAGGTGCCACGTCTACACGAGTCCCACACTAGTGTTTCGCCCATATCCCTCTAAACCTTTCCTATCCATGCATCTGTCCAAATGTCTTTTAAATGTTGCTATAGTACCTGCTATGTATAGTACTTGCTACCTACAAATGTTGCTATATGACCTACTCTGGCAGCTCGTTCCATATACCCACCATCCTCTGTGTGAAAAATTTGCCCCTAAAGATTCCTATTTAATTTTTCCCACCTTGCCCATGTCCTCTGGTTCTTGATTCCCCTATTCTGGGTAAAAGACCATGTGCACCCGGTCACCTATTCCTTTTCTCCAGAGATGCTGCCTCGGAGTTACTCCAGCATTTTGTGTCTTTCTTCGTTTTAAACCAGTATCTGCTGTACCTTCCTGCACTACCTATTCCCCTCATGATCTTATACACCTCCACAAGATCACCCCTCATCCTCCTACGCTCAAAAAAATAAAGTCTGAACCTGGCCCGCCTCACCCTACAGCTCAGGCCCTCAAGTCCTGGCAACATCCTTGTAAATCTTCTCTACACTCTACCTAGCTTTAACAACATCTTTCCTTTTGGAGGGTGATCAAAACTGAACACAATACTCCAACTATAGCCCTACTAACGCCTTGTACAGCTGTAAGGTAACATCCCAACTTATATACTGAGTGTTGCTCTGCTTGGAATCTATTCTTGCTATTGAGGGCGTGCAGCGTGGGTTTACTAGGTTAATTCCCGGAATGGCGGGACTGTCATATGTTGAAAGACTGGAGCGACTAGGCTTGTATACACTGGAATTTAGAAGGATGAGAGGAGATCTTATCGAAACATATAAGATTATTAAGGGGTTGGACACGTTAGAGGCAGGAAACATGTTCCCAATGTTGGGGGAGTCCAGAAGCAGGAGCCACAGTTTAAGAATAAGGGGTAGGCCGTTTAGAACAGAGATGAGGAAAAACATTTTCAGTCAGAGAGTTGTGAATCTGTGGAATTCTCTTCCTCAGAAGGCAGTGGAGGCCAATTCTCTGAATGCATTCAAGAGAGAGCTAGATAGAGCTCTTAAGGATAGCAGAGTCAGGGGGTATGGGGAGAAGGCAGGAACGGGGTACTGATTGAGAAGGATCAGCCATGATCACATTGAATGGCGGTGCTGGCTCGAAGGGCCGAATGGCCTCCTCCTGCACCTATTGTCTATTGTCTATGGTTAAATCCTGAGGAAGGATTATATTTGACTCTGCTTTGGTAAACACTCTGGAATCAGTTGTAAAATAAATGTTTTTTTATTTTTTGGAGCTCCTTGCAGATAATGATTTTGTGCTTGGCTCTGATAGTATAATGATAATTTTCATTAAATTTATTATTCTCAATTACAAATAGGCTGATCCAAAGTATGCTTAGTTGCCAATAAGTTTAGTTTATATTTGTGAATACAACTGCCGCTGGTGTCCTCAATTCACCAATTATCTAGAGGAGACGATGGCAAGGTTTCTTCTCTCTGAAACTCTCCTTCCCATTCCAACACTGACCTTTCTCTCCAGGGCCTCCTCCATTGTCAGAGGGAGGCCACACGCAAATTGGAGTAAGACAGCACTTCATATTTCGCTTGGGTAGCATACAACCCAATGGTATGAAAGTATTCATTGATGCCAGCTCTGATTTGTTCTGTACCTTTTCATATCTCCAGTTTTCCTCTCCCCTGACTCTCAGTCTGGAGAAGGTTCTTGACCCGAAACATCACCTATTCCTTCTCTCCAGAGATGCTGCCTGGCCTGCTGAGTTACTCCAGCATTTTGTGTCACTCTCCAGCGGTATGAGCGTTGAATTCTCTAACTTTAGGTAACTTCTGCATTCACTACCCTTCCCCCTTCTTCTCATTCCCTCCCTCCCTTAATTAACTAATTCCACTGTTCGCAACGATGTATCCCTCTTGGGATCACACCGTCCTGAGCCCTCAATTAGAGAATCACCTTGCCTGAGGTGAGCTTCACCAGCAATTGATGCACGTCTTGTTGATCTCAGCATTGTCTCCATAGAGTTTCTTGCAAAGCTAGATTCCTCTTGTTTGACATCAGTTTCCTGTAGAATAATTACCTTGGGTGCAGAATTCTGAGCTATAAAATAAATGATTTTTTTTTTTTGCTGCTCGCTACTGATAGCAACATGGCAATTTTCTGATCTGCTTGTCATGACATGCTTTTGGCAGGATTAACAGATCTGGTTTGATTATGAACATAAGATTGAGTTTCAACAAGGAGTGCTGGTTCTCACTTAGATTTGGATTGTAACCTGGAGGAGATATGGCTCTTGTTCTGTGAATATCTTCTTGTCTTTTTTTTGTCTTCTTTCTGCTCTCTTTTGTCACCTTTTTCTTTCCTTTTTATCTCTAGTTTTTTTCTCACCCATTTGCCAATCAAACCCTGAACCCCCACCCCACTTGTATCAACCTATTACTTATATCCCACATCCAAAAGGACACAAAGTGCTGGAGTAACTCGTTAGGTCAGGCAGCCTATGTGGACAACATGGATAGGTGATGTTTTAGGTCGAGACCCTTCTTCAGTATGTAGAAGGGCCTCAACTTGAAACATCACAGAGCCAAATTCTCCAGAGATGCTGCCTGACCTGCTGAGTTACTCCAGCACTTTGTGTCCTTTTGTGCATTAACCAGCACCTACCTTTCTTTGTTTCTACATTTATCACACCCCACCTCTTTTACAACTCCATACTGCAACCAACAGTTCTGAGGAAGGGTTCCGATATGAAACTTTGCATATCCGTGTTCTCGTGAGATGCTGCATGACCCACTGAGTTACTCCAGCACTTTGTGTTCTATGCAAGATTTCAGCTTTTGCAGTTTCCAGTGTCTCTTTCTGTGAATATCATTAATTGCCAATCATACTGTAAGCGTTTGGCATTCCTATAAAGCTTGCTTAGTTGTCCAGCTGTAGGCCAGGAGAGGTTGATAGGAGGTTGAATCTGAGAAAGGTCCATTTGCTTCCAATTAAATAATGTTGCATAAGATGTCTCTCGAACTCGCACAACTAGAATTGTCGAGTATCAAAATGAACAGTTTCTGATAAGCCGTGCAATAAATAGGTGATTCCTTGGGCTCGCTTGGACCGGGCATCACACGTGGCTCCTGGTGTGTAGGATGCAAAACTGGGATAACATAGAACTAGTGTATGGGTGATCGTGGTCGGTGTGGGCTCTGGTGTGGTCGAAGGGCCCCCTTTCCCCGCTGTATCTCTAAACTAAAATCGTAATTTCCTTTCTCACAGCAACTGCACTTTGTCCTGCACCTTTAAGAGAGTAAAATATCCCCGATTTACAAATGGTTTCTAACTTTTTGAGTATAAATAACAAACACCTTTAAAGTGATTTGACCCACACGTGTCCTCCCCTTGCTTTACCGCTGAGCACTTGAGAAAATCCATTGCTGTTTAGCATCCTCGTTATTGATTTGCATGCTGCTGAGAATGAATGAGTTGTGGTACTGGAGTTATGTGGAAAGCATATAGAAAATCAGGCACCACTTTAGGCGACACAAGGGCTCAGCGGTAGAGTTGCTGCCTTTTTGCGCCAGGGATCAGGGTTTGAACCCGACTAAGGGTGTTGTCTGCCCGGAGTTTGTACGTTCACCATGTAACCAAATTTGGGCCCCATGTCTGAGGAAGGGTGTGCTGGCTGTGCCGAGGGTCCAGAGGAGGTTTACAAGAATGATTCCAGGAATGAGTGGGTTAGCATATGAGGAGCGCTTGACAGCACTGGGCCTCTACTCGCCGGAGTTTAGAAGGTTGAGGGGGGAACCTCATTGAAGCTTGCAGAAGAATAAAAGGCATAGCTAGAGTGGATGTGGAAAGGATGTTTCCACTGGTGGGAGAGTCTAGGACCAGAGGTCGTAGCCTCAGAATTAAAGGGCGCTCTTTTAGAAAGGAGACGAGGAGGAACTCCTTTAGTCAGAGGGTAGTTAATCTGTGGAACTCATTGCCACAGAGGGCTGTGGAGGCCAAGTCAGTGGATATTTTAAAGGCAGAATTGTGGAGTCACACAACACAAAAAACAGAACCTTCAGTCCAGATAGACAAATTCTTGACTAGAATGGATGTCAAGGGTTTTGGGGAGAAGACTGGAAAATGGGGTTAGGAGGCAGAGATCATCCATGATTGAATGGCCAAATGGCCTCATTGTACTCCCATAACGTGAACGTATGACCGCATGGGTTTCCTCTGGGTGCTGCGGTTTCCTCCCACCTCCCACCTCCCACGTTTCTAGGTTGATTGGCTACTGTAAATTGCCCCTAGTGTGTAGGATAGAACTAGTGTACGGGTGATCGCTAGTCAGCACAGACCTGGTGGGCCAAAGGGTCTGTATCCATGCTGTACTGTACCTCTAAAAATAAAACTAAACCGAAGAAATATGTTAGCGGAGACTCCCTGCTGGACTGCATGACTTGTTATAAACAAACTAGAAAGATCCTGGCAATTGGGGTCTGGCCCAGTTATAAACCCTGCTTAACATGCGAGAGTTGGACTGAAGGTTCTGATTTTTGGGTTGTGTGACTCCACAATTCTAACCTTTGTTGCAGTGGAAGAGGTGCCTTGATTGAGAATACGGGGTACTGATTGAGAATGATCAGCCATGATCACATTGAATGGCGGTGCTGGCTCGAAGGGCCGAATGGCCTCCTCTTGCACCTATTGTCTATTGTCTATTGTCTATGGTTAAATCCTGAGGAAGTGGTGCCTTGATGTTTAACAAGAGCAACAAAAAAAAACCCAGATCTGTGCCATAGAGCTTCAGAACCTTTAACTAGGTTGTTGCTTTAATAAGAACATAACCAGGAATAGACCATGAGTTCCCTGGAGCCTGCTGCCTAAATATCGGTCCATCCTGTGCCTCGAGTATTCCTCTCTGATTCCTCTGTTGTCTGACTCGCTCAGTGTTCAAGCATCTATTAATTTTGGCTTTAGTGGATTAAAGTGCTGAGCATCCACAGCCTTCCAATGATTTGCTGGCTGCTGAGCAATGAGATTCTCCTCATCCTTGTCTGAACAAGCCGATCCCTTACTCTCTGAAGCTTGAGACCTTCTGCAAGGTCTCGACCTGTAAAATTGACCAACCAAGCCATATTATCAACGACTAGAGAGCAGTCCTGAGCTACCATCTACCTCATTGGAGATCCTTGGATGCCCAGACCATCAAAGCAAATCAACCTCCCTTCCATTGACTCCATCTACACCACGCTGCCTCGGCAAGGCCACCAGCATAATCAAGGACCAGTCTCACCCCAGACGCTCCCTCTTCTCCCCTCTCCCATCAGGTAAGAGGTACAGAAGTGAGAAAACGCACACCTCCAGATTCAGGGACAGTTTCTTCCCAGCTCTTATCAGGCAACTACCAACAACTAGAGAGCAGTCATGAGCTGCTATCTACTTCATTGGAGATCCTTGGGCTATCTTTAATCAGACTTTACTGGATTTTATCTTGCACTAAACATTATTCCCTTTTTTCCTTCCATCTGTACACTGTAGATAGCTCGATTATAATCATGTATTGTCATTCTGCTGATTGGTCAGTATGCAACAAAAGCTTTTCACTGCACCTTCGATATACGTAACAATAAACTAAACTAAATTTAATATTTCTTAACTGGACAGCTTTCTCATCTTTGAAATCAGTTGTTGAACCTTGGATTCATTGGATTGGTACATGTGACCATAATGAACTGAACTGAACTGATACCTTTTGATATAGTCACCAGCTCTTTAGCCATTACCAAATTAATGCTGTGCTGTTTGATAGTGGCAAATAATTATGATTCATAGAACACAGAACAGTTCACCACAGGAACAGGCCATTTGACCCATGCTGAACATGATGCCAATTTCAAACCAATCTGCTCTGCCTGCACTTGATCCAATCACTCCATTCCCTGCACTTCTATTTGTCTATCCAAAAGCCTCTTAAATGCCTTTATCATATCAGCCTCCACCACCACCCCTGGTAGCACATTCCAAGTACTCCATCCCCCCCCACCCACTTGTTTAAAGAAAATGCCCCGCACACCACCTTTAAACTTTGGCCCTCTCACCTGAAAGCTACCCTGGAAAAAAGTTTCTGACTGTTCACCCTATCTATGCATCTCATAATTTTATATACTTGTATCAGGTTCCCCTTCAACATCCAACATTCCAGAGAAAGCAATCCATGTTTGCCCAGCCTCTCCTTGTAACTACTACCCTCTAATCCAGGCAGCATTCTGATGAACCTCTTCTGTAACCTTTCCAAAGCCTCCACATCTTTCTTGCAATGGGGCGGCCAGAACTGCACACAATATTCCAAATGCAGCCCAATTCTTAATTCTTAATTCAGCTTTATTCTTAATTGTTAACTGTATGTTTGTGTTGCCATTTGTGAGTGGAGCACCAAGACACATTCCTTGTATATGCATACTTGGCCAATAAACTTATTCATTCATTCAACCACAGTCCAACAAAGGTGCAGCATGACTTCATGACTCTGGTATTATCCCGACAAATGATATCAAGCATTCAAGAGAGAGCTCTTAAGGATAGCGGAGTCAGGGGGTATGGGGAGAAGGCAGGAACGGGGTACTGATTGAGAATGATCAGCCATGATCACATTGGAAGGCGGTGCTAGCTCAAAGGTCCGAATGGCCTACTCCTGCACCTATTGTCTATTGTCTATTGTCTATATGTTTTGTTTAGCACTCTATCTATTTGTGTTGCCACCTTCAGAGAGCTATGGACTTGGGCCTCAAGATCAATGCTCTAACGGTTGTGTACGGTTGTCAAATCTGTTACCTTCTCTGACTGTCCGATCTTCGGAGTTTAGTTTAGAGATACAGCGTGGAAACAGGCCCTTCGGCCGGCCCAGTCTGCTCTGACCAATGATCATCCCGTACACTTGTTCTATCCTACACACTAGGACCAATTATCCTGCACGTCATTGGAATGTGGGAGGAAATCGGGGCACCCAGAGAAAACCCATGCGGTCACAGGATGAACATACAAACCTGCATGTACAAACTCTGTATAGACAGCATCCATGGTCAGGATTGAACCCGGGTCTCTGGCACTGTAAGGCAGCAACTTTACCTCTGACCCACTGTGCCCCCCAGGCGCATTAGAGCATTTCCATTAGTTTTCACTTCTGCTTGGAGTGCATGTGGAGCATTCTGTTTTAACAATCTCTTTTTATTCCGTTAATGGATTATTTTTCCAAAAAAAATTAAAGGCGCGTCATAGCTAACTGCATATTAGGATTGTAAAAAATGGAATGTGGTTTTGTTGAAGACAGTTGCAGTTGAACCATTAATGGAGAACACAAAAATGGCAGACTTCTTTAATAAGGAGTCTAAGCAAGAGAATAAAATAGCAGTGGCACAAGAGAACATTAAAAAATGAATTAGAAAGAACAACTTGGTGAATTTAATACATAAGGAAAAAAACAATGAAAACATAACGCGGTGTAAATGAAATTTTGCTGCAGGTTCTGCTGCTTTCCACCAGAGAATAGCAAAAGAACTGAGAGGAAATTGTTGATGTATTAGTCTTAATGGAAACGGGCCCTTCAGCCTACTGAGTCCATGTCAACCATCAATCACTTGTTCACACTGGGTTATCCCACTTTCTCATCCACTCTCTACACATTAGGGGTGATCTCAGAGGCCAGTTAACCTACAAACCTGCACATCTCTGGGATGTTGGAGGAAACAGGAGCACCCGGAGGAAACCCACATGGTCCTAGGGAAAACGTGCAAGCTCCACACAAAGAGTCAGGATTGAACGCGAGCTCATCTTACTTCATGAGTTGTTACGCAATTGTTCGAGACACAGAATGAGATAAAAGACAGTGAGCAGGGGTACGGTTTTTCTGTTTGGAAGGTAAAGTAAGCCGTGTTCTGCAGGGATTACACACAGGTCTCGACCTTACAACATAAAACTTGTAAATAACTGCAAGAGTGCTGTATATCTGCATTTCCTGCACCAAAGCAGAACAAATAGTTCAAATGGGAGCTGGAAGTTACAATGAAGATAAACATTATGAGGTGATTTGCAGCAGGCTGAGCTGAACATGGAGTATTGCGAGGTTATCTACTTCAGATTGAAGAAAATGAAAATGTTCCTTACAGAACAAGACAATGATCTCTGGTGGAGCATAAAGATTTAGATGTCCATGTGCACAAAAAATGTGCAAAGATCCAACCGTTATTCTGAAATGATATGGGAGATTGGTCTTTATCTTAACACAGAGGAGTATAATAGACAATAGACAATAGACAATAGGTGCAGGAGTAGGCCATTCAGCCCTTCGAGCCAGCACCGCCATTCAATGCGATCATGGCTGATCACTATCAATCAGTACCCCGTTCCTGCCTTCTCCCCATACCCCCTCACTCCGCTATCCTTAAGAGCTCTATCCAGCTCTCTCTTGAAAGCATCCAACGAACTGGCCTCCACTGCCTTCTGAGGCAGAGAATTCCACACCTTCACCACCCTCTGACTGAAAAAGTTCTTCCTCATCTCCGTTCTAAATGGCCTACCCCTTATTCTCAAACTGTGGCCCCTTGTTCTGGACTCCCCCAACATTGGGAACATGTTATCTGCCTCTAATGTGTCCAATCCCCTAATTATCTTATATGTTTCAATAAGATCCCCCCTCATCCTTCTAAATTCCAGTGTATACAAGCCCAATCGCTCCAGCCTTTCAACATACGACAGTCCCGCCATTCCGGGAATTAATCTAGTGAACCTACGCTGCACGCCCTCCATAGCAAGAATATCCTTCCTCAAATTTGGAGACCAAAACTGCACACAGTACTCCAGGTGCGGTCTCACCAGGGCCCGGTACAACTGTAGAAGGACCTCTTTGCTCCTATACTCAACTCCTCTTGTTACGAAGGCCAACATTCCATTGGCTTTCTTCACTGCCTGCTGAACCTGCATGCTTCCTTTCATTGACTGATGCACTAGGACACCCAGATCTCGTTGAACTCCCCCTCCTCCTAACTTGACACCATTCAGATAATAATCTGCCTTTCTATTCTTACTTCCAAAGTGAATAACCTCACACTTATCTACATTAAACTGCATCTGCCATGTATCCGCCCACTCACACAACCTGTCCAGGTCACCCTGCAGCCTTATTGCATCTTCCTCACAATTCACACTACCCCCCAACTTAGTATCATCTGCAAATTTGCTAATGGTACTTTTAATCCCTTCGTCTAAGTCATTAATGTATATCGTAAATAGCTGGGGTCCCAGCACCGAACCTTGCGGTACCCCACTGGTCACTGCCTGCCATTCCGAAAGGGACCCATTTATCCCCACTCTTTGCTTTCTGTCTGTTAACCAATTTTCTATCCATGTCAGTACCCTACCCCCAATACCATGTGCCCTAATTTTGCCCACTAATCTCCTATGTGGGACCTTGTCGAAGGCTTTCTGAAAGTCGAGGTACACCACATCCACTGACTCTCCCTTGTCAATTTTCCTAGTTACATCCTCAAAAAATTCCAGTAGATTTGTCAAGCATGATTTCCCCTTCGTAAATCCATGCTGACTCGGAACGATCCCGTTACTGCTATCCAAATGCTCAGCAATTTCGTCTTTTATAATTGACTCCAGCATCTTCCCCACCACTGATGTCAGACTAACTGGTCTATAATTACCCGTTTTCTCTCTCCCTCCTTTCTTAAAAAGTGGGATAACATTTGCAGAACATTGACAGAGCTGCTGTCTCTCAGCACCAGGGACCCAGGTTCGATCCTGACCTCAGGTGCTGCCTGTGTGGTGTTTGTGCATTCTCCCTGTGACCTCTAGATCCTCTGGTTTTCTCCCACATCCAAAAGACATGCGGACTTGTATGTTATTTGGCTTCTGTAAAATTGCCCCTCGGGTGGAGGGAGTGGATGCGAAAGTGGGATAACATGGAACTATTGTCAATGGGTGTTTGATGGTCAGCATAGACTTGGTGGTTCCAAGGGACTGTTTCCATGCCTTATCTCTCAACTAAATTAAACAAAACATGACACTAATAGGTAAGGACTGGATTCAAAAGTGGGATAGCATAGAACTATTGTGGATGGGCGATCGATGGGTAGGCATGGATTAGGTGGGCCGAAGGGCCTGTTTCCATGCTGTACCTCTGACCTAAACTAAACTAAAAAATCTCCTAATGGGTAAGGAGTGGATGCGAAAGTAGGATAACATAGAACTAGTGTGAATGGGTAATGGATGGTCGGTGGTCTTGGTGGGCCAAAGGACCTTTTTCCATGGTGTATCTCTAAACTGTGCTAAAGAGTTGTGCCACAAAATGTGAAAGTGATACTTTAGAAGTACAAATTTTTGGTTGGTTTTAGTCGCAAAGCTTTGGTAACTTTAAGCATAGTAACTTTAAAGGAAGCAAAGTGTAGATTTCCCAGAATGTCAAAGACAAGGCTAAATCTTGAAGATGGGCTGTATTAACTTGGTTTGATCCTTTTTGTGCTTGGGAAACTGAGCAGTGATTTACTGGCTGTATCTGAAATAATGAAAGATGTGATACGATAGATTCCGAAAAACTATTTCCTTTCTTGGAAGAATCTTGAGAAAGGGAGTGATCTTAACATTGGAGCCAGGATACTTAGGAGTGAAATGAGAACATTATTTTTCACATAACGGATCATGTGAATTGGAACCATTTTCTCAAAACAATTTTTTTTCCAATGTCAAGTCAAAATGTTCAAGTCTAAGATTGATGGCTTTCTTTCGGGTAAGGGCTTCATTTTTTAGTTTAGAGATACTGCGGGGAAACGGGCCCGTCGGCTCATCGAGTCTGCGCTCACCAACGATCACCCATACTCTAGTTCTATCCACATGAGGGACAATTTAGAGGCCAATTAACCTATAAAGCTGCACGTCGACGGAATGTGGGAGGAATGTGGAGCACCCGGAGAAAACTCATGCAGTCACAGGGACAACGTACAGCCTCCGTACAGACAGCACCCGTAGTCAGGATTGAACCCGGGTCTCTGGCTCTATGAGGCAGCAGCTCTACCACTATGCCACAGTGCCACCCAATTGGTATGGGATTACAAGAAGTGTTTAGACTGGTGGATGATGAACCTATTAAGGGGTGCTGAAGTAAAAGAACAGCCATGATCCTATTGAATGATGGAGTAGGTACAAGGCAGGTACCGAATAGCCCATTTCTTATATTCTTCCTGAACTGCATTTTAACCTTATTTTCTATAAGTCTCTGCCAAATTCACATTCCCAGTCCTCACCTTGCAAGAGTCAGAACAATACTCTGCTTTATTTCAGATTATTAGTTTGAAATTTGTTATGACCAGAGTTAACTGTAATGTTTATTAGGTTGAAGATAGACACAAAGTGCTGGATAAAAGGGAGCAGTATCAACTGAGATTGTATTAAATAACAGAAGATACTTCTTCTTCTTTCATGTCCATCATTCAAATGTTACATCACTGTCATCGTCTGTCCTGAAAAGGGCGCAAGCTTCCGGCGACAATCAGTGGGAGCCATCACTTGTACAGTAGACGATGGTGGTAGTAGAATTAGCTCAGGACACTTCCAGTTTCCAGCCCCGCGACGTGGACGCTTCTCCTATGCGGCCAGAAGATACTTGAGGGCTGAGTTGCATACTGCTGCTTGTTTATTAAAGGCCATCAAGTCTGACTAGTAAAGGCCTGTTGTTCAGTGATGGATTGCAAGAAGCAAAGTGATTTCATTAGTTTCAAGATCATTTGGGGTTTTTTTCTTGCTGGAAAGTTGTATTAATTCAGGTGATTTTTCAATTTTTCATTGCAGTAACAGGAGACAATTTTATTTGACCTGACCTGACTGTGACTTTGTGATCAGTCTGAAGAAAAGTCTCGACCCGAAGCACCACGCTTTCCTTCTCTCCAGAGATGCTGCCTGTCCCGCTGAGTTACTCCAGCATTTTGGGTTTATCTGTGACTTTGTCTTGATGTAATCCAAATTATTGGTGGATAATTACTGGTGGACAATATGACCCCTGAAACATAGAAAATATGTGCAGGAGCAGGCCATTCGACCCTTCAAGCCAGCACCGCCATTCAATATGATCATGGCCGATCATCCAGAATCAATACCCCATTCCAGCTTTTTCTCCATATCCCTTGATTCCTTTAGCCCAAAGAGCTAAATCTAACTCTCTCTTGAAAACGTCCAGTGAATTGGCCTCCACTGCCTTCTGTGGCAGAGAATTCCACAGATTCACAACTCTCCGGGTGAAAAGGTTTTTCCTCATCTCAGTAGCATCTAAGAGGATTTTAGTAGGCAGGTGGAAATGCAATGTATAGTGGGATTTGGATCATGTACAGGCAGATGAGATCAAGTTAACTTGGCGTAATGTTTGATGCAAACATTGGGCCGAAGGACCCCTTCCTGTGCTGCACTGTTCTATGTTCTCCTTTATTTGCACGTCTGTTTTGTGAAATGCACCCAAATTTAATAATGTGGCCAGTTTTAAAGCTCAGACAAGGTGTGAAGTTTCTTCTTCAGAACATGTTAGGTGGGCATGCTTCTATTATCTGCATTCTGATTTTGGTTTCATGAGATGCATCAACTGTCTAGATTTTGTGGTAGGAACCATGTCACAAATAGTTTACAATGTGATTATGCAGGTCCTCTAGTGATTTTCCGGCACGCTTGGTTCTAGAACCTTGCCGTATCACTCGTTTTGCCGGCCAACAGATCGGCCTCTGATGTCGGCTGAGGGAATGGATCTGCCGGCTCCGGCCGTGCTGGAGTTCCGCATGGAGTTTTAGCTTCTGCTGTAATCTTAAGCGTATCTTCTAACCTTCCACTTGCAGTTGGTAAATGTTTAAAAGGTTTGTGAAAAAATGGTGCTTTTTTCTTCCTGATGTTCTCTCTGAGATAATTCTTTCTTGTGATTGGGTGCTTGGCCAGTTTGGTTTGGCTTAGTTTCGAGGTGCTGTATGGAAACAGGTCCTGTGGCCCACCCAGTTCACACTGGCCGTCAGTTACCCATTCACACTAGATCTGTGTCATGCTACTTTCTCATCCACTCCCTAATCTGAGTTTAATTTATTGTCAGGTGTACCGAGGTACAGTGAAAACCTTTTGCCTGTTAACCAGTCAACGAAAAGACAATATATGATTACAATCGAGCCGTCTGCATGATAAAGGGAATATCGCGAATGACGTTTAGTGCAAATAAAGCCAGTGAAGTCCGATCAAAGATAGTCCGAGGGTCTACAAATAGGTAGATAGTAGCTCAGGATTGTTCTCTAGTTACTGGTAGGGTGGTTCAGTTGCCCGATAACAGCTGGGAAAAACTGTCCCTGAATCTGGAGGTGTGCATTTTCACATTTCCATACCTTTTGCCCAAAGATATTAGAGGAACAAGATGGACCACTCCATTGAAATCACCTATACTGAAGTGTAGTACGTCAAGGCGCCATTTTAGTAGGCAAAACCCACCATTCGTTATGCCTCTCTTAGTGTAATCAGTGTTTTGGGGGAACAGTATGTTCATTACCATTAAAATGCAGAATATATCTCATCTAGCAATTCACAGATTTTTGTTATTTTTCTTTAAAAATGTTTCTACAAGTTTCTGCCTACTAAAGTGGCGCCTTGACGTACTACGGTTTTTAGGGTCGAGTGGTCTATCTTGTTCCTCTAGTATCTTTGCTTTTGCCTGACAGGAGAAGAGAGTAGAGGGTATAGCCGGGGTGTGACTCATCCTTGATTATGCTGGTGGCTTTGCCGAGGCAGCATGAGGTCTAAATGGAGTGATGCATCCCAGACCCAAAATGTGACATTATCAGCGAGATATTACTTTTGTTTTATTGTCTAATATCATAGAATTGTTCAAGGCTCATTGTTACAGCAGAGTCATTCAACATATGAATGGGTTTTCTCTGAATGCTCCGATTTCCTCCTACATTCCAAAGACGTACAGGTTTGTGGGCTTCGGTAAAAAAATTGTAAACTGTCCCCAGTGTGTGGGTTGGTGCTAGTGTGCGGGGATCGTTGGTTGGAGCAGACTCAATGAGCCGAAGGGCATGTTTCCACACTATCTCCAAACTAAATTAAAATATTAAATCTCCAGCAGTCTGAGGACAATCTAATCCCAGACTGCATCATTCCCTGTGTTAGGCAGAACGTTGGTTATATCTTCCCAATAATGTCAATCTTTCCTTCTTGTAATATTGGTTGTCTGAAAACTCTTCATTGAACACTGGATATATTTACTTCCCTCGCTTTGACAGGCCAAATTGCTGTCGCAGTTGAATAAAACAACCCCGAGGGCATTATTTTGATGGAACTGTCTCATTTTTCTGTTGAAGGTACCCATGTGGTTGAAGGATCCTCATCCGAAATGTGGTGTGCCCATTTCCCACCACAGAGTCACTTCTACAAAAAACTCCCCTTTCTCTTCCCCTTCCACTTCCCCTACCCCCCTTATCCCCTTCCCCCCCTTTTCCTCCATTCCCCATTCCACCATCTCCCCTTCCCTCCTCCACTTCCCCCTTATTCCCTTCCCCCATCCCTCCCCCCTTCTCCCCTTCCCCCCTCCCCACCAACTTCCCCTTCCCCCCATTCTCCCCTTCCCCCCATTCCCCCTTTCGCCCCTTCAGTTCCTTGCATCTCCAAAAGTAGATCTTTGCTTGCCGATTTCATGCATTAATGGACACTCTTATAGGTGACTCCCAAAGCTGAAAAAATGAATGATGGTGAATCTGGAATTCATTGCCATCGACAGTGATGAAGTCCAAGTCATTGGGTATTTTTAAAGCAGAGATTGACATGTTCCTGATTGATAAGGGTGTCAAAGGTTACGGGGTGAAGGCAGGAGAATGGGATTGAGAGGGAGAAATAGATCAGCCACGATCGAATGGCAGCGTGGGCTCGATGGGCTGAATGGCCTAATTCTGCCCCTATGTTTTATAGTCTTATGAATCATCTCTATTTCATACAAAGGAAACCGCAGATGACGGAGTAATCTGGCAACCTGTCATTTACAAAAGGAAAATACAGCCGATTCAGGAAATATTTAATACAACAGTACATACTGGACATAAAAATGGAAATAACATTTCATGTCGGGGTGTGTTTTATGAGAACTATACATAAAAAGTTTCAATATAATCAGAAAGTGAAAGGAACATGAGATCTGGTCTGAAGATAGACACAAAGTGCTGGAGTAACTCAGCGGGACAGGCAGCATCTCTGGAGAGAAGGAATGGGTGACGTTTCGGGTCCAGTGTGAACTTCTCCTTCTGCAGCTTAAAACTTAATTACCTCAAACTCGTCCCAGTACCAACAAAAGGGCTTTGACCTAAAAACGTTAACACCACTTCACTCTCTCAACAGATGCTACCCGACTGCTGAGAGCCATTTGATAGCTCTCATGAAATACCCTGGCAGTCCAATCCTTTGGTTCTGAATGAGTTGCACAACTGAAGACAACTGAGATTTTCTCAAACTTTAAAAAAACTTTCCACTACCCTCTTGCGCTCAGATGAGTGTTTGACAAGTTCTCATTTGTGCTGTGGGTGAGAGGTGTGGGAGAAGTCGCTGGGTGTTTAAAAGAAAAAAATGGAGCTGAAAAACAATGCAAGACTTTTACAATAACAAAGCAGTAAGTGATGCACAGCAAAATCTCCAGGAGTTGTCAAAAGTATATATATAAAAACATCGCAATGACACAGAAAATGCATTAGAAGGAAAAGCAGCAGGATTATGGAAATCAAATGCTGTGTCTGACAACAGCAAGGGCTGAGAGCATTTGATATGAGCCAAATTATCTCATGTCAACCCACAGTCTTCTTTGAGGATAAACCTTAGACTTCAGAGTAGTGCGGTGCGTGGATCCCATCTGCTGAAACCTCCTACACAATATGACGAGCAACCTGTATATCTGTTCAGAAAAATGTTCTGCAAGACTTTGATGCCAACAGAAGTTGGAGGGCAGTGCAGAGGAACCGGCGGTGCATGGCAACTTCAGAACTAATGTGAAGGTGCACCACGTTTACTTCGATGGACTATGTGCATTGAAAGTACATGTAGTGATCGATCGCCCGGGGGCCAAATGGATAAATGGTCTTGTGCACTGCTAATGATGCTCCTGCTTCCTTTTACAGAGCAATGTGAAGGCAGTGCTCTGTCGATGATGAAAGGGGGAGCACCGCACATCATGCGCTGACGATCACCACCCACACGTGAACCACACGCAAACATAAGTAGAAGCACGCAAGAATGAGATTGTGCATTGCAGGGGTTAATGCAGTTACGTTAATGACCCTCACTCCGAAGTCAATGCAAGTACTGTTGGAATTGCATATGTTGTTAAAACAGGTGGGGGGAGTGAAAGCTGATGTTTGTGGCTGTGGGTTTGAAGAGAGGTTGTTTATGCGAGAGGAGACAAGAGCAGGATAGACTGAGGTTCATCTGAATTATTGCAGAAAGGCACTGGCTCAAATACCCATCCCATTTTCCCTTAAAATTAAATTACTGAAGCATAAGGCCGAAGAAGTGGCAAGCATTTGACATTCATGGAGGTGAGTGGGCAACGAGAAACAGTGACTTGGTTGGCATTCACACCAGTGACAATTCTTTGCTGTCACATCTTCTGAAAAAATGATCCCTTAGCTTCTCTCATTCTTGGCTGATTGGCACCATATATGGTGCAGAAACAAGGAACTGCAAATACTGGTTTACAAACTAAAAAGACACAAGGTGCTGGAGTAACTCAGCAGGTCAGGTGGCATCTCGGGAGAACATGGATAGGTAACGTTTCGGGTCGGGGGTCCTGAGGCAGGTCGTGTCCGATCGTTGAGTTACTCCAGCACTTTGTTGTTGTCAGGCTATTGAATCACCCTCTGACCAGCGACAGGGCGGCCCTCACCTCCCGTCCACCCCATTGGAGACCTTTGAACTATCTTAAGTTTAAAGGAGATGTGCAGGGCAACATTTTTTACACAGACGGTGGAACGTACCGCCAGGAGTGGCGATGGAAGCAGTTACAATGGTGATATTTAAGAGGTGTTTAGATAGGCACACGGATAACCAGGGAATGAAGGGATATGGATCATGTACAGGAAGAGGAGATTAGTTCAACTTGGCATCTTGTTCGGCACGGACATTATGGGATGAAGAGCTTGTTCCTGTGCTGTGCGATACTGCACTATGTTCTGTTTGTTCTACGAGTGTGATTATGGCACCCAGCTTGGTTTCAGAATGTGCTTAAGTTCTTCCCTCCCCATCCATCCACAGAATTTCCAGTACTCTTCCTTCGATAGAATGACAACTTATTATCTGCCTCAGCAGGAATACAAGACTTCAAAACAGTTAATCTAAAAGACTAACTTGTATAATACCACACTCCCCCAGAACTGTGTTAAAAGACTAGCTTGTACAATGCAACACTCCCCCAGCCTGTCAAGGGCACTCAAGAATCACCGTGCCTTGAATTTCCATTTTGAACAGTTACATGTACTGGCAGTTGAGAGACCCTGCCACTTGATCTGTTGATCAGGCAGACACTCACAAATATTATACGTGGTGGAGTAAATGTGAGGTTTTTTTGCACACCAGTTTCCAGTTTGCAAATTTAAATGGATCCTTGTATAACACCTTAATTATCTACACCGAGTAGACAGCCCATCACTTTTTTTCAACCTTGCCACAGATAATCTGCTTACTATTTGAGCATAGAAGTTGGGAGGTCATGTTGCAGTTATATAAGACATTGGTGAGGCCACGTTTTGAGTATTGTGTTCAGTTTTGGTCACCATGTTACAGGAAAGATGTTGTCAAGCTGAAAAGAGTGCAGAGAAGTTTTGGATGTTGCCAGGACTTGAAGGCGTGAGCTACAGGGAGAGGTTGAGTAGGCTAGGACTTTATTCCTTGGAGCGCAGGAGGAAGAGGGGTGATCTTATATGGGTGTACAAAGTCATGAGAGGAATAGATTGGGTAAACGCACAGTCTTTTGCCCAGAGTGGGAGAATCGAGAACCAGAGGACATAGGTTTAAGGTGAGGGGTGATTTGCATGCTATCCAATCAAATCAGATAATGCTGTACATAAATACAATCAAGCCATACTCTAGGACATTTTAACTCTCCTTCTCAATCCCATAATGAGCTTTCTGTCCTGGGCCTCCTCCACTGTCAAATTGAGGTCACACGCTAATTGGTAGAACAGCACTTCATCGTTCGGTAGGTCAGCTTACAACCCAGTGGTATGAACATTGATTTCTCTAATTTCAAGTAACTCCTGCATCCATTCCCACCTCCCGCCCTTCTTTCTCTTCCCCTCTCCCCCACTTTAGTCATCCTACCAGTTACAGTGTGTGCATCATTGTATCCCTCTCATTAGCACAAGTCCCCCAGCCCACCTTGAATCATTATGGACTCCATCCTTCCTGAAGTAGACACGAAATGCTGGAGTAACTCAGTGAGTCAGGCAGCATCTCAGGGGAGAAGGAATGGGTGACATTTCGGATCAAGCCCCTTCTTCAGACTGATGTCAAGGGAGGGAGCGGGACAAAGATAGGATGTAGTAGAAGACAGTGGGAGAACTGGGAAGGAGGAGTTGAAAGAGAGGGACAGAGGAACTATCTGAAGTTAGAGAAGTCTGTTCATACCGCTGGGGTGCAAACTGCCCAAGCGAAATATGAGATGCTGTTCCTCCAATTTGCGGTGGGCCTCACTATGACAATGGAGGAGGCCCATGACAGAAAGGTCAGACTGGGAGTGGGAGGGGGAGTTGAAGTGCTGAGCCACCGGGAGATCAGGTTGGTTAAGGCGGACTGAACGAAGGTGTTGAGCGAAACGATCCCTGAGCCTGCGTTTGGTCTCACCGATGTAGAGAAGTTGACATCTGGAACAGCGGATACAATAGATGAGGTTGGAGGAGGTGCAGGTGAACCTGGAAAGACTGTTTGGGTCCTTGGATGGAGTCGAGGGGGGAGGTAAAGGGACAGGTGTTCCATCTCCTGCGGTTGCCGGGGAAAGTACCTGGGAAGGGGGTGGTTTGGGTAGGAAGGGACGAATGGACCAGGGAGTTACGGAGGGAACAGTCTCTGCAGAAAGCAGAAATGGGTGGGGATGGGAAGATGTGGCCAGTAGTGGGATCCCGTTGGAGGTGACGGAAATGTTGGAGGATAATTTGTTGGATACGCTGGCTGATGGGGTGGAAGGTGAGGACAAGGGGGATTCTGTCCTTGTTACGAATGGGGGGAGGGGGAGCAAGAGCGGAGCTGCAGGATACAGTGGAGGCCCTAGTGAGAGCCTCATCTATAATGGAAGAGTGGAACCCCCGTTTCCTAAAGGATGAGGACATCTCATGCCCTAGTGTGAAACACCTCATCCTGGGCGCAGATGCGGCGTAGACGGAGGAATTGGTTGTAGGGGATAGTTTTTACAGGAAACGGGGTGGGAAGAAGTGTAGTCAAGATAGCTATGGGAGTAGTAGGTTTGTAGTAGATGTCGGTCACTAGTCTGTTTCCTGTGATGGAGATGGTGAGATCCAGAAAAGGTAGGGAGATGTCGGAGATGGTCCACGTGTATTTAAGAGCAGGATGGAAATTAGTGGTGAAATTGCAGGATGGAAATTAGTGGTGAAATTAGCATGGAAATCCCTGAGGTCATCTTTGCCGGCCTTGATTTGTTCTGACCTTTTCTCGCTTCCAGTTCTCTTCCACCCACATCTATCTTTCAGTCTGAAGAAGGGTTCCAGCCCAAAACATCACCTATTTCTTTTCCCCAGATATGCTGCCTGACCAGCTGAGTTACTCCAGCATTATGTGCCTCTCCTCTAGTACCGCAGGTAGATCAATGGCAAAAAGTGCAGAATGCAGAATATAGTTCTCAGCTTTGTAGCGCACCAGTTCTAGAGACAAGATCCAATGTCCACAATGGGGTAGAAGTGAATCGGACGGTACCCTAACCTATGGATGGACCATTCAGAAGCCTGATAACAGAGGGGAAGAAGTTGTTCCTGAGTCTGGTGGTGTGTGCTTTTAAGCTTCTGCATCTTCTGACCGATGGGAGCGGGAAGAAGGAGGAATGGCTAGAGTGGGACAAGTCGTTGATTAAGTTGGCTGTTTTTCCAAGGCAGCATGAAGGCACTGATGGAGAATGTGGTCTGTGCGATGGACTGGGCAATATCCACAACTCTGCATTTTCTTGCGGACTTGAGCAGAGCTGTTCCCAAACCAAACTGCGATGCATCCCGACAGTTTGCTTTGTATGGTACATCTGTAGAAATTTGTAAGATTCATTGGAGACGTGCAAGATTTCCTGAGTGTCCAGAGGAAGTCGAGGCATTGACGTGCCTTCTTGGCTGTTGCTTCAGTGCTTGGTTCAAGACAGGTTGTTGATAATATTGACTCCAAGGAACTTGGAGTTCTCAGCCATTTCCACTTTGGCAATGATGGCATATATTCCCCCATCCTTCCTGAACTCAATAACTTACTCCTTCGACTTGCTGACACTGAGGAAGTGGTTGTTGTCCTGCAGCGTGTTACTAAGTTCTCTATCTCCTTCCTGTACACCATCTTGTCATTGTTTGTGGTTCCTCCCACCACGGTGGTGCCACCTGCAAACTTGGGGTTACAGCTGAATGTGACTGCACAGACGTGAGTGTATAGGGTATATACAATCTTGTACTCCTCCATGAAAGGCAGTGCCCTCCACCTTGGTAACATCACCTACCTTTTGAAACAAAGAAATGCGAATGCTAATTTACCAAACAAAAAAAGACACAAAGTGTTGGAGTAACTCCGTGGGTCAGGCAGCATCTCTGGAGAAAATAGATAAATGACATTTTGGGTCACGACCTTTCTTCAGACTGATTGAAGTAGGAAGAGTGGGGGAAATGAAAACAGGAAGTGAACAAAAGCAGGACAGGTCAGGGTCGACAATAGATGACCTCAGTTGAGGAGGATCCTAGATAGGCAGCTTGTTAGATAGACACAGGTGATGATATTGACTCCAAGGAACTTGAAGTTCTCAACCAAGTTCTCAACCATGAGAATGATCAGCCATGATCACATTGAATGGCGGTGCTGGCTCGAAGGGCCGAATGGCCTCCACCTGCATCTATTGTCTATTGTCATTTCCACTCTGGAGTAACTCAGCGGGTCAGGCAGCATCGCTGGAAAACATGGATGGATGATGTTTTGCGTCGAGACCCTTCTTCAGACGGGTCTAAGAAGGATCCCAAGCTGAAACATAACTGATCCATGTTTTCCAGAGTTGCTGCCTGTCCCGCTGAGTTACTCTGGCACTTTGTGTGTGTTTTTTTCCACCTACCACTTAGTTGGTTCAGTTCATCTGTTACCCACAGACCCAACTATTCGGTTGTTCTGCTCACCTTCCTCACTTCTCCCACCTTTACAGGGCACCAGGATGTGAGGATTTACTTTAGCCTTCAGATGCAGCGCGGAAACAGGCCCTTCGGCCCACTGAATCCATGCCGACCAGCGATCATCCCGCACACTAGCACTATCCTACACACTAGAGACAATTTACAATTTTATTAAGGCCAATTATCTTGCAAACCTGCACGTCTTTGGAGTGTGGGAGGAAACGCACGTGGTCACAGGGAGAACGTACAGACTGAGTACAGATAGCACCCGCAGTCAGATTCAAACCCGGGTCTCTGGTTCTGTAAGGCAGCAACTCTACCAGAGTCCACTGTGCTGCCCAACACACAATGCTGCAGTAACTCAGCAGGTCAGGAGGAAATGGATCAGTGATACTTTATAGTCACATTCACTGAGGTACAGTGAATTTTCTTTGCACACAGTTTAGTACAAGTATTACTATACATAAGCACATCTTATTAAGGAGGAAAGAAAATAAGACTTTATTGCCTTCCATCACAGTGAGGAATGTGGGGGAGCCGCTGTGTTGGATGTTTATGTTAACTTTTATGTAGTTGTGTGCCTTGTTGCTTTTTTTTTTCTGGTATGACTATGATAAATCAAATTTCACCGTACATTAAATGGTACACGTGACAATAAAAGACCGTTGGACCATTGAACCATTGATATTAGGACAGGCACCATTTCAGGTCAGAACTGTTCTTCACACCCACCTTTACAGAAATTAGCACAACCTAAAATGTGACCCCATGTACTACCCCCAGAACAACTCCTTTTCTTGCAACGAGCCATCAATTCCAGGGTCTCATTCCTCTCAAGTAATCCCATAGCTAGTGCAGAACACAACGTGCTGAGGAACTCGACGGGTCAGGCAGCATCTGTGGAGAGGGGATCTCATTGAAACCTACTGGATAATGAAAGGCCTGGATAGAGTGGACATAGAATATAGTAAAGGCAGAATCTAGAACCAGAGGGCACTGCCTCAGAATAAAAGGACGTACTTTCAGGGTGGATATGAGGAGGAATTTCATTAATCAGAGGGTGGTAAATCTGTGGCATTCATCACCATAGATGGCAGTGGAGGCCAAGTCATTAGGTATTTTTAAAGAGGAGAGTGATAGGTTCTTGATTTGTAAAGATGTCAAAGGCTCTGGGGAGAAGACAAGAGAATGGGGTTGAGAGGGAAATATAGATCAGCCACGATCGGATATTGGAGTAGACTCGATGGGCTGAATGGGCTAATTCTGCTACGTGTTGTGGTTATGGTATTATGGTATTATGGTATCAACAGGCGATATTTCAGATCGGGACCCTTCTTCATACTCTTACCTCTCCTACCTACCTAACCTCATACCTACCTTGAGCCCATCCCCATTTCAAGTCTTCAACATTGACATCCATCCTGCATCTAATAGAAGGGACTCCACGTGAAAGGTTACCTATTCCTTTTTCTCCAGAGATGCTGCCTGACCCGCTGAGTTACTCCACCACTTTGTGTCTATCTTCCCTGAAGGGGATCCTTCCCTCCTCCTTCCCACCTCTCCTCTCCCTTAAAAACCCACCTCTTTCCCAAGTGTCTTTCGGGGGTTCCCCCATAGCACAGGTGTTGAGCCGGCCTTTAGGCTGGTGTGAATTCCCATCTGTGAATCATAGTGGGACACGTTAAATGAGTGATATAAATTCAAGTTCGGTTGCGGTATGTTTTGTTTTCATTAAAAATATATATATATATTATTTCACGTTAACACCATGCAATCCGTTCTTTACTGCTCGGTAGCTAAAACAGCAGTTGGGTTTTTTTTGGTCCCTCTCGTTCTCCCTCTCGGAGCTAGCCTGGGAGAGTGGTTAATTTACGACTCGTGGATGAGCTGGTATAAATAATAACCAGTGATGTACGACCGCACCGTATTAACGCTGATTAAAGAATCGTCCACTGCAGGGGCTGTAAAAGAACTGGCACCAGTAGATATTTCATATCACAACACACACACCAACACACACCAACACACACACTCCACACACACACACACACACACACAATCTCACACTCACAGAATCAGGATCGTGAGATGCAACAAAAATAATGCAACTTTTCCTCCCCCCCCCCCCCCGAAGAGGAGCACCTCCCCTCTAGTTTCGACTGTGCACGTGGCTGTTGAGAAACTGAGCTCGCCGCACCTCCCGTGAACAAGGCTGAGTCGGTGGAGGGACTTGAACCATTACATAATTGTCAGATGTGTTTCCACGCGAAAAGCAAAATCGGTTGAAACGTTCCGGGTGACAAGAGAGACCCACTGGCGCTTGCAGTTTGTGCCTCGCTCGGGGCTCGGGGCAACGTGTTTTTTTTGTTTTTTTTGTTGCTGGGGGAATGATCTAAGTGAGCAGGCTTTCCTCGTGAAGCCGGAGCCCCTTTCTCTCTCCGCATCAGTGATGATAGCGACACACCAGAAGGTGATCACTAAATCCAGCATCCCGGTGAGCAAAATTGTACGTATCGTTCCCAGAAGGTAATTCTCTTTAATCACCCTTCCTCTTTCTTGGGTGAGAGTCAACTTTGAACGGATTTGATTTCGGGACCTCATTTATTTATTTATTTTTTGTTGCTAACGTGGGCGAAAGTTGGATACTCTCGATCCTTGGTCTGGAAGCCATCTCTATATACACGCGGGCGAAACTCTCGGCGATCTCTTGCGTTTTACATGAGGGAACGGCCGTGTTCTCCCTCCAATTCTAGTGTTTCGGGGAGTAGAGAAGGCTTGACCTGTTCACAGAATGTTTTGTTTTGGGGAGAAGGGTTACTGATTGTGGATGATCAGCCATGATCACAATGAATGGCGGTACTGGCTCGAAGGGCCAAATGGCCTTCTCATGCACCTATGTTTCTATGTTTTCTGGTGAAAGACTATCTTGAGGTTATGTGTATGTGTGTGTGCATGCCTAAAAGATGGGGCAATCGAGTGGACTCGGAGAATAGTACTAAATACTAACCCTACAGGACCGGCCGGAAGATGGTACCCATTGGCACATGAGCGCCCAGAGATGAGCGCCTTGGAGGTGGGATATGGATTTAAATGGGCTGCGGAGGTCCCGTAGGGCAGGGGGGTGAATGGAGACCATGGTCACACCATGAACGTGTCCGCGTCTCGCGTTTTGTGCGATGTTGCGTTGGAATGTTGTGGCAATTAGAAAAACCAATTTGCTCCGTTGACCTGGTGTTTGTGACATGCGTGTGAACAGGGCAAACAAGCGTTCCCCTCCGTGCCCAATTGTAAGAGTTGTTTCTGGGGCAGTCAGGATCTGAAATTGTAAGTGGAAATTCCAATAGTTATTTCAATGCCAAATCATGTATGGAAAAGCAGAGAGACTTTGAAGATTGACAATGGACATGGTCCGCGATATGCATATGGACATCGCCTCGGGTTTATTGGTGCAAATAACATTCTTCTAGCCATAACAAATAAGATCACAAGTGGTAGGTGCAGAATTAGGCCATTCGGCCCATCAAGTCTACTCCGCCATTCAATCATTGCTGATATATCTCTCCCTCCTTACCCCATTCTCCTGCCTTCTCTCTATAACCTCTGACACCCGCACTAAACGAATAGACATGATGTATTTTATTTTAGAAATATCCAGCAATAACAGAAACCAGAAAGAACTAGAGTTTATACTTTGACACCTTAATTCCAGTGCCAAAGGTTGTTTGGCAGTAATTGAAAATTACTTAGTCACTACAGATCTACGTGTTATAACATTTTAAAAAACAGCTTTAGTTATTTGCAGCAAAACATAAACTGCAGATGGAACTCAACGGGTCGGACAGCATCTGTGGAGGGAAATGGACAGAAGGCGTTTCGGGTCGGGGCCCGACTCTTGTTATATGTTCTTCTTAAGATAGAACAAAACGCTGCAGTAAAGCAGCGGGTCGGACAGCATCTCTGGAGAAAAGGAATAATCTTTTTTCTAATCCTTTTCTCCGGAGATGCTATGTGTTCAGCTGAGGTGGAATAGTGAATAGTGTGAAAGAACAAACATTGTTTGGGATATTGGACACGCAAGGAACTGCAGATGCTGGAATTTTGAATCAAATACACATTGTTGTAGAGTCATACTGCGCTGAAACAGGCCATTTGGCCCAATTTGCGCACACCAACCAACATCTACACTAGTCCCACCTGCCCACAAAATGTTGGAGTAACTCAGCGGGTCAGTCAGCATCTGCTGAGGGAATGGCCAGGCGACAACATGTTTTGCTTTCAGGTGACAGATAGGACTCTTCTTCGGACTGATTGTAGTTGGAGTATTGGCATTTCCACCAATAGGTTCAGTCCCGCACCCAACTAGCAGTAGGAATAAACGGGTCCTTTTCGGAATGGCAGGTAGTGACTAGTGGGGTACCGCAAGGCTCAGTGCTGGGACCCCAGTTATTTACAGTGTATATTAATGATTTGGACGAGGGAATTGAATGCAACATCTCTAAGTTTGCGGATGACACGAAGCTGGGTGGCAGTGCTAGCTGCGAGGAGGATGCTAGGAGGCTGCAGAGTGACTTGGATAGATTAGGCGAGTGGGCAAATGCATGGCAGATGCAATATAATGTGGATAAATGTGAGGTTATCCACTTTGGCGGCAAGAACAGGAAAGCAGAGTATTACCTGAATGGTGACCGATTAGGAGAAGGGGAGATGCAACGTGACCTGGGTGCCATGGTGCACCAGTCATTGAAAGCAAGCGTGCAGGTGCAGCAGGCAGTGAAGAAAACGAATGGTATGTTGGCATTCATAGCAAGAGGATTTGAGTTTAGGAGCAGGGAGGTTCTACTGCAGTTGTACAGGGCATTGGTGAGACCGCACCTGGAGTATTGTGTGCAGTTTTGGTCTCCTAATCTGAGGAAAGACGTTCTTGCCTTAGAGGGAGTACAGAGAAGGTTCACCAGATTGATCCCTGGGATGGCGGGACTTTCATATGAAGAAAGACTGGATAGACTATCATATCATATATCTACAGCCGGAAACAGGCCTTTTCGGCCCTCCAAGTCCGTGCCGCCTAGGCTTGTACTCGCTGGAATTTAGAAGACTGAGGGGGGATCTAAGGGTTTGGAGAGGCTAGATGCGGGAAGATTGTTCCCGATGTTGGGGGAGTCCAGAACCAGGGGTCACAGCTTAAGGATAAGGGGGAAGTCTTTTAGGACCGAGATGAGAAAACATTTTTTCACACAGAGTGGTGAGTCTGTGGAATTTTCTGCCACAGAAGGTAGTTGAGGCCAGTTCATTGGCTATATTTAAAGGGAGTTAGATGTGGTCCTTGTGGCTAAAGCGATCAGGGGGTATGGAGAGAAGGCAGGTACAGGTTACTGAGCTGGATGATCAGCCATGTTCATATTGAATGGCGGTGCAGGCTCGAAGGGCCGAATGGCCTACTCCTGCACCTATTTTCTACGTTTAGCAGGGATTGCGTTACTTCCCACTGGGGCCGAAACCCTTCAATCCAAGTTTACAAATCCATGGAAGGGTCCAGACTCATCCGAAACGCCGCCTGTCTATTCGCTCCACACATGGTGCATACATGGCCCGCTGAGATCCTCCAGCACGTTGTATTTTGCTTGCAAATGAAAGGCAACGATAGCATCACACGACGAAGAATGAAACCATTCTGTCCCTTGCATCCGTGCTCTGCAAGGCGGCACAATGTTGCAGCTGGGAGAGTTGCTGCCTCAGAACCGCTGAGACCCAGATTGGATCCTGACCTCAGATGGTCTGTATTGAGTTTGCACGTTCTCCCTGTGACCGTGTGGGTTTCCTCCGGTTGTTCCGGTTTCCTGCAGGTCAGTTGATTAATTGACCCCTGAAAACCAAAAAGAATGTCCCTTGTGTGAAGGGAGTGGACGCGAAATGGGATAACATAGAACTCGTGTGCACGGGTGATCAATGGTTTGCGTGAGCTTGTACCATTATGTATCTCTGAACTAAACAACACATGTAGGTCAAGAATTGAAGAAGGTGTTTCTCCATTACTTCGCCAAATACAATTAAGTTTGCACCATATGTGGTCCAAAGATACAAATGGCTGGAGCAACTCAGCAGGTCAGGCCGAAGGGATTGTTTCCAAACTAAACAAACGGAAACTATTAATTTCGATGCCTTTACCCAATTTTGCTTAGAAAATCGGTACCTCTTTTGCTTTGAACCCCAACCAACCAAAGCACAACCCCCATTCCCTCAATTCCTTGAATCCCACTCCTTAAATCCCCACTCGTTTGCCAATTTAGCTTCGAATTATTTTTTGAGGTTGCTACTTTGTGCATTTAGAAACGTGCTGCCATTAAAATGCCATTAAAATACTCCAAAGACGTACAGGTATGTAGGTTAATTGGCTGGGTAAATGTAAAAATTGTCCCTAGTGGGTGTAGGATAGTGTTAATGTGCGGGGATCACTGGGCGGCACGGACTTGGAGGGCCGAAAAGGCCTGTTTCCGGCTGTATATATATGATGATGATGATGATGATGAAAATGCTGGAGTATTGAGCTATCTGTTAGCTCTATTGGTATTGCCAACTGCATTGGGAAGCTTAAGGTGAGGAAGTGTTTTTTTTTGTGAGGTAAATGTTTTAAACTTCACACCCAACGTTAAAATGGGCAGTGGGCAGTTTCTGCATTTTGAGATTCACTCCAGCGAGCAGGTGGGACTAGTTTTATGTCCGAAAACAACACTTACCCATAAACAACATGTGTTCAAACGGAACGGGGTTGTGGGGCTGGGAGTTTGCTTTCTTCAGAACTCCCCCCTGGCCGTTGATTGAGGTTGAGCGATGCTTTCCGCGCCGAGGTAAATCAGTGGCTGCCGTTTTTAAATCAGCTCATCTGAAGGGAGAGACCTCCTGAGTCTGTGAGGGGGGATCACAGTCTCTCACCGGTATCAAGATAGCCCCGACAGTCTTTGTACATTCGGGAGTACAGCGGACTTCTGCCTTCCCCATGCCGTGAATGAAGAGATTCCACGCAAGACCGTTTAATTTATCAACAGCACACCGGGGGGAAAACTACACACAGCCCAGATGCCCTGCTATCGTTAATTACTAGGGAGATGGAAGGGGATCTGGGGGGGAATTATTCAACGCAAAACACCAGCAGTTCATTCTCAACGATTTGGTTTTAAGCAATAATTGGGAGATACTGTATATAGATTTGTCCATTCGCACCATGCCGTGTGTACGGCCGCTTTCATGGGCAATTGCTTTCTATATTGTGAGTTGAAATACATTTTTGAATGACTCCTTCCCAATGGGGTCGGTTTACGCCGTGAAATACTCACCACCTTTTGGATTCGCGCTATATATTGCGACGTTTACTGAGATCTTTCACCTTCGATGGGATTATTAGGCAGTAGGATTATTAGTGGGATTTTTAGATGGCTAAAATCTGCTTGGTTTATTCCAAGAACACTTGACGTGAGGAACTGCAGATGCTTATTTACCCCAAAAAAAGACACAAACTCCTGGAGTAACTCAGCGGATCAGACAGGATTTCTGGAGAACACGGATAGGGGTTTAGTTTAGAGATTTATAAGAAAAACAAGACACTCGGGGTGGTGGGTACATGGAACGAGCTGCCAGAGGGGGTAGTTGAGGCATGTACTGTAACAAAATGTGAAGGAAGTTAAATGGGGACATGGATTGGAAAGGTTTAGAGGGATATGGGCCAAACATAGGCAGGTGGGACTAGAGTAGATGGGGCACCTTGGTCGGCATGGGCAACATAGAAACAGTACAGCACAGGAACGGGCTCTTTGGCCCACAATATCTGTGCCGAGCATCACGCTTCGCTGAACTGATCGGATATGCCTGCAAGTGATCCATATCCCTCCAAATCTGTGAAATGGCGCTAAAACCTGGCGACTCTTGCCTATAGGCTCAGTGGGCTGTTTCTATTGCAGTTATATATGGCAATAATCTTACTGATCTGGAAACAAAAGGCCATTGAAAAGCTTCGAAAAGCAGTTGAGCCGAAGGGCCTGTTTCCATATTGTATGACTCGATGACAAAGTGCTGGAGTAACTCAGCGGGCAGGCAGCATCTCTGGAGAACATGGACAGGCTTGATTTACGGTAGTTATTTTCTCTCTCCCTTTTTCTCGACATGGAAATAACACATCAATTGTCCTTATTGAGTTCAGTGGATCCCCGTTGGGATGGACCTCGACTGTTATTGCCGCCAATAGCCAATCTTTCGCGGGATTAAAGATAGTCGCTTGGGGCACGCGTGCGATATTGCGCTCTCGGGTCGAAAGGGTCATGTAATCTCCAGCAGTGCCTTCTGCGGTGGGGAAACAAGCAAGAAGCCTTTAGAAACAGTAGCGTGGAAACGGACGGAGGTCCCCCAGGGCTGGGGAGAAGGTGTAGGTAGGACTATCGAGTGGCAGGTGCGACGTTGGCAGAGGTCAGAGGGACATGAACCAAGCAAGGCAGGACCCCCAGTAAATGAAAATTAACGGAAAATAAACTGCAGAACCTGGGAATATACATAGAACATAGAACAGTACAGCAAAGGAACAGGGCATTCGGCCCATAATGTCCATACCCAATATAATGCCAAGTTCATCTCCTCTGCCTGCACATGATGTATTCCCTGCATATATTCCTGCCTATCCAAAAGCCTCTTAACGACAGATGATAATTTTGTATCTGCCTCCACCATCATCCCTGACTGTGTATTCAAGGCACCCACCCAATGGCCGGCACAGTAGCGCAACAGTCGAGTTGCTGCCTTCCATTGCCAGAGACCCGGGTTCAATCCTGACTACAGGTGCTGTCTGCATGGAGTTTGTACGTTCTCCCTGTGACCACATGGGTTTTCTCTGGGTGCCCCGGTTTCCTCCCACATTCAAAAGACCTGCAGGTTAATTGGCCTCTGTAAATTGTCCAATTATCGTGCAGGATAAAACATGTGGGATAAAACTAGCGTGCGGGTGATCTTTGGTTGGTGCTGATTCGGTGTGCCAAAGGGCTTGTTTCCCCTACTGTATGTCTAAGCTAAACTAATCTAAACTAAACCACCACTGTGTGAAAAAAAAACTTGCCTCGCACATCTCATTTAATCTTTGCCCCTACAACTCAACACACGGGCAAATCTGAAAATGTTGGGAACACTTAACAATTCAGATGCACCTGTGGCAAGACTACTGTTGATTTATTAAGAGGTTTTCAGGAAAATGCATGAAGATAAACGTTATTGTCCATAAAATATAGGAGCCAAGAAATGAGAAGGGACCCAACCCAAAACATTACCTACCCACGTTCTCCAGAGGTGTTGTCTGGCCTGCTGAGTTACTCCAGCACTTTGTGTCCTTTTTTTTGTAAACCAGCATCTACAGGTCCTTGTTTCTACATTTAATCCAATGTATTTTCTGACAAGTATTTATTCATTCACGTTTCTGGATTTTGCTGGCAAGACCAGCGTTTATTGACCATCCCTAATTGGCCCTTGAGAAGATAATGTCCTTGTGAAGCCACCTTCTTGAACCAGTGGCATATTTTCTTTTCTGAGTGCTGGAGGAACTCAGTGGGACAGGCAGCATCTGTGGAGAGAAATACACAGGCAGTGTTCCGGGTTGAGATCATTCAGTCTGAAGAAGGGTCCTGACCTGCAACGTTATGTGTCCATTTCCCTCTACAGATGCTGCCTGACCCATTGAGTTCCTCCAGCAATTTGCTTTTTGCTCAGGATTCCAGCATCTGCAGTTTTCTGCATTGCAGTTGTCTCTGGATGGATACCAGTGTTGTAACTACTGAAAGAGCTTGGCTTGAACAGTACAGGTCACAGCACAGCAGTTAGAATGTTGTGTGGTCAATGGTTCAATGGTTTCTTTATTATCACATGTACCAAGGTACAGTGATATTAATTTTTATTTTGTGCATGCAGCTCAGCAATACTAACCCCGTAGGTGAGCACAATCCCCCAGTGAATGCAGAATGTTCAGAACAGCCCACAGAGTGGAGTGGAGTGAAGGAGGTGCCATGTTGACACCATTTTACAGTTCCAGCTACAGCAGGCCACAAAGGTCCATGCAGCGGTCACCTCTAAGCTGTATGACTCATGACCCTCCTCGCACGGCACATGTTTTAGATAGGCACATGGCAGTGCAGGGAATAGAGGGATATGGATCATGTCTATGGATCCTATGGATTATGTACAGGCAGATGAAATCAGTTCATCACAGTGGGGATCCACTGAACTCAATATGGACAATTGATGCGTTATTTGCATGTCGAGAAAGAGAGAGAGAGAATTTAACTACCATAAGTCAGCACATTGGTACAGCGGCAGAGTTGCTGCATTATACAGTGCCGGAGGCCCGGGATTGATCCTGACTACGGGTGCTGTCTGCACAGAGTTTGTACGTTCTCTCCGTGACATGTGTGGGTTTTCTCCGGGATCCCTGGTGTCCTCCCACACTCCAATGACGTAAAGGTTTGTAGGTTAATTGGCTTGGTAAAATTATAAATTGTCCCCAGTGTGTGTAGGATAATGTTAGTGTATGGGGATCGCTGGTCGACGCAGACTCGGTGGGCCAAAGAGCCGTTCCTGTGCTGTACCATACATCGTTCCATACATTTTAATTCTCCATCACTGTTTGCAGCTGAACGTGGTAGCAGTGAAAAGCCTTTAGCTGCACATCTATTGGTTATGTGTTCACTAAGCTCTGTCTATTGAATATAGACACAAAATGCCGGAGTAACTCAGCGGGTCAGGCAGCATCCCTGGAGAAAAGGAATAGGTGACATTTTGGGTTGAGTCCCTTCTTCGGACTGAGTCAGGTGAGAGGAAAACTAGAGGTATGATGAGTTACAAAGAACAAACGAATGAAAGGTAATTCAAAAGGACAAATCAAAGCCAGCAACGATGATCAAGGAAAGGTGGAGCCCACAATGGTCCATTGTTGGCTGTAGAGAAGGTGACAGCGAGTAAAACCAACGAGTGAAATTCGGCAGGACGACAGTGAAACTAGTAGGACGACTGGTGTGGGGGAGGGGCAGAGAGAGAGGGCTAACATTATCCTTCACACACTAGGGACAATTTACAATTTTACCAAGCCAATTAACCTACAAACCTGTACATTGTTGGAGTGTGGGGGGAAACCAGGGATCCCGGAAAAAACCCACGCATGTCACGGGGAGAACGTCCAAACTCCGTACAGACAGCGCCCAAGGTCAGGATCGAACCCGGGTCTCTGGCGCTGTAAATCAGCAGCAACTCTACTGCTGCACCAACGTGCTGACATGGTAGTTATATTCTCGCTCTCTCTTTCTAAACATGCAAATAAGACATCAATTGTCCATATTGAGTCCAGTGGATGCAAGAGGTCACCACATTCTGTCTAGAGAATGCTGTTTCTGCTGTTGAGCATAAACCTGAAAGATCCACCAGGTTTACCCGAGCTTGGCAGGTTGCAACATGTGTGCGAGGGAGCCCAAGTACTGCTGGCAGTATTAATATTCATTTAATGACTTGCTTTGGAATTTATTGACAATGTTTAACACAGTTGGAGGAAGGGAGAAAATTGGAAAACTTAATGTTGCTGACAATTACCTTGTTTGTTGCTCACGCTGCAGACTTCGATTAATCCAGGTTCAATATTTATTTATTACAGAGGTTAATATTACACGTTTTTAATTGAGTATTGATCTTCCTTCATTTGGGTGAATCTAATTTTGGTGTGAGGGAGCAGAACAAAATGTGTAGAGCATGTGTACCGGGGGGGGGGGGGGGGGGGGGGGGGGGGGGTGGATTGTTCAGACCCAAGAGATGAATGCCACTGTGATAGTGTATCATTTGCAAGTATTTATCTGGTGCCACATCAGTTACCATGCAAAGAATAAATACATTGATTTAACTGAACAGTGAAAGGCCTGGATAGCGTGGATGTGGAGAGGATGTTTCCTGTCCAGAGGATGTGGGAGAGTATAGAACCAGAGAGCACATCCTCAGAATAAAAGGATGTACCTTTAGAAAGGAGATGAGGAGGAATTTGTTTATGTAGTCAGAGGGTGGTGAATCTGTGGAGGCCAAGTCGTTGGAAATGTTAATGCGGATTTTGACAGATTCTTGATTAGTACGGGTGTCAGGGGTTATGGGGAGAAGGCAGGAGAATGGGGTTGCGAGGAAAAGATAGATCAGCCATGATTGAATGGCGGAGGAGACTTGATGGGCCGAATGGTCTAATTCTGCTCCGATAACATGAATTTATGACATCAGTGCTGAGGCAAATCGAATCGCTTTGCCAGTTGGTAGTAGAATTAAATTTGTTGTACCATTTGTGGCATGGTTTCATCAGGTTAGTTTAGTTTAGAGATACAGTGCAGAAACAAGCCCACTGAGTCTGTGCCGACCAGTGACTAGCACTATCTTACACACTAGGGACAATTTACAATCTTTCCCTAAGCCAATTAACCTACAAACCTGCACATATTTGGAGTGTGGGAGGAAACTGGAGCACTCGGGGGAAATCCAAGCAGTCAGGGAAGAACATACAAACTCCGTACAGACAGCACCCAAAGTCAGGATCAAAACTGGGTTCCTGGCTCTGTGAGGCAACATCTCTACCACTGTGCCACTGTGCTGCCCTTGTTGCTAAAGTAAATTTTAAATACCTGCTTTAAATATTTTCCATTGGCTGTCATGGTTGTTTTCAGAGGATCAAACTAAAGATGAGTTTTGAGTCATAAGACCATGAGACATAGGAGCAGAATTCGACCACTGGGCCTATCGAGTCTGCTCCACCATTTGATCATGGCTGATCTATCTTTCCCTCTCAACCCCATTCTCCTGCCTTCTCACCATAACCTTTGACGCCCTTACTAATCAAGAACCCATCAATCTCCGTTTTAAAAATATCCAATGACTTGGCCTCCACCACCATCTGTGGCAATGAATTCCACAGATTCACCACCCTCTGGTTAGTTAAATTCTTCCTCACCTTCACACGACTGGGAACATCCTCTCCATATTCATTTTATCTAGCCCTCCATTCCTCAGTAGGTTTCAATAAGATTCTCCCTCATCCTTCCAAACTCCAAGCCCAGAGCCATCAAACCTCCTCGTATATTACCCCATTACCACAGGGGCTGAGAATTTAAGCTCCATTAAATTTATTTTAAAAAATATATATATAATAATAATAATAATAATAATCCATTTATTTTATATAGCGCCTTATCACATGCTCAAAGCGCTTTACAAAAACAATTAACATAGAAACAAACAAACAAACTATCCTGACGGAAAAGCGGCGAATACTCAACGCCAGCGTCCTCTCACGTCAGGGTCCGGCAGCAGACATTAAAAAGCACAAGACACACAGATATAATTTTTTACACAAAACAGCCATCACAGTGATTGCTCTAGGCATACCCTCACTGTGATGGAAGGCAAAGTCTTATCTCCTCCTCATTCTTCTCCCGTGGTGCCACGAGGTGATCGAGGCTCCCAACTTTTTGAAGCCCCCACCGGGCGATGGAAAGTCCCAGGACCGAGCCGAGCAGGCCGATAAAAGTCCTGAGCCCCCACCGGGCGATGGAAAGTGCTGCGGCCGAGCCAAGCAGGGCGATGAAAGTCCTGAGCCCCCACCGGGCGATGTAAAGTGCTGCGGCCGGGCCACGCAGGGCGATGAAGGGCCTGCGGGCGGGTTGATCGTACCTCGCGCTTCGGGGCGGTCGAAGCTGCTACGGCTGGAGCTCCCAAAAGCCGGTCGCCAGCCAGGGACCTGCGAGCTCCCGATGTTGCGGTCTGCAGGGCCCACGGCCGAAGCCTCCGAGATGGTAAGTCCAGGCCCTGCGACCGGAGTCTTTGAGGTCGATCCCAGCTGGAGGCCGCCGACTCCACGATGTTAGGCCGTAGCGCGAACGGAGATACGACACGGTAAAGGTCGCATCTCCGTTGAGGAGGAGATTTGAAAAAAAGGTTTCCCCCAACCCCCCCACCACCCCCCTACATACACAGAATTAAAAATAAAACAAAACGTACATTTAACAACGACAATGACAAAAAAAAAACAAAAAAACGGAGAGACTGCCAGTGAGCCGCAGCTGCAGAACACAGCCACGCCTCCACATATTTATGCCCGTGAAGCTACGAGGATTGCTGTATAATACACACCTTTGCTCATATATGTACTTCAGGGAAGGAAATTGTCCATCCTTTTGAGGCATAGGTAGGGTGAATGCACACAGTCCTTTTCCCAGGGTAGAGGAATCGAGAACTAAAGGGCAGAGGTTTAAGGTGAGAAGAGAAAGATTTATTAGAAAGCTAAGGGGCAACTTTTTCAAATGGATGGTGGTGCATATATGGAATGAGCTGGTTGAAGTGGGTATAATAATAACAGTTAAAAGATAAGACACAAAATGGTGGAGTAACACAGAGGGTCAGGCAGAAACCCTGGAGAACATAGATAGATGATGTTTTAGGTTGAGACCCTATTTCGCCTATCCATGTTCTCCAGGGATGCTGCCTGACCCGCTGAGTTACTCCAACATCTTTCCATAGTAGACCAGCTTCTGCAGTTTCTTGTTTCAACAGTTAAAAGATATTTGGGCATGTACATGAATAGGATAGTTTGAGAGGGATGTAGGCCAAATGTAGGCAAATGGGAGTACCTCAGATTGGTGATACAAGGAACTGCAGAAGATGGTTTACAAAATTGGTGCATTGTTCTCCAGAACTAATGCCTGACCCTCTGAGATACTGCAGCACTTCCTGTCTTTTTTAGCTCAGATCGGTGTCTTCGACGGCATGGATAAGTTGGGCCGAAGGGCCTGCTTTCGGGCTTATGGACTCTAGGTCTTACTTTATCCGGCTGTGGAGTTGAACGCTGGCTAAGAGACTTGTGATGCATTTTACGCTTTCTTTACTTTAGTTTAGTTTGGAGATACAGCGTGGAAACAGGCCCTTTGACCCGCCAAATCCACGCCGACCAGCGACCCCCATGCACTAACACTATCCCACACACACTAGGGACAATTTACATTTATACGAAGCCAATTAGCCTACAAAGCTGTACGTCTTTGGAATGTGGGAGGAAACCGGAGCACCCGGAGAAAACCCATGCACGTCACAGGGAGAACGTACAAACTCCATACAGACAATACAAGTAGTCAGGATCAAAGACGGGTCTCTGGCGCTATGAGGCAGCAGCAATACCGCTATCCTCAGAGGTTGGGTTCATAAGTCACATTGTTTTCCCTAAATGCCCCAGAAACTGTGGTGCTGCTACAAGTAACACCCATTTTCCATGACTGCATAGTTTTAAACATCATTCCATTATCTGAGAGCACCGTTCAATTAGATTTAAAAGACAGCGTTGAAAATATACAGCTGGTCTGGCAGAATTTTAACTGGAGGAAATAGAGTTAATGCTTCAGGAGACACAAGAGATTGCAGAATCAGGAGCAAAAAAATAAGCTGCGATGAAAAGGAACTGAAGATGCTGGTTGAAATCAAAGATAGACACAAAGTGCTGGAGTAACTCAGCGGCTCAGGCAACATCTCTGGAGGAAATGGATCGGGGACTTTTCTGGACTGGATCCAATAAACTACTGGAAGAACTCAGTGCTAAGAACTCAGGACATCAAAGGTATGGGGAGAAAGGAGAATGGGGTTGAGAAGGAAAAATTGATCAGTCATGAGTGGCACAGTAGTGCAACTGTGGAATTGCCCCTTGACAGCGCCAGAGACCCGGGTTCGATCCTAACTGTGGCTGCTGTCTGTACGGTGTTTGCACGTTCTCCCTGTGACCCCTGGGTGCTACAGTTTTCCCCTACATTCCAAAGATGTATAGGCTTGTAGGTTAATTGGCTTCTGTAAATTGTACGTTTTCCCAGTGTGTAGGACAGTGCTGTGTATGGGGTGATCGCTGGTTTGCATGAACTTGGTGGGCCGAAGGGCCTGTTCCTACACTGTACTTCCAACATCTAACGTCTCAAGACCAAATGGTGGAGCCAGACTCAACAGGCCAAATGGCCCAATTCTGCTCCGATGTATTATGGTCTTCTGGTCTTGGTGGGTCAAGCAGTAGAGGCAAAAGAATGGTCGTTGATTTGGATCGAAATCCTGCATCAGAGGTCAATGCTTCAGGTGGGCAACCTTTCATCTCATATTTGTACCGAGCTGAGCCATGGTAAAACATGCCAAAGCACTTAATTCACCTCAGTCACATAGGAGGATGCTGCAACTGATGGTTAAAAGTAGGCTGAGGGATTAAAGTTTTCAGCTGCATCTTGAAGGAGGAGAGAAGGCTAATGAGATTTATCAGAGGAATTTCAGTGCCTGAGGAGTCCTAGGTCACTGCTTTACCAAACACTTGCGCTCTGTCTGCGGTGACAATCTTGAGCTCCCGGTTGGAAGCCATTTCATCTCCTCTCCCCCATTCCCACACTAGCTCAAGAGAGAGCTAGATAGAGCTCTTAAGGATAGCGGAGTCAGGGGGTATGGGGAGAAGGCAGGAACGGGGTACTGATTGAGAATGATCAGCCATGATCACATTGAATGGCGGTGCTGGCTCAAAGGGCCGAATGGCCTCCTCCTGCACCTATTGTCTATTGTCTATTGTCTATTGACCTGACCTGTCCATCCTCGGCCTTCTCCACTGCCAAGGCAAGGATAAATGCAAAACATTACATGTGTAGGAAGGAACTGCAGATGCTGCTTATACACCGAAGATAGACACAAAATGCTGGAGTAACTCTCTGGAGACAAGGAATGGGTGACATTTCGGGTCGAGACCCTTGTTCAGACGGAAGAGAATGGGGTTGAAAGACAAAGATAGATCAGCCCTGATTCAATAGAAGAGAAGACTCCATGGGCTGAATGGCCTAATTCTGCCCCTATGACTGATAACTCATGAAGCATGCCGTATGCCTTGTTTACCAGCCTATCTACTTGTGTTGGCTTTTTCAGGGAGCTATGGAATTGTATAGATGCGTACCACATACAGGCAGTGCCACAAGGTTAAAATGAATATAATTCACATGATGTCATGTTATCCAACATCACAATTCAACCATTCCTTTTCCATGTGAAGGAAATGGCTTGTGGACCCTAATTCAACCCCACTGCATGCTGGACTTGATGCTCAATTTGTGCTGATGGCAGTCCCATATTTTGAGATTGTATTCCCCTCTGAGGTTCTTCTGATTTCAAAGCGTAGGGGTGGCACTGTGGCGCAGCGGTAGAGCTGTGGCCTTACAGCGCCGGAGACCCGGGTTCGATCCTTACTATGGGTGCTGTCTGCATGGAGTATATACGTTCTCCCTGTGACCCTTTGACCGATCACTGAGCCCCGCCGACGAACACTATCCCACACGCTAGGGACAATTTCCAATTTTTGTGGGAGGAGACTGAAGCGCCCAGAGAAAACCCACGCAGGTCAAGGGGAGAACGTAAAAACTCTGTGCAGACAGCACCCGTGGTCAGGATCAGCCCCAGGTGTCTGATGCTGTGAGGCAGCAACTTTACCGCAGCGCCACCGTTGCGTTGATGAAAGGGAATCAGGCATCAGAAAGATTCACTTTTGATTCCGGCAATCGCAGATGCTGCCCGACCTGCGGAGGATCTCCGGATCATCTGATTCAGATGCAATCCCAGCGACATCCATCCCTCACATGACTTGTTTCCAACATTCCTGAGACACGCAAAAATTGACTTGGCAGATTGATTGTTGCAGCCATTGGCTGCCCTACAATAAACACTCTTTCTGCTCGAGACCAAAATTCACTGCAGGGAATTCTCTCTAATTTAATAGATGGCATTTTTGCTCACACTGCAGTCTCGTCGAAGCCAGAAATCAAACCAGGGTGAGCTAAATGCTTCATTGAACATTCCTTTTTCTGTTGACATATGCAGTCTTAACTCCACAGTTTAACCTTCCCGTTGCCACTACGGCACAGAGGCGCGGCGGTAGAGTTGCTGCCTCACAATGCCGGAGACACAGGTTCGATCCTGACTATGGGTGCTGTCCGTACGGAGTTTGTACATTCTCCCCTTGACTGTGCAGGTTTGTAGGTTAAACGGCTTCTGTAAATTGTCCCTAGTGGGTTGGATAGAACCAGTGTTCAGGTGATCGTTGGTCCGCACAGACTCGGTGGGCTGAAGGGCCATGGTTCTATGCTGTGTCTCTCAATCTAGAACCAAAAAAGCTAAACTAACAAAACCTCCCACTTAATACATTGTCTGTAGTCATTCACACTGTGCAAGCTAAAAGAAAAAGATCTCTCCCCTCTTAATTTAGTTGAGTTTGTAGATATAAGTGGGGAAACAGGCCCTTCGGCCCACCGAGTCCACAATCCCCGTACACTAGCACTATTCCACACACTAGGGACAATTTATAACTTTTACCGAAACCAATTAACCTTAAACCTGCACATCTTTGGAATGTGGGAAGAAACCGGAGCACCCGGGGAAACCCACACGGTCACGGGGAGAATGTACAAACACCATACAGACAGTACCCTTTGTCAGGATTAGACAATAGACAATAGGTGCAGGAGGAGGCCATTCGGCCCTTCGAGCCAGCACCACCATTCAATGTGATCATGGCTGATCACACTAAACCCGGGTTTGAACCCGGGTCAGTAGTGCTGTAAAGCAGCAACTCTCCTGCTGTGCCGCCCCTGTTAGACACTCTTGGCCTCTTGGTCTGTGCAGTCCCTTCACAAACTCCAGTTTCCTTTCTCCAATTATTCAAGTCACGTTGATAGTTGTAATGAAACCCAGTTCTTCTCCTCTACCTTCTGGATTATCCACCGCGCTTCGCGTTGTCTCATTTAATTTTCGACTTTAGAGGTATGGTGTTGAAGCAGGCCCTTCGGCCCACCGAGTCTACACCGACCAGCGATCACCCACACACTAACACTATCCTACACACGGAGGATCATTTACTATTTACAGCAACTAATTAACCTACAAATCTCTACATATTTGTAATGTGGATTGGAATCGGAGCACCCAGAGAAAGGTCACGGGGAGAACGTACAAACTCCGTACAGACAGCACCCGTAGTCAGGATCGAACTCAAGTTCTCTGATGCTGTAAGGCAGCAAATCAACTGCTGTGCCTCCCTTCAACATTTCTGCATTTGATTCATTTGCAGATTTTCTGCATTCGGTTCATTTGTATAACCTACTTTAATTTACTCTCTTTCTTTGATACTTCCAGTTGTAACACAGGCATCATGGGCTGAAGAACCTGGTCCTGTGCTGTATTATTCTCTTTTGTTTTATTGATTTGAAGATACAGTTTGAAAACTGGCCCTTCAACTCACCAGGCCCACGCCAACCATCCATCGCCCATTCACATTGGCTCAATGTTATCCCACTTTTGTATGCACACCAACCACACACACGGGGCAATTTACAGAGGCCATTTAGCCAAAAACCAGCACGTCTGAGATTTGCGAGGGAACCGGAGCGCCTGGAGGAAACCCACGCGGTCACAGGGAGAACGTGCAAACCCCCCACGGACAGCACTGTGTGCTATGTTCAATGTTACATGATGGTCACATCAACACCACCTTCTGTGTCATTCCTTACATTACTTCCCACGTTTGCTCTGCCAGCACCAGTACTTTGGCCGTTGAATTTAGCTGGTCATCTGCCCTGCCACAGAGCTTTCCCTCTTTCCTTCCACCCCCTCCACCCCACCCTTGTTCCACCTCTTAAAATTGGCTTTCCCTCTTACCTCTTGCAAATCCAATAAAGTCATTGATCTGATGTGTTGGCGCCGTGTCTCCCTCCAAAGGCCCAGTCAACAGATTTATAAGGCGGAGATTGATACATTCTTGATTAGTACGGGTGTCAGCCGTTGTGGGGAGAAGGCAGGAGAATGGGGTTGAAAGGGAAAGATAGATCAGCCATGATTGAATGGTGAAGCAGACTTGATGGGCCAAATGGCCTAATTCTGCTCCTTTCACTTCTGACCTTATGAACAATGATGCTGACTGACCTGCCGAGAATTTTCTGTTTTCATTTTATTTGCATGTTCACATTTAAACCACTAGCATATTACATAAGTTTGCTGCCTCTATGATATTATGCATGTTCCCTCTTCTGCTCCCCAGTGTCTCTTTGTCTTTTTCACATGACAAGACCTCCCTGCGTATCTTTCAACAATTAGGTTCTGATGCTGTCTAAGTGTCCGAGGAGCCTGTCTCTTGCCTTCACTGTTGCTGACTGAGTCCCTCCATGTCTTAAAACAGTGCATGTATAATTCTGTCTTTGAGCATCCCCTTTATTAACTGTGATCATTTGCCGACACAGCAGAATAGAAAATCTAATCAATTTCTCAGGTCTATTTTATGTCACCTAGCGGAATCCTGGTAAAATTATTTCCCACTAAGCCGCAGAAAATCTGTTGCAAGAAGAATTCTAAAATAACCAATAACTAACACCTCGGCGCCTCTGGGACAGCCATATAAAAGCTCAGGATGGCACAGTGGTAGAGTTGCTGCCCTACAGCGCCAGAGACCCAGGTTCAATCCCGACTATGGGTGCTGTCTGTACGGAGTTTGTACGTTCTCCTCGTGACCGAGTGGGTTTTCCTCGGGTGCTGCTGTTTCCTCCCACACTCCAAAGACGTACAGGTTTGTAGATTAATTGGCTTCCATAAAAATTATAAATTATCCCTGGTGTGTAGGATAGTGCTGGTGGTCACTGGTCGACACGGTCTCGGTGGGCCGAAGGGCCTGTTTCCATGCTGTATGTCCAAAGTCCAAAGTCTAATTTAGCTGTTCAAGCCTATTCCATGAGTCAGTGCAATTGATGCCACTTGCTGACCCTTACCACATGTCCACCTGGCCCCTCCATCCCTTGACGTGCGTTGGATTGAAAATAAATCACTCGGAATCAAAATTAACAATTCACCGACCTGTAAGTCTTAGAGTCATACAGGGCTGTAACAGGTCCTTTGGCCCAACCCGTCCATGGCAACCAAGATGCCCCATCTAAGCTAGTCCCATTTGCCCGTGTTTGGCCCCTACCCTCTTTAAGTACACTGTTTCAAATTTCTACCATACGCTGCATGTCGACATGTTTCCCATTGTTACTCCTGATGGAAACTCGAGAGATTGCAAATACTGGAATCTTGAGGAAACCACAATGTGCTGGAGGAATTCAGCGGACCTGGCAGCATCTGTGGACAGAAATGGACAGCTGATGTTTCAGTTCAGGCCCCTTTTCCCCACTCAGCCTGAAGAAAGGCCTCGATCTGAAATGCCACATTTCCATCCCCTCCATTGATGCTGCCTGACCCACTGAGTTCTATGAACCGAGCTCGTTACTAGTGAATGAAACACAAAAATGTTGGACCTCACCTCCAGGCCTATAAACTGCTGAGGGCATAACTGCTTCTCCCAATCCAAGCAGTTCAACTTCAGCTAAATCACCCTTAACCTTCTAAATTACAGTCAGTTTGACAATGTCTGTGGTCTCGTTTATAGTCATAGAGATATAGAGCATTGAAACAGTCCCTTTGTTCCTACCCATTCATGCCGACCAAGTTTTCCTTTACAATAAATTTCTATGGTTTTATTTAATTTAGTTTATTGTCACGTGACCGAGGTAAAGTGAAAAGCTTTTTGTTGCATGCTAACCAGTCAGTGGAATGACAATACATGACTACAATCAAACCATCTTCAGTGTACAGATGCAGGATAACAAGTGTAATGTTTAATGCAAGATAAACTCCGATTAAAGATGGTTTAAGGGTCTCCAGTGAGGTAGATGGTAGCTGAGGTCCGCTCTCTAGTTGTTGGTAACTGGGATGGATGCCAGTACGAACTAGGTTGGAGGGCGGGTAAATGGGACCATCCCAGAGTGCGATCCTGGTTGGGCTGATGGGCCTGTTTCCATGCTGTATGGCTCAATGACTATACAGGATGAGTTCCTGGCATGTGTATGGGATTCACCAATAGGTTGAGCAACCAGCCAGGAAACGGACTCTCTGGGTACAGTGCAGCGAGTAAGAGTTGGTCAAAAATCTTATCATGGCATGGATTGAAATGCTACACACAAGGATAAGTGTGATTGTGTCATACATCGTGGACACAGGCCCTTCAGCCCAACGTGCCCACACTGACCAATATGTCCCATCTACACTAGTCCCACCTGCCCCTCTAAACCTGTCCTATCCATGTACTTGTCTAAATGTTTCTTAAACTGCCTCAACTAACTCATCCAGCAGCCCGTTCCATATACCTACCACCCTTTGAGTGAAAAAGCAACCCCCTCAGATCCCTATTAAATCTCACCCCCTCACCTTAAATCTATGTCTGGTACTCGAATCCCCTACTCTGACAATAGACAATAGACAATAGGTGCAGGAGGAGGCCATTCGGCCCTTTGAGCCAGCACCACCATTGAATGTGATCATGGCTGATCATTCTCAATCAGTACCCCGTTCCTGCCTTCTCCCCATACCCCCTGACTCCGCTATCCTTAAGCGCTCTATCTTAAAGATTCCTTGCGGTTACCCGATCAATTCCTCTCATGATTTTGTACAGGAGGTAGGGAACAGACCACAGGAAAGCCCAAGGAAAGATAGACAGAGAGTGTTGGCAATGCCAGGAAGCAGGAGGGTGGGGAGGGGCACGTTTTTGGGGGGACTTCCTGCGGGGATTTCAAGCGGGCTTTCGTGAATTTTGTCCGGATTAAAGGAGGCGCCAGAAAATCGGTGGTGGACTTGTACTGGTAATTATGACAGTAAATGCCAATGTCCCTTTGCTTGTACCAATTTTAGCCAAAATATACAAACACTGTCAATGCTGGAAATTGGAAATGAAAGTTAAAAAAAACAGCCATGATGTTTTGTTTCTTCTATTTTCTTCTATTTGTTTCAGATAATAAACATATCTCCCGTTTATTCAAGCAACACCCGCTGGTAATGGTTTTGTTACGACTATTTACCCTTCTTCTTATTTCATTACATCTTACAGTATAAACACCATTTAATCACATCTGTCCTCCAACCTATTAAATCCCCCCCCCCCGACTCGTTTACCAACACTTCTATTTTCAAAAGCTCTGTGCTCGCATAAATTGTGTCATAGTCATTGAGTCGTGCCAAATGGAAAGCAGCCTTTCGGCCCATCAAATGTATGCTGACCATTCACACAAAGTCTATGGCACTCCCATTTTTGTCTCCTCACATGCCCCTCAACCCTCCCCAAGATTCTGCCAAGCACTTACTCATGAGTGAGCAATCTACTGTGGTCAGTTAAGTTCATAGGTTCCAGGAGCGGAATTAGGCCATTTTGCCCATTAAGTCTGCCCCACCATTCAATCATGGCTGATCTATCTTTCCCTCTCAACTCTATTCTCCTGACTTCTCCCCATAACCCCCGACACCCTTACTAATCAAGACTAAAGAAATTCCTCCTTATCCCCTTTCTAAAGGTACGTCCTTTTATTCTGAGGCTGTGGCCTCTGGTCCTAGACTCTCCCACTAGTGGAAACATCCTCTCCACATCCACTCAATCCAGGCCATTCACTATTCGGTAAGTTTCAATGAGGTCCCCTTCATTGGCATATGGCAAGCTTGCCTTTATCAGTCGAGGAGTTGAGTATTAAAGTCGAGAAGTCATACTGCAGCTGTGTAAAACCTAGCTGAGGCCATATTGGGGGTTTGTGTGCAGTCTGTTTGTCCCAGAATATGGAGGCTTTGGAGAGGGTGCGGAAGAGGTCCACCAGGATGTTGTCAGGGTTGTTCTCTGGGAACTGTTGATCAATGCAAGTGCGTGAGGCAAGTGCTGCCTTTGTAATTTATACTTTTTACTTGGTGCCTGCAACGATTATCCCTTTAACCGTGTCAGTGTTAAAAGATCAGAGTTGTACTGCACACAAATGGGGCCTTTGGCTTACCATATCCACTCTGATCTTTTTGCTCATGTGCACAAAATCTGTTCACCCCCAGTAGGACTGGATCCTTCTTTGACTTGCCTATACAAGTACTTGTCAACATTTTTAGTTTAGTTTATAATTGTCACGTGTGCAGTGGTGCAGGGAAAAGCATTTGTCAGCGTACTATATGGTCAAAAAGACTGCATGAGTACAATCAAGCTGTCCGCAATGCACAGAGAAAGGGCACAACATTCAGTGCAAGATATAACATTGAAGTCCGATCAAAGTCTCCAATGAGGTAGATGGGAGACCACGGCCGCACAGTAGTTGATGAGAGGATGGTTCAGTTGCCTGATAATAGCTAGGAAGAAACTGTCCCTGAATCTGGAGGTGTGCGTTTTCAAACTTCTGCACCTCTTGCCTGATGGGAGAGGGGAGAGGAGGGAGTGACTAGTCCTTGATTATGCTGGTGGCCTTGTTGAGGCAGCGTGAAGTGTAGATGGAGTCAATGGAATGAAGTTCCTCTTAAATGTATTAATGTAGCAATTATGCAGTATCTGATTTGATCATCACTGCTGACAGCGACTTCCAATTGTCAATTACAAGTGGGTGATAGCTGATGTCAAATATTTGGACGAAGCACTGAATAAAATATCTAATTGCAAACAAGGCCATCCGAATCTTTCCTTGTGCGTGGACTTGCACCAAGATCTCTGCCATCACCAAGACCTCACTGACCTACGTTGGTTCCTAGGTAATCTACATCTCTTTCAGTTATCAAGTCACAGTCATACAGTGTGGAAACTTGCCGCCTGGCCCAACTTGTCCACGCCGACCAACATGCCCCATCTACAGTAGTCCCACCTGCTTGCGGTTGGCCCACATCCCTCTAAACCTATGCTATCCAAGTACTTAACCTAATGTTTTTAAAACATTTATTATCATTCTTCCTTTCAAATTCCTTGTGGACCTCTCTTCATTATCCCTGATCTGTTGTAGCCTGAAAGCCCTGAGAGATACCAATGCAGGCACTTCCTGACTTATGTAATAGGCGACTTAAGTAAAATCGCACTTACGAAAGCAATTCTTTAACCCTGCTGCTTTATTTCAGAGTTGCGCATTTCAGTAACAGTAGTCCCGCACATCGGAGCTCCCATATGGTCTCCCTGTTGGAGCTCCTCCATGGTCTCCATGCCAGAACTCCTCCGTGGAATCCCTGTTGGAGCTCCTCCATGGTCTCCCTGTTGGAGCTCCTCTGAGGTCTCCCTGTTGGAGCTCCTCCGTGGTCTCCATGCCAGAGCTCCTCTGTGGTCTCTCTGTTTGAGCTCCTCCATGGTCTCCCTGTTGGAGCTCCTCCGTGGTCTCCATGCCAGAGCTCCTCCGTGATCTCCATGCCAGAGCTCCTCCATGGTCTACATGCCAGAGCTCCCCTCTTGGTCTACACATCCAATAGTAAATTTACACATGTGCAGTAACACCTCCGTTTTGCAACTTGGTAACATCTGACTTACGCAAGGGTCCATAGGATGTAATCATAGAAACAGAAAATCCAGGAGCATCTGTACACCTTAAATTTCAGAATCTTGGACCCTGATGTTAATCACTTCCACCAAGATAGCTTTCAATTATGAAGGCCCCAGTCTCTGGAATTCTCTCCCTGAATCTTCATGCCATCTTTCCGTCCTTTCAAATGCCTCAAGAGAAAGGGGAAGCAACTGCTGGACTGAGAGCAAAGAAGGACAAGAGAAACCTGCAGCCGAAGAAGGGGCAAATCACAGCTGGAGTAGGGGCAAATCACAGCTGGACAATGGAGCAAAACACAGCTGGACAAGGGATAAAATGGCTGAACAAGGGGCAAAACAGCTGGACAAGGGGCAAAACAACCTGGACAAGGGGTGAAACCACTGGACAAGGGGCAAAACAGTTGGACAAGGGGCAAAACAAGCTGGACAAGGGGCAAAACAGCCTGGACAAGGGGTGAAACAGCTGGACAAGGGGTAAATCAGCTGGACAATGGAGCAAAACAGCTGGACAAGGGTAAACAGCTGGACAAGGGGTGAAACAGCTAGACAAGGGGTAAAACAGGTGGACAAGGGGCAAAACAGCTGGACAAGGGGTAAAACAAGCTGGACAAGGGGTAAAATAGCTGACAAAGGGGCAAACAGCTGGACAAGTAGTAAAACATAGCTGGACAAGGGGTCAAACACAGCTTGACAAGGGGCAAAATACAGCTGGACAAGGGGTAAAACAGCTGGACAAGGGGCAAAACAGCTGGACAAGGGGTAAAACACAGCTGGATGGGGTAAAACAGCTGGACAAGGGGTAAAACACAGCTGGACAAGGGGTAAAACAGCTGGACAGGGCAAAACACAGCTGGACAAGGGGTAAAACAGCTGGATGAGGGGTAAAACAAAGCTGGACAAGGAGGAGAAGAAGAGCTGGTCTGGGACAATGCAACTGGACTTGGGGTAAAAGCACTGGTCAAGGAGCAGAAGCATCTGGACAAAGCAAAAACAGCAGCTGTAGGGAAAGCCACATTGGGACAATATAGAAATAAACAACTACAGGTGCTGGCTCATGCACAAAAGGATACAAAGTGCCAGGGTAACTCAGCAGGTCAGGCAGCATCTCTGGAGAACGTGGATAGGTGATGTTTCGGGTCAGGGGCCTTCCTCAGACTGACGCCTTGCAATGTTGAAGGCATCTGCATGGTAGGAGCTTGTTGATATTGGTGAGGCAATGTTTCAAGCAGCATAAGTGATAACGCTGCACGATCTCTCCAGATTTATCTCTGGCAGTGGTCCTCTCCCCTGCTGGAACTGATTTACTATTCCCTCTGCTGTGTTTGTGCAGTTAAAAAAAAATCTCACTCAGCCTCGCAAGTAATTCTAATGTTGCATAATTACCATTTTGTGGGAGTTTTCTGAAGATATAAATGACTTTCTGTTAATACTTGGTTGAACATTTCATGCATTTCTAATCTATTCTTTATCTGCTTTTTATGTGCAGATATGACCTTAAGCAATTACATTGAATGGTTCAATAAACTCGATATTAGCACTAGAAAAAAGCTATAATCCAAATATATTTATCTATCAATACCTCCAGCAAATATTTCTGCACATTATTCTAAAATAATTGACAGTATGTTCATATATTTCCAACAAGGAGTAAATTAAGTCTCAGCAAAAAATAGATTTGTAATAATAATAATAATAATAGATAGTAATATTAGTTTCGTTTACTTTGGAGATACAGCGCGGAAACAGGCCCTTCGGCCCACCGAATCCATACCGACCAGCGATCACCCCGTACACTTGCACTATACTACACCCTAGGGACAATTTACAATTTTTACAGAAGCTAATTAACCTACAAAACAGTGCGTCTTTGGAGTGTGGGAGGAAACCAGAGCACCCGGAGAAAACCCACACAGTCACAGGTACAAACTCCGTACAGAGAGCTCTGTAGTCAAGATTGAACCCGGATCTCTGGTGTTGTAAGGTGAGAAAACTACTGTTACGCTACTATGCTGCCCCCTCTAGATTATCTAGATCAGTCCAAGATAAAAACAGTCAGGGCCAGTTTCAGTTGCCTGAGAACAAAAGGGCGGCACAGTGGTGCAGCTGGTAGAGCTGCTGCCTCACTGCACCAGAGACCTGGGCTTCATCCTAACCTCGAGTACTGTCTATGTGGAGTTTGCAAGTTCTCCCGGGTGCTCCTCTTTCCTCCCACTTCCCAAAGATGTGCAGGTTTGTAGGTTAGTCGGCCTCCGTAAATTGCCGCCAGTGTGTCGGGAGTGGATGTGAAAGTGGGATGGCACGACCAGTGTGAACGGGTGAGTGAAGGTCGGTGCTGACTCGGTGGGCCGAAGGGCCTGTTTCACTGCTGTATCTTTCAATCAATTAATCAAATCAGGCCCAGTGAATCATGGATTCAAAGCCTGGCAAGTGAAACTGCAAGTAAACAATGGGGGAGGTCTAAAGTTGATTGCTCCTTGCCTGTTGCCGTCACCTGCTCCATCTCCCGGTCTCTAAACGGGGTTTAAAAAAAAAATAATGAGTTTAGAAACCACGCAGATAGAGAGAAAATGTTCCCATGAATAGACTGGTGATCATGAATTAGTGTTCATGGGTGTAAGTGACTGGGAAATGAACCAGAAATGACTTGAGGGAAAAGGTAGGGACTGGAGTGAGTACTGGCGATAGAGGTGGAAGCAAATCCACTTATGTTCGAAAACGAATTGGATAATAATCTGAAAGGAAAGAACTTGTAGAACCATGATGGAGAGACAGGAGTGTGTTACATAGATGATAGACAGAAAATGTTGGAGTAACTCAACGGGTCCGGCAGCATCTGTGGAGAAAAGGAACAGGTGACGTTTCGGGTCAAGGCACTTCTTCGGACTGAGAGTCAGGGGAGAGGCAAACTAGAGGTATGAAATGGTTCCAAGAACAAATGAATGAAAGGAAATGATAAGGACAAATGAAAGCCAGAAGCGATGATCAAGGAAAGGTGGGGACGACAATGGTCCATTGTTAGCTGTGGAAAAGATGATAAAGAGGGCATATGAATAGTGAAACTAGGCAGGACAACAGGAAAAACTAGTTGGACAATTAGGGTGGGGGAGGGACAGGGAGAGTGAGAATGCAAGGGTTACTTGAAATTGGAGAAATCATGGCTCGTACTGCTGGGTTGTAAGCTGCCCAATCGAAATATGAGGTGCTGTTCCTCACTCTGACAGTGGAGGAGGCACAGGGCCGAAACATCAGAATGGGAAGGGCATTTAAAGCGTTTGGCAACCGGGAGACCGCATAGGTTAAGGCGGACTGAGGGGTAGGTGTTCAATGAAACTTAGAACTGGGTATGATCTCGTGGCCTCCTTCTGTGCTGTAACCATTCAGTGATTTTGTGATAAATAACAAAACCCCAACGATGACCGATCATTTTACCCTTATCTTCCACAGAGGCTGCTGTTCTTTCTGAAGTTCGCTATATTAAATAATTACCTTACGATGTGTGATTTGCTAACAAAATGTTCAGTGAAGGTTGGAGCAAATCTTTTGTTGAAGTTTAAAAAAAAACATTGAATTTTCACGCTGCCATTTTGTGCTGAATTTGCAAGTTTTGCCTTTATTTGGCAGAAAATAGCTGCAGAGCGCAACTAGGAACTGAATGTGTCACGGAATAAATTATTTTAAAAAGTCATCTGATAATGAATGATAGGCTATTTATTAAACTGTATGCATGACAAGGGCTTCCATATTTGCTTAAGGACATGGCCATCTCTCCTCTCCGTGTATGAGAGAGGGAATATCGTGTAGCAAAGTGTGGAGTCATGCATTTTGGTAGTAGAATAAAGGCGTAGACTATTTTCTAAATGGGATGAGATTCCAGAAATCGGAGGTGCAAAGGGACTTGGGAGTGCTGGTGCAGGATTCCCAAAAAGTTAATCTGCAAGTCGAATTGGTAGTAAAGAAAGCAAACTCAATGCTAGCATTTATTTCAAGAGAGCTTGTATACCAAAACAGGGATGTAATGTTGAGGCTCTGTAATGCGCTGGTAAGGCCACATTTGGAATATTGTGAGCAATTTTGGGCACCATATCTGAGGAAGGATGTGCTGGCTCTGGAGAGAGTCCAGAGGAGGTTTACAAGAATGATCCCAGAAACGAGTGGGTTAACATATGATGAACGTTTGTCGGGACTGAGCCTGTACTCGCTGGAGTTTAGAAGAATGAGGGGGGACCTTATTGACATATACAGATATATACATATATAGTGAAAGGCTTGAATAGAGTGGATGTGGAGAGGATGTTTCCACTAGTGGGAGAGTCTAGGACTTGAGGTAAATTAGAGCCTCAGAATTAAAGGACTTTCTTTTAGGAAAGAGAAGAGGAGAAAATGCTTTAGTCAGAGGGTGGTGAATCTGTAGAATTCTTTTCCAACGAAAGCTGTATTTTTAAGCAGAGATATATATTCTTGATTAGCACAGGTGTCAGAGGTTATGGGGAGAAGGAAGGAGAATGGGGTTAGGAGGGAGAAATAGATCAGCCATGATTGAATGGAGGAGTAGACTTGATGGGCCTAATTCTACTCCTATCACATGACCTTATGACCTTATCTTGTCAAACACATTATGTTGCATTGTTGTGAATTGGCAAAAGGTCAAGGTTGCTGCATAAACATTTCCACCATTTGCCCATCCTCAGCCACTCAATAAAAGCCTTTTTCCCGAGCAGTACTCTCTGCGTACTGTGTTAAATATCCCTCTTGAATGCAGTTTCTGAATTCCACACCTTCTCAGCATGGAATAGATAGGGTGAATGCACAAAACCTTTTAACGCAACGTAGGGGAATCAAGAACCAGAGGACTAGGTCTAAAGTGGGAAGGGGAAAGATTTACAGCATCCTGAGGGGCAACGTTTTCACTCAGATTGTGGTGGGTGTATGGAACGAGCTGCCAGGGGAGGTAGTTGAGGCAGGTATTTTAACAGCATTTAAAAGACACCTAGACAGGTACATGGATAGGAAAGGTCTAGATGAATATGGGCCAAACGCAGGGAAATAAGAGTAGCTTAGATGAGTTGGGCCAAAGGGCAGGGTTCCCTGCTTTATGACATTATAAATCTCTGACCCCTTACACTTAGGCAATCCTGGTTAATATTGAGAAAGTTGAAATCTCCCACCACTACAATCCTATTATTTTTACGCCCTACTGTGATTAGCCTACATATCAGTTATTTTAAGTCCTGCTGATTATTCTGAGGTTTATAGTATAACCCCATCAAAGTGATTCATAAGTTATAGGAGCAGAATTAGGCCATTTGGCCCATCAAGCCTACTCCGCCAGTAAATCATAGCTGATCTATCTTTTCCTCTCAACCCCATTCCCCTGCCTTCTCCCCATAACCCCTGACACCCTTACTAATCAAGAATCTGTCGATCTCCATCTGTAAATGCCATACACGTAGATAATATATAACACCCAAAAAAATCACTAAATTAATAATCCCAATACTCATGCAAACAAAAATCTCAAATCCTTAGTACAACCAAAGGCAGTGCATAGTTTACAATTGAGGTGAGTGATGTGTAGTGTTCAAGAGCCTGATGGTTGTTGAAAAGCAGTTATCCTTGATCCTGGTAAAGAATTCAAGAATAGCTTCTAGCCTCTCAACTGCTACATTATCATCCCCCTGCATCACTAGTTTAAACCTTTCCAAGTAGCCCTAGCAAACCTCCCTCTAAGGATATTGGTCCCTTTCCCGTTTTTGTGTGCTTTCTTTATCTCTATCAGCTACTCTAGTCACTGTGTAGAACATTGACTGAGGAGAACGTGGAGATATTTGAAGATGGACACAAAATGCTGGAGTAACTCAGCGGGTCAGATAGCATCTCTGGAGAAAAGGAATAGGTGACGTTTCGGGTCGAGACCCTTCTTGATATCCGAGCAAATGAAACCCCAAGCTCGAGGCTTTATAAGACACTGGGCAGACCACATGTGGAGTATTGTGAGCAGTTTTGGGCCCCATATCTGAGGAAGGATGCATTGGTGATGGAGAGCATCCAGAGGAGGTTTACGAGAATTATCCCAGGAATGACGACATTGAGTTTGTACTCGCTGGAGTTTTGGACGATGAGGGGGAACCTCATTGAAACTTACCGAATGTTGAGAGGATGTTTCCACTAGTGGGAGAGCCTCGGAGACCATAGCCTCAGAATAAAAGGATGTACCTTTAGAAAGTTGAGGAGGAATTTCTTTAGTCAGAGGGTGGTGAATCTGTGGAATTCAATGCCACAGACGGCTGCGGAGGCCAAGTCATTGAATTGGCTTCAGGCGGAGATTGACAGATTCTTGATTAGTATTGGGTGTTAGGGGTTATGGGGAGAATGTGGTTGAGAGGGAAAGATAGATCAGACATGATTGAATGGCGGAGTAGACTTGATGGGCCGAATGGCCTAATTCTCATAATATCTCATAATATAACTTATGAACTTATGAACATTGTTGAGCCAAAACATTCTGCGGCTCATCACGGGCAAGTTGGTTTGGTCTGTAGCAGAGAACCCTGGACCTTAGCTTTGTTATCCTACCTATCTTCCTGATGTCCATGCAAGCTTTGTCCATTGGTCTTGCACTGAAGCTGCACGTCCACATTCAGGCCGTCGCTAAGCCTGCCTGCCTCTGTTTCAGAATATTCACCTCTACCTCATTCCCAGATCCACTTTTGCCTCATAACCGATTTTCGCACCAACCGCCTTATCTGCACACCGTTAACATTTTGTGTCCCTTTCCTGTTGAACAAAACCATCATTTGTTTGTTTGTAATATTCCCAAAACATCCCTTTATCCATTCCTCCAAAGATACTGTCTGACAAGCTGAGTTACTCCAGCACTTTGTGTTTTGCTCAATTTTTCAGCTTCAGCAGTACCTTGAGTTTCTATCTTAAAAACATCCCAACTTCTAGCTGTGGAACATCTCAGGGAGATTTCAGCCTGTTAATTTTCCATGAGTTTGTGCATCTCAATTTCTGTAACCACTTCGACAGACAATGGTGAACGTTAAGAGTGTCCAATTTTAATAGCTTGTCTGTGTAGTTTAGTTTATTATCACATGTATCTACCTTGTCAGTGAAAAGCTTTTTGTGATGCATGCTATCCAGTGAGTAGAAGGACTATACATGCTTACAATCAAGCTGTCCACAGTGTACAGATACAGGATAAACGGTATAATGTTCAGTGCAAAATAGAGTCCAGTCCAGGATCTCCTGTGAGTTAGATGGTAGCTTAGGACCGCTCACTAGTTGGTGATAGGATGGTTTAGTTGCCTGATAAAAGCTGGGAAGAAACAGTCCCTGAATCTGGAGGTGCGTGTTTTCACACTTCTGTACCTCTTGCCTGATGGGAGATGGGGGAAACATAGAAACATTCAAAATAGTTGCAGGAGTAGGCCATTCGACCCTTTGAGCCAGCACCACCATTCCGGATTTTTCCCATATCCCTTGATTCCCTCAGCCCTAAGAGCTAAATCTAACTCTCTCTTGAAAACATCCAGTGAATTGGCCTCCACTGTCTTATGTAGCAGAGAATTCCACAGATTCACAACTCTCTGGGTGAAAAAGATTTTCCTCATCTCAGTCCAAAATGGCCTATCCCTTATTCTTGAACTGTGGCCCCTGGTTCTGGACTCCCTTAACATCGGGAATATTTTTTCCTACATCTACCCTGTCCAATTCTCTTTGAATGTTATATGTTTTTATAAGATCCCCTCTCATCCTTCTATATTCCAACGAATACAAGCCCAGTCGACCCATTCTTTTATCATATGTCAGTCCCACCATCCCAGGAATTAACCTGGTGAACTTACGCTGCACTCCCTCAATAGCAATAATGTCCTTCCTCAAATTAGGAGACCAAAATTACACACAATACTCCAGGTGTGGTCTCACAAGGGCTCTGTACAACTGTAGTAGGACCTCCTTGCTCCTAAACGCTAATCCTCTCGCAATGAAGGCCAACATGCCATTGGCTTTCTTCACTGCCTACTCTACCTGCATGCTCACTTTCTGTGACTGATGTACAAGCACACCCAGATCTCGTTGTACCTCCCCTTCTCCTAATCTGGCACCATTCAGATAATAATCTGCCTTCCTGTTCTTGCCACCAAAGTGGATAACCTCCATAATATAATCCACATTATATTGCATTTGCCATGCTTCTGCCCACTCACCCAACCCATCCTAGTAACCCTGCAGCCTCATAGCATCCTCCTCACAGCTCACACTGCCACCCAGCTTTGTGTCATCCGCAAACTTAGCGATGTTACATTTAATTCCCTTGTTGAGATCGTTAATCGAAGAGGGGGTGTCCAGGGTAAGATGTCCTTGATCATGCTGATGACTTTGCCGAGGCAGTGTGAAGTGTAGATGGAGTCAATGGAAGGGAGGTTGGTTTGTGTGATGGTCAGGGCTGTGTCCGCAATTGCCTGCTATCTCTTGCTGTCTTGGATGGGGCTGTTTTCAAAGCTGTCACGTTATAAAGACATTCCTGTCTCTCTTTCAGTCTTTCTAAATCACTTCCCATCTTTCCAATGCTCCTTTAAAAATGATCCTTTTCAACAAGATTTCAGTCAGCTTCTGATATTATTCTGAATCTGCATTGAATTTTGTCAATGACTCTCGCAATGTTGCACAATGTGAATGACCCTCCATAATTAACTGTAGTGGTGGTAATGGCAATGAAATCAGAATTTCCATCTACGTTTTCCTCTCCCTGAAGCCTTTGTTTGCAAAGCCTTTAAAAAAAAAACTGCACATTGTTCCAAAGCAACCCATTGAATGTTATATTGGTTCAAGGATACATATTTCTAAAACATTTCTTTGATGTTTGATGAAATTAGTTCCCGAGTTATATCTTCTTTTCCGATAGTCCTTCTGAATTCTTGCTTCAGTACCAGCAGCGGCACAATAAAATAAAATAAAATAAAAATATATAATAAAATAAAATAAAATAAAATAGCCATCTATAGACTAAAACTCGTTTGTTTGTTTCTGAACTACACAATAATGCGACAATTTTAGGCCCACCTTTCTCACCGTCGTCCCTTTGGTGCTAATGGAAGAAGTTTAATTGAAATCGGTGTTATATTTTAAAAGTTATTCACATTTTAAAGTTTAAATCTATCTCCTAGGGAGGGAGGGGGAATGGAATCGGGGGGAGGGGGAGGGGGAGGGGAAGGGGGGTGGGGGGAGGGGGAGGGAGGGTGGGGGGAAGGGGAGGGAGGGGAGGTGGGAGAGGAAGGGGGGGAGGGGGAGGGGTGGGGGGAGGGGGGGAGGGGGAAGGGAAAGGGGGGAGGGAGGGGGGGAGGGAGGGGTGGGGAGGAGGGGGAGGGGTGGGGGGGAGGGGTGGGGGGGGGGAGGGGGGGAGGAGAGGGTGCTGCACCAATGCAGGAGAGGTTAGGGCCCAACGGGTCCACTTGGTCTAGTTACAATTAATGTTCCAAGGACAATGCTTGCTGAATTAATAACTTGGCACATTTTGTTTTTTTTTACCCAATTTGCTTCTGAATATTAAAGCCCCATTTTGTTTTATTTTTTATTAACCTGGAAGTGGATACGTTGTGTTCACACTAAAACGTAACCATTATAGAACAATAGAGTTTGTTTTTGATTACTTTCAAAGTGAATACCTTAACTGTTGATGAATTAGATTTTTTCAATAATTGGTTCAACTTTTGGGATGTGGGCATTGCTGACAAGATCGGCTTTTATTGCCCATTCCTCGTTGCCCCGGTGAAGCACTGCACTGCCAATGCAGGTTTGTAGGTAATTGGCTTCAATAAAATTGTAAATTGTCCACAGTGTGCAGGATAGTGCTAGTGTATGGGGTCGGCATGGACTCGGTGGGCCGAAGGGCCTGTTTCTGCACCTTATCTCTAAAGTCTAAAGTCTAAAGCTCTATTAACAATATGGATTGTATTCTGTGCTCTGTACCGTTCTCTTTGCTCTACCTTTTGTACTTGAGTTTGACTTGATTGTATTCATGCATAATATTATCTGATTGGATTGGAGAAGCTGGAAATGAAAGTTTTTCACTGTACCTTGCTTCACGGCAATAATAAATCAGAACCTAAACTTCCCTGTCGATCGCCAAGAGATCTCTTGTCAGTAACTCAAAAGATTGTTCATTAGTTCATTCCTCCCTACTGATTCTAATTCACCTGCTGAATATTTCCATCTTTTCCCTGTGTGTATTGTGAGAGCTTTTTGCTTTTACATAAGTGGGATTGTATTTCAAGGGGCCACATTGGACTGTTTGCAGAAACAGGTGCAACATTGCAATGTGCAATCAAGCAATGCCCAGTGATTATAAACCGAGGCATCACATCAGCTGCGGTTGAATTTAGTTGCAAGTTTATCAGTAGGTGGAGGGAGGGGTGCAAGTCACAACTTCTGACCATCACTCAAAGGCAGAAAACACTGGAAACACTCAGAAATTCAGGCAGCCTCTGTGGAGAAAGAAACAGTTAATGATGAACAACTAGTAGTTTACCATAATGATACTTGGATTGGAAGGTAGGAGCTGCAGAGAGAGGTTGAACAGACTTGAACTGCTTTCGCTGGAACTCCGGATGTTAAGGTGAGACCTGATAGAAGTATATAAAATTATGAGAGTCCAATAATCCAACCTGGAGTTTTCATCTAACTCACTCCTCTTGGGATATGTATTGAGTTCACTTCAGGAGACATTTCTGCACTTGAGAGAAATGATGGGGTTAACGTTTATCTTTAGTTGTTTCCCACAAAGTGCCACAGTGAGTGCAGCGGCAGAGTTGCTGCTTTACAGCCCCAGAGACCCAGGTTCGATCCTGACTACGGGTGCTGTCTGTATGGAGTTTGTACGTTCTCCCTGTGACCACATGGGTTTTCCCCGGGTGCTCCACTCTCCTCCCACACTCCAAAGACGTGCAGGTTAATTGGCTTCGGTAAAAGTGTCCTCTTGAGTAGGATGGAGCTAGTGTACGGGTGATCGCTGGCCAGCGCAGACTTGGTGGGCCGCAGGGCCTGTTTCCACACTGTGTCTCTAAGCTAAACTCAGCAATAAACCGACCTATCATTTTGATCTTGCTCGCTGATTTTGGGATATCGTTCGGGTTCAGTTCAGGAAACATTTCTGCATTTGAGAGGCAGTTTGCATTGATGGGGTGAAAGTTTATTTTATAGTTGTTTCCCCATAGCTTTGCACCTGCACAATTCTGATGGTGATGTGCAGCCAATTCTGTTCCCAAAAGACTACTGCTCTGTGAGCTGTCTCTGCCCTCCTGATATGGTCCTTAGTATCCCACTGAGAATAGCGGTGGCAACATGATTGAACGACGCTGTAGCACAGTAGTGCTGAACAAGGGTAGTGGAGGATTAGTCCAAACAAAGTTGCCAATCTAACTATTTTTATTATTCAGAATATAACAAGATGTATTTGTTGTAAAAAGGAAATAACCCAGCATTTGTAGAGATACAGTGTGGAAGCCCGCCCCTTCAGCACACCGAGACTGCAGCGACCAGCGATCACCACGTACCCTAGTTCTATCCGACACACCAGGGACAACTTACAAAGCCAATTAACCTGCAATCCCGCACGTCTTTGGAATGTGGGAGGAAACCTGAGCACCTGGTGAAAACCCACGTGGTCACAGGTTGAACGTACAAACTCCATACAGACAGCAACCGTAGTCAGGATCGAACCTGGGTCTCTGTCGTTGAGAGACAGCAACTCTCCCGCTGCACTGTTAGAAGGTTACATTTTTTTTCCCTTGGGTAGAACTTCAAAATCTTCTGAATTAGTGATTTCAATGTGACCATGCAACTTAGCAAGAAGTGAATTCTTTCCACAGTATCTTATTATTGGTAACCTGCGTCTTTGAAACTGGTCAACAATGGCTCACTTTAATTTAATGCTAGACATGGGAAAACTTGCAAAGATCTTTTCTTGTTGGAAGCTTAATTTTTGGTTTAGTTTTGCGATGCACCATGGAGACAGGCCCTATGGCCCACCAAGGCCATGCCAACCATCGATCGCCTGTTCACACTAGTTGTGTGTTATTCCACTTTCTCATCCATTTCCTACGTGCAAACACTTTCTCATCCACTCCCCACCTACAAACCGGCATAGATTTGGCATGTAGGAGGATCCGAGCACACAGAGGAAACTCACGCGTTCACAAGGGGGAACGTGCAAACTCCACACAGAAAGCACCGGTAGTCAGGATTGAACCTGGGTCTCTGGTATTCTACCAGGTGTGCCACTGTGCCACCTCAAAATTCTATTCCTGCTACAATAAGCTATGAGAAACACATCATCCCTGAATTACAATTTCATAATTTTCATCAAAGATTTCACAATAAATAATTTTTTGCCAATATTGAATTTGTGAATAAACTTGCTTCACTTAAATATGTTGTTACCTCATTCACATGCTGATCCAATGAGTTTTCATCCGTACGTTCATGAAGCTTTACAGGTGTACAGAATGATATATTGATTGAAGGAGACACCAGGAACTGCAGATGCTGGAAACTGGTGTGGAGCACAAAGTGCTGGAGGAACTCAGCGGGTCAGGCAGCAACTCTGGAGGACATGGATAGGGGATGCTTCGGATCAGGACCCTTCTTCAGTCTGAATGTAGAAGGGGAGAGAAAGCTGGAAAAGAGTGGGGGTGGGACAAAGCCTCACGAGTGATAGGTGGACAGATGTGGACAATGTTGGGGGGGGGGGGGGTTAAATGGAAGATGGGTGGTCGAAGGCTCGAGATGAAAATGACACAAAAGCTAATAAATGGAGATAAGGAGACCAAGGGTGTTAGATAAGGAGCAGAGGAGTGAAATGTCAAGCCAGAGGGATATAGGTAGAGGAGGGATAGGGGCAGGGGAGTGAAAGGGATGTCATATTTGTGTGGGAAACAGGTGCACACGGGACGGGTGTTTTCGCACGGAATGGGGGGTGGGGGAGGGGGTGGTGGGGGGTGGGGGTGGGGGAGGGGGTGGTGGGGGTGGGGGGTGGGGGGGGGGGAAACTAGTGGTTTACATAAAATTAGAGAATTGAATGTACATACCATTGGGTTGTAAGCTGCCCAAGCAGAATATGAGGGATAACAGTGGAACAGCAATGGCAGGAATTTCTGGGAATAATCCAGAAGGTGCAGGGTCAGTTCATTCCAAAGAGGAGGAAAGATTCTAAGGGGAATAAGAGGCAACTGTGGCTGAGAAGGGAAGTCAAAGACAATATAAAACTAAAAGAGAAGACGTATAACATAGCAAAGATGAGCAGGAAGCCAGAGGATTGGGACTCTTTTAAAGAACAACAGAAGGTAACTAAAAAGGCAATACGGGGAGAAAAGATGAAGTACGAAGGTAAGCTAGCCAAGAATATAAAGGAGGATAATAAAAGCTTCTTTAGGTATGTGAAGAGGAGAAAAATTAGTTAAGACAAATGTGGGTCCCTTGAAGACCGAAACAGGTGATTTTATTATGGGGAACAAGGAAATGGCAGACGAGTTGCAATCCCGCACGTCTCCAAATTTGAGGAAGGACATTCTTGCTATTGAGGGCGTGCAGCGTAGGTTCACGAGGTTATTCCCCGAATGGCGGGACTGTCATATGATGAAAGAATGGAGCGACTGGGCTTGTATACACTGGAATTTAGAAGGATGAGAGGGAATCCTATCGAAACATAAAATTACTAAGGGATTGGACATGCTAGATGCAGGAAAGATGTTCCCGATGTTGGGGAGTACAGAATCAAGGGCCACAGTTTAAGAATAAGGGGTAGGCCATTTAGAACTGAGATGAGGAAAAACATTTTAACACAGAGAGTTGTGAATTTGTGGAATTCTCTGCTTCAGAAGGCAGTGGAGGCCGATTCACTGGATGCATTCAAAAGAGAGTTAGATAGAGCTCTTAGGGCTAGCGGAATCAAGGAGTAAGTGGAGAAGGCAGGAATGGGGTACTGATTGTGGATGATCAGCCTTGATCACATTGAATGGCGGTGCTGGCTCAATGGGCTGAATGGCCTCCTCCTGCACCTATTGTCTATATATCTATGTATCTATGAGGTGCTGTTCCTCTAGTTTGTGTGTGGCCTCACTCTGGCAATGGAGGAGGCCCAGGACCGAAAAGTCGGTATGGAAAGGGAAGTTAAAATGGGCAGGAAATTGAGCAAAATGTATCGAAAAAGCTCAGCCATGAATGACGGGATAAAACATTTTTTACCGGCCCTTTTGAAAGAAATAAAACGTCGAGGAAGACCTCAGTTCTTTTAAAAGCTGCTTTTGTGTAGCCACAAAAATTTCAAAACACGCTTTTTATTTGTTATACAAAGACAAAATGTTGCAAATGGCAGATATCTGGAATAAGGATGGAGGGTTTTGGACGGTCAGGTGACATCTGTGAAGAGAGGTGCTTCAGGTCAATGACCTCGCGTCACAACTCTTTTATAATTTATTTTCAGTGGTCGGTATTTCATTCCCATAACCTTGCAAACCGCTGTGGCGAGCAATACTACAAACCGAATACTTGTTAATTTATCTTGTTAACTCTGGAATTTAGAAGGATGAGAGGGAATCCTATTGAAACTTATAAAATTACTAAGGGATTGGACATGCTAGATGCAGGAAAGATGTTCCCGATGTTGGGGAGTACAGAACCAAGGGCCACAGTTTAAGAATAAGGGGTAGGCCATTTAGAACTGAGATGAGGAAAAACATTTTAACACAGAGTTGTGAATCTGTGGAATTCTCTGCTTCAAAAGGCAGTGGAGGCCGATTCACTGGATGCATTCAAAAGAGAGTTAGATAGAACTCTTAGGGCTAGCGGAATCAAGGAGTATGTGGAGAAGGCAGGAACAGGGTACTGATTGTGGATGATCAGCCTTGATCACATTGAATGGCGGTGCTGGCTTGATAGGCTGAATGGTCTACTCCTGCACCGCGACGTTGCTCCTGTTGTTAAATTTGTTAAATTTAACCCAACTTGTTAAATTGGGTTAGCTCCTATTTCATCATTTGACAGTGCTCTGACGATGCCTCTAACACATCTATCAGCCACTGATGAGCCAGCTCATGTTTCAGTAATGAGGAGAAAATACCCAGCACCAGTGCATTAAAATCTGTGCTTCCCTTTCTCAACCATTGTTAGAATGAGCAATCCAGAGATTTCTCTTCATTCATGCACAACCAAAGCCCAGAGAACCAAAGTACCTGTTCAACTCGTCTGCCATTTCCTTGTTCACCTGTTTCGGTCTTCAAGGGACCCACATTTGTCTTAACTAATTATTTCCTCTTCACGTACCTAACAGGGCCGGATTAACATAGTAGCAAAAGTAGCATTTGCTACGGGCCCTGCGCTTTTGAGGGCCCCATGCAAAATGCTTCAAATGCATCCTATTGAGGGACGCTGTGTTGCACGCGCCGTGCCCCAACTGCCATGGTTAGAATGTGTTGCCAATGCCGCGGTTGCCATGTTTTGGCAGTGGGGCTGTGCGGACCAATGGGCAGCCGGCGCATCACCGCCCAACCGCCCAGTCTCCGGCCCTCTCACTCCACACACCTCCGGCCTCACCCAAACACCTCACTCCTCCGGACCTCTCTGCTCGAATATTGGCCTTGTCTCCCCACGCATCCCGGCCCTCTCACTCCTCACTCATCGGCTCTTTTCTCTCGGGCCACTTTCACCACCTGATCACCCCCCCATCTCTCCCACACCTCCGGCCCTCCTCCCTACTTCTCCGGCGCTCTCTCCCCACTCCTCTGGTACTTACTCCCCCGAATCCTCCGCTGCTCACTCTTCCTCACACTGTTCTTTCCCTGCTCCTCCACCCCTCCCTCTCCTTGTTTAGGCCTTCTCTCTCTCTTCACTCCTGCGCTCTTCTCTCTCTCCCCACTCTTCCGGCTCTCTCCTTCTCCCCACTCCACTGGCCGTCCCTCTCCCCATTCCCCCTTCCCTCTCGCCTCCCAGACTTTCGTCCCTCCAAATAGCTACTGTTCCAGTCCTCTCTTCCGCCAATCCACCTCCCCCCTTTATTCCCAGTCTTCTGTCCCACTCTCCCTCCGCTTCTTCATCCCACTTTCTCCCCTGCACATCTCCATTACGCTCTCCCCGTTTCTTCCAAACCTCTTTCCCCCACACCTCGCTCCATGCCCCTCCCTCCTCCAGCCTTTACTTTCCATTTCTATGGGCACTTTCCCTCACACTTTCGGCCTTTTCTCAGCCCCTACCCGTCTGTACCTCTTTCTCTCTCTACTCTTCTGGCCCACACTCCCAAAATCCTGCAACTCCCTCTCACCCATCCCAAAAGCTCGGGTCCTCTTTCTCACCAATCTCCCTTGCTTGTCCATACTCCGCCACCTCCAGTTTAAATTCCATTTGGAATATTTTGGAGGACCAAGAACCCATAGTCAAGATCGAACCCGGGTCTCTAGCGTTACAAGGCAGCAACTCTACTGCTGCGCCACCCTGCCGCTGTGGATTGTTTGGTTCTGCGACCTCAGCTTCGCCCAGAGTGCTGGTGTTTTCCAGCAGCCAGGCATTGTTTGCGATGATGGGGATCGGAGCGGTCCTGCGGGAGAACATGTGATGTCATATGGTCATTGAGTGTTGCATTTTTTAAAGCCATTTTCTTTTTTGTGATGCAAATCACTCTGAGATTTGGTGTGTTGCAATTCATTTTTAAGTTGATGGTGACAGTTAATACACAGTTAAAAACAATTTAATGGGGCATGGTTATTGATTAGCCAACAATGTCCATGAACTCTGTTCTGAACATTTAACCCCACTGTTCATTTCACTGCAGGGCTCTTGTTATCAAGAAGCTCCCCCAATTCCTTATAAACAGCACGCAATGTAATTATCTGGATTTAATCTTATTTACTTGCAACTTGGATGGTTTTCTAAAATATTCCTTGTTTTTTTGTTTGTTTTGTGGCGGCTCCCAAGGGTCGGGCCATACTACTACCGACCCCTCGGCACGGGAATGGACCAGTCCCGGGAGGCGGTCCTGGACTCAGGTATATAAGGACAAGGTTTGGGCGCCAAGCCATTCCGGCAGACTAGACCCGTCTGAGACCCACGATACAATAAAATATACCTTCCCGAAATACCTGGCTCCTTGCCTTTATCGACGCGCTACATTGGTGACCTCGACGGTCCATTCATTAGGATGGACAGAAAAGCAGAATCCGACCGCCTGTCCGGCTCGCAGGCCGACCAGGCCCCAGCTGTCGACGCGGTAGGAATCAAGCTCCCGACCTTCTGGACCACCCGGGCTCGCGTTTGGTTTTACCAAGCGGAGGCCCAGTTCCAGCTGCAGGGCATCACAGTGGATAACACCCGGTTTTTCCACCTGGTGGGAGCCCTTGACCAGGACACGGCCGAAGAGGTAACGGAGTTCCTCCAGGACCCACCGGCCCACGATAAATATAAAGCCCTTAAGGAGCTGCTGCTCGAAACCTACGGGCTAACCTGAATGGAGCGGGCCGAAAGGCTCCTCCACATGCCAGGCCTCGGTGACCGGCGCCCATCTAGCCTCCTGAAGGAGATGGTCGCGCTGCTTGACGGGCACAGACCGTGCCTGATGTTTGAATATACCTACCTGCACCTGCTGCCGGCCGACATTCGCCTGCAGCTCACAGACGCCTCCTTTGAAGACACCCGGGCCCTCGGCAGGCGCGCGGACGCGCTGTGGGCGGCGCGCCGTGATGACGTCAGTGCGCTAAACGTCACTCGAGAAGCGCCCGATTTTCTCCGGTCGGGCGGGGGAGCTGTGGAAGGAGTGACAGCTACGTCCCGGAGGCCTGCGAGATCGCCCCCGGTGGCCATTGCGGGTCGTGCACCTGCAGTCCCACATCAGCAGGCTCCAGCCAGCACCAGCAAGAGGTACTGGTGTTATTACCACCAGCGCTGGGGTGCGGCAGCCCGACAATGCCGCCAGCCGTGCACGTTTCCGGGAAACGCCGGGGCCGGCTACCAATAGTCCCTGCGGCGGCCGGCCAGATTCACTGCCTCTTCGCCTGGGATCGGCGGTCCGGGAGCCGCTTCCTCGTGGATACCGGGGCGGAGCTGAGCGTCCTGCCCCCTTCGCCGCTGGACATTCGTTCTGGGAAGCAGGGGCCCATCCTCACCGCGGCAAATGGGAGCATTATTCAGACATATGGCGTCCGCACGGTCCACATCGTTTTCGGCGCCAGTCATTTTACGTGGCTGCTTACGATCGCCGACGTCTCCCAGCCGTTGCTCGGGGCCGACTTTCTGCGGGCTCATTCTCTCCTCATGGACGTCAGGCAGCAGCGCTTGGTCCACTCCGCCACGATGGAGCCCATCGCGTTGAGGCTGAATGACCCCATTATACGCCCGCTGTCGTCCGTGGACTCCCATTTCGCTCGGGTGCTGGCGGACTTTCCGGATATTATGGCCCCGCAATTCCGGTCGTCGACCCCCAAGCATGGGGTGTACCATTATATCACAACTACCGGCCCACCCCTCCACGCACGAGCACGCCGACTCCCGCCTGAGAAACTACGCCTGGCACGACAGGAGTTCCGCACAATGGAGTCCTTGGGGATCGTCCGCCCTTCCAACAGCCCATGGGCATCTCCACTCCACATGGTCCCCAAGGCAAACGGGGGCTGGAGGCCTTGCGGGGATTATCGGCGGCTGAACGTCGCTACCGCCGAGGACCGATACCCCGTGCCCCACATCCAGGACTTCAACGCCCATTTGGCTGGGGCCACGATATTTTCAAAGGTGGATCTGGTGCGAGGTTACAACCAGATCCCGGTCCACCCGGAGGATGTACCCAAGACGGCAATCATCACGCCGTTCGGACTCTACGAGTTCGTACGGATGCCGTTCGGCCTCAAGAACGCCGCGCAGTCATTTCAGCGGTTAATGAACGGCGTGTGTCGCGGGCTGGATTTCCTATTTGTCTACCTTGACGACATGTTTGTAGCAAGCCGCTCGCGGCAGGAGCACTGTGCCCACCTCCGGCAGCTTTTCCAGCGGCTCAGCGAACACGGGTTGGCCATAAACCTCGCCAAGTGCCGCTTTGGCGTGGCCACAATCGACTTTCTCGGCCACCGTGTGTCCTCGCAAGGAGCGGTTCCCCTGCCGGACAAAGTAGACGCCATCCGCCGGTTTCCCCGTCCGTCCTCGGTGCGTGGCCTGCAGGAGTTCGTCGGCATGGTGGCATTTTATCACCGGTTCCTGCCGTCCGCGGCCCACATCATGCGGCCGCTATACGAGCTGCTGGCGGGCAAGCGTAAGACCGTCGTGTGGACCGACGAGGCCGTAACAGCCTTTGACGGCGCGAAGGAGGCCCTGGCTCGGGCTGTGCTGCTTGTTCACCCACGGGAGGATGCCCCGACAGCCCTTACGGTGGACGCCTCAGAGTTGGCGGTTGGTGCCGTACTGGAGCAACTCACGGACGGGGGTTGGCACCCCCTGGCCTTCTTCAGCCGGCACCTCGACAACGCCCAGAAGAAGTACAGCGCTTTCGACCGCGAGCTCCTCGCCCTGTACCTGGCCGTTCGTCACTTCCGCTATTTTCTGGAGGGCCGCCCGTTCACCGCTTACACGGACCACAAGCCGCTCACTTTCGCCCTGGCAAAGGTCTCCGACCCATGGTCCGCCCGTCAGCAGCGCCAGTTGGCCTACATATCAGAATTCACCACCTCCATCCGCTTTATCGAGGGGAAGGAAAACCGGGTGGCCGACGCATTGTCTCGCCCCGCCATCAATGCCGTGTTAGAAGTGGCACCCGGCATTGATTATTCTGCCCTGGCGGAGGCCCAACTAACGGACGGGGAGATGCCCGCCTACCGGACTGCCATCTCTGGCCTCCGCCTTGAGGATGTTCCCCTCGGCCCCGGAGCGACGACGATACTTTGCGATGTGTCGGCAGGTCAGCCGCGCCCCATCGTCCCGGCCGCGTGGCGCAGGAGGGTGTTCGACGTGGTCCACGGGCTGGCTCACCCATCCATCCGGGCAACGATCTCATTGGTAGCTGCGCGGTTCATGTGGCATGGTCTGCGCAAGCAGGTTGGCCAATGGGCCCGCACCTGCATTCCGTGCCAGACGTCAAAAATTCAACGCCACGTCCGGGCGCCACTCCAAGGGATCGGTCTACCCTGCCGCCGTTTCGACCACCTGCACGTGGACATTGTGGGCCCGCTCCCGCCGTCCTGGGGCATCACCCACCTCTTCACGGTGATGGACCGCTTCACGCGGTGGCCGGAGGCCATACCACTGGCTGATACGTCTACAGCCACATGCGCTCGTGCGTTGGCCGCGCACTGGATTGCTCGCTTTGGTGTGCCAGTGGTCATCTCATCGGACCGGGGGCCACAGTTCACCTCCGAGCTGTGGTCGGCCATGGCCCACCTGTTGGGCGTGCGGCTGCACCACACCACGGCCTATCACCCGCAGGCAAACGGCTTGGTGGAGAGGTTCCACCGGCAGCTGAAGGCAGCGCTGAAGGCGCGACTCGCCGGCCCCGACTGGATGGACGAGCTACCATGGGTTTTGCTGGGCATCCGGACTGCCCCCAAGGAAGACCTGGCTTCATCCTCAGCGGAGCTCGTCTACGGGTCTCCGCTCACGGTGCCCGGGGAGTTCGTGCCCTCGTTGCCGGGGCGAGAGGAACCGCCCTCATCCACCCTACATCGCCTCCGAGAGCGAGTTGGCAAGCTCGCACCCGTGCCGACGTCCCGCCATGGGACATTCCGCCCTTACGTGCCATCGGCCCTCCAGGACTGCGCCTTTGTGTTCCTGCGCCGTGACGCCCACCAGGCGCCACTCCAGAGGCCGTATGAAGGCCCGTTCCGGGTGCTGGAGCACGGACAGACAACCTTTGTTTTGGACATGGGGGGCCGGCCGGAGGCCGTGTCAATTGACCGCCTGAAGCCGGCCCACTTAGACATCGACCAACCGGTGCGGGTGGCCCAGCCTCGGCCACGAGGTCGCCCCCCTTTGCGGGTCCCACCGCCTGTCCCTCCAACTGTGCCTCCGCCGGCCCCTCTGTCGACCGATTACCGTATGCGGTCCGGTCGGGTTGTGCGACCACCAGTGCGTTTCGTGCCTCCGGATCTGGGGGGGGGTACTGTGGCGGCTCCCAAGGGTCGGGCCATACTACTTCCGACCCCTCGGCACGGGAATGGACCAGTCCCGGGAGGCGGTCCTGGACTCAGGTATATAAGGACAAGGTTTGGGCGCCAAGCCATTCCGGCAGACTAGACCCGTCTGAGACCCACGATACAATAAAATATACCTTCCCGAAATACCTGGCTCCTTGCCTTTATCGACGCGCTACAGTTTAATGATAAATTGTTTTGCGGCGATATTGTTTTAAGGAGGGTGCGTTGCAATAGTTATTTAAATATTGACACGTAAACACAGAATATCGCTTTTGGCAAAATTTAGTGAAGCCCTTTATTCTCTCGATTTGATGAATTTATGTGCTCTTGTTTTCGACATTTTCAAATAATTAAGGGAGCGTTTTAACGGATTTTTCTTTCTTGGTCAGCTTCCAATCAATCTCTTTAAAGAAGTTCAATACTCATTGTCCTTTCGTGTTTTGTAGCTATGTTTCAGCAGAGTAAGCTAAACATATGATTATCGGTTCAGATGCAATGCACCACATAAATTAAGCCACTGCTCTCTCTGTACAAAAGATCGCTTGCGTTGTGCGTACAAGGAAAGTAGTTTGATTTGGCCCAAAGGTGTCTTCATTTATGGTCGTGAAATTTATAGTGATTTTTTTTCATGCCAAAGAACTCCAGACCTTCTCTGTGTTAATCCTACTAAAATATGGGGCGGTGCAGTGGCGCGGCATTATAGTTGCAGTCTTACAGCGCCAGAGACCCGTGTTCGATCCTGACTACGGGTGCATTCTGTGCAGTTTATACATTCTTCCCGTGAACGAGTAGGTTTTGTCCCGGGTGCTCCGATTTCCTCCCACATTCCAAAGATGTGCAGGATTATAGGTTAATTGGTCGTAGTGTGTAGGATCGAACTAGTGTACAGGTGAACACTGGTTGGCGCGGACTAGGTGAGCCGAAGGGCCTGTTTCCAAGTTGTAACTCTAAACTGAACAAAACTAAAGATGCTGCCTGACCCGCTGAGTTACTTCCAGCATTTTGTGTCTATAAACTAAACTAAATCTCAGTACGGATGAGAAATTCTTAAATAAAATTGGAATGCACAGAATTGGAGGCAATATATTGTTGTGGAATGAGGACTAATGAAAAGACATAGCAGACTGTAGAATTAAAATTAGTCATTTTGCAGATGGGGCTGCACTTCATGAGGTCGTTATCAAGATTGGTGCTTCACAATCATCAATAATTTGAACAAGATTATCAAGTGTGATCGACACAAAATGCTGGGGTAACTCAGCTGGACAGACAGCATCTCTGGGTAGAAGGAATGGGTGACGTTCTTCAGAAGGGTCTCGACCCGAAGTGTCATCCATTTCTTCTATCCAGAGATGCTGCCTGTCCCACTGAGTTACTCCAGCATTTTGTGTCTATCTTTGGTTTAAACCAGCATCTGCAGTTCCTTCCTACACAGGTTATCAAGTGTAATACTTTCAGGTTTGCTAGATGGCAGTACGACTGTGCAGTGGGAGCAGAGAGGCTTCAAAGGGTTCAGACAGGGTTCAGAGCATGGGTGAAGGAATGTAATGTCAGGTCTTCCACTGTGAGTAACAAAACAAAACAGAAACAGGAAGACACAAGGAACTGCAGATGCTGGAATCATGAACAAAACACAAAGTGCTGGTGGAACTCGGCCGGCCAGGCAACATCCAGGGAGAGAAGAGGCAGGCAACGTTTCAGATCCGGGACCTTGTTCAGCCGAAAGCCACATCTGGTGGAGGAAAGAATTGCAGATGCTGGTTTAAATTGAAGGTAGACACAAACTGCTGGAGTAACTCAGCAGGACAGGCAGCATCTCTGGAGCGAAGGAATGGGTGACGTTTCGGGTCGAGACCCTTCTTCAGACATCAGACTGGTGTATTGTGCTCAGTTTTGGTCACCCTGCTCTCGGTAGGTTGTTGTTCAGCTGGTAAAGAGTGCAGAGATTTATGAGGATGGTGCCAGAACTTGAGGTGCTGAGCTATAGGGAAAGGATGGGTAGGCTGGGACTCTATTCCTTGGAGTGCAGGAAGCTGAGGGGTATAGAGGTGTATAAAGGTGTTTATAAACATATTTATAAAATAATTTATAGAGATTCAGGCTGAAGAAGGATCTCGACCCTCAACGTTGCCCATCCCTTCCCTCCCTGATTTGTTCCTCCAGTATTATTTATCGTATTATCAGAGTTTACTTGTGGTATCATGTTGTATCAGTGGTTTATAGCAATGACCATTCATGACAATGGAAAAAGAGTGGAATTAAGTTGTCATGTTCGTTTACTTTATTTATTTTTTCTTTAGCAAATTCCTTTTCAATGGTTTAGTTTAGTTGTGAGGTACAGCATGAAAAGGGAGGAGGATAAGGGGGGTTGAGGTGGATGGAGTGGGGGAGGGAAAGGGGAGGGTAAGGGGGAGGGGGAGAGGAGGAGCAATGGGGAGGGGGAGAGGAGGAGGGGGAGGAGGGAGGGGGAAGGGGGTGGGGGATGAAGGGAAGAAGGGGGAGGGAGAGGGGGAGAAGGGGGGAGGGAGGGGGAGGGTGGAGGAGAGGGTGCTGCACCAATGCAGGAGAGGTTTGGGCCCAACGTGTCTACTTGGTCTAGTAGTTTTCTATTTTCTATTCAGATCAACATCTGTTGTAGTTTGGCACTCTTTAAGACTCTCAATGATTTTCATTTGCAAGATACAGAAAAGTAGGGCATAGATGGCATGGTGTTATTAATAACTCTCAGTTCCAAAGTCGGAAAAATATCCGTGCAGATGCTGGAAGTCTGAAATTAACAACAGACAATGCCGCAAAATACTCATCAGATCACGCAGCATATCTGAAGGAGAAACAGATACATTACGTTAGGTTGATGAACTCGATGATCAGAACATCCAATGCAGTTCTTGCGATTGAATTGATTTCTTGACATGTTAGAAGCTACTTATTTGTTTAACCTGCCGTAACAAATTGGCTCCAGAATTCCCCATTGATCCATAATTCTAGATATAATCTCTGAACAATTGTTCCTGGTGAGCTGCAGTAATATATCAGGTAAAAGACGAAGATAGTTTCAATGTGTAGGAAAGAATGCTGGTTTACCCTGAAGATAGACACTGATTTGTTCTTTTCATACATTTCTTTCATTTGGTCTTTATACCTGTGTAGGAAGGAACTGCAGATGCTGGTTTACACTGAAGATAGGCAGGGTACCGACCTGAAACATCGTCTGTCCATTCACTACACAGAAGTTGCCTGACCCAATCAAACAATACTCGGTTATGACAATGCAAGGAAGCCATTTGGCCCACTGACAGGCGGCACGGTGGCGCAGCGGTAGAGTTGTTGCCTTACAGAGTTTGCAGCGCTAGAGACCCGGGTTCGATCCCGACTATGCGTATTGTCTGTGCGGAGTTTGTATGTTCTCCCCATGACCGCGTGGGTTTTCTCCGAGATCTTTGGTTTCTTCCCACATTCCAAACACGTACAGGTTTGTAGGTTAATTGGCTTGATGTATGTGTCAATTGCCCCCAGTGTGTGTAGGATAGTGTTAATGTGTGGAGATCGCCGGTCATGGTGCAGGCATGGTGGGCCGAAGGGCCTGTTTCTGCGCTGTATCTCTAAACTAAACTAGACTCTCAAAAACCTGGAGTAACTCAGTGGGACAGGCAGCATCTCTGGAGAGAAGAAATGGGTAATGTTTTGGGTCGTGACCCTTCCACAGACCAGTTAGAGATAAGGGAAATGAGAGCTATAGATGATGATGTAGAGAGATAAAGAACAATGAATGAAAAATATGCAAAAAAGTAATGATGATAAAGGAAACAGGCCATGATGATACAACAAACAGGTTTGTTGGGTGATAACGAGAAGCTGGTGTGACTTGGGTGGGGGAGGGAATGCTGAGGTTACTTGAAATTAGAGAAATCAATATTGATACCACTGGGCTGTAAGCTGCCTAAGCAAAATATGAGATGCTGTTCCTCCAATTTGCGTTTAGCCTCACTCTGACAATGGAGGAGGCCTAGGACAGAAAGGTCTGTGCGGGAATGGGAAGGACAATTAAAGTATTGAGCAACCGGGAGATCAGGCAGATTCAGGTGGACTGAGCAAAAGTGTTCAGCAAAACGAGGGGGTGGGGGAGCAAGGGTGGAGCTGCGGGGTATCGAGGAGAAACGAGTGAGGGCCTCTGCTAGCTCATGCAACAGCATCCTCCCATTAATGAAGATAGACAAAAAATGCTGGAGTAACTCAGTGGGACAGGCAGCACCTTTGGAGAGAAGGAATGGGTGACATTTCAGGTCGAGACCCTTCCTTAGACATGGTATCTTTTCGTGAGAGGGAAAACTCTAGTTTCCCTCTCACCTTATTCTCAGTCTGAAGAAGGGTCTCGACCTGAAATGTCACCTATTTATTTTCTCCAGAGTTGCTGCCTGAACCGCTGAGTTACTCCAGCACTTTGTGTCTATCTTCGAAGATAGTTTCAAGTTGGACCCTTATCCAAGCTGAGATCTTAAACTGGCTAAGGAGAGGTGCAAGAAATAGTGTGAGAGTTCATGAATTTATGGGTAAGAGACATTTGACTAAGATATTTGAGTAGGAGTCTGAAGAAGGCCCCTGACCTGAAACGTTGCCTGTCCATGTTCGCCCGGGTAGCTGCCCGACCTGCTGTTACTTTGCATTTTTTGCTCAAGATTTCAGCATCTGTGGTTGCTTATGTCCAAGAGATATTTGAAACTTGTCAATGTGATGGTTATAAGTGGAGGTGCTTCAGGTAAAATTTTAAATGGATGATAGAGAAACCAAATGCATGATTAGAATATGTAATTCGCTGGATCAATGCAAAGTACGTTAAAATATTTAATCGATGAGTTATAGCAGTTTGATTAAGGATGTATAAGGATGGACTTAAAGGGGAAGAGAGTGCATGAAAAGTTACAAAAGACACCCGAATTAATGGGAAGGAAAGTTCAAGAAGGAATATGAGGGTAAGGTCAGGTGAAATAGGTGTGAGAGGGAAGGTGAATACCGAATTAAAAGTGTTATGTATGAATGCGAGTAGTATAAGAAATAAAGTGGATGAACTTGGGGCTCAGTTAGAGATTGGTAAGTATGATGTTGTGGGAATTACAGAGACATGGCTGCAAGAGGACCAAGGCTGGGAACTGAATATTCAGGGGTATACGTCCTATCGAAAAGACAGACAGGTTGACAGAGGGGGTGGGGTCGCTCTATTGGTAAGGAATGAAATTCAGTCCTTTGCGAGGGGTGCCATACAATCAGAAGATGTAGAGTCATTGTGGATATAACTGAAAAATTGTAAGGGTAAAAAGACCCTAATGGGTGTTATCTACAGGCCCCCAAACAGTAGCCTGGATATTGGGTGCAAGTTGCATCAGTAGTTAAAATTGGCATGTCGCAAAGGTAATGCTACGGTGGTTAGGGGAGATTTCAATATGCAGGTAGACTGGGAAAATCAGGTTGGTACTGGACCCCAAGAAAGGGAGTTTGTGGAGTGCCTCCGAGATGGATTCTTAGAACAGCTTGTACTGGAGCCTACCAGGGAGCAGGCAATTCTGGATTTAGTGTTGTGTAGTGAACCGGAATTGATAAGGGAGCTCAAGGTGAAGGAACCATTAGGAGGTAGTGACCATAATATGATAAGTTTTAATCTGCAGTTTAAGAGGTAAAATCAGAAATATCAGTATTGCAGTTGATCAAAGGGGACTATGGAGGCATGAGGGAAACTAAAGTTATGAAAAGGTTCAGAACAAATCAGAGCCGGCACCAATGACCAAGGAAAGGTGGAGCCCACAATGGTCCATTGTTGGCTGTGGAAGAGCGAGTCCGTGTTAAACCGTGGTCGTAAATGGCATTATTTTAATCTGCTCATTAATATTAACTGCAGGTGATCCGCACGCACAGAATCCCTTTTGTTTGATTTGTTCGTGCTTTATTTTACTGAGGATGTGGGCAGCACGTTTGTCGCATCAGGTTTTTAAAGGTCATCCCAAGTGTTGAAGGGAATTATCATTTCTTTTTTTTCAACGGAGATGGTCCGCCAAAAAGAAAAAACTTTGCCAAGATGGTAAAAGGAAGTCTTTGTGATTGAGATGATATGTTGGCAGAATTTAGATCAGGCAAGGTGAAGCAAAAGGACTGACTGAACAATCCTTTGAAAACAAAGGTATTTATTCACAAAATGCTGGAGTAACTCAGCAGGTCAGGCAGCATCTCGGGAGAGAAGGAATGGGTGACGTTTCGGGTCAATAGACAATAGACAATAGACAATAGACAATAGACAATAGACAATAGACAATAGACAATAGACAATAGACAATAGACAATAGGTGCAGGAGTAGGCCATTCAGCCCTTCGAGCCAGCACCGCCATTCAATGCGATCATGGCTGATCACTCAATCAGTACCCCGTTCCTGCCTTCTCCCCATACCCCCTCACTCCGCTATCCTCAAGAGCTCTATCCAGCTCTCTCTTGAAAGCATCCAACGAACTGGCCTCCACTGCCTTCTGAGGCAGAGAATTCCACACCTTCACCACCCTCTGACTGAAAAAGTTCTTCCTCATCTCCGTTCTAAATGGCCTACCCCTTATTCTCAAACTGTGGCCCCTTGTTCTGGACTCCCCTAACATTGGGAACATGTTATCTGCCTCTAATGTGTCCAATCCCCTAATTATCTTATATGTTTCAATAAGATCCCCCCTCATCCTTCTAAATTCCAGTGTATACAAGCCCAATCGCTCCAGCCTTTCAACATACGACAGTCCCGCCATTCCGGGAATTAACCTAGTGAACCTACGCTGCACGCCCTCCATAGCAAGAATATCCTTCCTCAAATTTGGAGACCAAAACTGCACACAGTACTCCAGGTGCGGTCTCACCAGGGCCCGGTACAACTGTAGAAGGTTCAGTCTGAAGAAGGGTCTCGACCCGAAACGTCACCCATTCCTTCTCTCCCGAGATGCTGCCTGACCTGCTGAGTTACTCCAGCATTTTGTGAATAAATACCTTCGATTTGTACCAGCATCTGCAGTTATTTTCTTATCCTTTCAAAACACCTTGATTTTCTTTCCGATAGATAATTTTTATTTCAGTATGTATTTGTACATTTATAGGTTAAACATGCATATGTTTGTGGAATACTCAAAAATGCAGGCCCCTTTGAAGAATTGTTACGTAGTGAGTTGTGAGTCTGTCTACTTTGTACATTGGACAAATTGCATTTTTTCCCCCCAGCCTTTGAGTCCCGATTAATGGCTAAATGGAACGATATTTCATCATTGACTGATACTTCATATCTAACCAATGATTTTGTGGGTAGTACTAAAACTGCAGGATGATAATCTTAATAGTTTGAAAAGGTTGATCAAATTATTGAATTCAATTCCAATGTTGCAAGGTTGACGTTAAAAAAATTGTTATGCAGTGATCAATACACAGATTGGACCTCTGATGAAAACCATAAATTAAATTAAGAACTGTGGCGCAGTGGTAGAGTTGCTGCTTACAGCGCCAGAGACCCGGATTTGAACCTGACTACAGGTGCTGTCTGGACTGAGTTTGTACGTTCTCCCCATGACAGCATGGAGTTTCTCCAGGTGCTCTGCTTTCCTCCCACATTTCAAAGACATACAGGTTTGTAGGTTAATTGGCTTCCATAAAATTATAAATTGTCCCTAGTGTGTAGGATAGTGCTAATCTACAGGGTGAGCGCTGGTCGGCACGGACTCGGAGGGCTGAATTAAGGGGTTGGACATGTTAGAGGCAGGAAACATGTTCCCAATGTTGGGGGAGTCCAGAACCAGGGGCCACAGTTTAAGAATAAGGGGTAGGCCATTTAGAACAGAGATGAGGAAAAACTTTTTTAGTCAGAGAGTTGTGAATCTGTGGAATTCTCTGCCTCAGAGGGCAGTGGGGGCCAATTCTCTGAATACATTCAAGAGAGAGCTAGATAGAGCTCTTAAGGATAGCGGAGTCAGGGGGTATGGGGAGAAAGCAGGAACGGGGTACTGATTGAGAATGATCAGCCATGATCACATTGAATGGCGGTGCTGGCTCGAAGGGCCGAGTGGCCTACTCCTGCACCTATTGTCTATTGTCTATTGTCCACACTGTATCTCTAAAGTGTAAACCAAGGGTATATTGTTAAGAAATCATACAATCACTGGAATTTAGAAGATTGAGGGGGGATCTTATAGAAACTTACAAAATTCTTAAGGGGTTGGACAGGCTAGATGCAGGAAGATTGTTCCTGATGTTGGGGGAAGTCCAGAACAAGGGGCACAGTTTAAGGATAAGGGGGAAGTCGTTTAGGACCGAGATGAGAAAGTTTTTTTTCACACAGAGAGTGGTGAATCTGTGGAATTCTCTGGCACAGAAGGTAGTTGAGGCCAGTTCATTGGCTATATTTAAGAGGGAGTTAGATGTGGCCCTTGTGGCTAAAAGGATCACGGGGTATGGGGAGAAGGCAGGTACGGGATACTGAGTTGGATGATCAGCCATGATCATATTGAATGGCGGTGCATGATCGAAGGGCCGAATGGCCTACTCCTGCACCTATTTTCTATGTTTCTATGTTTCTAATCATACAGCAAGGAACAGGCTCATCTCGTTCATGCTGACAAATGTGCCCCATCTAATGCCCTATCCCATTTGCCCACATTTGGTCCTTCTAAACCTTACCGATCCGTGTACCTGTCCAAGTGACTTTTAAATGTTGTTAAAGTACCTGCCTCAACTACTTCCTCTGGCAGGTCGTCCTATATATCCACCACCCTCTGAGTGAAATCTAGGTCTTTCTTTAGTTGGCTGTATTAAAACGGGTCAGATTCCCGATTTTCATCCATAAACATCTCAGGAAAACTCGGTGGGGCATTAGTTTTATGTTTCATTTGAGGGGCACTGCTTCTGAAGTTCTGATACCCCTCTAGTGCTGAACTTGAGAATCACCCTGAACCAACAGATTCATGGTAAAATTTGGCAAATTTATTCACGGTTTGTGATTTATTTTTATGAACCAGTAAATATTTAAGCTTTGTACTGACATACAATGAAACACCACTAACCTTTCACTGGAAAGAAAATGTCAGTGTTATATTTAGATATAAGAGAGCTGCTAAAGGTCTATTTGAGTGCCTTGGACCTTATTAAAACTGAAGATATACTATCTGATAGTCATTAGCCTGTTTTCACCTAAAAATGATGATTTAATCTAATTTTATTTTTTAACTGCTCTTTTTTTCTCTTATTTCCTTACAATCATACAAGGAGGACTCAAGCCATTGAGTTAATGCAGCCTGTTTTAGCAATCCCATTAACCATATCCCCCGTGTATTTCCTTGCAATCTGTTCTCTCTTACATGACTTCAACCCCATCCTAATTCTCACCCAGCTCGACAACGATTAATTTACAGCAACCATTAACCCACCTTGCTCATTAAACGCCTTGCCTCTGTTGGCTTGAATTCATGATATCTAGCCCAAAAACTATTCCTGTAACTGCAGATGCGGGTTAAATTACACTGGTTAGACACAAAAAGCTGGAGTAACTCAACGGGTCAGGCAGCATCTCTGGAGAAAAGGAATGAGTGATTTTTTGGGGGTCGAGGCCCTTGTTTCTTTCTTAATAATCCCATGGGTTCCAAATATATCTAAAGCTTATTGGACATTTTATCATTTCAAAAATAAACTTTTTTTCAGAATAAAAAAATATATACAAGACAAAAACTGTGCAAAAACTCTTCATACATTCACACTGTTTATAAATTCAATAGTATCTACAGACTCTGTATAGTTTGCACCCACCTTTAAACAAAACACCCTTGCCATTTTGTTGGCCAAATTATAATACCATATCCAATGAGCTTTTCAAAATGGCGACAGCTTTATTTTCTTTAATTATATTCTTGTGGTTCTATCATCCGTGTCTATCATTCTTGTGGTCTATCATCAGGGCGGCAAGGTGGCACGGCGATAGAACTGCTACCTCACAGCGCTAGAGACCCAGGTTCGATCCTGACTGTATGTAGTTAGTACATTCTCCCCATGACCGCGTGGGTTTTCTCCGGGTACTCCAGTTTCCTCGCACACTCCAAAGATGTACAGATTTGTAGGTTAATTGGCTTTGGTAAAATTGTCCCTAGTGTGCAGGATAGAATTAGTGTACAGATGATTGTTCTTCTTCTTCTTTTGTATGTCAACTACCACAATCAAAAGTGGCAATTGGTGCTTCAGAATACCGTAGTTGACGCTTTGCTGCAAATTTTGCCAGTTCCGTAGAACTACCCAGGGTGGACGACGAGGACATAAAGCAGCTCCCACCCCAGATGATTGTTGGTCAGCATGAACTCGGTGGGTCGAAGGGCCTGTTCCACGCTGTTCAACTAAACTAAACTAAACTAAACCCTCACCACTACCCTCGTTGCCCCAGATATGTTTCTTTCATCTATGAAATCTCTTTTTAAATACCTCTATCTATGATTTAAGCAGGCTAAATCTTCATTAAAATTACAGCCATTTAAAACATTGTGTATCTCCTGAATGATCACACTATGGTTTAAGCTGTGGTCTCCATTAACAATCCAACAACTTGCCTGAAGAATTATATGTTATCGCAGTTCCCTAGGTAAGTTGATTCAGGGCAATTGTCGGAAAACCAAGCTATCCCATTCTACATGGAGCTGCAAGATTGGATTACTTTATAACCATGCATTTTGCTAACTTTCATTGATATTTTTCCAGTGATTTTGCACTTCCATTAGCCAGCCTTTAGCAAATTGCAGATGCTTTACATGACGTCTGGTGGTCGGCCCAAGCTGAGTTTGCTGGGCTTTTCGATTTCAGCCGTCCGTATCTATTAGACTGGTATGTAAGGTTTTATCCTGGAAGATCTTTTAACACCCTTTGATCTTTTGGACCTTACCGTGTTACAATTCCATTGCAAAGCCAAGTGGAGATTATATTATGTCTAGGACTGCCAGGAGTTGCTCTTGCTCTTGCATTCTACTTTCCCATTTAATTTTTCTTTCCATATTGAAATTATAATTGAATCTGCTGTGTTTTTTCTTTGTGCACTTCATCTGGGAAATTTCAACATAAATTGTACGGAGAGGTAAGTCAGAGAGGACACCACTACGCGTGGCTGCGTGTTTGGAAGCATTTGCAACTCCGCTGGTATATTTCTAGCGGTGACGGAGTGGTTTTGACGCCCAAACGCCGCACTTCCAATACGGTTATTGGCAGAAAACTGAAGAATGGAGAGAGGAGGAATTTCTTTAGCCAGTGGCGAGGGGGCAAAGTTTTATCAAGAACCTGAGGGGCATCTTTTTTACAAGAGAGCAGTAGCTATGAGCTGCCCGAAGAGGTACTTGAGGCAGATACCCCACAACATTTAAAACACATTTGGATAGGTGCATGAATAGGATAGGTTTAGAGGGATGTGACCCAAACACAGGCAGGTGGGACTAGTGTGGATGGGTCATGTTGGTTGGCGTGTGCAAGCTGGGCCAAAGTGCCTGTTTCCATGCAGGTGTGACTATGATTCTCTATGACTCTATGCCAAAGGGTGGTGAAACTGTAATTCATTCCCAGAGACGACTGTGGAGGCCAAGTCATTGGGTATTCTTAAAGCGGAGATTGACAGGTTCTTGATTAGTAAGGACTCCAGAAGTTATGGGGAGAAGGCAGGAGAATGGGGTTGAGAGGGAAAAATAGTACAACCATGATTGAATGGCAGAGAAGACATGATGGGGTGGAGGGCCTCATTCTGCACCTGTAGCTTTTAGTCTGATGGAAGGTTAAGGGTTAGCAAAGAAGCTGATCTTGGCAAACTTTGGCTTGTGTGTGACTGAAGTACATTATCCTAAAGCTAAAATGGAACAAGGTTATTGAAAGATGAAAAGGGATGTATGGCAAATGGGAACCTTTTAGACGTGTGAAAGGGCCAGAATGTTAGAGTAGACGGCAACGCTGACAGTTAGTTGATCCTGAATGATGATGGATAGTGAGGCTCTGGTCAAGAAATAAAGAAGTATTAGGAGCAGTATTCAACTTTAGGCAGCTAGGATCCAGCAAATCAGGCTGTTTGTGTAAAGGTTGCAATTTCTCCCTGTGGCCGTGTGGGTTACCTCCTGGAGCTCCGGTTTCCTCCCACATCCCATGGGAGTTTTTAGGTTAATTAGCCTTTCTAAATTGTCCCCGGTGCATAGGAAAGTGGAATTACTAGTGTAAACTTGATTAGTGTAAAAATTACTAGTGTAAACTTTACTAGTGTAAACGGGTGATCGATGGACTCAGTGGCCCAAAAGGGCCTGTTTTCACGCTATATTAGTATAGTTTAGCGGCCCACTGAGTCCGCGGTGACCAGTGATCACCGTACACTAGCACTATCCTACTCACTAGGGATAACTTACAATTTTTACCAAAACCAATTAATCTTCAAAACTGTACGTCTTTGGGATGTGGGAGGAAACTGGAGCACCTAGAAAAAACCTACGCGGTCACGGTGAGAACGTACAAACTCAATACAGACAGCACCCGTAGTCAGGATTGAACTGGGTGTCTGGTGTTGTAAGGCAGCAGCTCTACCGCTGTGCCACCGTGCCACCCCACGAATATCTCTAAACTAAACTAAATTAAATTCCTTAAGTTCTCCCATAAGAGGGATTGACATGCCCTTAAGAATGCATTCAGGAACACTAAAAGAGAACATGAGATAGCTTTGTGTGTTCACAAACATGATTACCTGTGCAAAGGTAATCAAATAAAAGGGCAATTGGGACGAAAAGTTCATAAACTCAAGCTCATACACCTCATGCTGCCTCGGCAAGGCCACCAGCATAATCAGGGATGAGTCGTGCCTCGGCCACTCCCTCTTCTTCCCTCCCCCATCAGACAAAAGGTATAGAAGTGTGAAAACGCACACCTCCAGATTTCGTTCCAGCTGTTAGAGACAACTGAACCATTTGACCAACAACTAATGAGCAGTCCTAAACTACTATCTACCTCATTGGTGACCCTCGGACTTTCTTGGATTGGACTTTACTGGACTTTATCTAGAACTAAACGTTATTCACGTTATTCCCTTTATCATGTATCTGTACACGGTGGATGGCTCGATTGCAATCATGCATTATCTTTCCACTGATTGGTTAGTGCGCAACGAAAGCTTTTCACTGTACCTCGATGGACTTGACAATAACTAAACTCAAGTTGATATTATCTGTCAGTCATCCAAAGTGGTGGCGCCATTAAGCAACACCACAGATGTGACTGCAGCTGTGTCCCAATTGCTCGTTGCTACCAAAAAAAAACCAGAACAAAAGATAGATTGACTGGCATTTATCTAGAGTTTTTCACAACTGACTCAAGATGCTTCAAAGCCCTTTATAGTCAATACAATGCCTCCGAAATGAAGTGGCTCCTGTATTGTGGTCATTTAATTTTTACACCGTAACCTCATGGTCATTTAGAATCATAGACACACCTCTTAAACAGTTCTTTTAATAAAGTTTCAAAGCAAGTTTCAAAGCATTCAAACCACACCTGACTTGATGAATGTGAAGAACCTTTCTTTTAAATTAGTATTTGGAAGTTATCCAGTTACTTTTATCTGCAATTGTTGTACATTTGTACTTGTCTACGCTTGTGCTGAACGCGAGTGTGATTTTTCTGGATTGCATGCAAAACAAATTATTGTGCTGTACCTAGGAACATGTGACAATAAAGTATCATTGCATCTTACAGAATGTGTTTATGGGATAAAGGTCATGAATGAAGGTGTTTACTGTAATAAACTATTTTCCTTTGCAAAATGTATATAATTAATGTATTAATTACTAATAATTCACTAGTTTTTGACAACATACTTTTAAGCTTCCCAAAGTCAGGGTTGATATTTTTTTCGTAATTGTGCATTTGCTCAACGTCTTTCTGTTTGGCACCATTTATTTTGTTTGGTACAATCATTGAATTTAAACAAGGTTACCAACGATTTTCTGTATAAATCTGTACAGCCCATTTATTATCCTTCATGTTTATCAAAACGTATCAGTGATATCAATAGGTAGCAAAGCTCAGGTTTTCAAAAAAACTCCTCAATGTTGAAATACAATGTGTCAAGATGACTGGATATCACCTAATTCAAAATGGTCCATGAAGCTGGGAAAATATCCATCTGAACTTTTGCGGAATGATTAGGAATACTCAAGCAGAACACAAAGTGCTGGAGGAACTCAGCGGGTCACGTAGCATCTGTAGTGGGAAATGGACAGACGATATTTCGAGTTTGGACCCCTCTTCAGTCTGACTTGTCCCGACCTGAAGTGTCACCTGCCTATTCCCTCCACAGAGGCTGATTGACCCATAGAGTTTGTCCAGCACTTTGTGTTTTGCGTAAGGTTCCAGCATTTGCAGTTCTTTGTATTTCACCGAGGTTTGTCATCTGTTGAGTTTTGGAGATGAGAGTGTGGGATAGGGGTTCATTTGTATAATCCAACCCACAATATTCATCTGTTCATCAGCAGGCTACTCTGCCACAAGTTCAACCAACTCTGTACCAATGCTCCGTGATTGAAACGCGCATAGCTATTTCTAAGCTATTTCCATTTCTTCCCCCCCCTCTCCCAGAGGTACAGAACTATGAAACACACACCTCCAGATTCAGGGACCATTTCCATCCAACTGTTATCAGGCAATTGAACCATCCTATCACCAACTAGAGAGCAGTCTGGACCGCCCATCCACCTCATTAGAGATTTTAGGACTATCTTTAATCGGGCTTTACAGGCTTTTATCTTACACTAAATGCTATTCCCTTTATCCTGTAGCAGTACACTGTGGATGCCTTGATTGTATTCAGGTATAGTCTTTCTGCTGACTTGATAGCAAGCAACAAAAAAATCTTTTCATTGTACCTATTGCTACTGTTACCTAAATGTATTGTTTAGTTTTTTGTCATGTGTACCGAGGTACAGTGAAAAGCCTTGATAAACTAAACGAACTGAACTAAACTAACTAAAATCAATTTCCACCCTATATTTTTGCCTTTATTTACTAGTTCAGTGAAAATATTTTTATGTAACTTTGCACACATTACACATCACCTGTATTTAGTCTTTGCTAATCACTGGCAATTTGATTTGATTTAGCATTAAGTTGGGACCAATGTTAAAGCTCCCCAGTGTTTCAAATGTAAAATTATATTCAGGTCTGCAACCTCTGCCTGCCTCTTTCATGTACTGAAGCACATTTATTAAATCAACATTGTTAATGCATAAACATCAGGGATGCATCAACAATTCTCCAGATCCCTCACCGTCTGGTCGTCAGCTCCATATCTGCTCGGTTAGATACCAAAAACGAAACAGCAAAGATATGGAACAGGCAACTAACCCCGTTTAAATGATGGGGGCAGGAGAGAAAGCTGGGAGCTCCAGCTAATAAATGATGAGGTGGCAGTCTGGCGAAGCTGCCGTCCAGCACTGCATGCATTCCAAACGACCCAGGCAGCCCGCAATAGACAAACAATTACACAACCTATGGATCAGCTCGAAACTCTGCAGTCCTCCTCTTGAATCGCGATGGGCAATTAAACAGCTAATGGTGGTGTGAGGAGTGAGTGGTGCTGAAGAGGCTCCAAGAACATCCCCGTCCTTGATAATGGCACGACCCAGCTGTGAATGCTAATGAAATGTGTGGGAAGGAACGGCAGATGATTGTTCATGCCGGAGGTAGACACAAAATGCTGGAGTAACACAATGGGTCAGGCAGCATCTCTGGAGATAAAGAATAGGTGGCACTTTGGGTCGGGACCCTTCCTCAGATTCACAGAGGGGGAGCAGTGAGAGAGGGTGTTGCAGAACTCCTGTCAGAGAGAGTGCCTAAAGAAATGACAGCAACACTCATAAATGTGTTTGGCCACAGGTGCCAAATCGACTACCCACCCCCCCGCATCCTAGTTTAGTTTAGTTTAATTTATTATTGTCACGTGTACCCAGGTACATGATGCGTGCTATCAAATCAGTGGAAAGACTATATATGATTACAATCAAGCTGTCCACAATGTACAGATACAGGATAAATGGAATGATGTTTAGTGCAAGATAAAGTCCAGTAAAGTCCAATACAGCTCCAGAGATCCCAATCCAGCAGAGAATGCAGTCTTTAGCCAATTTGATTCACTCCACATTACATAGAGTCATATAGCTTGGCACAGCAGCACAACGGTAGAGTTGCTGCCTTACAGCGCCAGAGACCCGGGTTCAATCCTGACTATGTGTGCTGTCTGTATGGAGTTCTCCCTGTTACTGCGTGGGTTTTCTCGAGTGCTCCGGTTTCCTCCCACATTTGAAAGCCGTACTGGTTTGTACACTTATTGGCTTCTGTAAAATGTAAATTCTCCCTTGTGTGTAGGATAGTGCTAGTATATGGGGTGATTGCTGGTTGGCACTGACCCAGTGGGCCGAAGGGCCTGTTTCCACGCTGTATCTCCAAAGTCTAAAGCACGGAAACAAGCCAGTCTTTAAGTACTGATTAATGGTTATACGGATCCATATTTCATCACTGCGCGATACTTCATAGCTAACTGATGATTTTGTGGGTAGTAAAAAAAATGGAGGATTATGATCTTAATTGTATGAAAAGGTTGATAAAAGTACGGAATTCAATTCCAATGTTGGAAGATTGACTTAAAAATTATTGTTATGCAGTGATCAATACACAGAGTGGACATCTGATGAAAACTATGGATTAAATTAAGAACCGTGAATATTGTGAAGAAATCATAGAATCTTACACACAGAACAGGATTAAGCTCCTTCAGACTGAAGGAGGGTCTCGACTCGAAACGTCACCTATTCCTATTTTCAAGAGATGCTGCCTGTTCTGCTGAGTTACTCCAGCATTTTGTATCTATCTTCAGTGTAAACCAGTATCTGCTGTTTCTTCTTACCCAAGAACTAGAGGGAAGTGGACCATGTGCAGGCAGATGGGATTATCTTAGATTAGCATCATGGCTGGTGCAGACATGTTGGGCTGAATGGCCTGTTCGTGTACTGTACTGTCCTATGTTTTACGTTCCACAGTAAGACACTTCCTGGATTTGGTCTATAATTGGCCTTGCACTAATTGTAAGACTATTTAAGACTTTTTTTTAAACCAAATCTGCCACAGGTTCTCCACGTATTTATCCCATAATTCTTGTAACAAGTGGAACAAATTTTCCCTCCGTCTTCTAAAATGAAGGAAGTACCAGCTAGCTTTATGCCACCTGTGTTCGTAATTTAAGTCAATGAGCACAAAAAACATTCTGCTGAATTATGGTGCATCTTACCAATGCAAAAATGTCCTTCCTAAGGTGCAACATTCAAACTGTGAATTCCTATTAAAACATATGTGCTATAACACCAGGATAAGAGGTCAACCAAGAAAACCAAGCCCAATACCAGTGGGTATCTAAACATTTTATACACACTTCTGCTCTAGGAACTAATGTGTCAAACTCCATATCAACAATAAGCTATATATCTACATGTCAACAAGTACATAAAAACTAACCGTGTAGATGCCAGTATATGATTGGGGTTGTCAAGTGGGTACATCCCTTCACTGGTGTTTCATGGAGTTAGGCCCATGACACCTCAGGAAGGCTCAACAGTTAGTTCTGGCATCCCAGAGCCACCCCCCTTCAATACCAGTGTTACTTGAGATTGTATCTGATCAAACCTCTGCACAATTGAGACAAAATCTGCTCCCTTTTGTATTTCAACCCCCCGGAGAGAAAGAACAGCCTTCCTAATTAATTTTTGTCCGCTAACTTTTAGTGATTTATATACTTTGACTCCCAAATCTCTTTGTTCGAATGCGTTTCAGGCTTTTCAAACAAGATCATTTATCTTTCACGAGGCCCAGCGTGAATAACCTTGTGTTTGCCCACAGTGAATTCCATTTGACATAGATTTGGCAACATTTATCTACATGCATGCCTTTACAATTTTCTGCATCCATGCACACTGCTTCCTGTTCCTCCCAATTCTTGTCATCTGAAGATTTGAGTATACAATTCTCCATTCCTGATAAATTGAAGATTAAGAATGATTCTCCAGAGAACAAGACTGTATTCGGAAATAATTTGCAATTGAAAATGTGCTATCAGAAATATAGTTCAGTTTAGCCTAGTTTAGTTTAGTTTAATTTAGTTTAGTTTAGAGACACAGTGTGGAAACGAGTCCTTCAGCCCACTGGTCCGCGCCAACCAGCGATCACCTGTACTCGCGCACTATTGTACACAATAGTGTGACAGAAGGCTGTGGAGGCCACGTCAGTGGATATTTTTAAGACAGAGATAGATAGACAAGGATAAACTTGTTTTGAGGTTTCGCTTGGTGACTCGTTGTTGTGGCTACAATGGCTATTTTTGGCTCAATAGGGGAATTTGATGTTGCACAGGGCGACTGGGTGCAGTACGCCGAGCGCATTGAACATTACTTCCTAGCCAACGACATTACAGATGCAGGAAAGAAGAGGGCCATCTTGCTTTCCGTGTGTGGAGGACCAACATACAGACTCATCTCGAGTTTACTTGCTCCACAGAAACCTGGGCAAGTCGAATATTCTGAGATTGTGTCAACAGTCACGAATCACAAGGTCCCGAAACCGTCGGTCATCGTCCAGCGTAACAAATTCAACTCTCGTCATCGTCAACCGAGTGAGAGTTAAAATGGCGATCTTGTGTCCAAACGTGTGTTGTTTTGGTCTCCCACTCAATGCGTGCTTTTGAGAATGATACTGAGTAGAACGTGTCATTAATACGTTAGTACGGGTGTCAGAGGTTATAGCGAGAAGGCAGGAGAATGGGGTTAGGAGGGAAAGATAGATCAGTCATGATTGAATGGCAGAATAGACTTGATGGGCCGAGTGGCTTAATGCTACTCCTATTCCTTATGACCTTATGACAATACACAATCTTTACCAAAGCAAATTAACCTATAAACCTGGGGCCTGTGGACTTTAACATTGTGAAGCCCGCGGTCTCTGGTAAGAAGAGGCCGATTTGGGAGCTCCATGCTGTGGAGAGAGTTTCAACCGCCCCAACGTGGGAGTTTCGATCACCCCGACGGTGGCTTCGACTGCCGGCTGCGGGGGCTTTGATCGCCCCGACTGCGGATGGTTTGACTGACTCGACCGCGAGAGAACAAAGAGGAAGAATATTGAACTTTATTGCCTTCCATCAGTGAGGAATGTGGAATCCACTGTGGGGGATGTTTATGTTAACTTTTATGTGGTTTTGTGTCTGGTTGCTTTTCACTTATTATGGCTGTATGGTAACTCAAATTTCACTTAATTGGTACATGTGACAATGAACTGACCTTGAAACCTTGAAACTTGTCTTTGGAGTCTGGCACTCAGGGAGAGCCTGAAAACTCCATACAGACAGCACCCATGGTCAGGATTGAACCCAGGTCTGTGGCACTATAATGCAGTAAATCTACTGCTGTACCACCGGTGACTCCCATAGTGGAATAATTTTCATAGAACAGTACAGCACAGGAACAGGCCCTTCGGCCCACAACGTTTGCGCCGAATGTGATGCCGTTCAACTGATCTCATCTGCCTGTACATGGTCCACATCCCTCTATCCCCTGCACTTCCATGTCCCTATTTAAATGCCTCTTAAAAGCCCCTGTCGTATCTGCCTCCACCACCACTCCTGCCCCCACTACTCTCTGTGTAAATAAAAACTTCCCCCACACATCTCCATTAAACTTTCCCCTTCTCACCTTAGACCCAATGTCCCCCCGTGTTAGATATTTCCACCCTGCGAAAAATATCAAAATGACAACAAAAGGAAATATTTGCTTGGCTATGGAGAAGATATGGGGAGTAGGATTCCCTTGCGCATTTTAATGAATGCAATGTGCATCGTTTGTTACCAAAGCCATCATTTATTACCGAACAGCGATCACCCGTACGCTAGTCCTATCCTCCACACAGGGACAGGCTACACACAGAAGCCAATCAACCTGCAATCCTGCACGTTTTTGGTTAGTGGGAGGAAACCGAAACTGATGCGGTCAGGGGGAGAACGTACAAACTCCTCCCAAACTCCGCACTCTGCAGGAATTAGCCTGGCAAAATATTATTTAATTCACGTCCATGCTATTTAACGTTAGATATTAATCCATTACTTGTAAGTGCACTTTTAGAGCAAATCTTTATGACCTAATATTTAAAATATTTGAAGATACCAGAAGATAGTTTTGTTTAACCAATTTATTTACTGTCAGGACATTTGACAGGTAGATTGGAGGCCACAGTTTGACGGTCAGGTAAGCGTGGGAATTTTGCGATGTTTCCGAAGACGGTGTCATCTCTTAGCCAGGGTGCTAGTTTCACAAAAAACGTTACTTGTATCGACCTGACTCGGCATTGTCGTGGTCATTATCGTAGACATTGTCGCAGGGTAAAAAAATGTTGGTGATCTGCTACGACTTTGACAATCGCCGGCAGTCGCCTTAAAAATCGCGTAACTGGGAACAGGCCCTTAAATATTTCAATTAGATGCTGAAATAAAAGGTATTAGATATAAGGAGAGGTTGGACAGACTTGGATTGTTTTCACTGGAATACTAAAGGTTGAGGGGAGATCTGACAGAAGTTTATATACATTATGAGAGGCTTTGAGGGGGTAGACAGTCAGAACCTTCTTCCAAGGGTGGAAATGTCAAAGACTAGAGGGCGTAGCTTTAAGATGAAAGGGGCAAAGTGCGGGGCAGGTTTTCTTTACACAGAGGGTGGCAGGTGCCTGGAACACGCTGCCAGGGGTGGTGGCAGCGGCAGATAGGTTGGTGCCATTTGAGAGGTTTTTAGATAGGCACATAGAGATGGGATCGTCGGCCCAACCTGCCCACACCGACCAACATGTCCCATCTACACTGGTCCCACCTGCCTGCATTTGGCCCATATCCCTCTAGAGCTGTCTGATCCATGTACTTGTCTAAATGCTAAACGCAAAAGTGCTACCTCAACCACCACCTCCGGCAGCTCATTCCATGCACCCACCACACTTTGTGTGAAAAAGTTACCCCTCAGGCTCTTATTAAATCTTTCCCCCCCCCCCTCACCTTAAACCCGTCCTGTATGCAGGGAATGGAGGGATATGGATCATGTACAAGCAGATGAGATTGGTTTAGCTTGGCATCAGTGCGGGCCCTGTGTGCCTTTGCTCTTTGTTCTGTGTTCTATGTTCCAAGAGCTGTCCCTACGTATGTCTCGATATATTGTCATGGTCAGTTTTTGTTTAATGAGCTAAGCGGCTGTTTATTGCATATGGAATTAATTATTGTCCTTAACATGTTAGTATAGTTTAAGTATAGTTTAGTATAGTATAGGCCACAGTTTAAGAATAAGGGGTAGGCCATTTAGAACGGAGATGAGGAAGAACTTTTTCAGTCAGAGAGTGGTGAAGGTGTGGAATTCTCTGCCTCAGAAGGCAGTGGAGGCCAGTTCGTAGGATGCTTTCAAGAGAGAGCTGGATAGAGCTCTTAAGGATAGCGGAGTGAGGGGGTATGGGGAGAAGGCAGGAACGGGGCACTGATTGAGAGTGATCAGCCATGATCGCATTGAATGGCGGTGCTGGCTCGAAGGGCTGAATGGCCTACTCCTGCACCTATTGTCTATTGTCTATTGTCTATTCCATCAAATACTTAGTTAATACTTTGGCTTTTGGCTTTATTTTCGAAGTTGAGTGTTTGTCCTGGAGTACTTTGTGTTTTAATTATAACTTGTAATACAATGATCCTGAATGTCTTGCCCTTAAACTGTGGAATGCCCTCTTCCCGTTGTATGAAAGGCAGCAGCTTCTAACTAAGTGATGAAGCCATCAACCATTAAGCAATATAAAAACAGCACACTTTCTCATGGCCAACTATGAATAGTACAAGATGTAAATTGTACAAAATGGGAAACGTTCATGTTTGGCACGTTAGGTTTGATGTATTTCAAGCTTCGGTAAGTTTATTTTTTCTCGCACCTGTTTGCTCATATCTTATTCTGAACATGCCCACATTGATTGAGTTAACTGTCAACAGGTGATATCTGTGTTACAAGTTCAACGTAACGGGCACTTGCATTTTCCCAGGAGAGCTGACCTCAGTGAGAGAGTACTGTTTATGAGATTCACAGCGCCACGCAGCACGGAAACAGGCCCTTCAGAACACGTCTAACTACATAGAACGTAGAACAGTACAGCACGAGAACAAACCCTTCCATCCACAATGTCCGTGGCAAATATGATGCCAAGTTCAACTTATCTCCTCTGCCCGAATGTGACCTTTTTCCCTCTATTCCCGGCATATCCATGGGGCGCCAAAAATCCACTGAAATGCCACTATGGCATCTCCTTCCACCACCACCCCTGGTAACACCGACCAACATGACCCAGCTACACAAGTCCCACCTGCCTGCATTTGGCCCAAATCCCACCAAACATAGAAACATAGAAAATAGATGCAGTAGTAGGCCATTTGGCCCTTCGAGCCAGCACCGCCATTCAATATGATCATGGCTGATCATCCAAAATCAGTACTCTGTTCCGGCTTTTTCCCCATATTCCTTCATTCCCTTAGCCCTAAGAGCTAAATCTAACTCTCTTGAAAACATCCAGTGAATTGGCCTCCACCGCCTTCTGTGGCAGAGAATTCCACAGATTCACAACTCTCTGCGTGAAAAAGTTTTTCCGCATCTCAGTTCTAAATGGTCTACCCCTTTTTCTTAAACTGTGACCCCTGTTTCTGGACTCCCCCAACATCGGGAACATTCTTCCCGCATCTACCTTGACAGTGGGCAACGGAGACCTGGAGACAAAGAAAGATAAATGATTATCTTCTAAGAATTTTATATGTTTCTATTAGATCCCCTCTCAGCCGTCTAAATTCCAGCGAATACAAGTCCAGTCGACCCATATGTCAGTCCCGCCATCCCGGGAATTAACCTGGTGTACCTGCGCTGCACTCCCTCAATATCAATAACGTCCTTCCTCAAAATAGGAGACCAAAATTGCACACAATACTCCAGGTGCAGTCTCACCAGGGCTCCTGCACAACTGCAGTAGGATCTCTTTGCTCCTAAACTCAAATCCTCTCGCAATGAAGGTCAACATGCCATTAGCTTTCTTCACTGCCTGCTGAACCTGCATGCCTACTTTCAGTGACTGATGTACAAGCACATCCAGGTCTCGTTGCACCTCCCCTTCTCCTAATCTGACACCATTCAGATAATAATCAGATAAACCTGTTATATCCATGTATCTGTCTAAATGTTTCATAAATGTTGCGATAGTACCTGCCTCAACCGTCTTCTCCAGCCGCTCATTCCATACCCCACCACCCTTTGTGTGAAAAAGATACCCCTCAGGTTCCTTTTAATTCTTTTCCCCCTCCCCTTCAGATGGCCACTATTTGTATACATTGGGTATGCAAGCAAAGATTTTCACTGTGCCTTGTCACATGAGACAATAAAGTATTCCATTCCATTAAACCTATGTTCCTCTAGTTCTCGATTCCCCTACTCTGGGCCTGAGAATCTGTTCGTCTATCCGATCTATTCCCATCATGATTTTGTACATGATCACCCCTTATCCTCCTGCGTTTCAAGAAATAAAGTCCTTGCCTGCTCAACCTCTCCCTATAGCTCAGGCAACATCCATGTAAATCTTCTCTGCACCCTTTCCAACTTGACCACATCTTGCTGTCTTTAACATTTCCACCCCGAGTAAAGGATTTTGATTGTCTATTCTATCTATGACTGCCTTTCATAGTTTTGTGTGCCTCTATCAGATCTCCCTTCAACCTCTGGCGCTCTCGAGAAAACAATCCATGTTTAGGGATGCAGAAAAGGAGATGGAGTGTGAGTGTTAATTGGACTGTTGTCTGAAACTGGGCTGATAGATCATGTGACCTCCTTCTGTGTTGAGAGATGCCATCTTAAACCTATATCCTCTGGTTCTTGATTCCCCTACTCTGGGAAAGAGATTCTGCGTGTCTACCCGATCCATTCCTCTCATGATTTTGCGCTATACATTATTCCCTTTATCCTGTATCTGTTCACTGTGGACGGCTCAATTGTAATCATGTATAGTCTTTCCGCTGACTTGATAGCACAAAATTGTTTTTCAATGTACCTCGGTTCATGTGACAAGAAACTAAACTAAACTAATAAACACAATTAGGGCAGAACTGCATCCATGCAGATCTTCGGTTTAATTAAGTTCATCTGACTATTAAGATACAGAAGTATCTGAAATATTGATGTCAGAATCATTCAAAACAAAAATGCTTTGAGCTAATCATTTGAAAGCATGGTCATACTAATGGATATTGAATTATTTATTGAAAATAAATTGAAGCTAATGAAAACGTACTTTGGATTTCTTTGAATCATGAATATCTAGCAAACCTTTGGGGACTCATTCCTTGTTGTTATTGTCACATTTAAGATTGCTGGTAGAGCTGCTGCCTCACAGCGCCAGAGACCCGGGCTTGATCCTGACCTTGGGTAAAGTTTGCATGTTCTCCCTTTGACCACGTGGGTTTCCTCCAGGTGCTCTGGTTTCCTCCCACATCCCAAAGACGTACGGGTGTGTAAGTTAATTGGCCTCTGTAAAATATCCCTGAGTGTGTAGGGAGTGGATGAGAAATTGGGATAACATAGAACTGGTAAGAAAATGGGTGAACGATGGTTGGCTTGGACTCAGTGGTCCAAAGGCCTTTTTCCACGCAGTATCTCTAAACTAAACTAATCCCTTGTGTAGGACGGAACTGCAGATGTTGGTTTACACCAAAGATAGATGTAAAATGATGGTGTAACTCAGCGGGTCAGGCAGCATCTCTAGAGAAAAGGAATAGGTGAGGTTCTTCTTCAGACTAAGAGTCAGGGGAGAGGGACACTAGAGGTATGAAAAGGTACAGGTCAAATCACAGCCAGCCCCAATGACTCAAGAAAGGTGGAGCCCACAATGGTGCCTTGTTTGCCATGGAAGAGGTGATAATGAAGGGATAAAAACAGTGAAACTAGCAAGGTGGCTAGGGTGATGGCTAGGGAGAGAGAGGGAATGCAAGGGCTACTTGAAATTAGAGAAATCAATATTCATACCGCAGGGTTACAAGCTGTCCAAATATGGGGTGCTGTTCCTCCAATTTGCATGTGGCCTCACTCAGACAGTGGAGGTGGCCCAGGATGGAAAGGTCAGTGTGGGAATGGGAAGGGGAGTTGAAATGTTTGGCAACTGGTAGATCGCGTAGGCCAAGGCGGACTGAGCGTAGGTGTTCAGCTAAACAATCGCCCAATCAACGCTTGGCCTCACCTAATCCCTTATTAAAGTAATCCCTTGTTAGTTTAGTTTTGAGATGTTTTAGTTCTGAGGGCCTCTGGAGAGTTGGGTTACAATCACATAGAAACATAGAACATAGGTGCAGGAGTAGGCCATTCGAGCCAGCACCGCCATTCAATATGATCATGGCTGATCATCCAAAATCAGTACCCCCTTCTGGCTTTTTCCCCATATCCCTTGATTCCCTTAGCCTAAGAGCTAAATCTAACTTGCACTCAAGAGCCACTTCTGTTAAAACCAGGAAACCACGAGCTCTTTGCAGGATAATAAAAGGCAATGAAAGGGTCTTTATCCTTCCTGTCAGGTTTGCAACAAATCAATACTCTTAACATCTGTGTTTGGGCCTGTGATGTTGTGAAACCTAATTAACCTCAAAATCTTCTTAGTATCTCTGAAATTACTCTTTCATTTGACATTTAGGTTTACATTTTGAATTAGCAATGCCTGTGTGAATGCAATGCTGATTGCTTATTCCTGAAGGGATTCCTCGTCACGAGTCACCTCTCAAGGAGTTTCCCATTCTTCAGAAAATGAATATTTTTCTACTCTTTCTCTACGTTGCCTTTGATGTGCGATTTCCGGTCGATTTATGAAAGGAAACCGATTGTCATTGACGGTTAAAAGATATGCGTGCAAGTGTCAATCATTGAAACACAAGGAACTGAAGCGACTGGTTTACAAGGCAGCGTTTCTGGAGAACATGGATAGGTGACGGTTTGGGTCATTAATTCAGAAGATGTAGGAGCAGAGTTAGGACTTTCGGCCCATTGAGTTTGCACCACCATTTGATCATGGCTGATCTATTTTTCCCTCTCAACCCCATTCTCCTGCCTTCTCCCTGTAACTTTTAATGCCCTTACTGATCATCAACCTATCAATCTCCAATTTAAAAATACCCAATGATTTGGCCTCCACCGCCGTCTGTGGCAATGGATTCCACAGATTCACCACCCTCTGGCTGAAGAAATTCCCCCTCAATGTTGGACCCGACTATTATTCTGAAGGAGGGTCCCGACTGAAACTTCTCCCATCCATGTCCTCCAGAGATGCTGTTTGACCTACTGAGTTACTCCAGCATTTCGTGTTTTTGTTTAAAATGTGAATTATTGTTCGCGACGTGGATATCCTCTGTCCCGTGATTTCCAATCTGGACATCTGTCACACAGATGAATAGACAATCACATCGGGGGAACTGGGAATAAATTAACTCATTTCATGCAAAGCATTCTTTCAAAGCATTTTTACATGGCACATGTACATGGAGAAAACGTAAATACATTCAAATTCAAAAAATATATACACTTGATGTCCAAATCCTATTATAATGATGCAATGGCAGGATGGCGTGTTCTTCATCCGGGGAGTGATTATAGAGGCTTGGCCCCTACTCAACAATTAAGAAGAATGAAAGCTCAACTTCTTGTTGGACTTAACAGTATAGAGGCAGGATCCAAGTCTTTCCGTTGACTGGTTAATACGCAACAAAATAGCTTTTCACTGTACCTCGGTGCACGTGACAATAAGCTAAACGTAACTAACTAACTAACTGCGGCACAATGGTGCAGCGGTAGAGTTGTTGCCTCACAGCGCCAGAGACCCAGGTTCGATCCTGCCTCTGGGTCTCAGGGTGATGTCTGCATGGAGTTTGTATGTTCTCACTGAGGCCGCGTGGGCTTTCTCCGGGTGCTCCAGTTTCCTCCCCACATTCCAAAGACATCCAGCTTTGTAGGTTAATTGGCTTGTGTAAATTGTCCCGAGTATGTGGGACAGTGCCTAGTGTATGGGGTGATCGCTGGTCGGCGTGGACTCGGTGAGTCGAAGGGCCTGTTTCCATGCTGTATCTATCAAATCTTAACTAACTGACTAACTGATCTTATGCCCTCCAGCCGCTCTGACTGACACCCAGTATTTCTAAGATGCTGCCCCCTACTGGCATGCTTCGATATGATCACCGTGCAAATATCATTGAGAGACAGTAATAAAAAAAAATACACAAAATGTTGGAGCAACTCATCAGGTCAGGCAGCATCTCTGGAGACCATGAATAGGTGATGCTTCGGGTCGAGACCGTTCTGATTCATGATCAATTTGTGATTTTAGATCTCTTTAAATTTCTTGAAATCAAAAACCTAAATTGCTTTATTTCTCACAGTATAGAAATTGATCGTTTGTTGAGCATTTTTGTTTTTGATTAAGCGATACAGCTTGGAACCAAGCCCTTCGGCCCACCGAGTCCACTATCGATCACCCGTTCACACTATTTCCATGTTATCCCACATACACATCCACTCCCTACAAACTACGGGGGCAATTTACAGAGACCAATTAACCTGCCAACTCGCACGTCTTTGGGATGTGGCAGGAGCCCCATGCGGTCACAAGGAGAACATCCAAACTCCACACAGACGGTACCCGAGGTCAGGTTCGATCCAGGATCTCTGGCTGTGTGAGGCAGCAGTTCTACCAGCTGCACCACTGTACTGCCCTGCTTTACTGCTGAGTTTCAAGAAGATTATTTTGAGTCTTGCGGGAACACATTTGCAGTTCAAAATGATATTGTTGTAAAGAACACAGTTTTGAGAGAGGAAATAAAAATGATTTGGGAGGTTAAAATAGAGGAAGTATTAATAATCTACTCGAGACGGGATGACGTGGAATGGCTTCAGCAAAGTTTCTGAATGGAAGATAATATGGATTTAGAAACATAGAAAAAGGAGTAGGCCATTCAGCCCATCGAGCCAGCACCGCCATTCAATATGATCATGGATGATCATCTAAAATCAGTACCCCGTTCCTGCCTTTTTCCCATATCCCTTGATTGCTTTAGCGCTAAGAGCTAAATCTAACTCTCTCTTGAAACATCCAGTGAATTGGCCTCCACTGCCTTCTGTGGCAGAGAATTCCACAGATTCACAACTCTCTGGGTGGAAAAGTTTTTCCTCATCTCAGTCCTCAGTGGCCTTCCCCTTATTCTTAAACTGTGACCCCTGGTTCTGGAATCCCCCAACATCGGGAACATTTTTCCTGCAGTAAGTTAATAAGTTAGTAAGTTGCAGTGATTTGGTTCAAAGTTTACGGGGAGAAGGCAGGAAAATGGGGTTGAGAAGGAAATATAGATCAACCATGATCGAATGGTGGTGCAGACTCGATGGGCCGAATGGCCTAATTCTCTTTCTATGTCTCAATCTTATGATCTAACTGCAGGATGATGCAATCTGGCATGGCCTTAAAGAAATATTACGTTCTTTTTAAAACGCTGTTCTGTATATCATTCTTATCACACCAGTACCTTGTGGGGTGATAATAGTTATTTTATCATTGTTGGCCTTTGTGCTTGGGGTGATAATGAAGCGTTTGAATAATGTTTGGTTCAAAGCTATTGAGCCTTCCTGCAATACAGCGCATACATTGTTCCTGTGGGGTAATACACCAGCTGTTTATTTCTCAACCAAATCCACTTCAAAGCAGCTTAAGCAAAAATCAAAGCACTGGAGAAACTCGGTGGGTCAGGCAGCATCTGTGGAGGGAAATGGACGGACAATGCTTCTGGTTGGAACCCTTTGGGGTGATGGTGTAGGTGGAAGAAAGCTGGAAAAGAGAGGTGGGTGTGGGGTAAAGCCAGGCAAGTGATCGAGAGGAGGGCACTCACACACCACTTGCTCCATCATTTCCAAGTCCGCTCACTCCCTGCAGAGACCGTTAGAAAGGTTTTTCATGCCATATACACCGTATGTATATGGTGAAAATATACATACACCAGATGTGTCCATACATGTATGGATACAGGGACTGGGTGATTGGCAGATGGGGAGAGACAGTGACAAAGGATAGAGATGAAATGGGAGACAAAGGGGTGTGGGATGAGGGAAGGAGAGGAGGTGTGCAATGTAAAGCCAGATGATGAGATACGGGTGGAATGGGCTCAGGGGAGAAAGAGGAAGAGAGGTGGGAGAGTGGAAGAAATAGATGTGCATCGGGGCGGAGGTTTGGGGCTGAGGAAAGAGAGTGGGTGAAGGAAATAAAAGCTCAAGTTGCTAGCGTTACCACTTTATCTTGCTTGTTTGAACTTCGAATGTTGCAAGTGCCAATGGTGGGCAATGATGGATGTATGAGTGTCCACAGTTGATCCTGGTTCTTATTTATGTGTGGGGCGGGAGGGAAGGAAAAGAGGGAGGTTAAAAGGGAAATGGGGACCAGCAGATGGGAAGGGTGGGGATGAGATGAGCGCAAAGAGGAGGGAAGAGGGGCAGGTTGACTGGGGTGATGGTAGACAGTGGGGAAAAATGGTGCACACCAGGCAGAGGGGAGTGTGGAAAGAGAGGAGTGGTTGGTTGGAAGTATTGCTTAAAAATAGAGAATTTCAACATTGCACATGCAGTGTCGGCGTCATTGTCAAAGTCCGCCCCTGTTCTTAAAGGTGGTGCCTGTTTCCAGATAAGACCAAGGCTGTTGTGAGCCTCCAGCCGTCTCCTTCCTTGGATGCCATGTCTCTCTCGTGCCTTTATCTTGCACTGAAAGTTATTCCCTTTAGCCTAATCTAGAGTAGGTTACAGGGAAAACTCCTGGGGAAGTGGGATTGCCCTATGAGCTAGTATAGACTCGATGGGCCACATGGTCTTCTTCAGTGATAAGACTTGAGTATGAATCACTTGAAATGCAAGTTGTGTTTCAAGACAATGGAGATTTTTGCTGATGTTTTTTCTGGGATTTTGATTTTATGACTCTATATTACATTTTAATTTTTAATGAGAATGTTTCTAAAATAATGGACAACATTCCTCCAAAGGACAATCGTGCTTTCATCTGATTTAGAAATATATATATATATACTTTTTATGATTTGTGGCAGGACAGAAGGGAATTATTGTGTTGGCAAGTAACATTATAGCTTCTGTTGTGACTTGTGCTCTGAAATTCAATGCAAAGCTTTGAGAGTTGCAAATGAGGCTTGGAAGCAGCACAGAATTGGAGAGCCTTAGAGCAATAACTAATCAAATTTAATGCGGTTTATTCAAAATTCAGGACAAAGTGACAAGTATAGATTAGGATGGACTGAGGACTCCATGTTCAGTGCATATCACAGATCCCATGCACCATTTACAGAGGCTCACAAGATGTTGAGTAACCAAAACAGTAGAAAGTTCAGAAGTTCTAGGAGCAGAATTAGGCCATTTGTCCCATCAAGTCTACTCCACCATTCAATCATGGCTGATTTATCTTTCCTTCTCAACCCCATTCACCTGCCTTCACCCCGTAAACCTTGACACCTTACTAATCAATAATCTAAATCTCTGCCTTAAAAATATCAATTGTCAGCCTCCACAGCCTTCTGTGGCAATGAATTCCACAGATTCACCACCCTCTGACTAAAGAAATTCATCCTCATTTCCTTTCTAAAGGAACGTCCTTTTATTCTGTGTCTATGGCCTCTGGTCCTAGACTCTCCCACTATTGGAAACATCCCCTCCACATCTACTCCATCCAGGCCCTTAACTATTCAGCAAGTTTCAAAGAGGTGACTATAGATGTATGACTACATGAAAGTACTGTAGATATAAGAACTGCAGGTGCTGGTTTACAAAAAAAGGCACAACGTTCAAGAGTAATTCATCACATCTGTTAGTATCCTTGGAGAACATGGTAGGTGGGCTTTCGGGTTGATACCCTTTTTCAGTCTGATTGTGGGGGCGGGGGGGGGGGGAGAGAAGAGAGCTGGAAGAGAGGCCAGACAAAGCCAGGCAGGTAATAGGTTCATGCAGCTGAGGGGGGGGTTATAGATACATGGTTGGTCAAAAGCCAGAGATGAACAGACAGAAAATATGAGACAAAGGATTAAAGTGTTGCGAATTATGAAGCTAATGGAAGGAAAGTGGGTGGTTGTGGAGGGGAGAAATAGATGAGAGTCCAGGAGGTGGGGAATGGATGGGGGAGGGGGGTGGGTGGGGGAAAATTGGGGGAAGAAAGGAGAGTGCGAGGAGGTTGTAAGTTATCTAAAATTTGAGAATTGGGGAACTACTGATGCATAAAGCTATTGTTAATCTGGTCAGATGGCATCTTGAATATCATGGCCAATTCTAATTCTCCAGGCATATGCGAACTGCATGCTGGAGTAACTCAGCGAGTTACTGGAGGAGATGGATAGGAGACGTTTCAGGTCGCAACCCTTCTTCAGATCCGTCATCAATCCATGTTCCCTACTGACGCTGCCTGACCCACTGTGTTACTCCAGCACTGTGTCTTTTCGGTGAACGAGCACCTGCTGTTCCATGTATCCACTCCTTGCTTTATTATGGTGTTGGTTTATTGGTGTCACAGCTACTGAGAAACAGTGAAACGCTTTGTTTTGCATGCTCTCCAAGTAGGTTATACCACACGTGAGTACAGCGGGCAGTGCAAAAAGAGGAAATAATCAGGGTGCAGAATACAGTTATATCTACAGAGAAAGTGCAGATTTTAAATAAGTGCTTGGCCTGCAAAAGGTAGATAGGATGTTTGGGAATTAATTCTTAGCATTATCTTGAATGAATGAATGAATGAATGAATGAATGAATGAATGAATAGGTTTATTGGCCAAGTATGTGCAGATACAAGGAATGTGCCTTGGTGCTCCGCTCACAAATGACAACACAAACATACAGTTAACAATTAAGAATAAAGCGTAAACTCATACAAACAATAAAGGATACAACATTACGGTCTAAACATGCGGGTGAAAATAAACCAGAGCAAAAAAGAGACTACAGACTTTGGTTATTGAGTAGAACTACAACTCGCGGGAAAAAATAAGCTGTTTTTATGTCTGGCTGTGGCTGCTTTGACAGTCCGGAGTCGCCTTCCAGAGGGAAGTGCTGCAAAGATTTTGTGGCCAGGGTGAAAGGGTCAGAGATGATCTTGCCCGCTCGCTTCCTGGCCCTTGCAGTTGTTCCGCTGGAAAAGGTGCAAAGAAGATTTACGATGATGGTGCCAGGTCTCAAGGACCTGAGCTGTAGGGAAAGATAGGGCAGGCTAGGACAGTATTCCTTGGAGCATATGAGGGTGCGGGTGATATTATGGAGGTGTACAAGTTCATGAAAGGAATAGATAGGGTAAATGCACAGTTCTTTTGCCCAGAGTTGGGGAATCAAGAAGGCGAGGACATAGGTTAAAGGTAAGGAGGGAAAGATTTAAGAGGAACCTGAGGGGCAACTTTTTTACACAAAGGGTGGTGGGTGTATGGAACGAGATACCAGAGGAGGTAGTTGAGGCAGGCACTACTGCAGTGTTTAAGAAACATTTTGACAGGTACATAGATAGGATAGGCTTACAGGGATATGGGCCAAACGTAGGCAGGCGGGATTAGTGTAGATGGGGACATGTTGGTCGACGTGGACAGGTTGGGCTGAAGGACCTGTTTCCAAACTCTATGACTCTACATGAGGGGTTGATTCAAGAGTCTGATAACAATGGTAAAGAAGCCATTGTGGTTTAACGGTCTATTTCTGCCCACATTTTCCATGATTCAAAGCACATATGGAATTATAATGAGTCAGAAGGCTACCTTGCCTGGACAGAGAACTGGATAGGATAGGTTTCGAGGGTTATGGGCCAAACGCAGGCAGATGGGACTAGAGTAGATGGGACGTATAAGAAAATAACTGCAGATGCTGGTACAAATCGATTTATTCACAAAATGCTGGAGTAACTCAGCAGGTCAGGCGGCATCTCGGGAGAGAAGGAATGGGTGACGTTTCGGGTCGGTATGGCCTGTTTCCACGCTATGTCGTTTAGGGTCGGGACCTTTCTTCAGTTTTAGACTTGTTCTCGAGTACAGCATTTGTTGCAAGTGGGTTGGAGATACTTGGATTAATTGAATCGCCTGCAGTTAGGTTGAAATGTTGGAAGGAGACCGCCATTGTGATACGATCATGAAACCTTGATTAGCCTTTGTTGTCGGAGGTGAGGATTCAGCTCTTGCAGGGGAACGAGCAGTTAATCGTCTGCTTGTAATTGGAAATGGTGGCTTAGGAAAAACACAATTCCGCGTCGTGGCCAATTTGCTTCCAGTAAATTGATTCTGATCCCTTTAGCCTGCTGCCATTGCCTTCCTTTTATTTTAACCTTTAATTTTATTTTTAATGCTGGCCACTGAGAACTTTAATATTCCCCCCCTCTAAGTGTGAGTGGGCGTACAACTGTTGGACACCAACTGGTTCGTTCGACGGGGTAGCTTTAAATCCGAAGAGTTCAATACTTTGAACGTTCCCGTCTGATCTGGGTGCGAATCTTTGATTCCAGCGCTAATGATAATGAACTGACTGTCAATTTCGTGCTGTCGTTTAGCATTCCCGACAGCAGCGAGGTAGTCCCTGGTGCCCCTGCTTTAATATATCTGGAGGAGATGATCTAGTCATTCTTCGTGAAGGAGGGGGCTACAGATGCTGGTTTACACCGAAGATAGACACAAAAAGCTGGAGTAACTCAGCGGGACAGGCAGCATCTCTGGAGAGAAGGGATGGGCGACGTTTCGGGTAGAGACCCTTTTTCATACTCGTGTGACTAGATTGGCACAAAAAGATGGAGGGTTTAGGCAGCATCCCTAGAGAAAAGGAATACGTGAGGCTTCGGATCGAGACCAAAAACAGAAACGCTGGAAGAACTCAACCCGTCAAGCAGCATCTGTGGTAAGAGGGTAGAAACTAAGAACTGCGGATGCCGGTTTAGCAAGAAAAGGCACAGAGTGCTGGAACAACTCAGCGGGTCAGGCAGCATCCAGGGAGAACATGGATAGGTGACGTTTCAGGTGTCAGACCTGTCACCTGCCCAAGTTCTCCAGAGATGCTGCCTGACCCACTGAGTTACTCCAGCATTGTGTGTCTTCCCGTGGTCACGAAACCAACTTTAACATTTCGGTTTATTCACAAAATGCTGGAGTAACTCAGCAGGTCAGGCAGCATCTCGGGAGAGAAGGAATGGGTGACGTTTCGGGTCGAGACCCTTCTTCAGACATTTCGGGCCAGGGGGCCTTCCTCCGAAATGAAGGAGAAGCGAACCAAACAAAACTGTTGCCAGAGCAGAGAACAGCAACAGCAACAGCACGGGAACATGCCCATCGCCCCGCAACGTCCGTGTTGAACGTAAAACCAATTTCAGTTCATCTCCACTGCCTGTACATGACCCATTCCCCGCATAATCAACGTGTCTACCCCAAAGACTCTTCACATAGAAACATAGAAAATAGGCGCAGGAGTAGGCCATTCGGCCCTTTGAGCCTGCACCGCCATTCAATATGATCATGGCTGGTCATCCAGCTCAGTAACCTGTACCTGCCTTCTCTCCATACCCCCTGATCCTTTTAGCCACAAGGGCCTCATCTAACTCCCTCTTAAATATAGCCAATGAACTGGCCTCAACTACCTTCTGTGGCAGAGAATTCCACAGACTCGCCACTCTCTGTGTGAAGAAATGTTTTCTCATCTCTATGTTCACGCCACTATGATTGGTATCTGAAGTATAAGAAGATAACTGCAGATGCTGGTACAAATCGAAGGTATTTATTCACAAAATGCTGGAGTAACTCAGCGGGTCAGGCAGCATCTCAGGAGAGAAGGAATGGGTGACGTTTCGGGTCGAGACCCTTCTTAGATGATTGGTATCTGCCTCCGCCACCACCCCTGGCAATGCGTTCCAGGTGTCCACCACCCTCCGTGTAAAACACTTGCTCAGCACAAATCCTTTAAACACTCCCCACGAACCTTAAAGCTATGCCCATACAATAGGCAATAGGTGCTGGACAATAGACAATACAGTCCTTGACATCCCGACCTTGGGGGGAACGGTCTGACTTGGCAGCGCTCCTCTCTTCGTTTTATAAACTTCTGTCTGATCCCCCTTGTCGGAATACGAAACAAAACAGAAATGCTGGAAGAACACAGACCGTCAGGCAGCATCTGTGGAGAGAGCAACCAGTCAGGGTTTCAGGGTCAGAGAGCCTTATGCAGAACTGTGGATGTTCGGATTCAGGCGCCATATAAATGCATAAATCAGGAGCAGAATGAGGCCATTCGGCACAACTAGTCTAGACAATAGACAATAGGTGCAGGAGGAGGCCATTCGGCCCTTCGAGCCAGCACCACCATTCAATGTGATCATGGCTGATCATTCTCAATCAGTACCCCGTTCCTGCCTTCTCCCCATACCCCCTGACTCTACAATCCTTCAGAGCTCTATCTAGCTCTCTCTTGAATGCATTCCGCCATTCAATTACGGCTGAATATCTTTCCTTCTCAACCCCATTCTCCTGTTTTCTCCCCGCAAGTCGGTCCCTAACGCTTTTGTCAATGCCATGTGCGAACCGGTTGACCGATTGAATGGTACTTTATTGTTGCATATGTCTAGGGTACAGTGACATTCTTTCCTTGAGCCTGTTCCTAAAATATCTGCGGGCAGCCTTTCGGTTCAGGAATTCCGCTGTGTGTTCAGACAGGGAACTTTTAAGAATCGACATCATTCAGAGTAAAGGGGAAAAAAAGAATGGTGGCACATTTTCAAACGTTGGAGGGTGAGTGCACTTCGAAAAGTAAGGACTTTAATTGACTGTAAGGTGCCTTGGAAAGCCGCGAGCGTCGCTGTCTTCCTTTTAATGGAAGGAAGCCTTTCGTTTAATGAGGGCAAGTCGAGCACAAGGCTGGCGAACGGACAACCGTGTGCCTTTCGGCTGGCTAGCTGGGCTGGGGCGGGAGGGGAGTGGGGGAGGCGGGGAGGGGGCAAGAACATCGAAGACGGCACCACTCCCGGTGCTTTGAACAGACTCCTCCACGGAGTGGTGCTGCAGCCCGCCTTAACGCTACATCTCACAAAGCAAAAATGACTCTCTCTGTCTCTCCGTCCCTCCCTCACTCTCCCCGGTCGCCCTGCTAGTTTCACTGTTCATAGCCCTTAGAAACATAGAAACATAGAAAATAGGTGCAGGAGTAGGCCATTCGGCCCTTCGAGCCTGCACCACCATTCAATATGATCATGGCTGATCATCCAACTCAGTATCCCGTACCTGCCTTCTCTCCATACACCCTGACCCCTTTAGCCACAAGGGCCACATCTAACTCCCTCTTAAATATAGACAATAGACAATAGACAATAGGTGCAGGAGTAGGCCATTCAGCCCTTCGAGCCAGCACCGCCATTCAATGCGATCATGGCTGATCACTCTCAATCAGTACCCCGTTCCTGCCTTCTCCCCATACCCCCTCACTCCGCTATCCTTAAGAGCTCTATCCAGCTCTCTCTTGAAAGCATCCAACGAACTGGCCTCCACTGCCTTCTGAGGCAGAGAATTCCACACCTTCACCACTCTCTGACTGAAAAAGTTCTTCCTCATCTCCGTTCTAAATGGCCTACCCCTTATTCTTAAACTGTGGCCCCTTGTTCTGGACTTCCCCAACATTGGGAACATGTTATCTGCCTCTAATGTGTCCAATCCCCTAATTATCTTATATGTTTCAATAAGATCCCCCCTCATCCTTCTAAATTCCAGTGTATACAAGCCCAATCGCTCCAGCCTTTCAACATACGACAATCCCGACATTCCGGGAATTAACCTAGTGAACCTACGCTGCATGCCCTCCATAGCAAGAATATCCTTCCTCAAATTTGGAGACCAAAACTGCACACAGTACTCCAGGTGCGGTCTCACCAGGGCCCGGTACAACTGTAGAAGGACCTCTTTGCTCCTATCTACATTAAACTGCATCTGCCATGTATCCGCCCACTCACACAACCTGTCCAAGTCACCCTGCAGCCTTATTGCATCTTCCTCACAATTCACACTACCCCGCAGCTTAGTATCATCTGCAAATTTGCTAATGGTACTTTTAATCCCTTCATCTAAGTCATTAATGTATATCGTAAATAGCTGGGGCCCCAGCACCGAACCTTGCGGTACCCCACTGGTCACTGCCTGCCATTCCGAAAGGGACCCATTTATCCCCACTCTTTGCTTTCTGTCTGTCAACCAATTTTCTATCCATGTCAGTACCCTACCCCCAATACCATGTGCTCTAATTTTGCCCACTAATCTCCTATGTGGGACCTTGTCGAAGGCTTTCTGAAATCCATGCTGACTCGGAATGATCCTGTTACTGCTATCCAAATGCTCAGCAATTTCGTCTTTTATAATTGACTCCAGCATCTTCCCCACCACTGATGTAAGACTAACTGGTCTATAATTACCCGTTTTCTCTCTCCCTCCTTTCTTAAAAAGTGGGATAACATTTGCTATCCTCCAATCCACAGGAACTGATCCTGAATCTATAGAACATTGAAAAATGATCTCCAATGCTTCCACTATTTCTAGAGCCACCTCCTTAAGTACCCTGGGATGCAGACCATCAGGCCCTGGGGATTTATCAGCCTTCAGTCCCATCAGTCTACCCAAAACAATTTCCTGCCTAATGTGGATTTCCTTCAGTTCCTCCATCACCCTAGGTTCTCCGGCCCCTAGAACATTTGGGAGATTGTGTGTATCTTCCAATGAACTGGCCTCAACCTTCGTCCTCACCTCTTCAACATCCAACAATGGACCATTGGTGCCAGCTCCGATCTGTACTGTACCTTTTCACACCTTGTTGTGAGGCAAATGAAAATTCCAATTTCCTTAAACTTTATTTAAGCTTTAAGCAACTCATTTCTGTAATACACATCTTCAAAGCGTCTGGAAATTGTCGCTGATTCCGCAGGCCTCGCCCGCCCGAGAGTCCCGCACTTCATTCTCCCCTCCTATTTATACGTTGAGATGGTCAGGGGGTTTAGTATGTCTTGATGACCGTCGCAGCACAGGAGCATCAGGAGATAATGGTGTTTCAATAGCTGGTGGTACATATATTGCTTGGACATCAACTTCACTCATATTGTTATTTACATTTTCAATTTTAGAATTACTTATAGAAGTTTTCATAGGGGATGATGGGAGTGTTGAAGGAAGTTCTCGATTAATATTGTCAAGGAGTGATGGAGCTGATGGAGAAGATGGACATGGTGCAAGGTCACGAAGTGAGACAGTTGACTGACGTCCATCCTGATAGTTGATAAGAAGGGTTGACATCAGTCAGTTCAACTTCATCAACAAAGGGCTCATTCTTATTTGATCGGACATATCGACGAAGCAACAAGGGCCCAGGGCTAGTCAACCATGATGGCAGAGAAGTATCATATCATATCATATCATATATATACAGCCGGAAACAGGCCTTTTCGGCCCTCCAAGTCCGTGCCGCCCAGCGATCCCCGTACATTAACACTATCCTACACCCACTAGGGACAATTTTTACATTTTACCCAGCCAATTAACCTACATACCTGTACGTCTTTGGAGTGTGGGAGGAAACCGAAGATCTCGGAGAAAACCCACGCAGGTCACGGGGAGAACGTACAAACTCCTTACAGTGCAGCACCCGTAGTCAGGATCGAACCTGAGTCTCCGGCGCTGCATTCGCTGTAAAGCAGCAACTCTACCGCTGCGCTACCGTGCCGCCCACTACTAGTACCACTAGAAGGACGCCGTTTGAAGTTAAAGAACCGCTCATGTGGAGTAGTATTGGTAGCGGTTGACAGTAGAGATCTGATGGAGTGTAATGCATCTGGTAGAACACATTCCCACTGCCGATCTGGTATGTCATTTGACTTTAAAGCCAGTTTCACTGCTTTCCAAATGATTCCGTTATACCTCTCAACCTGACCATTTCCAATAGGATGATATGGTGTTGTTTTACTTGTTGCAATTCCTCTATTGGAAAGGTAGTCCTTTAAATCTTTTGACATGAACGAGGTGCCCCTATCAGAATGTATGTAACTTGGAAATCCGCAGAATGAAAACAGTTGATCTAAACATTTGATAACCGTAGCAGCGGACATATTTGGACAAAGGAAAGGCAAATGGAAACCTCGAATATTCATCAACTATGGTAAGTATATAAACATTTTGAGAGGAGGATGGTAAAGGCCCTTTGAAGTCAATACTCAAACGTTCCATAGGTTGAGTAGCTTTGATCAATCTTCCTTCTTCAGGACGGAAGAACCTTGGTTTTAATTCAGCACAGATTGTACATGAAGCACACGTCATCTTCACATCTTCTGTAGAGAAAGGCAAGTTTTTGGAATGAACATAGTGTAACATATGAGTGACTCCAGGATGACACAGCCTATTGTGAAGATCAGTGAGTGCAGAAGAATGAACAGGCACAAAATGCTCGAGTTAATGCATCCGGAGCAACATTATCCTTAGCAGGGCGGTACTCAATTGAATAACTATATGCAGATAATTCAATCCTCCATTCATGAATTTTACTGTTTTTAATCATCGTTCGCTTCCGATTATCTAGCATAAAAGCTACTGAACGCTGATCTGTTATTTAAAGTGAAGTGCTGACGAGCAAGGAAATGACTCCATTTTCTCTGCTTCAATAATTGCTGTAGCTTCCTTTTCGACGGGTGGGTAAATAATTCACTACCTTGGAGAGTATGAGACATGAAAGCCACTGGTCGTCCTCCTTGATTTAATGTTGCTGATACTGCTAAATCAGAGGCATCACATTCAACAACAAAGGGGAGATCCTCATCGACGGCGTGTAATGTCGCAGATTCTAATTGTTTCTTTAAAGAAGTAAAGGCACCAATTGCTGTAGAGTCAAGGGGGAAAGATTTTGCTTTAATCAAAGGTTGAATTTTGTCAGAGAAATTTGGTATCCATTTAGCATAATATGCAAACATGCCAAGAACCCTTCGTAGAGAGTTTAATGTAGCTGGAACAGGTATCTCTTGGAGTGGGTGGAGTCTTTCTGGATCAGGCTTGATCATATCATTTCCAACCCAATAAGCAAGAATATTAATTGATGACACTGATATTATTGACAGCCTCATTTAATGTTAGATTTTTAGAATGGACAACTTCTAAAAACCGTTGTACATTTTTGTCATGTTCAGCTTGGTCTTTTCCTGCAATCGTTATATTATCAAGATAAGGGAAAGTATCTTTAAGGTTTTCTTATTCAAAAAGTTTGTCCATCTCTCTCTGAAAAACTGCCACACCATTAGTGACACCAAAAGGAACTCTGCAGTAGTGGTATAATTTTCCATTTGCTTCAAAAGCAGTGTATTTCTTTTGTGATTCTTTCAAAGGAATTTGGTAGTAAGCACTTTTTAGGTCAAAAGTAGAGAATACCTTATACTTAGCTAATGTATTGATAATATCTTCTATACGAGGTAATGGATATGCATCAAGCTCCGTGAACTGGTTTATAGTTTGAGAGTAATCAATGCAGAGTCTCTTTCTATGTCTCTCCAAGGGGTCCTTAACCATGACAACTTGTGCCCTCCAAGGGGAAGAGCTGGGCTCTATGATCCCTTCTCGTAAAAGATTAGTTATTTCTGTGCTGATAAAGTTTTTGTCATCCTTACTAAAATGTCTTGATTTTGTAGCAATTGGCTTGCACTTAGAGGATAAATTAGTGAATAATGAAGGACATTCAACAGATGCAGCAGAAAAAACACACAATACTGGTGGCTTTGACAATACAAGATCAGGCATAGTTCCTTCATACATTATTTGAAGTGATCTGTGCTGTTTCTGAAAATCCTGACCTAGAATTACATCGCTACACAAATTTTCCATAATACCAAGATTTATAACTAGTTTTGTTCAGAATAAAGTCTACAATACAAGATCCAATAATTTGAGTATTAAATGTCAGAGCCATCGAAATTTCTCTATTTGAAGGAATTATAGTTAGATTTAGTCGAGACACAACTTGTTCACTTATAAAACTTTCTGAACTGCCAGAGTCAAGTAGTACATTAAGTGTATGGCCATTGATAGATACTGTTGTAGCTGCATGAGACAAGCTTTGAGGAAATGCAGCTGTAATTGCACATAAGAAGGCATATACATGGCAGCAGTCACACTTTTAGTAGTTGCTTTGGACTTGCATACTCTAGAATAATGTCCCTTCTTGCCACAACTATTACAAGTTGCCCCTCGAGCAGGACATATCTCTCTATTATGAATATTACCCCTGCAAAAGTAACACTTCCTTTTTGGATAAGTATATGCTGCAGCAAGGGCACATTTATCAGTATAAATTGTTTCAGCTTGCTCCATGTTAGTACTTGGGTGAGATTCTTTTGTAGTAGTTGCAGCAGAATACACATTAGATGAGCCATAAGCATCTGAATTTCTCTGAGCCAAGTCTAATGAGTAAGCTTGATTGTAAGCTGACTGTAAATCCAAGGTTTTGTTTTCTAATAGTCTCTGTCGTATTAAAGGCGATGCCAAACCATTGATAAACGAGTCTCGAATAAGTTCCTGTCGATATTGATCAGCTGTAACTGCTTTGAAGGCACAGTCTTTACTAAGTCTTTGACGTTCTTGTAAAAACTCATCAAGTGACTCACCAGATTTTTGTTTACGAGTAGCAAGGAGGTGTCGAGCAAATATTACATTGGGTGTCTTAACGAAGAGTCTGCTTAGTACATCAATAGCAGAATCATAAGTTGCACATTCCTCTATGTAATCATATACATCATAAGAGACAGAGCTTATTAATGTCCTGAATTTGTCTGGTGCATTGTCGCCACACTCATCAAAGAAGTTATTTAGTGTACGAAGCCAGTGCTTCCATTCCTTTGCTGCAGTAGGTGAGTTGGGATCCAGATCCAAGCGTTGTGGTTTCAATAGTTTCTCCATCTCGACGTCACACTGCTTAACTTCTGAGATTGAGTTGCTTAAATTGTTGTGAGGCAAATGAAAATTCCAATTTACTTAAACTTTATTTAAGCAACTAATTTCTGTAACACACATCTTCAAAGCGTCTGGAAATGATCGCTGATTCCACAGGCGTCGCCCACCCGAGAGTGCCGTACATGCGCACACTTCTTCACACCTCTAGTTTAACTCTCCCACGATTCTCAGTCTGAAGAATGGATCCAAAACGTCACCCATTCCTTCTCTCCAGAGATGCTGCCTGACCCGCTGAGTTACTCCAGCATCTTGTGTCTATCAGCAAAAAAGCAACAAATCTGTTACCAACATATGGGGGGGGGGGGGGGGAGAGACAAAAGCCTTGCTCACTCCAATGTCATCTGTGTGTTAACCCTTTGTTGCACTGAAATGGAAAAGCGGGACACTTGCCCGCAGAAGCTCTTATGTCCCATCTTTCTCTCTCCCCTCTCCTATCCCCTCTCCCTCCTCTCTCTCTCTCTCTCCTCTCCCTTCTCTCTCCCCTCCCTTGTAACTTGGGGGGTCGCAGACTGATACCAGTCCCGGGCATTAGAGGAGAGGAGAAGAGACGAGGAGTAAAGCTGGTCCCGCTTCTCTCTTCCCCCCCCCGTGTTGTTCCTGCGAGCTGTCACACTGTGTTTGTTTTGAAGCGGGGCAGCGCTGTGAGACCAGACAAGGCAGGGGAAGCGGAGGGGGAGAGGGAGAGGGGGAGAGGGAGAGGGAGGGAGAGGGAGAGAGAGAGAGAGGAGCGCGGCGTGTCCTCATTGCAACAAACCCGCGTGAGGAACCCCTCCCACCGCCGGCCCTGGTGAACCCCCCTCTCCTCCTGCCGCATGTTGAAGGAGACCTGAACGCCTCCAACGATTGCCTCTCGATCACCATCAGATGCCGGAATACTACCGTTAGGCCTGGCTCCATCGAGAAACTCCCCTCCCCTCGCCTCCCACCACACCTGCCTCTGCAATCTCTCTCTCTCTCCTCTCCTCTCGTCTCCTCTCCTCTCCCCTCGTCTCCCCTCTCCTCTCCTCTCCTCCCCTCTCCTCTCCTCTCCTCTCCTCTCCTCTCCTCTCCTCTCCTCTCCTCTCCTCTCCTCTCCTCTCCTCTCTCTCCCTCTCCCTCTCCCCCCTCTCCCTCTCCCTCTCCCCCCTCTCCCTCTCTCCTGTCTCCTCTCTCCTCTGCCGCTCTCTCTCTCTCCCTCTCTCTCCTCTCCTCTCTTTCCCTCTCTCTCTGCCGCTCTCTCTCCCTCGCTCTCTCCTCTCTCCTCTCCTCTCTCTCCTCCTCTCTCTCCTCCTCTCTCTCTCTCCTCTCCTCTCCTCTCTTCCCCTCTCCCTCTCTCTCTCTCTCTCTCTCTCTCCACTTCCCTCTGTCCTCTCTCTCTCTCTCCCTCTCTCCTCTCTCCTCTCCTCTCTCTCCTCTCTCTCTCTCTCTCTCTCTCTCTCTCTCTCTCTCTCTCCCTCTCTCCTCTCTCCTCTCCCCTCTCTCCTCCTCTCTCTCTCCCTCTCTCTCTCTCTCTCTCTCTCCTCGCCTCTCTGTCCTCTTTCTTCTCCGCGCTGGGCCGGGCCGACGAGGCGAGGTAGAAGTTGCCCGAGCCCTTGCACTTGACTCCCAGAGCCGACTTTATGGCTTCGCTGTATCAGAGGATCACTGGGCAGATCAACACCTCCAGGTCTTACCCAGCGCCCGCTGAAGGCAGCCACCTGCTGGCGGCCCAATACACCGAGGACGACACCGCGGGCAAAGCCGCACGACCCCTGGAAGAGAAGAACCCAGCCCGCTTCCAGTACCAGCAGAGCGAAGGCGATGTGAGAACAATCTTCATTTGTTTACTGTTGTACATGCGTGTGTCGCCGGGTGTCGATGTGCATATGTGTGTGTGTGTGTGAGCGAGAGGGACTGGGGGGTCTCCTTATGTCTGTACTGTCCCACAGGGCCCTTTTGCCTTCAACCCCAATCCTTCCTCTTTCTTCCTACTCCGCTCTCCTCCCCTCCCCTCTTCTCCCCTCCCCTCTTCTCCCCCCCTCCTCTTCTCCCCTCCCCTCCCCTCTTCTCCCCTCCCCTCCCCTCTTCTCCCCCCCTCCTCCCCTCTTCTCCCCCCCTCCTCTTCTCCCCTCCCCTCTTCTCCCCTCCCCTCTTCTCCCCTCCCCTCTTCTCCCCTCCACTTCCCTCCACTCCCCTCCCCTCTTCTCCCCTCCCCTCCCCTCCCCTCTTCTCCCCTCTTCTCCCCTCCCCTTCCCTCCCCTCCCCTCTTCTCCCCTCCCCTCCCCTCCCCTCTTCTCCCCTCCCCTCCCCTCCCCTCTTCTCCCCTCCCCTCCCCTCTTCTCCCCTCCCCTCCCCTCCCCTCCCCTCCCCTCCCCTCTTCTCCCCTCCCCTCCCCTCTTCTCCCCTCCCCTCCCCTCCACTTTCCCCTCCTCTCCTCCCATCTTATCCCATCTTCTCCCTGTTCCTCCCCTCTCCTCCCGACTTCTCCCCTCTCCTTCCCACTTCTCCCCTCTCCTTCCCACTTCTCCCCTCTCATCTCCACTTCTCCCCTCTCCTCCCCTCCGCTCCCATCGCCTTTAACCTTACACTTAAGTGTCCCCCCCCCCCTCCCCCCGCGTTGTTTCAAGTTGCCTGGCGTCAAGTTTCCTCCTCTGAGCCGCCAACTCCCCCGTCTGGGTTTGATATTTGTGGGGGTTAATGCACCACCCCTCCTGACTGAGGCAAAGGTCGGGCTCTGCTTCATCTGATACGCTCATCTGAAGCGGGGCACTTTGATAGACATTGAGACGATGGTGATCCAGGGGTTGCGTGGCCTTGTGTTGCACATCTCATGCAGCGGCGTGCTGCTCGCTGCCGTGCAAGCCTCGGTTATGTGTCTAAGAAGTTGTGTTTGCATATCGCCTTGGCAACCTCTACATCTTCCCTGTCTGCAGATGTCCCCCCTGGTCAGCACAGGGGTTAAATTTCTTGGCTACAATTGCACCGGGTCGAAATGACAGAGGAGATGGCCGGCGAGTGCAGTTCCCCGTACAGTTGCATTGTTAGATTGGCCAGCGACGCTGTGCATTTTGTTACAGCTGATGGCGAGAATAAGAAGTCATTCAGATTTATCGTTCCCTTCAGGCTGACTGGTCATAGCCGGATAGTTTATTACAGGATCTATCTTTGTTTAAAATGCCTGTCACGCTGTGAATCCCGTGCTCACTGCATATATAACTGCAGTTTTCTTTCCTACATTCCTAAACACAGAAATAAATAAATTAATAAATATGTATTTCTGTGTGTAGGAAAGAAAACTGCAGGTGCTGGTTTAAATCGAAGGTCGACGCAAAATGCTGGAGTAACTCAGCGGGACAGGGCAGCGTCTCTGGAGAGAAGGAATGGGTGAGGTTTCGAGGAAGGGTCTCGACCCGAAACATCACCCTTTCCTTCTCTCCAGAGACGCTGCCCTGACCCGCTGAGTGACTCCAGCATTTTGTGTCTATACTTGCGTGTGTATCTGTATACGCACATATGTGTGTGTGTGTATGAGGGGTGTGAGTGTATGTATGTAAATATCTATGTGTGTGGGGGTGTGTATAATTATAAATATCTTATTTTAGAACATTTCTGTCTCCCTGTGCTAAAGGGGGATCAGAATATTTAATATCCGCCTACCTTTTCCCGCGCGTATTTGTTTTTAATCTACTGCAGAAAAAAAAGCTGCTGGCAGTTTTGATTTGTATTTGAGATCTAGTTGAAAGGTGGAGACCCGCTTTAATCTGGTTGCCAGATACACTAAGGAGAGGAGAGGGGGGAAGAGGGGAGGGGAAGAGGCATTTATCCTTATTCCCCCCATCCCCGCCCCCTAGATTTGAAACTTGACTAGCAAAAATAGGGACGCAGGAGGCTGTTGTTGTTGTTGTTGTTGTTGTCCTTACCACAACTAACTACCCCCTCCTGTCCTTTGAGAACCGGACTTCCAGCTTTAATTTCGACAAGCTGTTCCAGAAACAGCCCTTCAGCCACAGAAGGCATTAAAATGTACGCTTGTGTTTCCAACCGCACGCTAAGTAGCTTCTAAATTGCACTGAGATTAATGTTTTAAAGTATAACATTGCCAAGTTAGCGGGTGGCATGTGCAAAAGAGACCATGGGAGGCAGAATTATCTTTGCTCTTTTTTTTTTTCAATTGCACTTTAACCCTTTCGATGGACAAATGACTTGAAATTAATTCAAGGTCAGATTGTCAAACATACGGAAGAGAATGGTGGGAATATAGTGTCAATATATCTATTAGCAGCAGGTGTCGCTTTCTACGTCGCCAGCGTTGTGCTTCCACCCGGAATACTAATCCTGGCTAGTTTCGGGTAATACAGAAGTTTAGGCTGGATTCTCATTTGGCTTTGCATTCAACCAGCGTTAGACCTCTGATGGTCAGTGTCGCTGGCAAAACGACTATTTATTACCCATTGCCAATTGCCCCGAAGGAAGGGGTGGATATCCATGTTCCTGTCACCATTTGGAAGCTTCGGGTGGATACGCTCCCATTGTGCAGTTGGGTAGAGAGTTAGAGGATCGAAACAGATCAACAGGAATCCCTACATTTATAAAACCATGGAGTGACACAGCTTGGAAACAGGCCCTTCGGCCCAAGTTGTCCATGTTGACCTAGATATTACATTACATTACATTACATGAGTCCCATTCCCCCATGTTTGGTCTATATCCCTCTAAACCTTTCCTATCTATGTACCTGTCCAAATATCTTTTAAATGTTGAAGTACCAGCCTCAACTACCTCCTATGGCAGCTCATTCCATATGCCCACCACACTCCGTGTAAAAAACAAAATGCCCCTCAGGTTCCTAGTAAATCTCCCCCCCTCTCACCTCAAACCAATGTCCTTTAGATTTTTTTTTTAGATTTTAGAGATACAGCGCGGAAACAGGCCCTTCGGCCCACCGAGTCTGCGCCGCCCAGCGATCCCCGCACATTAACACTAGGGACAATTTTTTTATTTTTAACATTTTACCCAGTTAATTAACCTACATACCTGTACGTCTTTGGAGTGTGGGAGGAAACAAAAGATCTCGGAGAAAACCCACGCAGGTCACGGGGAGAACGTACAAACTCCGTACAGACGGCGCCCGTAGTCAGGATCAAACCTGAGTCTCCGGCGCTGCATTCGCTGTAAGGCAGCAACTCTACCGCTGCGCCACCGTGCCGCCCAGTTCTTGGTTCTTGATTTTCCTCCTCTGGGTAAAAGACTGTGCATTCACCCTATCTATTCCCCACATGATCTTATACAACCTCGATAAGATCACCGCCCAGCCCCCTGCGCTCCAAGGAATAAAGTCCAAGCCTGCCCAATAGCTCAGGCCCTCAAGTCCTGGCAACATCCTCGTAAGTCTTCTCTGTACTCTTTGCAGCATAACAACACCCTTCCTAAAGCAGGGTGACTACAACTGGACACATTACTCTTAAGTGCTGCTTCACCAAAGTCTTATACAATGGTAAGATAACATCCCATCTTCCATGCTCAATACCTTGACTGATGACTTTCAACAAATCCGGCCACTTTGTGAGATGGAGGACAGGAGAGGTGTTGCAGCCACCTGTTGCCACTTGCCTTCTTGTTGGTAGAGATAAAGGGTTTGTGAGATAGAGTTGAAAGTTCAGGAGAGTTATGACCATGCATCTTATACATGGTGCTGACTGTAGGTATCTTACACAGTGAGTTTTTTTAACCAAAGACACAGTGCTAGTCGAAAAGACCATTTGTCCTGAATAGCATTCAGTTCCTGGCATATTGTTAGAGTTGGCGCAGTGGTAGAGTCGCTGTCTTACAGCGCCATAGACCCAGGTTCGATTCTGACTGCGGGTGCTATCTGTACGTTCTTCCTGTGACCGCTTGGGTTTTTCTGTGGGTGTTCCGGTTCCCTCTCCCACTCCAAAGACGTGCAGTTTTGTAGATTAAATGGCTTCGGTAAAATTGTGAATTGTCTCTGCTGTGTGTGGTAGTTCTAGTTTACTGGTGCTAGTGATCATTGGTCGGCATGGACTCGGGGGTGGGGGGGGGGGGGGGGGCGAAGGGCCTGTTTCCATGCTGTATCTCTAAAGTCCAAAGTCTAAATTTAGACAAGTGAACACCATTCTTCATGCTCTTTGCCGATGGTGGAAGCGTTTTGGCATTTTACTCATCTTAGACTTAATCTCTGAGCTGCTCTTTTTGGGGAGGGGGTGAGAGCACTGTGATTATTCCAGTTACATTTCAGGTCAATGGGCCCTTACCGGATTTGGAAAGTGGGGGATCCATCTGTGGTTCTGCCATTGATTGCGTCTACGACACACCTTTGACACGCTCAGCACCATGCCATAGAGTCATGCAGCACAGAGGCAGGCCCTTCACACCATCAAGTGGACACCTACGCTGATCCGATTTTCCAAAATCACACATAACATAGAACAGTACAACCCCAAACAGGCCCCTCAGCTCACATTGTCCATGCTGAAGATGGTGCCAAGTTAATCACCTCTGCCTACATGTGATGCACATCCCTCCTTTCCCTGCATATCCATGTGCCTTTCTTAAAGCCTCTAAAACATCACCAGCATATCTGCTTCCACAATCACACCCGACATCACGTTCCAGGCACTCATAACCCTCTGTGTAAAAATAACTTGCTCCACACATCTCCTTTAAACCTTTACCCTCTGGCCTTGAGCTATGCCCTCAAGTGTTGGACATTTCCACTCTGGGATTAAATCTCTGACGATACACCCTATCAATGTCTCTCCTAATTTTATACATTTCCATCATCTCCCCTCATCTGATGTTGCTCCAGAGAAAATCGCTCATAATCCAGGTTTGTCCAACCTCTCCATTTTGCTAATACCCTCTCGGCGAGGCCCTGGCTCTTAGCCTGCTGTGCCTTGGCGATATAAGCGTTCATCCAGATACTTATCAAACGTTGTGAGAGACTTTCCTCCAACACCCACTCAGAGTGCGAGTTCCAGTTTCCATCTGCTCCTTGGATAAGAACGTTCTTCTCCAGACCCCCTCTCCCCCTCTTATCAGAAGCGATGCTCTCTACTCTCTGCCATTTGGAAAGGTCTCTTCCCATCCACACAATCTACAGCCCTCATGACTGTCGTTGCCACAGCATCCTAGATGTTGCCTAGCTCTCTGCAAGTCGGTACACACTGTTTCATTACATAAGACATTATTGCAAGGCACTTCAGGGGAATGAGCATTGCAATCCTAATTTTGACCTTATGCTCATTGCAAGGTCGTCGATGAGACAGATATATATTAACCACCCCTGTTAATTACTGCTATGCAAATAATTATGCATTGTGTAATCTATTAAAGACATTTAAGCCAACCAAGCGTCTAATATTTTCTTGCGGCACCAGGGCCTTTTTTTCAATGAACAGCTTTGAGCCCATTTTTACATGGAAGCTGCTGTGGCCACAGTTCATGATTAATGATACCTCATTAACAGCGAAACCATGCCAATAACTGTGATTCAGTCTCGTCACTACAGAATCTAACATGTCATTGATTGGTGTAGTCTGTCCTCCATGCCAATTGCTGTGCAATAAAATGAACAAAGGTTGGAGCTTGATATTTTTGTAGCACACTCTCATTTCGGAGTTGACCCCTGTGTTTTTTTTGTTTAAAATCTCTCCTCTTTTGTCTGCCGTTGCCATGGTAACTATTTTCAATATTATCTGCACCCTCTTTTGTACGGTAAACCCATTAAATCTAGGTACTTTTTTTGAGGCATGCGTTTAAAATAAATGCTATTCATCACAATCCATTCACTCTCTTTAAATTAGTTGTATTTTCAGCAGCTGAGCAGGTGAAGTATGATCAGGCATAATTTTGTAACACAGAGACCAGTCACGAATATAGAAATTGGTAAATACCATTCATGTGAAACCTCCAGATAACGTTAGAAATCGCTTGCAGTTTTGTGTTTAGCACCAATTTTCGTGGGTACCAAGGTTGAATTTTACCTTGAACTCAGTCTCGGTGGCTGTTTCTAAAATGCACAATCTGGTTCAAGATATTTATTAAATGTTGTTTTGGCTGTTGACCCACGGCCAGCCAACAAGATCACTCATTTACTTGTTTTGTGATATGCTTCACACGCTTGTGTAGGATGACAACATAACATTAAAATGACATGTTTCATATATATATGATGATTGTATTAATTCCCAATAATCAACTGGATATTAATTTTCATCAAGCCCATATTATTAATGTCAGAGTTATTCATAGCTTTCACTGTCATCAAGTGCAAGGAGTAAGGTACTTGTTTTTTAAAGTCCTCAATGATTTTCTCCCAAACTATCACAGTGCCTTGTAGTGAACAGTAGATATGCCGGGGCAGCTTTGTAATTGCAAATTATTATTTTATCTCAAGTTGGTTTTTGGAAATAAAGCTAATTAGAAACATTATCACTTCAGGAAGCCTTGTATTGTGGTAAAGATCTGAAATCCAGCAGATGTGAAGAGAATAAATGATTAGTGCATGACATCCACTTCTAGATCTACATTATACGAAGGATGTTGAGACCATTTAGGTGAGATTATCTCAACCTAGGTTTCTACCTTGGAGCAAAGACAAATAAAGAAAATTATATCAGAAATATCCAGGATTATGAAGTGGTGCAGATTAACTGGTAGCATTAAAACTTAACTGTACATTGAAGGAAGTTATTGTGTTCAATGAGGGAGAAGGACAGGGGAGTGCATCTAATTGATGACTATTTACAAAAAGCATTGTCACCTGCACCAATATCCCTTGGAGATAGAAGAATGGGAGATGATCTCATTGAAACATATACAACTCTTATGAGGCTTGATAGAATGCAGAGAGGATGTTTTTACTGTGGTGAGCAGCTGGTAACACACTCTTGGAATAAGAGGGTACGGGACTGGGTTAAGGAGACATTTTGCCACTCAGCATTGTGACCTGTTGGAATTCACCGTTTAGGTTTATTATTATCATGTGTACCAAGGTTCGTTGAAAAGCTTTGTTTTGCATGCTATCCAAATGGGTCAGATAATATGATAGATAAGTACAATTAAGTTAAACGCAAGTACAATAGGTAGAGCAGAGGGGAAGACAGAGTGCAGAATATATTTCTCAGGATTGCAACGCATCAGTTCCGTAGACAAATGTCTGCAATGCGATAGAGATGAATCAGATAGTGCGCTAACTTTCAGAAGGACCATTCACAAGCCTGATAACAGAGGGGAAACAGCTGTTCATGAGTCCACTGGCGCTTGCTTTCAAGCTTCTGTATCTTTTGCCGGAAATGGAACAGGAGAAGAAGGAATGACCGGGGTTGGACAAGTCTTTGACTATGTTTTTGCAAGGCAACGTGAAGTGTAGATGGAGTCAATGGGGGAAGTGTGGTCTGTGTGATGGACTGGGCTACATCATCAACTCTCTGCAGTTTCTTGCGGTTTTGGGCAGAGCTGTTCCCATACAAAGATATCATGCAACCCATAAGTATGCTTTCTTTGGTGCATCTGCAGAAGTTTGTAAGAGTCATTGGAGACATGCCGAATGTCCTGAGTCTCCTCCAGCACTAGATGCGTTGGCGTACTTTCTTGGTTGTTGTATAAATGTGGCGGGTCCATGAGAGGTAATATTATCATCAAGGGACTTGAAACTCTCATCTTTTTCGAGGGTGGCACAGTGGTGCAGCGGTTGAGCTGCTGCCTTACAATGCCAGAGACCCAGGTTCAATCCTGACCTAGGGGGTTATGTCTGTAGGGAGTTTGTATGTTCTCCCTGTGACTGCATAGGTTTTCTCCAGGTGCTCCAGTTTCCTCCCACATTTCAAAGATGTACAGGTTTGTAGGTTAATTGACTTCTGTAAATTGTCCCTAGTGTGTAGGATAGAACTGGTTCATGGGTGATTGTTGGTCGACATGGACTCAGTGGGCCAAAGGGCCTGTTTCCATGTTATATCTCCAATCCAAACTAAAACTAAACTAAGCACTGGGGCACCATTCCCTCCGTCGTTCTCTTCTCTCTTTTTTCTCTTTCTCTTGCACGCGCACACACACACACACACACACACACACACACACACACACACACACACACACACACACACACACACACACACACACACACACACACACACACACACATACACACACACACACACACACACACACACACACACACACATACGCGCACACACACACACACACACATACACACACACACACACACACACACACACACATACACACACATACGCACACACACACTCATACACACACACACACACACACACACACACACATACGCACACACACACACACACACACACACACACACACACACACACACACACACACACACACACACACACACACACACACACACACACACACACACAAAAACACAAACACAAACACAAACACACACAATCATTTTCGCACACTCTCATTCATCTCTTTGGATATGACATTCCTTGCAGTGAATTTCTTTAACAAAGCTTTTGGTCACCAGTACTAATGACCCACTTTGTGGCTCAGCATCAGACCTTGTTTGCAAATGTTCCTGTGAAGCTTCTTGATTTGATTCATCACATTCAGGATGCTATATGAATGCCACCTTATCCATCTGCCTGCAGGCTCTTACTGCACAGGCTGTAAAGTGCTAATGTCATTTGTGATTGCCGTCATGCATCAAACCAATGGTCTCTGTGATGAGGAGTTCATGCACAACACTCCCTACTCTCTCGGAGCAATTCACCTGATCAATCTATTTAATTAGATACAGCAAAATGTTTAAGACTATAAATCATTTTTGATCAATTCTTTCATTTATTTTTTGGATGCGATATTAAATCACGATCGAGTCCGATCATTCAGATGGAGGTGAAATATCTCCTGACACTAGTTCAAAGATGAACCAGGGAGAGATGTAAGGCCTTGTAATATTTATTCCTGAACCAACAACACTAAAGCAGAATATCTGGTTGCCTTCAAACTCTACTGAAGGCTGCGCTACCGGAGAAGAATGTGCAAGCTGGAGGGCACCAGTACAGCCAGTGGGAGCACCGTCTTTGAACTCCAGTGATCTGTGTTCGATCCCGACCACGGGTGTTGTGTACGTGAGGTTTGCACATTCAGTCTGTAACTGTGGTGCTCCGGTTTCATCTCGCACCACGAAAATGAGTAGCCGCTGTACGTTTGTGTGCGGATGAGGAGGAGTCAGTTGATGGGAATATGCTTATGAAGTGCAAACGTTAGTAGAATTTGGAGAGGGGTGGGGTGGTGGTGGTTGGGGGGTGGATGGGGGGGGGGGTCAGCTGATGGGAATGTGTGGAAGATAAAGTGGGCCAATGTTGGATTAATGCAAAAATGGGTGTTTGATGGTTGGCATGGACAGTAGGTGATGCACTACTGTACTATCATGATGTGGCATGATATAAATATCGGATTTCTATTTTGTGTTGTTTCCAAATATCCAGAAATATCTGCATTTGTAGCCTGGAGGACATAGAATGAGGAATTTATGGAGAAGTGCATAATATGTTGCCTGGTTAGCTGTGGTACAAATGTATAACCTTGGAGATATTTAGCTGGAAGAGCTGCTGCCGCACAGCACCAGAGACCCGGGTTCGATCTAGAGCTCTGACTGTGTGGAGTTTGCACGTTCTCTCTGTGACCGCGTGGGTTTCCTCTGGGTGCTACAGTTTTCTCCATATCCAAAAGAAGCTCTGGCTTGTAGGTTAATTGGCCTCTGTATACTTGCCCCTAGTGTGTAAGGAGTAGATGTGAAAGCGGGATAGCATAGAACTAGCGCAAAGAGGTGGCTGGTGGTCAGTGCAGACTGAAGGGCCAGTTTCCTTGCCATATCTCTCCGCTGAACTCCACTCTGATGTTCTACAAAGGTCCCTTGGAGAAAAAAAAAAGTATTTAATTGACTAGTATGGGTGATTAGTACAGCTGTCGGGTTATGGAGAGAAGGCAGGAGAATGGGGTTGAGAGGGAAAGATAAATCAGCCATGATTGAATGGTAGAGTAGACTTCTGGGATTAATATAGAAGGTGCAGGATCAGTTCATTCCAAAGAGGAATAAAGATTCTAAGGGGAGTAAGAGGTGACTGTGGCTGACAAGGGAAGTCAAGGACAGTATAAAAATAAAAGAGAAGACGTATATCATAGCAAAGATGATCGGGAAGCCAGAGGATTGGGACTCTTTTAAAGAGCATCAGAACATAACTCGAAAGGCAATACGAGGAGAAAAGATGAGGTACGAAGGTAAGCTAGCCAAGAATATAAAAGAGGATGGTAAAAGCTTCTTTAGGTACGTGAAGAGGAAAAAATAGCTAAGACAAATGTGGGTGCCTTGAAGACAGAAGCAGGGGAATTTATTATGGGGAACAAGGAAATGGCAGACGAGTTGAACAGGTACTTTGGATCTGTCTTCACGAAGGAAGACACAAACAATCTCCCAGATGTTCTAGTGGCCAGAGATCCTAGGGTGACAGAGGATCTGAAGGAAATTCACATGAGGCGGGAATGGTGTTGGGTAGACTGATGGGACTGAAGGTTGATAAATCCCCAGGGCCTGATGGTCTGCATCCTAGGGTACTTAAGGAAGTGGCTCTAGAAATCATGGACGCATTAGTGATCATTTTCCAATGTTCTGTAGATTCAGGATCAGTTCCTGTGGATTGGAGGGTAGCTAATGCTATCCCACTTTTTAAGAAAGGAGGGAGAGAGAAAACAGGAAATTATAGACCAGTTAGCCTGACATCGGTGGTAGGAAAGATGCTGGAGTCAATTATAAAAGAAGGAATTGAGGAACATTTGGATAGCAGTAACAGGATCGTTCCGAGTCAGCACGGATTTACGAAGGGGAAATCATGCTTGACTAATCTTCTGGAATTTTTTGAGGATGTAACTAGGAAAATGGACGAGGGAGAGCCAGTGGATGTAGTGTACCTGGACTTTCAGAAAGCCTTCGATAAGATTCCACATAGGAGATTAGTGTGCAAAATTAGAGCACATGGTATTGGGGGTAGGGTACTGACATGGATAGAAAATTGGTTGGCAGACAGGAAACAAAGAGTGGGGATAAATGGTTCCTTTTAGAATGGCAGGCAGTGACTAGTGGCGTGCCGCAAGGCTCGGTGCTTGGACCGCAGCTATTTACAATATACATTAATGACTTAGATGAAGGCATTAAAAATAACTTTAGCAAATTTGCAGATGACGTAAAACTGGGTGGCAGTGTGAAGTGTGAGGAGGATGCTATGAGGATGCAGGGTGACTTGGACAGGTTGTGTGAGTGGGCAGTTGCATGGCAGATGCAGTATAATGTGGATAAATGTGAGGTTATCCAGTTTGGTGGTAAGAACAGGAAGGCAGATTATTATCTGAATGATGTCAAGTTAGGAAAGGGGGAAGTACAACAAGATCTGGGTGTCCTAGTTCATCAGTTACTGAAAGTAAGCATGCAGGTACAGCAGGCAGTGAAGAAAGCTAATGGAACATTGGCCTTCATAACAAGAGGAGTTGAGTATAGTAGAAAATAGGTCCTTCTGCAGTTGTACAGGGCCCTAGTGAGACCACACCTGGAGTATTGTGTGCAGTTTTGGTCTCCAAGTTTGAGGAAGAACATTCTTACTATTGAGGGAGTGCAGCGTAGGTTCACGAGGTTAATTCCCGGAATGGCAGGGCTGTCGTATGTTGAAAGACTGGAGCGACTGGGCTTGTATACTCTGGAATATAGAAGGATGAGAGGGGATCTTATTGAAACACATAAGATTATTAAGGGATTGGACACGCTAGAGGCAGGAAACATGTCCCCGATGTTGGGGGAGTCCTGAACCAGGGGCCACAATTTAAGAATAAGGGGTAGGCCATTTAGAATGGAGATGAGGAAAAACTTTTTCACTCAGAGTTGTGAAGCTGTGGAACTCTCTGCCTCAGAAGGCAGTGGAGGCCAATTCCCTGGATGCTTTCAAGAGAGAGTTAGATAGAGCTCTTAATGATAGCAGAGTCAAGGGATATGGGGAGAAGGAAGGAATGGGGTACTGATTGTGAATGATCAACCATGATCACGGTGATTGGCGTTGCTGGCTCGAAGGGCCGAATGGCCTACTCCCACACCTATTGTCTATTGTCGATAGACTTGATGGGCCGAATGGCCTAATTCTGTTCCTCTAACTTATGTACTTAAGAACTAGGTATTGGTACAACTACTAAAGCTGAGAAATTACTTTTATTCTTTGATACGGAGGCCAAAACTATGAAATGGTGATCAAGGTTAATTATTTTTGATTGGGATTTATGTGCAAATAACTCAAATGGTTCGAATCCGATTAAAAGTAAACAGGTGTTATTTTATTTGCACAAAGGTTTTCATTCTGTCAAACCAGTTTTATGATCATCACCAAAGATCTCAGAGTGGAAATGAAAGTGGTAAGTTGATGGCAAAATCCTCGTATCCCCTGCACTACTATCGGGAAGTGTCACTGGATCCCATGTTAGGCATTATACTTTCACAAGTACATTTCATTACTGCGCTCGGTCTGAAAAGTAAATAGCATTTTCTGTGCGGTTTGACAATTAATTTAGAGTTAATGTATAAGGGTATAAGTAGGCTACATATGCCTAATCGAATGGGCACCAGTGATACAGTGAGCAAAAGGACACAGTGTTGGAGTAACTCAACGGGTCAGGCAGCATTTCTGGCGGACGTGGATTGGCAACTTTTGGTGTCGGGGCTCTTCCTCAGACCCTCATACAGCGAGCTGTTAGTCTTCCAACATGAAGAAAATCTGAGATAGACACAAAAAGCTGCAGTAACTCAGCGGGCTTGGAGAAATGGAATAGGGTTGAGCCCCTTCTTCAGTCTGAAGTTACTCCAGCTTTTTTTGTGTCTACCTTCGATTTAAACCAGCATCTACAGTTCCTTCCAACCACTGGGAGCTGTCCAATATCGCAGGTGCTGAAAGCTGCCTGAATCATTTGCTGGTTGGACATGCCGATTGCAAGGCGGTGTGTGGTGCGATCAGAGGGTATGTATAACAATTAAGGACCGAACAGAGGATTTGGGTGCAAATAAACAAATTACTTTGCAGTCAGTCGCTTGTGCTGTAAGTAGGGAGTTGATCAGAGAGGTTAGTTTGTCTTTGGTGGTAATTACCCGGCTTCACTTGAAACCGAGTTTCACCTGTTTCCCTAGTGTCAGTGAATGTGTGGCTTTTTGCAGGGTTGTTCACATCGAAGCTTCTTTTAACACATGGATTTAAAATCTGGCTATCTAAATGTGTATTGCTGAAAGGAGGTAATGTGTGACACATGCTCGAATGATATCATCAATGTTTGACGAGTTAGCTCAGGAATCCGCAAGCATCCTCTGTAGGTACTGGATATGTATATGCCCTGATCAGCAATCAGTGATAAATGATACATTAGAAGTTATTAATTTACTATTGATTTACTCTCTGCTATTGCTTTTTTCCTGGAAATATATGTCAAAACATTAAAATGTTGTCAAATAATCTTTCATTCTGAATGAATCCTCTGCGATTGTTAACAACATTGATCTTCATGAAAATCAATATCACGTAGGGATAAGGCTGGCATATTTTAAATGGATAATATCAAAATATCCGCATGCTTTATTAGGGCTAAATAGTAAATGACAACAGTCAACATGTTGACATAAGATTTTGTTTATCACTCATTTCTTATTTCCCTAATATTCCTTCCAGCTGAATGCTATGGTTACCGGTGGCACAGTGGTAAAGTTGCTGCCTTATAGCGCCAGAGTCATGGGTTCAATCCTGACTACAGGTGCTGGCTGTACGGACTTTGTACTTTCTCCCTGTGACCATGTGGGTTTTCTCCGGGTGCTCCGGTTTCCTTCCACATTCTAAAGCCATGCTGATTTGTAGGTTAATTGGCTTCTGTAAATTGTCACTGGTGAGTAGGATAGAACCAGTGTACCTGCGGACACGGTGGGCAGAAGGTGCCTGTTTCCATGCCGTACATCTAAACTAAACTAAACTAATCAATCCATCAACCTTATTCCCCCATCTATTTCCCTGGAATCCTTTCTTTGTCACTTGCCATCCAGCTCCCCATCCTCCAACATGAGGGGCTATTTATAACCTACAGGCCAACATGTCCCTGGGCAAGTAGGAAACTGGAGCAGCTGGAGGAAGCCCACAGGACCACAGGTAGAACATTGAAAGTCCATTCAAACACCATGAGGACAGGATTGAACCTGAATCGCTGGACCTCTGCAATAGCAGCACAACCTGCTGCACCTCGAGATCACCATGTTTGGTAATTATTGAGGTGTTTTGCCATGCATCATCATCATCTGAGGAGTTGCAAATGGAATTTGTCCTACCACCTGATTTAACAATGAAGCATCTGAAGATGTTTGAGACCTTAAAGTGCTGGAGTAACTCAGCGGATCAGGCAGCATCTCTGGAGAACATGGATCGGTGAGAGGGTTCAGCTCAGGACTTTTCTTCAGTCTGAAAAGGGGTTCAGACCTAAAACCTATCACCGATCCATGTTCTCCAGGGATGCCGGCTGACCCGTTGCGTTACTCCAGCACTTTGTGTTTTTTTTTTTGTAAACCAGCATCTGCAGTTCCATGGGTATTTACTGACCTCAGATTTATCAATGTTAATGGGCTAATTCTGCTCCTATGATTTATGAAGTATGCCTTATGTCTTGTTTCTCGCACTATCTACTTGTGTTGGCTCTTTCAGGGAGTTATGGACTTGCACTCCATATTGCACAGAAGCACAGATTAATAGGTTCGTGATTAGTAAAGGTGTCAAAGGTTATGGGGAGATGGTGAGAGAATGGGGTTGAGAGGGAAAAATAGATCAGCCGTGATCGAATGGCGGAGTAGATTCGATGGTGCTGAATTAAAACCAGATTCCCCCTTGTATCTGCATCTGTTTGGAAGCTGCAGGAAGCATGCTTTCATTCGCCAGACACCACAAGAAGTACCATGTCAGAATACAGTTATCAAAAAGGTCTGTCAGGCCTTTCGGGAAAGTAATAATTCTCATACTCACTAGAGCATCCCAAGTCTTCTCAGAGTTGCTTACGGAGCAGTGCACATTTCTTAGGAACATCTATGTCTATGAATTTGTGTGTCATCATGTGAAGCCACATAGTAAATGCTTCTGTAGAACCAAGGAATTGCTGGTTTACACAAAAGGACACAAAAGTGCTGGAGTAAATTCATAAGTCATAGGAGCAAAATTGGGCTATTCGGCCCATCAAATCTACTCTGCTATTCAATCATGGCTGATCTATCTTTCCCTCTCAACCCCATTCTCCTGCCTTCTCCCCATTACCCTTGAACCCTTACTAATCAAGAATCTGCCAATCTTTGCTTTAAAGCACCCAATGACGGACTCCACAGCCATCTGTGGCAATGAATTTCACAGATTCACCACCCTCTGACTAAAGAAATTGCTCCTCATCTCCTTTCTAAAGGTACGTCCTTTTATTCTGAGGCTGTGCCCATTGGTCCTATAGTCCACCACTACAATTGACCTACAAACACACATGTGTTTGGAATATGGGAGGAAACCGGAACACCAGGAGAAAACCCACACGGCCACAGGGAGTGCGTACAAACTCCACACAGACAGCGCCTGTAGTCAGGATCAAACCCAGGTCTCTGGTGCTGTAAGGCAACAACTCTACCACTGTATCACTGTGCCACTGTATCACCCTAAGTTTGTTGTGAGACACGATCAGTTTAAGCGAGAACTTAACGTTCAATGGTCCATTACTTGGAATTAAAAATACGTTAAGTTACAATTTACACATGTTTGAATTTCTTTACCGCATACTAAACCTGACAGTGCAAATTGCAATCCTCCATGATTGTGAATGTCATGTACTAGCAGTCAAAGAGTCCTGCCAGCGCAAAAATAGATTCTTTGGACATTTGACAAAAATGGTACTAGTTCCAACATGCTTAAGTCAGCTGAATAGGAGGCTGCCTGGTGTTATGTGGTATTATGAGAGTCCATCACCAATGCTACAAAGCTATCATAACAATAAGCAGCTTTGGGATGTATTGCTCGGGTGATGGTAAACAAAACAATGCATCAAGCTCCTTGGTTAGACCTTAGCCAGAATATTATTCCCATCAAAGATTCCCTCACAGTCTAAATGATACATGAGTCTTGGAAAAGGTTCAGAGAAGCACAACTAAATTAATGGCTGGCTTATAAACCTAAATTATGAGGACCTACCACAATAAAAGTAGCTTTCAGTCTTAACATCCATAACATACATTTCAAATAGATCTGATTAAGGTTGTTTTTAATTAAAGGAACTAATTTTGTCCTTGTGTAATGCGTGTGAGTTCAGCAGGTCATGGAGTACCCAGGGGATATGAATCTAGGTTACGTACACATAGAGCTGACTCAGATGCTGGCTGTTGTAACTGAGTTGTTGAGCAATGGAGCAAGCTGTCTACATCAGCTGCGAGGACAGATTCTCTTCAAACATTTTAAAAGGGGACGAGTGATTGTCAATGCAGCTCCCAAAAGGGCTTCATTCACCTGTGCACTCCTTTTTGTTGGAAGAAATAAAGAACTGCAGATATCGGTTAATACACAAAAGGACACAAAGTGCTGGAGTTACTCAGCGGGGCAGGCAGCATCTCTGGAGGACATGGATAGGTAACGCTTTTGGTCGAGACCCTTCTTCAGATAGAATTGACCTGCAATATTAACACTTTTTCTCTTGCTACAGATTCTAACATCTCACCCCCCCTTTCTCCCTCCCTCCCGTCTCCCCCCCCCACTTCCCCCCTTCCCTCCCTTGTGCTCCACTTGGACTCCCACCTATTTATCCCTCCAATCACCCCCTCCCCAGCTTCTCTCTGACTTCACAATTCTCAACTCCCCAAACCACCTTATCTCTGAACTTTGTTCTAATCATCTGAGTGTCAAAACCCCGCTTGCCTATTACCTGCCACGCTTTGTCCTACCTCCCCCCTTTTCCAGCCTCCCCCCCCCACCGCCCCCTCAAATCAGTCTGAAGAAAAGGTCTCGACCCAAAACTTCACCTATCCATGTTCTCCAGAGGCGCTGCCTAACCTGCTGGGTTATTCCAGCAATTGTGTCCTTTTTGTTTGATGTGAGTCTGATCTGTATTCTGCACTTTGCATAGCTGCAACAGTGGCACAGTGGCACAGCAGTAGAGTTGCTGACTTACAGCGCCAGAGACCCGGTTTCAATCCTGACTACGGATGCTTTCTGTACGGAATTTGCACGTTCCCTGGTGTGTAAGATAGAACTAGTTTACGGGTGATTGCTGGCTGGGTAGTTGACCTCTGAAAATTGACTATTCTGCAGGGAATGGATGTAAAACGGTGATAACATAGAACTAGTGTGAATGGGTTTCAATGGTCAGAGTGGTGTAAGAAAATAACTGCAGATGCTGGTACAAATCGAAGGTATTTATTCACAAAACGCTGGAATAACTCAGCAGGTCAGGCAGCATCTCATGAGAGAAGGAATGGGCAACGTTTCGGGTCGAGACCCTTCTTCAGACTGATGTCAGGGGGGCGGGACAAAGGAAGGATATAAGTGGAGACAGGAAGATAGAGGGAGAACTAGGAAGGGGAGGGGAAGAGAGGGACAGAGGAACTATCTAAAGTTGGAGAAGTCAATGTTCAAACCGCTGGGCTGCAAGCTGCCCAGGCGAAATATGAGGTGCTGTTCCTCCAATTTCCGGTGGGCCTCACTATGGCACTGGAGGAGGCCCATGACAGAAAGGTCAGACTGGGAATGGGAAGGGGAGTTGAAGTGCTCAGCCACCGGGAGATCAGATTGGACTCAGTGGGCCAAAGGACCTGCTTCCAGGCTGTATCTCTAAACTAAACTAAGGTACAGTCGCAAACAGTACCTTGGCAGATTGGTTTTATGCCGAATGGCCTAAATCTGCTACTATGTCTTATGACTGTAATGGAAGCAGAGTAGATTACACTGAGGCAGTACAGAGTCGCTGTGTTTCCAGTGCCATCTTGTATCCTGGGAGTTGCTAAGCCGGTGTTGCTGGGGTCGGCCCGGCCTGGCGATGCTGCTGATGTCCTCCTCTGCTGCTCCGTGCCCCTGCAGGCTGCGCCCGATCTACACGCACGTCAGAACTCTGTGGAGCCTCCAGTGGTGCCTGATCCAGGCGATCACCAGGACACATTGACCTGCTGCCTCGCTGCCTTTATGTTGCTGCACCTCGGCCACCGCTCCATCTCAGTGCCCCCATCGCCAACCTCGCACCCCCCCCCCCCCCTAGCACCTCCAAAGTGCAGGAGGCGAGTCTACCATCCTCTCCAATATCAATACTGCAAGCCCTCGTTGGAATTGGCATGTCTTTCTATCAATTTTAGCGGGATATATAGATCAGCTACCGAACCGGGTGGAGAAATAGCCGACTGCGTTTAATCCGAGTGAGTGTGAGGTGTTGCACTTTGGGAGGTCAAATATACACACAAAAGGACACAAAAGTAGTGCCGGAGTAACTCAGCAGGTCAGGCAGCATTTGTGGAGAACGTGCATAGGTGACGTTTTGGTTTGAGACCCTTCTTCAGACTGAAGGAGGGGCTTGACCCGAAACCTCTCTTGGAGTTGCTGCCTTACAGCGAGCGGTAGCAGCGCCAGAGACCCGGGTTCGGTCCCGACTACGGGTGCCGTCTGTAGGGAGTTTGCACGTTCTCCCCGTGACCGCGTGAGTTTTCTCCGACATCTTTGGTTTCCTCCCACACTCCAAAGGCGTACAGGTTTGTGGGTCAATTGGCTTGTTTTGTGTAAGTTGTTCCTAGTGGGTGTAGGTTAGTGTTGATGTGCGGGGATCGCTGGTCGGCGAGGAATCGGTGGGCCGAAGGGCCTGTTTCCGCGCTGTATCTCTAAACTAACATAAAGTGCCTTGGAGTGTCCAGAGCTTGAGAAAGGTACGAAAGAAAGCATGTTAATTCCTGAATTATGATTGAGTTTTTTACTATCAATTAGCATGAGAATAGTAACAGGAATAAAGAAAGAACCATAAGAATGCTGCCAGCAGGAGTTCTTTGCCTGGCTTCTAAAGACAGACTAATTTAATGCCTTAGTACTGATTACCCTTTGGAACAGATGGAGGGGAGTGATTTCAACGCAGCAAAGCTTGGTCTGGATCGGGTTTTTAATCGTTCAGAGTTTAATCTGAAATCAATTGGGATGTTAAGTATTTGCTTTGTGAACAATCCTCAGAGTTCCTTTCTTCTATACATGTTACCAGGAGTGAACAGGGCTGCAGAACTGAGGCAAAACCAGCTCCTCCGTGATTTTAGCGACTGGCGGGGCAGGTTTGAGAGGCAGGATGACGAACACCTACTCCTCAAAGGACACAAAGTGCTGGAGTAACTCAGGGGGTCAGACATCAACTCTGCAGAACATGGATAGGTGACATTTCAACTCGGGACCCTTCATCAGATGGAAAATATGGAACTGCAGATGCTGATTCACCAAAAGAAGCACAAAGTGCTGGAGTAACTCAGCGGGTCAGGCAGCATCTTTGTAGAACATGGATAGGTGACGTGACAGAAGGAACTGCAGATATTGGTTTACACCAAAGGACAGAAAAGTGCAGGAGTAACCTGGCAGGTCAGACAACACCTATGGAGAACATGGATAGGCAACATATCAGTTCAAGACCCTTCTTAAGACTGACCGAAGGAACTGTAGATGCTTGTTTTTCAAAAAGACAGGTCCCGATGGGTCATGCAGAAGGGTCTTGACCCTAAATGTCCGGAGGAGATAGTTGAGAGAGGTACTATAACAGACCTTAAAGACACAAAGCAATGGAGTAACTTAGCGGGTCAGGCAGCATCTCTGGAGAACATGGATAGGTGACGTTTCGGTCCAGAACCCTTCCTCCCGACCCCAAACATCATCTATCCATGTTCTCCAGAGATGCTGCCTGACCTGCAGGAGTTTCTCCAGCATTTTGTGCCTTTTTGTGTAAACCAGCATCTGCAGTTCCTTGATTTATTCACAAAATGCTGGAGTAACTCAGCAGGTCGGGCAGCATCTCTGGAGAGAAGGAATGGGTGACGTTTCGGGTCGAGACCCTTCTTCAGACTGATGCAGTTCCTTGTTTCTACACTTTAACTCCTAATTCATTATGTCTGAAGAAGGGACCGAACCCAAGATGTCACCTATCCATTCTTTCCGAAGATACTGTCTGAACCGTTGAATTGCTCCAGCACTCTGTGCCCTTTTTGCAGTATTTCTATGAACCTGCTTCCTTTGCTTTCTGACTGGTGAGGCTCAGATGCTTGGGACTGCTGCCAATGATTTCTGCGGGACATGATTGTGTATTCTGCAGGATGCAGGATTCTGTAAATAGCACGCCAAGCAGCCTGTGCCTGCAAACGCTGGAGCAAATCAACACGGTTCAAATCAAGTGGGCTGACTTTCCCAAATTTAGTTTAGCTTGGGGCAGCAGGCTGGCGCAGCGGTAGAGTTGCCCCCTTACAGCGACAGAGGCCCAGGTTCGATCCTGACTACAGGTGCTGTCGGTACAGAGTTTGTACATTCTCCCTGTAACCGAGTGGGTTTCCTCCCACATTCCGAAGATGTGCAGGTTTGTAGGTTAATTGGCTTTGGTAAAATTGTCCCTAGTGTGTAGGATAGTGCTATTGTACGGGGATTGCTGGACTTGGTGGACCAGAAGGCCTGTTTCTGCGTTGTATCTCTAAACTAATCTATACTAAAACGAAACTAGGGATACAACGTGAAATCGGGCACTTGGCCCACCGTCCATGCCAACCAGCGATTACCCGTACACTAGTTCTATAATACGCACTAGTGACTAGTAGAATAGAGTAGAACTAATGGACGTGGTATACTTCAGAAGGTTTTGGTACTGGTACTTGGTACTTATTATGCAAAAGGACACCAATTCAGTGCTTGAGCAATTCAACAGGTCAGGCAGCATCCCCGGAGAAGATGGAGAGGTGACATTTCGAGTTGAGAATCTTCTTTCTCCGAAGAAGAAAGATCTCAACCCAAAATGCCAAATCCATATTCCCCGGAGATGCTGCCTGACCCACTGAGTTACTCCCACACTCTGTGTCCTTTTGTGTATTAACCTACAACTGCAGCTTGTTTGTTTCTACTTCTTGGTTAATTGTTGTCATGTGTACCGAGATAAAGTGGCTATCTTGGCAGGTCTTACCATACATGAGTACAATAGTAAAGAAGAAAAGATAAGGGGCAGCACAGTGGCAGAGTGGCACAGTGGCAGAGCTGCAGCCCTTCAACGCCAGAGAACTGGGTTCGATCCTGACAACAGGTGCTGTCTGAACGGAGTTTGTACGTTCTCCCTGTGACTGCATGGGTTTTCTCCGGGTGCTCTGGTTTCCTCCCACATTCCAAATGCGTACAGGTTTGTAGATTAATTGGCTTCGGTAAAATTGTAAATCGTCCCTAGTGTGGAGGATAGTACTAGTGTACGGGGTGATCGCTGGTCTGCATGGACTCGGTGGGCTGAAGGGTCTTTTTCTCCACTGTATCTCTTTACAGGCACTTCCTTCTTGATTAGTACAGGTGTCAGGGGTTATGTTGAGAAGGCAGGAGTATGGGGTTGAGAGGGAAAGATAGATCAACCTTGATGAGCCGAATGGCCTAATTCTGCTCCTATAACTTATGAACTTTTGCAGGAAAAATGGTGCTGATGGATAGAGGTGAGGTTTGGAATAAACATTTCTCATTTATGTTCGCTAAGAAGAAAGACGGTGGTTGGAGAATTCAAAGAGGCATTCGTGAAATTGCAAAAACATGTGATCATCAAATAAGGAAGGAGATTGTTGGAGCCCTGACAAAGAGTTTTAAGTCTTCCTTATCCATTAATGAGATGCCAGTCAAGATTGGAAAAGAAGAGCAGGAATAAGCCTGGTAATTATAAGCCCGTTAGTCTCATGTCAGTCGTAGGGAAGATATTGGAAACATTTTCAAAGAAGATTAATATACATTTTGATAGATTAACCAGAGCCAAAATGGCTTTGTTAAAGAGAGATGGTATCGGACCAAGTTGAATAAATGTTTTGAAGCGGTACCAAATTGAATTGATTCGGGGGCAGCACAGTGGCACAGTGGTAGAGCTGCTGCTTTCGAGCGCCAGAGCCCTGGGTTCGATTCTGACTGCAGGTGCTGTCTGTACGGAGTTTGTACGTTCTCCCTGTGATGGCGTTGGATTACTCTGGGTGCTCCAGTTTCCTGGGTTTACAAATTAATTGTACATTATCCCGAGTGTGCAGGATAGTGCTAGTGTACGGGGCGATCACCGGTCGGTGTGGACTCAGTGGGCCGAAGGGCCTGTTTCCGTGCAGTGTCTCTGAAGTGTAAAGATGAGAACAGTGTTGCTGATGTAGTCTTCATCAATTTTGTGAAGGTTCCACATGGGGAAACTGTCAGAACCCCAATAGCTCAGTTGGGAGAGCGTTAGACTGAAGATCTAAGGGTCCCTGGTTCTATACTGGGCCTCGCCAGTTTAATAACAACATTTAAAAGACATTTGAACAGGTTCCATGGATAGGAAATGTTTAGAGGAAAAAAGAGGCTGCTGGCATGCCACTGACTATGGAGCATTTATAATTTATGGAGTTGTGTGCACGAATGAGACATTACAATCCTGTTGGAGCCTCGAACCTGGTGAGCGAAGGAAATATTTTTCCTTCATCCAATTCCAGCAAAGAAATAAAAATTATTCTGATTGTTATATCTATTCTTGAAGCAAATTAGGAGTGTGGATACAGCATTAATGTAACGTAAACTCATGTTGTGCAATGTATTTTAATGGGCAGATCACCTTCTAATACTGGAGTCTCTGTCATGCTGCATTGACTCCAGTCAGCTTAAGTAGATGATGATGCCAATTTTCTGGGCTTTTTTTGAACATGGGAAACCAATTTCTTCGGGAAGTGTAAAATCAACCGTTAGGAAGGTACATTGGAAATGAGCAATTAACACTATGGATGCTGATTCAAGACAACGTTATGATCTCTTCCTGGAGCTTACCGACCTATTTCAATTGCTGTTCTCAGTGTGAGTGTATATGAGTCACAATACATTTCTATACTGACTTCTAGCAAACCATGAACAGTATGACAGACTTGAGCACATTCAAGCTGTGCTCATTCCTACCCACTTAATCTTTGTTTTCAAACTTTGAATAGTTTCCTGCAAACTTTCAAGCCTGAAGAATAATTGAGATTGTGTGTTGATATCTCAATCAACTCAACCAATTGCCTGAGAAAGAACACAGGTGTTTATTTTTAACACTTTTAAATGCATGACAGGACAGTCATTTAATGAGATTTAAAAAAAAATACGGTGGCCCGGAAGCGTAGCGGTAAAGGTGCTGCCTCAAGGTGCTAGAGACGCGGGTTCGATCCTGACCTCGGGTGCTGTCTGTGAGGAGCTTGCATGTTCTCCCTGTAAACGCTTGAGTTCCTTCCGGTTGCTCCAATTTCCTCCCATATTCCAAAGATGTGTGGGTTTGTAGCTTGGCTGGGCTCTGCAAAAATATCCCCTGGTGTATAGGGAGTGGATAAGAAAATGGTATATAACATAGAACTAGCATGAATGGGTGATCGACGGTCGGCATGGACTCAATGGGCCGAAGGGCCTGTTTTCATGCTGTATATTTTAATCAATCAAGGTGACTGACAACTACGGAGCAATGGGCCAAGGGATGGGAAGTAGTGTTCGGTCAGGCAGCAATCTCTGATTGTCATGGAAACGATGGCTACCACCCAAATCTTCATTATGTGATGATAGAAGACAAGCTTTGACCGCTTCTGCTCATTGTTCCACTCGTGTATTTTGTAGCAGTCCTCATCGTAGAGTTGTAGATAGAGTCGTACAATACAGAAACAAGCCATTTGGTCCAGCCTGCCAATGCCGACCAAGCTGCCCCATCTACACTAGTGCCAGCTTTTAGTTTAGTTTAGAGATACAGCATGGAAAGAGGCCTTTCGGGCCACCAATTCCGCACGGACCAGTGATCACCCTTACACTAGTTCTATACACTAGGGGCAATTTAAAGAAGCCAATTAACCTACAAGCCTGCACGCCTTTGGAGTGTGGGAAGAAACCGGAGCACCCAGAGAAAACCCACGCGGTCACAGGGAGAACGTTCAAACTCCAAACAGACAGCACCCGTAGTCAGGATCTCTGATGCTGTAAGGCAGCAACTCTCCCACTGCACCACTATGCCGACCTGTTCGCATTTGGCCCACATCCCTTAAAACCTTCCTATTCACACATCTGTCCAAATGCCTTTAAGTGTTGTTATTAGTATTTAAATGTTGTTACATCATCAAACGGGAAAAAAACAATGGCTGCTGCCATTTTGTTCAGATTGACGCCAGCTCTCCAATGTTCCACCTCAGTTTTAGAATGAAGGAGAATAACATTTCATTAGATTATTGCTCAGGCTGGAAGCTGTCAGACTGATTCATTAGCCACTGCGTTGGCATCTGACCCATCTGCCCACCTCTGATGCACAGGAGCGGCATTACTTTGCAAATTTATGGTAGTTGTCGACTTAATTCTGTCTCCTTGTGAATGAACAAAGTAAACAAAGCCTTGGCTGATGAGCTCAGTTTTATTGTGAACTTAATCAGTTTCAGAGGCCCCTCGAGAGTCTGGCACTCACACGCCGCTTGCTCCACCATTTCCAAGTCCACTCACTCCCTGCAGAGACCATTCCCATTGAGGAGAATGAAGGGGGAAGGAAGGAGCATCTCATAGAAAGGGGACGAGGCAGATTTTTTTTAGTCAGAGGGTGGTGAATCTGTGGAATTCATTGCCACAAACGGCTGTGGAGGCCAAATCACTGGGTATTTTTAAGGCGGAGATTATAGACAATAGACAAGAGGTGCAGGAGGAGGCCATTCGGCCCTTCGAGCCAGCACCGCCATTCAATGTGATCATGGCTGATCATTCTCAATCAGTACCCCGTTCCTGCCTTCTCCCCATACCCCCCTGACTCCGCTATCCTTAAGAGCTCTATCTAGCTCTCTCTTGAATGCTCTGGCTTGATTGACAGATTCTTGATTAGTAACAAGGAACAGCAGTTGCTGGTTTAGACCAAAGATAGACACAAAGTGCTGAAGTAACTCTGTGGGTCAGGCAGCATCTCTGGAGAAAAAAGGATGGGTGACGTTTTGGGTCAGGACCATTCTTTAGACTCTGGAAGGGTCTGGAAAAAGGGTAGCAACCTGAAATGTCGACTATCCTTTTTCTCCAGAGATGCTGCTTGACCCGTTAAGTTACTCCAACATTTTCTGTCCATCTTATTCCATCCAACAGAAGTTATAAAAGCTGGAAAGCAGGCAGCAGCGGACTCAGAAACAGCTTCTTCCCCCCGTTATCAGGCTTCTGAACAGTCCTCAAATAAGCTACGGTACTGTCCAATTCACCTCTACCCCAGTGAGCATGTTGGGCTCTGTCTATGGAAATGAACCTTTGCAATGCTGAGAACTATATTCTGCACGCTGCATCTTCCTCATTCGCATTATCTATTGTACTTGAGTTTGACTTCATTGTACAGGTGCTCCTCAGCTTCCGATGGGGATCCGTTCCGAGAAACCTAGCGGAAACCGAAAGTATTGTAAGTCGAAACGCTATGGGTTGCTGCCGTTTGCACCATCGCAAAGTCGAACTATCGCAAGTCGAAACATCATAAGCTGGGGAGCACCTGTATTTATGTATAGCATTATCTGGTCTGTTTGGGTAGCATGCAAAACAAAGCTTTTCACTGCAGGTGACAATAATAAATCTAAACCTACACCTACAATTATTATATTTGATACTTATGGGACTTTACATAAAATGGCTCATGTTTACTGCAGCGCTGGTGATGGAGACTCATACAATAGTGATGTTTAAGAGGGTTTCGGATAGCCACATTGATAGAGTGGACGTGGAAAGGATGTTTCCACTAGTGGGAGAGTCTAGGACCAGAGGTCACAGCCTCAGAATAAAAGGATGTTCCTTTAGGAAGGAGATGAGGAGGAATTTCTTTAGTCAGAGGGCGGTGAATTGGTGGAATTCATTGCCACAGAAGGCAATGGATATTTTTAAGGCAAAGATAGATACATTCTTGATTGGTACAGGTATCGGGGGTTATGGGGAGAAGGCAGGAGAATGGGGTTGAGAGGGGAAGATAGATCAGCCATGATTGAATGGCAGAGTAGACGATGGGCCAAATGGCCTAATTCTTATCCTATCACTTATGAACATGATATGCAGGGAATGGAGGGATATGGACCATATACAGGCAGAGGAGATTAGTTTATCTTGGCATCATGTTCAGCACCAACATCGAGGGCTGAATGGTCCATTCCTGTGCTGTACTGTTCTATGCTCAGTGTTCTATGTTTATCGTAAATTAAAGTCTCCTTAATTTACTCAAAGGGTGGTCGGTATATGGAACGATCTGCCTGAGGAGGTGTCTGAGGTACGATCACAGAGTTAAAAAACATTTGGATAGGTACATGGATAGGATAGGTTTAGAGGGATATGGGCCAAACACAGGCAGGTGGACTAGTGCAGATGGGGTCGGCATGTTGGCATGGGGTCGGCATGTTGGCATGGGGTCGGCATGTTGGTCGGCATGGGAAAATTGGGCCGAAGACCCTGTTTCCACGCTGTATGATTCATGACTCCAATTGGCCGTATGGAGGCAAGGGTCCTAAAGGGCATCATATAAATACAGGAATTGTATTTGTTATTCCTCAGCTCAAGGGCAGGGATTTTAACAGGTTTTTTGAGACATTTTAGAGCCCAATTCTAAGAGCGAGTTGGCCTGCTACTCATTCGTGCAAACAAAAGATGGAAGGCAGCCACTCAATACTTTCTTTGAAAGTAACGGTATTATTGAGAACTGTGCAAAGCAGCCTTGGTTCTCAATAATAAATAAATGCATTTCAAATGTAAGCACTTAGCCAAACGTAATATGAATTGTCCTATTGTGGTCCCTGTTACAAAGCCTCTTTGAATGTCGTCTTGCAGGGATGGAACCGATGTGAAAAGTGTGTGGGTGAGACAATCTCTCAACACAATGTGTCAAATGTAAATGTAAATGTTCCTTGTTAAAAACTAAACCATGAAAGCTCTGGTATGGAGCAGTAGAGTTGCTGCCTCACAGCACCAGAGACCCAGGTTCAATCCTGACTACGGGTGCTGTCTGTACGGAGTTTTGCTCGTTCTCCCTATAACCGCGCAAGTTTCCTCCTGGTGCTCCGGTTTCCTCCCATGTCCCAAAGACTTGCAGGTTTGTAGATTTGTAGGTAAATTGCGCCTGGTGTGTAGGATGCAAAAGTGGGATAACATAGAACTAATGTGAACGCGTGATCGATGGTCGGTAAGGGCCTGTTTCCACACTATGTTATACACATCGCTCAGTGCCTTGGATTTAACAAAGTTGTCTGATGGTTATCGTCAGAGACCTGGGTTCGATCTTGGTTATGGGTGCTGTCTGTACGGAGATTATACGTTCTCCTTGTGACCACATGGGTTTTCTCCGGGTGCACCGGTTTCATCCCATGTGCCAAAGACGTACAGGTTTGTAAGTTAATTGGGTTTGGTAAAATTGTAAATTGTTCCTAGTGTACAGGATAGACCTAGTGTTTGGGGTGAATGCTGGTCGATGTGGTCTTGGTGGGCCGAAGGGCCTGTTTCAACACTGTTTCTCTACATCGCTCAGATGCCTTGCATTTAACAAAGTTGTCTGAAGATTATCTTGCTGCTGAAATGCAGGACCTGTGATTGTCCTCAAGAGCTAGAAAAATATTTTCTTTGGCACCGTCAGTGAGTGACAAGGAGATGGAAACGATTCAGTTTTCACTCACATTGAGACATTTTATCATCGCCTGCACCTCCGATATTAAACCTTCACGATCTCGGGTTACTGTGATTAATGGATTTAATTTTTTGCAAAGAGATGCTGAATAAGACACACTGCTCCATTGAACATATTCCTCTGCATAGCCTTAGATAATTTCAAAAATAGATAAATCACAACCTCAGCAGCATCTACTTTGGCGCCATTAGGTTTCTCTGCAGGGTAAAATCTGTTTGCAGTTATTGTAAGTGTTTGCACAGTTTTACAAAATCATAGGTGCCATTTGGGGGCAGCACTGTTGTGGCATTGAGAGTGCCGCTACCTCTCAGCGCCAGACTCCCGGGTTCAATCCTGACCTCGGGTGCTGTCTGGGTGGAGTTTGCTTGTTCTCCCTGTGGCCACGTGGGTTTCCTCCGGGTGCTCCGGTTTCCTCCCACATCTCAAAGATGTGCAGGCTTGTAGGTTAATTGTCCTATGTAAATTGTTCCTGGTGTGTTGGGACTGGATGAGAAAGGGGGATAACATAGGACTAGTGTGAACAGGTAGATCGGTGGTTGACTCAGAGGACCGAAAGGGTAAATGCAAGTTGTATCTCCAAACTACACAAAGAACCCATTGAACTTATGACACAGAGCAAGGCCATTCAATTCTCCACAAGAGGGAAATCAGGAGGGCAATACTGGGAGATGAGACATCCTTGGCACTGAAAGTAAAAGGGAATCGTAAAGGTTTCTATAAGATCATTAGTGATAGGAGCAGAATTAGGCCATTTGGCCCATCAAGTCTACTCCGCCATTCAATCATGGCTGATCTATTTCTCGCTCCTAACTCCATTCACCTGCCTTCTCCCCATAACCCCTGACACCTGTCAATATTATATTGCTGGTATTATATGATACTATATTATAGTATATGATACTATATTATATAATATGATGTTATATTATATGGTTGATACAATATTATGTACAGGGCGGCACGGTGGCGCAGCGGTAGAATTGCTGCCTTACAGCTCTTGCAGCGCCAGAGACGCGGGTTCAAACCCGACTACGGTGCTGTCTATACGGAGTTTGTACGTTCCCGCCATGACCGTGTGAGTTTTCTCCGAGATCTTCAGTTTCCTCCCACACTCCAAAGAAGTACTGGTTTGGAGGTTAATTGGCTTGGATTTGTACACTCGGTATAAGTGTAAATTGTCCCTGTTGTGTGTAGGATAGTGTTAATTTGCGGGGATCACTGGTTGGTGCCGACTCAGTGGGCACTGTATCCGCGTTGTATCTCTACTCTAAACTACAAGGATAACAAAGGACAGATTAGGTCCCCTTATGGATTATGGATTAGTATGGATTTAAACCCTGGAGGGAAGGGTACCATCCAATCCTTTGTGCCTGGGGCTGCTATTCGGCTCCTTGAGCCTGTTAGACAATAGACAATAGGTGCAGGAGGAGGCCATTCGGCCCTTCGAGCCAGCACCGCCATTCAATGTGATCATGGCTGATCATTCTCAATCAGCACTCCGTTCCTGCCTTCTCCCCATACCCCCTGACTCCGCTATCCTTAAGAGCTCTATCCAGCTCTCTCTTGAATGCATTCAGAGAATTGGCCTCCACTGCCTTCTGAGGCAGAGAATTCCACAGATTGAGTATAACCATGCCCAACAAGGAACCCAAACCTTTCATTGCCTTGAGTTGCCGGCTGCATCAGAACTAGAAATGAACTGAAGGCATCAAGCATGTCCTTTACAATGGGTGAATGGTTGTTTATTATGACGTACCACTGTGAAACTTTTTTTTTGCATACAGATCAGTAAGATTATTGCCTTACATAAGTACAATCCCCGATTAAATACAGAATGCTTAGAAACAGTCCACTGAGTCCATAAATTGATGTCATTGGAGCAGAATTAGGCCATTCAGCCCATCATTCCTACTCCACCATTCAATCATGGCTGATCTTTTCCCTCTCAATCCCACATGCCTGCCTTGTCCTCTTAACCTTTGACACCCTTACTAATCAAGAATCTGTCAATCTTAACCTTAAAAATATCCAATGACTTGGCATCTAAAGAAATTCCTCCTCATCTCCTTAGTACATGCTTTTAGTACATTCTGAAGGTACGTCCTTTTATTCTGAGGCTGTGCCCTCTGGTCCTAGACTCTCCCGCTAATGGAAACATCCTCTCCACATCCACTCTGTCGGGGCCTTTCATGATGCAGTAAGTTTCACTGATGTCCCCCTTTAACCGTCTAAGTACAGGCCCAGGAGCGTCATCCAATGTTACCAATCATCAATCATCCCTGGGATCATTCTTGTAAATGGCCTCTGGACCCTCTCCAATGCAATCCTTCCTCAGATATGGGTAGGGGTGCCAACTGTCTCACTCCCAAATACGGGACAAGGTGACGTCATCGTCCCGCGCCCCACGTGACCTCATCCAGCCAGCGGCCACGTGCTCCCGCTCCACCAATGATGGCCGCCCGGGCCAGGAGGCGGGTTGCTTCGCAACCTCCGTTAGGTGGTGCCAGGGCACCCGGGCCTACACTGTCCGGCGCTAAAATATCTGAAACGTAGAGTGTTGGGATCTAAACTGGCAGGACCTACAGCGTCAGGGCTTACAGTGTCGGGGTCTACAGCGTCCGGGCCTACAGCGCCCACCGGGCCTAATATGGGACAAGGGCGGTCCCGTACAGGACAAACCAATTTAGCCCAAAATACGGGATGTTCCGGACAGTTGGCAACCCTAGATATGGGGACCAAATCTGCTCACATGACTCAAAACGCGGTCTGACCAGTGCCTTATCAAACCTCAGCATTTCATTGCAAGTCTTGCCAGTTTTGGCGCCATTTCCAAATTTCCAGCTGGAGCTGGCCATATAGGTCCATTGCAGTCACCGCTGTTATTAAGGCCTTTGAAGAATCTATTGTTGTTTGCGTGGGCAACTGGCTCAGGATAACAGCTGTGTTCGGTTCATGAGCCTGGCGTGATCCAATGCAGGTGTCTGAGGGACTGAAATAAAGCCTCGTTGTCATACAGAACTCGTGGAGAAGCAGTGATTTCTGGGACGCAGCATGCATAGTGAAGACCTTCGTAGCTACAGCTCAAACAGAGTAGGCATCTAATGAGAGCAGCGCGTGAAAGAATTTACATACATTCCGCCAGGGCCATTATCATTATTGCAAAAGCATGGTGTTCAGTACAGTTTATGTGGTGTTAATCAGAAGGAACTGAATATTGAATGCACTGCAGAAATACAATTACAATAATGTAGATTCTGGAGATCAAAGTAGAAAGTGCTGCAACCTTCATCAGTTCAAGGTGCATGGAGAGAGGGGAGGGAGAGGGGGGGGAGAGAGAGAGGGAGATTGAGAGAGGGGGGAGGGGGGTATAAAGAGAGAGGGAGATAGAGCGAGAGAGGGAGAGAGAGAGGGGAGGTGGAGAGAGGGAGAGGGAGAGAGTTCATGGTGCTGGTATTCACTTGGGGTGGGGAAAATATAAGTGGAGGTGGGGGTGGCTAGGTGAATGCAGTGGTAGAGAAGAGGGAGAGGTGTGCATTCAGAGACTGAAGTTTGGCGTGGGTGAATAGCAGACTGGTCTGGTTTGGTTCATTATTGTCATCTGGACTGAGATACAGTAAAGAACTTGGTTTTGTGTGCTATCCAGTCAAATCAAACTGTGCTTGAGTAGACTCAAGCCGTGTACAAGTGCAGCAGGTAGTGCAAAGAGACAAAATAGCCAGAGTGCGTCACAACTACAGAGAAAGTACAGGTGAAAAAATGCTGGGCCCGCAATGAGTTGATTGGGGATTCATCCTTAGCATATGAGAGGTCCATCGTAGAGTCTGATAACTGTCGGGAAGAAACTGTTCTTGAATCAGGTGGTACGTGCTTTCAAGCTTTTGAATCCTCTGCCTGATGGCAGAGGGGAGAGGAGAGTACAACTGGGGTGTGAATGGTCGTCGATTATGTTAGCTGCCTTCCCAATGCTGAAGTGTAGATGGTCATGGTGGAGGGAGGGGTGGGGGAGGTTGGTTTGTACGATGGAGTAGGCTGTGACCGCAATTTCACGTGGTCTTTGGTAATGAAGTTGCCAAACCGCATCCCAAAGACGTGCGGGTTCATAGGTTAATTGGCCTCTGTAAATTTCCCCTAATGTGTAGGGGGTGGATGAGAAAGTGGGAGAACATAGAACTAGTGTGAACGGGTGATCGGTGGTTTGGTGTACATCTTGGTGGGCCAAAGGGCCTATTTCCATGCAGTATCTTTTATTAAATCGATTGTATAGTTGTTGAAACCACAGCTGGGATATTGTGCACTTTTGATCTCCTTACATTGCTTTAGACTTTAGAGATAGAGCATGAAAACAGGCCGTTCGGCCCACCAAGTCTGCGTCAACCATCGATCAGCCCGTGCACTAACACTCAGTTCAGTTTAGTTTGTTGTCATGTGTACCGAGGTACAGTGAAAAGTTTTTGTTGCATGCTAACCAGTCAGAAGAAAGACAATACATGATTACGATGGCAGGTTGGACGAGTGTAGATGGGACATATTGTACGGTGTGGGCAAGTTGGGCCAAAGGGCCTGATTTCCACGCTGTGCGACTCCATGACTCATAACCCTTTGCCTTCTCTTTCCTATGATCAGGCCCCACTTATTCACCAAGTGGGACAATGCATTGCTTGTTGTTCCTCGTGGGGTGTATCAATGTTGCTACTCCTCAGGGATCTTCGAAGAGCTGCTGCCTCTGTGCTCCAATGCTCCAGCTTTTATCCTGACCTCCGGTGCTGACTATGTTGAGCTCACATGTTCAACCTGTGACCATGTTTGCTTTAATCTCCTCCCACATCCCACCTGATGACGTGAAGGTTGGTAGGGTTAATTGACAATTGTAAATTGTGCAGCGGGAGTGGGAGGATCTGTTGATGGGAATGTGGGAGATTAAAAATGGAATTGGTGTAAATGGAAGCTTGATAATTGGTGCTGAGTCAGAGGGCTGAATGTACTTTAATTCTCCACAACGAGTGGCAAACTTAAATTCAAGTTCTTACTTTAGAGATGCAGCATGGAAACAGGTCCTTTGGCCCACCGATTCCACCCCGTTCATTGATCACCCACGCTTTAGTTCTATGTGAGACACATTTTCGCATCCGACACACTTAGGACAATTTACAGAAGCCAATTAAACTGCAAACCTGCATGTCTTGAGCACCCAGAGAAAGCCCGCGCGGTCACAGTGAGAATGTACAAACTCCGCACAGACAGCACCCGCAATGAATGAACGAGGAAAGTATGTGACGTATTTATTGCAAATTGTATTATTCTTTGTATCGATTAAATTCCAGCAAGAAAAGGAAGGAAACCTCCCCTGATGTATTGGATGTTTATTATACTATTGAGAAGATGGTAACATTTCACTAGGTTTCAGAGAGGTGTGTGCAGTCCTGTTGATATAGTTGACATCATTCTGGCAGTTCCTCGGTTTTGTCCCCGTCTCCCATAACACCAGCTTGGTAAATGTGAGAGATATCATAATGTAGAACATAGAAAAGTACAACATAGGAACAGGCTCTTTGGCCCATAATGTTTGTGCCAAACACGAGCAGGAGGCCATTCAGCCCTTCAGGCCTCTTCTATCATTCAACAGGTTCATGGCTTCAGTATCCGGCTTCCAGGTTCAACCCGTATCACTCAATACTTTAAGTATTAAGAAATGTACCAACCCCCTTAGAACACAGAACATAGAATATAGAACAGTACAGCACAGGAACAGGCCCTTTGGCCCACAATGTCCGTGCCGAACATGATGCCAAGGTAAACCGAGTTCAACTACCTAAAAATGATCTATATCCTTCCATTCCCTGCATAACCATGTGCTTATCTAAAGTCTCTGAAACATCACTATCGTATCTGCTTCCATCGCTGTCTTAAACAGTGTGATCCAGGTACCTACCACTCTGTGTGTAAAAAAAAATCCCCGCGCATCTCCTTAAATGGCTCCCTTCTCTCCTCAAGGCTATGCCCTCTACTTTCGTAGGATCGTTCAGGTGGTTGTATATTTACTTTAGGTTGAATTTATTTTACACAAAAGGTAAAAGCAAAAAATGCTGGAAGTGCCAAGCAGAGGGCGGCACGGTGGCGCAGCGGTTGAGTTGCTGCCTTACAGCGAATGCAGCGCCGGAGACTCAGGTTCCATCCTGACTACGGGCGCCGTCTGTACGGAGTTTGTACGTTCTCCCCGTGACCTGCGTAGGTTTTCTCCGAGATCTTCGGTTTCCTCCCACACTCCAAAGACGTGCAGGTTTGTAGGTTAATTGACTGGGTGAATGTTTTAAAAAAATTGTCCCTAGTGTGTGTAGGATAGTGTTAATGTGCGGGGATCGCTGGGCAGCGCGGACTCGGTGGGCCGAAGGGCCTGTTTCCGTGCTGTATCTCTAAATCTAAAAAAAAAAATCAGATCAGACAGCATTTATGGAGAGAGAATCAGAGTTAACAATTCAGTTTGGTGATTTCTTTTGGTCAGGATTGGGAAAAGTTAGAGACTAAAAACTGGCCACCTAGCTGTTGGAAGGATGTCATTAAGTTGGAAAGCTTGCAGAAGAGATTCAGCAGGTTATTTTGGGGCCTTGCTGGTTCGATTTGTAGAGAGGCTAGACATGTTAGGGACATTTTCGTTGGAACACTGGAGGCTAAAGGATGTAAACCAGCATCTGTGGTTCATTGCACCTAGAAATCTGGCCCAAAGTCCATCAATATTTACTTTTCATCACAGAGGCATAGAGTCATACAGCGTGGAAACAGGCCCTTTGGCCCAACTTGCCCACGCCGACCAACATGCCCCATCTACACTAGTTCCCCCTGCCTACATTTGGCCCATATCCCTCTAAACCTGTCCTATCCATGTACCTGTCCAAATGTAAGTTGAAGTTCTAACAATTAACAAATGACACGCCACACATAAACTGGATCCAGTTTTGAAACTCAATTTTCTAAGTTTCCATTTTCGTCAGTAGAATTGCAGCGGTACATTATGTTGCTCTTGAGATGTAATCTTTCCCCACACGTATCGCGCAACTGACGTCTGTCTTTATAAAAAAGTGCTGGAAAGAAACGCTGAATCAAGTTTATTGCTTGGACTCCATGCATTAATAGTTGATGTAGATCTCCAGTGATTCCTGGTTGTGATATTGGTTTGTCCATTAACGTCAGCACTGGTCCTTGTAGACATGGAATGATCGATGCCCTTTCAGGCTATGACATCAAGTAGATACTTGGATAAGCCACCTTCTGCATCAGTGATACATTATTCTGACAGCCGTTACTGAAGGTTTTGCCAAAATATGATGCTGCCTTATCGTATTTGTGACCCATTTCTTCTGGTGGTATCGGTCCCACAGTCCGTGACTGCACCTCCCGTACCTGGAGCTTGAGCTCCAAGCTAGACTGGGGCAAGGGCAACGGGTGAAGGGGAAGCTTGCTGTTCCTATTGTACCGACCTCCACCACCACCCTGGCAGCGTGTTCCTTAACCCGCACGTCTCCTTTAAGCTTTGTCCCTTCAGAATCAGAATTCAGAATCAGAATTACCTTTATTTGTCATCCAAAAAACAAGTCTTTTGGACGAGATTTTGTCACCCACAGTCCAACAATAGAGCAATAAAATAAGCAAATTACACAACCCCAACCAACACAAAACACAAAACAAAAAGAAACATCCATCACAGTGAGTCTCCTCCAGTCCCTCCTCACTGTGATGGAAGGCCAGAATGTCATTTCATCGTAAAGCTATGCCCTATGGTCTCTGACATTTCCAAAAGTTCTGATATCTATATCTAACAGTTACCACCCGACATAAATTGGATTCAGTATCCTTCCCCGCCACTATTTTGTAAAGGCAAATGTTAATTTTATTTTCGGAGCAGAGGGGACAGGTATTTCCCCTGTCGAAGACATGGGTCCCACTACCCAGGGAAATTCACCGGCTAAATATGAAGTGCATCGGAGCCTCGCTATTTCTCTGGGATTATTGCACATTGTGAGTTCTCTGAGGATAACATCTAACATAGTAGATTTTTTTAAATAAAAAGGGCAGTATGGTGGTGCAGTGGTTGAGATGCTGCCTTACAGTGTACGATCCTGACTACGGGTGCTGTCTATATGGAGTTTGGACGTTCTCCCTGTTACTGCATGGGTTTTCACCAGGAGCTCTGGTTTCCTCCCACATTCCAAAGACGTGCAGGTTAATTGGTTTGGGTAAAAAAAATGTAATTTGTCCCTAGGATGTAGGATAGTATGAGTGTAAGGGAATCACTGGTTGGCGTGCACTCAGTGGGCCGGTGTCTGTTTCTGTGCTATATCTTTGTAACAGAAGTACAGCCTTACAGCACCAGAGACCCGGGTTCGATCCTGACTATGGGTGCTGTTAGTACTGAGTTTGTTTGTTCTCCCTGTGACCATGTGGGTTTTCTCTGGGTGCTCCGGTTTCCTCCCACACTCCGAAGACATACGGGTTTGTAGGTTAATTGTTTTCTGTAAATTTGTAAATTATCCCTAGTGTGCAGGATGGTGCTGGTATAAGTCCATTAGTTTATCGGAGCAAAATTAGGCCATTCGGCCCATCAAGTCCACTCTGCCATTCATTCAAGGCTGAGCTATCTTTCTCTTTCAACCCCATTCTCCTGTTAATCCCATAATCCCTGGCACCCTTACTAATCAAGAACTTGTCAATCTCCATCTTAAAACTATCCATTGACTTGCCCTCCACAACTATCTGCGGGAATGAATTCCACAGATTCACCATCTTCTGACTAAAGAAATTCCTCCTCATCTCCTTTCTAAAGATAGTAAACAGGGTGATCGCTGTTTGGCGCGGGCTTCGTGGGCGGAAGGGTTTGCTTCCACACCATATCTCTAAAGTCTAAAGTCTAAATTCCAGCTGTGAAGTGGGCGGTCAGCATCTGACCTCCGCTGTGTCTCAATCTTCCGCCTTTAACTGCAAGCATGCCTGTGTCCAAAACAAACTCAAGTACAATTCGTAACAAGCTTTATCTAACCCATTCTCCTGTTCTTCTCATGCAGAAGAAATATGGTGCCCATAATATGTTTGTAAGTGCATGGGATACATTAAGGACAATTGGGAGTGTAATCATTGCAAAAATGGATCCTCTTTCCTTTTGGGCTGTCATTAAGCAGCTTGTAGTGACACTACTTACAATACTGAAACAATTCCCAGACCTAGAGCAAGTTATTGCCTTGGAGCACAGAGACTTTATTATTTAATGCAAATCAGATAGTAGTAATTTAACAATGAACCTTACTTCTGGATTTAAAAGCTATAAGTACAAAGGAACATAAATTACTGGGCACAGTGGAGCAGCAGTAGAGTTGCTGCCTTACAGCGCAAGAGGCCCGGGTGCGATCCTGACTGCGGGTGCTGTCTGTACGGAGATTGTACATTCTCCCTTTGACCAAGTGGGTTTTCTCCGGGAGCCTCCAGATTCCTCCCACATTGCAAAGACGTGCAGGTTTGTAGGTAAATTGGCTAGTGTGTACGGGTAATGCGCAGGCTCATTGGGCCGAAGGGCCTATTTCTACGCTGTATTTCTAAGCTCAACTGAACTAACGTGGAAACCTTATTAGGCAGAGTGCGTGATTGTACCCCGCACAGTATTTTAGAGTGATAGAACTATACAGCATGGAAACAGGTCGTTCGGCCCATCTTATCCATGCAACCCTAGCTCGTCCCATTTGCCCGCATTGTCACCTATTCCTTCAAATGTTTTTATCCACGTACCTGTCTAAATGTCTTTCAAAGGTTGTGATTTTATCTGCCTCTCCCAATTTCTGGGGCGGCTTGTTCCATGTACAAACCACCCTATATGAAAATGATGCACCTCAGATCCATTTAAAATGTTTCCCCGTGCACCTTAAACCTGTGCCCTCTAGATTTTGATTCCACTACTCTGGGGAAAAGACTGTGAAATATCTGAATTAAATTCCATCTACCATTTCTCGTTGGCCCAGTTGATCAAGATCCATTGTAATCATAGATACCCTTCTTTATGGTCCACTGTACTGCCAAGTATATCTGCAAACCGACTAACCAGAGAGGAAACGCACACAGTCACCGGGAAAACATACAAACTCCGAACAGACAGCAACCATAGTCGGGATCGAACCTGGGTCTACGGTGCTGAAAGGCAGCAACTCTACCACTCTGCCACTGTGCCACTCCAAATAGTGTCACAGCTACAGGGAAAGTGCAGATTATAAAAAAAGTTCAAAGGCTGCAACAAAATAAATGGGAAATCAGGGATACACACTTACTGTATGAAAGTCCACTCAAGTACCTGATAACAGTGGGAAAGAAGCTGACCTTGAATCTGATCATACGTGCTTTCCAGCGTTTGTATTTTCTGCTGGGCAAGAGAGGGGAGAAGAGGGAATGACTGCCAGGTGAAGGCAGGGGAATGGGGTTATAGACAATAGACAATAGGTGCAGGAGTAGCCCATTCGGCCCTTCGAGCCAGCACCGCCATTCAATGTGATCATTGCTGAGAGGTTGAGAGGAAAAGATAGATCAGCCACGAATGAATGGCGGAGGAGATTTGATGGGCTGAATGGCTTAATTCTGCTCCTACAATCTATGAACATATGAACTTATAGCACTGTGGTATCACATTTCCTTCCTTCTTTTCTTTTCATCACATTTGAGAAAGAAAACGACGGAGAAAATCTAATAAGCATTGCCATGCCATTTCTCTTGCAGTTTTTAATCTTTTCGGCGTTGTGTCACCTTAACCTTGGTTTTTTCAGTCTGAAAGAAAATAACCATGTTCTTGCAAGAGATTAAAAAAATCAGATTAGCAATCTCCTTCAGCCCAACATTGGGCTATTATGCCAGTGGAAAGTAATAAATAATAACTGTGGAGGAAAACTATTTAATTTCCTCTTGCACTTGTCAGATTATGTGTTGAACAACTTTTCGTGTGCATTTGGAGAAGGTTTAATGAATCATGAATTCAGGTTTTATTGAAAACACTGATGTCGGTTATCATATCATATCATATCATATATATACAGCCGGAAACAGGCCTTTTCGGCCCACCAAGTCCGTGCCGCCCAGCGATCCCCGCACATTAACATTATCCTACACCCACTAAGGACAATTTTTACCTTTACCCAGCCAATTAACCTACATACTTGTACGTTGTTGGAAAATACTCAGATTGAGTTTATTGTCATATGCAGAAGTACGGAGAGGTACAAGCACAATCAAAAATCTTGCCCGCAGCAGCTTCAGAGGGACTCAAAAATAACTATACATAAATGACGTCGAAGATTTCTAAAAGAAAGACGACACTGCGAAAATTCCTTCTCTCCCGAGATGCTGCCTGACCTGCTGAGTTACTCCAGCATTATGTGAATAAATACCTGCGAAAAACACGATGTTATTGCAAAGTACGCAATTGTTAGTTAAAAAAAAAAAGCAAGTCCATAAGCAAGAGGTGGTCCATCGCGTTCTGTTGTTGAGGTAGGATTAGGATTGTGTAGGTTGGTTCAAGAACCTGATAGTGGTAGGACAGTAGTTGTTCCTGAACCTGGTAGTTTGGGACTTCAGGCTTCTATACCTCCTGACAGCGGTGAGAAGAAGGCATGGTCCAGAAGGTGGGCATCCATGATGATTAGATGCCGCCTTCTTGAGGCAGCGCTTCCTGTAGATGCTTTCGAAGGTGGGGAAGGCCCTGCCTGTGATGGACCGGGCTGAGTCCACCGCTCTCTGCTGCCCCTTGCGTTCCTGTGCGTGGCAATTGTCATGCCAGCCCATGATGCAACCAGTCAGAATACTTTCTACAGCACATCTGTGAACGTTTGTTAGAGCATTTGGAGGCATGCGGTATCATTTTAAATTTAGACTAGACAAAGTGGACCCGTTGGGCCCTAACCTCTCCTGCATTGGTGCAGCACCCTGTCCTCCCCCCCTCTCTCCTCAATCCCCCCCTCCCCTCTCCCTTCTCCCCCATTCCCCCCTTCCCTCCTCCCCTCCCCTCCCCTCCTTTTAAACATTAAAATGTGAATAACTTAAAAAATATAACACCGATTTCAATAGAACTACTTGCATTATCACTAAAGTGACAATGGTGAGTAAGGTGGGCTTAAAATTGTCGCGCTATCGTGTACCGTTTTGGCTGAAGTTCAGGCACAAACAAGATAACAAACGAGAGTTTTAGTATATAGATGAGTAAAACATAGGAGTTATGCAGACACCTTTAATTTGCAGGCCTTTGGCAAGGCATCCACAGGCTGATGGGCCTGTTTCCACGCTGCATGAATGTGTTCACTCCTAATGTCAATGTCGTTCTGGAATCAGGCTGCACAACCCTCACCACTACCCTATCTCAGCACTGAACTACCTTGGACTTTGTAGAAGATTGCACTGTATACTCAGCCTTACACTATCATCGTCTGGTTATCTAATACAGCTGAAAATTTATTGTATTGTTAATAATACAGCTTTTCATTAATAGTGATACATTTTAAAAGTCAAATTCAGTTGCCATATTTATTATATATCGCTTAAACTGGACAAACACATTAAAAAAAAAACGTTTTATTTATTTTCCGGTCAATACAATACAACAGATTGACCATACAGTTGTGAAATAGTACAAAATCATTGTATCAAAAATAAAACAATATAATCACATGTGGTGGTGCCCGGGGGCTAGGCCACTCCCTTGGTCATTCCCCTCGGCACTGAGTGGACAGGGGGGGGATTAGGCCACTCCCTGGGTCATTCCCCTGGGGACAGACTGGTCTGGGGCTACGGGGTTTGCTGGAAGGGGTTATTGTTTTACTCGTGCGGGTGACTGAGTGAGTGAATGTTCAGATACTGTATTAAAGTTATTGTTACTTCTTACCTGGCGTCTGGCCTGATTCCGGTCGCGTCCAGACCCACTACACACACATATATATTGCTTATTTCATATTTATTTGGTAAATGTAAATATTGCACTTTACATGTGCCTGCATAGTTGTAGCAAGTGAGAATGCCATTGTTCCAGTCTTTGTGCATTTGACAATGAATCACTCTTGACTGGCATGACTCTTACAGCGTGGCATGTGTGTATGTGTCGATAGCCTATCTTTAGGTATGTTTCTGGATGATTATTGTGGGGTCAACGTTGGGTTGGGTTGGAATGCCCATTTACACGACGGGAAGTTATGATGCAGCTTTACAAGACTACGGTTGGGCCGCATTTGGAGTATTGCGTACAGTTCTGGTCACCCACCCCATTGCAGGAAGGATGTTGAGGCTGAGGAGAGGGCTCAGAGAATGTTTCCCAGAATGCTGACTGGATTAGAGGGTTTCAGTTACCAGGAGAGGGTGGATCAACTTGGATTGTTTTCTCTGGAACGTCTGAGGTTGAGGAGAGACTTGATGGAGTACATAAATTTGTGATAGGCATAGATAGGGTCAGAACCATTTTCCCAGGGTGAAAATGTCCAACACTACAGGGCATAGCTATAAGGCGAGAGAGATAAAGTTTAATAGAGATATGTGGGACAAGTTTTATACACGGAGAGTGGTGGGGGCCTGAGATGCACTGCTGGGGGCGGTGGTAGAGGTGGATACGACAGTGGTGTATAAGAGGCTTTTAGATGGGCACATCAAACGCAAGGAGTAGTGGGATATGGATCATGTGCAGGCAGATGAGATCAGTTTATCTTAGCATCATGTTCAACACCAACATTGTGGGCCGAAGGGCCTTTTTATGTGCTGTACTGTTCTATGTACTATGTACCCTCTGGGAAATATTAGGAGTTATTCCAAAGACAACAAAACAGCACTTTGATGTCTTCAGACTATTTTACGCACTGTACAGGAAATTCTCTTTACCTGGAGAATGAAATTAGGGTGGTACTGTGGCCCAGCGGTAGAGTTGCTGCCTTACAGCGCCAGAGACCCGGGTTCGATCCTGACGATGGGTGCTGTCTGCACAGAATTTGTGCATTTTCCCTGTGACTGCATGTGTTTTCTCCCGGTGCTCCAGTTTCCTCGCACACTCCAAAGATGTACAGGTTTGTAGGTTAATTTGCTTCAGTAAAATTGCGAATTGTCCCTAGTGGTGTAGAGTAGTGCTAGTGCATGGGGTGATGATCGCTGGTTGGTGTGGACTCAGTGGGCCGGAGGGCCTGTTTCAGTGCTGTGTCTCTAAAGTCTAAAGTCTAAAGAAAAAAGATTGGAAGCTGAGCAGGAATGCACAAGGGATTTATTTGCAACTAAAGTCATGAATATTATTTTATACCTCATTGTTTATTGTTTACATTCCCCCCCATAATTAGTATTATAAATGTTTGATGTTCACAGTAATCTATTTTTTGCATTTATGATATAGAAAGTAATTTGTGACGGAGAATAGATTATGTTCTTTTGAAAGAAATTGTGAAGAATTCAATCTACTTGAGGCACGGTGGCGCAGCGGTAGAGTTGCTGCTTTACAGCGAATGCAGCGCCGGAGACTCAGGTTCGATCCTGACTACAGGTGCTGCACTGTAAGGAGTTTGTACGTTCTCCCCGTGACCTGCCTGGGTTTTCTCCGAGATCTTCGGTTTCCTCCCACACTCCAAAGACGTACAGGTATGTAGGTTAATTGGCTGGGTAAATGTAAAAATTGTCCCTAGTGGGTGTAGGATAGTGTTAATGTACGGGGATCGCTGGGCGGCACGGACTTGGTGGGCCGAAAAGGCCTGTTTCCGGCTGTATATATATGATATGATGATGATCATGCTTAAATGACTTGGTTGGTAATCAAGTAACCAGACTATTGATTTCAAGATACGAGTTCAAGTTCCATCATGGTAGGTGCAGCATTTTGTGTTTCTTGCGATGTACGTCCGTAGCTTACTGAAATAGGCAACACTGAAAGATAAGGTGATAAAGAAGATGTATGGCATACTTGCTATTATTGATCGGGCGTTGAATGTAGAAGTTGGGAAGTCATGTTGCAGCTGCATCAAACTTTGACTGGGCCACGTTTGGAGTATTGCTTGCCGTTCCGGTCACCCTAATTGCAGGGAGGATGTGGAGGCTTTGGAGAGGCTGCAGACGAGGTTTACAAGGATGTGTAGGAAGGAACTGTAGATGTTGGGTTTAAACCGAAGATTTACAAGGATGCTGCCTGGATTACAGAGTATTAGCGACAAAGAACGGTCAGCCAAACTGGCATTTAGATTTTTTTAGATTTTAGATTTAGAGATACAGCGCAGAAACAGGCCCTTCGGCCCACCGGGTCCATGCCGCCCAGCGACCCCCACACACTAACACTATCCTACACCCACCAGGGACAATTTTAATATTTTTTTTACATTTGCCCAGCCAATTAACCTACATACCTGTACGTCTTTGGAGTGTGGGAGGAAACCGAAGATCTCGGGGAAAACCCACGCAGGTCACGGGGAGAACGTACAAACTCCGTACAGACGGCGCCCGTAGTCAGGATGGAACCTGAGTCTCGGGCGCTGCGTTCGCTGTAAGGCAGCAACTCTACCACTGCGCCCACTTGTTTAATCTGGAGTGTCAGAGGTTGAGGAGTGACGTGATGGAAGCGTATAAAATTATGAAAAGCATGGAAAGGTCACAGATGGTCAGAGTCTTTTACACTGTGTGCATTTGTCAAATTCTAGTGGCAATAATTTAAGGTGATGGGAGAACATTTAAAGGAGATTTGTGAGGCAAGTCTCTTACACAGGCAAGTGCAGGTCGCTGGAACATGCTACAGGGGAGATGGTGGAAGCAGAAGCAATAGCAACTTGTGAGAGGCATTTGGACCAACAGGCAAGGGATGGAGGGATATAGACCACGTGCAGGTGGATGGTATTAGGTTAGAATGGCCTCATGGATAACACAAATAGAAACATAGAAAATAGGTGCAGGAGTAGGCCATTCGGCCCTTCGAGCCTGCACCGCCATTCAATATGATCATGGCTGATCATCCAGCTCAGTAACCTGTACCTGCCTTCTCTCCATACCCCCTGATCCCTTTAGCCACAAGGGCCACATCTAACTCCCTCTTAAATATAGCCAATGAACTGGCCTCAACTACCTTCTATGGCAGAGAATTCCACAGACTCACCACTCTCTGTGTGAAGAAATGTTTTCTCATCTCGGTCCTAAAAGACTTCCCCCTTATCCTTAAGCTGTGACCCCTGGTTCTGGACATCCCCAACATCGGGAACAATCTTCCCGCATCTAGCCTCTCCAACCCCTTAAGAATTTTATATGTTTCTATAAGATCCCCCCTCAGTCTTCTAAATTCCAGCGAGTACAAGCCTAATCTATCCAGTCTTTCTTCATATGAAAGTCCCGCCATCCCAGGGATCAATCTGGTGAACCTTCTCTGTACTCCCTCTAAGGCAAGAACGTCTTTCCTCAGATTAGGAGACCAAAACTGAACACAATACTCCAGGTGCGGTTGATGGCCTGTTTCTGTGCTGTACTCGAATATCGTGTTAAGGGCCTGTTTCTGTGCTGTACTCAAAGAGCCATAGAGTCATACAGCATGGAAATTGGCCAACTTGCCCATGACTTTAGGTTAATTTTAGTTTAGTTTACTTTAGTTTAGAGATACAGCGTGGAAACAGGCCCTTCGGCATGCCGACCAGCGATCCCCGCATATCAACACTATTCTGTACACACGAAGGACAATTTTTACATTTACCAAGCCAATTTACCTACACACCTTTACTTTAGAGATGCAGCGTGGAAACAGGCACTTCGACCCACTGAGTCCGTGCCGACCAGCGATCATCCTGTACATGAGCACTATCCCACACAGTAGGGACAATTTATAATTTACAGAGGTTAATTAGCCTCCCCTGTTGCAATAAGTGAGTTAGTAGCAACTCTACCGCTGCGCCACCGGTTCGCCCCAGTAGGAGTAATAGAAAAATGAGTCACAATTATGTATTTGGATTGTCAGAGACAGCATATCTCCACCATTGATCGGTAATCTGAGACCACAGACTGCCAGTAATTTAGAACTGCAGATGATTTGGCTGCAGTTGGCCCTGACTGTGATATGAAGTAGCTGTATCCAAGCAATGTTGATGTAAAATTCCACCTCTCTGTTAAACTGCAGCATTCTTTTTAGTTTAGTTTAGTTTAGTTTAGAGATACAGCGCGGAAACAGGCCCTTTGGCCCACCGAGTCCACACCGTTCAGCAATCCCCGCACATTAACACTATCCTGCCTACACACACTAGAGACAATTTTACACATGTACCAAGCCAATTGACCTACAAACCTTTACGTCTTTGGAGTGTGGGAGGAAAACGAAGATCTCTGTGAAAACCCACACAGATCACGGGGAGAACGTACAAACTCCGTACAGGCAGCACCCGTAGTCAGGATCTAACCCAGGTCTCTGGCTCTGTAAGCGCTGTTAGGCAGCAACTCTGCCGCTGCGCCACCGTGTCACCCATTCTTCATTGGGAAAATGGAAAATGAGATCAAAGGTAATAAACAAGAAGGTCATTTATGAAGTCAGTCAATCCGGGTCTGAAAGGGAAAGGTTGTTCATCAGTTTGGATGGGAGCATTTATCAATGTGATTCTATATTCTCATGCAAGTCACCGAATGTTTTCCTTGTTAGATCTACCAGCCAGTTGAATGTAGAACAGTACAGTATGGAAGCAGGCACCTTGGTCCACAATGTCTGTATTGAACATGATGCCAGGTTAAACTAAACTTCTCTGCCTGCACATGATCCTCTATCCCTCCATTCTATTTATCCATGTGTCTATTTAAAAGCTTCTAAAACGCCACTGTCATATCTGCCTTCACAACCTCTCCTGGCAGCACATTGCAGGCACTCACCACTCTGTGTAAAAATTACCTGCTGCACACATCTATATACTAAAACTCTCGTTTGTTTGTTTGTTTGTTTGTTTGTTCCTGAACTACAGCCAAAACAGTACACGATAGCACGACAATTTTAGGCCCACCTTGCTATTTTTTAAGTTATTCACATTTTAAAGTTTAAATCTAGGGAGGGAGGGGGGAGGGAGGGAGGGAGGGGGTGCAGGAGGAGGAGGAAGGGAGGGGGAGGAGGGAGGATAAGTGGGGTTGAAAGGGATGGAGTGGGGGGGAGGGGGATGGGAGGGGAGGGTGGGGGAGGAGGAGGGGGGAGGGGAAGGGGAGGGTGCTGCGCCAATTCAGGAGAGGTTTGGGTCAACTTGGTCTAGTCCTTTAAAATTTGCCCCTCTCAGCTTTAAGCTCTGCCCTCTAGCCTTTCACATTTATCATGTATTTATCATATCTCTTTATCATTTATCAGTACACTGTGGACGGCTGGATTGTAACCATGTATTGTCTGTGCTGACTGGGGTTAGCACGCAACAAAAGCTTTTCACAGGTTTTCACAAGCGGGTTTGTAGGTTAATTGGCTTTTGTAAATTGCCCCTAGTGTGTACGATGTGAAACTGGGATAACATAGAACCAGTGTATGGGCGATTGATGGTCAGTGGGGGATCAGTGAGCCAAAGGGCCAGTTTCCATACTGTATCTCTAAACTAAAATGTAAACATTAATATTGTGTCCAGTTGCTAATTTGGCAGTGAGTTGTGACAGCGGGTCAATATTGGTTACCACCCTGACTGAAACTACACACGATGCCTCTGATCATTGCAGAGCCTTGATTTAACAGCAGGTTTATGCAAACCGTACCTCTTCACTTGTTGAAGTTGAAAATGCAAACACAGCGATCAAAACCGAAGTCGCCCCTTGCACGATCACAGATTGCCAAAACAGTTGGTGAGGATCAAGTGTTTCAAGGGAGCTGGCACGCGAAGAGCCTGATAGAACATTGAGATCCAGCAAGGTAGTAAAAATAGACTCATTAGCGTTCTAACCTTTAACTACTTAACAACTCACTGGAAAACGGATCTTTGTTCCGCTAAGGCTCTGGAGCCCCTTCTGGTCCCGTTATGATGGAAATGGTACAGAGCCAGTGGAGGAGGTACAAAAAGAGATTAACGAAGATGCTACTGGAACTGACAGGTTTGATTCATTTGCAGACATTGTTTAGGCTGCAGCTCTTATAGAAAATGCTGAGGGCAAACTCATTAGAGACTTCCTAGCATCATAGAACAGCACAGCACAGAAACAGGCCCTTGTAATCATGGAACATAGAACAGTACAGCACAGGAAAAGGCCCTTCGGCCCACAATGTCTGTGCCAAACATGATGCCAAGATAAACATATCTCATCAGCCTGCACATGATCCATATCCCCCCATTCCCTGCATATCCACATGCCTATCTAAAAGCCTTTTAAATGTCTCTACCGTATCCACCTCAACCACTACCCCAGGCTACACATTCCAAGCACCCACCACCCTCTGTATAAAATAAACTGCCCTGCACATCTCCGTTAAACTTTGCCCCTCTCACCTTAAAGCCATGCCCTCTAGTTTTCGAAATTTGACCCTGTGGTTCTCGATATTGAAGACAGCCATTGTTGGATTTTGCAATCAAAGGATTCACAAAACGGTCAATAGGGTTTAATTGTCATCTGTGCCAAAACCGAACAATGAAATTCTTACTTGCAACAGCACAACAGGTTTGTGATCACAGTACTCAATAGGCAACATCATTAAAAATATATAAATAAGGGAGCTCAACAACACAACAAAGCCCTAAGACCCTAGTGGAATCCAGGCAGTTCGAGGTTCGAATGGGGTTCATAGTGTTCAATAGTGTGATGATCATTGGGAACAAGCTGTTTCTGACCCTGGGGTCACTTTTTCCGACTGCTAAACCTTCTTCCTGATGGGACCAGTTTTTTTACCCAGTGTCTGGAACAGGGGTGGTGGCGGTGGAGGCAGATGCAGTAGTAATTAATGTTTGAGGTTTTTCAATAGGCACATGGAAAGCAGGGGATGGAGGGAGAAGGATCACGTGCAGGCAGATGAGATGAGTTTATCTTGGCAACATGTGTGGCACAGGCGACGTGGGACAAAGAGCCTGTTCCTGTGCGGTATTCTTCTATATTCTGGAACATAGAACAGTATCGCATAAGAACATGCCCTTAGGAAGCAATTAGGAAGACAAACAGGTCCATCCTGGCCACGTATTTTACCGTGGTTCGGTGATTTGCATTCTTTCTGTTTGAAACACATTTACTGACCTTCTGTTGAAGTAGCTTCATGCAACTTGTAGGCAAAGATTCAGTTTTAGTTTAGTTTAGTTTATTATTGTTGTCACGTGTGCCGAGGACCACTGAAAAGCTTTTTTGTTGCGTGCTATCCAGTCAGCGGAAAGACGACACATGATTACAGTCAAACCACCCACAGTGTACAGATACTAGAGGGCGCCAGGACTAGAGGGTGTGAGCTATAGGGTTGAGTAGGCTCGGTCTCTATTCCTTGGAGCGCAGGTGGATGAGGGGTGATCTTATTGAGGTGTATAAAATCATGAGAGGAATAGATCGGGTCGATGCACAGAGTCTCTTGCCCAGAGTACGTGAATCGAGGACCAGAGGACATAGGTTCAAGGTGAAGGGGAAAAGATTTGATAGGAATATTAAGGGTAACTATTTGACACAAAGGGTGGCGGGTATATGGAACAAGCTGCCAGAAGAGGTTGTTGAGGCTGGGACTATCCAATGTTTAAGAAACAGTTAGACAGGTACATGGATAGGACAGGTTTGGAGGGATACGGACTAAACACAGGCAGGTGGGACTAGTGTAGCTGGGACATTGTTGGTCGGTGTGGGCCGAAGGGCCTGTTTCCATGCTGTATCACTCTACGTCTCGACGAGTGCTGAAGGAGCAAAATGCCTATCCTTTTGCCTCTCCATATGCCGGCTGACCCGCTGAGTTCATAATAATAATAATAATAATAATAATTCATTACATTTATATAGCGCTTTTCTAACACTCAAAGACGCTTTACAAGGTTTACTAAGACATAAAAGAAAATAAGTAGATAAATGAGTTAACGAAGAGAAAATGAAAAAGAAGGAGAGGTAACGGTCAGTGGTTGAAGGCAGTGCTGAACAGATGAGACTTCAGTGATGTTTTGAATGTGGTGAGTGAGGAGGAGTCTCTGACGGTTTGGGGTAGTGAGTTCCAGAGGGTGGGAGCAGCGATGAAGAAAGCCCTGTCGCCCCAGGATCTGAGTTTGGTCCGGATGGGGGGGACAGGAGGTTAGCAGCAGCAGAGCGGAGAGTACGGGTGGGAGTGTGTCTGTGGAGGAGGTCAGTCAGGTAGGATGGGGCCAGGTTATGGAGGGCTTTGTATGTCATGAGGAGGATTTTGTACTGGATTCTCTGGGGGATGGGGAGCCAGTGGAGCTTGTAAAGGACGGGGGTGATATGGTCACGGATCGGGGAGTGGGTGAGTAGACGGGCAGCGGAGTTCTGGATGTGTTGGAGTTTGTTGATGATTTTTGAGGGTGAACCATAGAGGAGGCTGTTGCAGTAGTCCAGACGGGAGGTGATGAAGGCGTGGATGAGGGTTTCAGCAGCTGTGGAGGAGAGGGATGGACGGAGACGGGCGATGTTTTTGAGGTGGAAGAAGGCTGTCTTGGTGATGTGTTATGATGTGTTTGTCGAAGGAGAGGGTTTGATCAAAGATGATTCCAAGATTCCGGATGTGAGGGGAGGTGGATACTGGGAGACCATCAATATTGAGGGTGAAGTTGTGGGTGGATTTGGTGAGGGTTTTTGGTCCAATGATGATGATTTCAGATTTGTCACAATTCAGTTTCATCCAGCAGTTTGTTTCTGCTTTATGCTACTTGAGATAATTTCTACTCGCAGTTATTAAATCTGGGGGATTTATCGAACTGAATTTCTCTCCATCAGACACACTCTTAATTCCGGGCGATTTCAGGAGTTGAACCTCTTTTACGCCTTTGATTTTGGTGCTACGAGATTGCTCCTTTGTTGAGCCAAGTCTGCTGGTTCTGGTCAGAAGAAACAAGAATGATCTTTGCAGATGATTCATTAACTGACCAATTTTGTACAAACTGTGCTCCCACGTTCCTCTGATAACTCACAAAAGCCAGCATCTTGTTTTAACCAAAATAAGCTGATTTTGTAATTAATAATGAATAAAAGTCATAAAACAAAAAGTCATAAAATAATAAATTAACAACTGAAAAAAAAAGTAATAAAACCAAAAGGCCTAGCAATGCTTAATCGGTCTGACCAAATTAGTGGATGCATAGCCCCCAGGTGGAATAGTGATGAGGAGGAATTTTTAAGCATGGGGTGGTGAATCTGGAAATTATTGCTACAGATGGCTGTGGAGCCCAAGGCATTGGATGTTTTTAAAACAGTAATTGGTAGATTGTTGATTATTAACAACACCAAATGTTATGGGGAGAAGGCAGGAGAATGGGGTTGACAGGGTAAAATCGATTAGCCATGATCGAATGGCGGAGCAGACTCGATGGGCTGAATGGCCTAATTTTGACCCAATGTCTTATGGTGAAAGACCTCACCTTTTCCCCAAATTACCATACTCAATTGAAGAAAGACACCAAACTGAAGTGGTATATTTTCTTCCCTCTCTCGCTGCTGCCTGACCTGCTGAGTATTCCCACAATATTCTCATCCTAACATGCTGTACTTTATATGGCACATGATTGCACCAAAAACAGGGTTTGGTCAAGATTTATTTATTATTTATTTTTTAACTCTGTATATGTGGGGGGTGGTGGGTGGGTGGGGGAAACCTTTTTTTTCTAATCTCCTCCTCAACGGAGATGCGACCTTTACCGTGTTGTATCTCCGTTCGCGCTACGGCCTAACACTGTGGAGTCGGCGGCATCCAGCTGAGATCGACCTTGAAGACTCCGGTCGCAGGGCCTGGACTTACCATCTCGGAGGCTTCGGCTGTGGGCCCTGCAGACCGCAACATCGGGAGTTCGCAGGTCCCTGGCTGCCGACCGGCTTTCGGGAGCTCCAGCCGTAGCAGCTTCGACCGCCCTGAAGCGTGAGGTTTGATTGACCCGCTCGCAGGACCTTCATCGCCCTGCGTGGCTCGGCCGCGGGACTTTCCATCGCCCGGTGGGGGCTCAGGACTTTCATCGGCCTGCTCGGCTCAGCCCTGGGACTTTCCATCGCCCGGTGGGGGCTTCAAAAGTCGGGAGCCTCGATCGCCTCGTGGCACCACGGGAGAAGAATGAGGTGGAGGAGATAAGACTTTTCTTTGCCTTCCATCACAGTGAGGGTGTGCCTGGAGCAATCACTGTGATGGCTGTTTGTGTTAAAAATTGTAATTGTGTGTCTTGTGTTCTTTATTGACTACTGCCGGACCCTGACGTGAGAGGACGCTGGCGCTATTTGTTCGCCGCTTCTCCGTCAGGACAGTTCGTTTGTTTGTTTTTATGTCTTGACTGTTTTCGTAAAGCGTCTTTGAGCATTTGGAAAAGCGCTATACAAAATAAATGTTTATTATTATTATTATTATTATTATTATTATAAGATTTGGTTCATGTAATCTGAGGAATGAATAGAATAAAAAACAGTTTATTGTCATATGTTCCGAGATACAGTGAAATACCTTTTTTTGCATATAGTTCAGTAAATGTATTACTATAGATAAGCACAATCTTAATTAAGTGCAAGTATATAGGATTGGTACAATGAGACATATACAAGAGTCGCCATGTTTTGGTGCCATTTTTCAAGATTGAAGGTGAATGGGCGATCAATGGTCAGTGCGGACTTGGTGGGCCGAAGGACCTGTTACCACACTGTATCGCTAAACTAAACTTAACTAAATTAAACAAAACGGGTTTTTTACACAGCAACATAATAGAGTCTGGAACACACTGCCACAGGTAATAATGGAGGAAAATTCAACTGTATCACTCAAAATGAAACTGATATGCAATGCTAGGGCAAGGGTTGTGGGGAGAGGGAGGGGAGAGTGATGAGCTTATTGATCTTGCATCAAGCCAGTATAGAGTTCATGGGCTGAAGCACCACCCTCTGTGCAGGAATCATCGTGTAGTTTTCATACATTCAGCTTCCCATCGCAATGCATCAATTCAATTCAATGCATCAATTCAAGCCTCATTGCATCCCTCAGATGGACAGAAGTGGACAGAAGGGCAGCACGGTGGCGCAGCGGTAGAGTTGCTGTCTTAGAGCTCTCGAGACCAGGGTTTGATCCTGACTATAGGTGCTGTCTGTATGGAGTTTGTACGTTCCCCCGTGACCGGGTGGGTTTTCTCCGGGTGCTCCGGCTTCCTCCCACACTCCAAGAACGTGCAGGTTTGCAGGTGACTTGGCTTTGGTAAACTGGAAAATAATATCGAAACTGGAAAATAATATCAAGGAAAAATTATTGGGTGGGGTGGGGGATGGGGTCGAGAGAAGGGATGACAGAATTATTATAAATATAAAAGGAGAAAAAAAATAATGGAAATTGAAGGCAATTGTGGAAAACGGGGGGAAAAAAAGACATAGCAGAAAGGATGCAAGGCATAAAACAGGAGATAAGGAAACAGTAGCCAACAAGATAACGCAAAGAAAACGAGTGGAAAAATAAAATGACTCGGCAGGAACATAGTATTGATTTTTTTAATCCACATGCAACACAGCCTCTAAGGGATTTCAAACATGAACACATTTATCAGCACAAAAAGTTAACACGAAAATCAATTAAAGTTTATGAAGTGGGAAACCACAATTGCTATTTTGGACGTATATGTCAGATGGAGCCTTTGTGAGATCCAAGGTTTAATGGTGTCTCACGAAAAACAAAAGAATATATTATTCGACTCCTGAAGGTGCTACTGGGAAGACTATTTTTTATAATAAATACTTTGACAGTAATTTCAAGAAGGCACGTATTCTTGTGGCGTAGATCTCAGCAGAAACGCAGAAGTAATTGGCAGTCAGAACCTGCGGTGGTTTGATGGTAAATTGATTGTGTGTCTTCACCATTGATAAACATGTCCTCCATGTCACTGCAAATCCTTGACAATTAACTCAATGAAGCCATTTGCTGCTTTGTTGCATAAACATCATTTGTCTGTGCGATCGATAAGACAATATTTGGAAGAAAGAAGCCCTTGTTTTCTCAACCTTTGAACACCCCAAAGCGATTAGCTGCCAGAAGTGCAGGCAATGTTGTTAAAGTACAAGTCAATCTTTGCCACACAAGGCACAAAGAAGTTGCTGAGGCACTAAGGAGCTTCAAACAAAATGGACTTTGTGGGCATAACCCCTGACACCCGCACGAATCAAGAATCTATCCATCTCTGTGACTTGAGAGCTTGAGTTAGACAGAGAGGCTGGATACCCTTGAGTATCCTTAAGGGTACCCTGGATACCCTTAGACAGAGAGGCTGGATAGGCTGGGACTTTTTACCCTTGATTTTGGGAGAATGAGGGGTGACCGTTTTGAGGTGCATAAAATCATAAGGTGGATGGTCGCAGTCTTTTCCCCATGGTAGGGGAGCCGAAAACTAGAAGGCAGACATTGAAAGTGAGAGGGGAATATTTCTTTAATAAACCTGAAGGGCAACCTTTTACATAGAGAGTAGTTGGTGTGTGGAACAGGCTGCTAGAGAAAGCTGGAGAGTCAGATACAATTACATAGAAACATAGCAAATAGGTGCAGGAGTAGGCCATTCAGCCCTTCGAGCCTGCACCGCCATTCAATATGATCATGGCTGATCATCCAGCTCAGTAACCTGTACCTGCCTTCTCACCATACCCCCGATCCCTTTAGCCACAAGGGCCACATCTAACTCCCTCTTAAATATAGCCAATGAACTGGCCTCAACTACCTTCTGTGGCAGAGAATTCCACAGATTCACCACTCTCTGTGTGAAAAAAAACGTTCTCATCTCGTCAATGTCTATAACATGACGATGGAAAAGGTGTGGGGGGATATGGGCCAAATGTCGGCAAAATGGACTTGCTCAGATAGACATTGGGGCGGCGCAGTGTTTGAGTTGCTGCATTATAACGCCAGAGACATGGGTTCGATCCTGACTACGGGTGCTGTCTGTACGGAGTCAGTACGTTCTTCCTGTGACCGTGTGGGTTTTCTCTGGGTGCTCTGGTTTCCTCCCACATCCCAAAAGACGTAAAATTGTAAATTGTCCCTAGTGTGTAGGAGAGTGCTAGTGTACAGGCTGATTGCTGGTCGACGCAGGCTCGGTGGGCCTAAGGGCCTGTTTCTGCACTGTATCTCGAAAGTCTCAAGTCTAAATTATGGAACAGACTGGTTGGGCCGAAAGGCCTGTTTCCATGCTGTACATATCCACGGCTCCATGAACATTAGCACACTATTCCTGGCTAGGCAAAATTGGGTTACTTTTGAAATCAACGGGAAATAATTGAATCAAAATCTGTAATCTGATTCGGGTTCAGATGATATCAGAAATCAATGAAGCAAACTCATTAAAACTGAATTGTGAGATTGAAGTTCAAAGAAGTTGTCAGTGCTTCACTGAGCAATCACATTTGGAATTGTGTTGGAAGGAACTGCAGATGCTGGTTTAAATCGAAGGTAGACACAAAATGCTGGAGTAACTCAGCGGGACAGGCAGCATCTCTGGAGAGAAGGAATGGGTGACATTTCGGGTCGAGACCCTTCTTCAGACTGTTGGAATTGGAATCACATTTAGAGGATAGACACAAAAAGCTGGAACATCTTGCCCTTCTTCAGTCTCGACCCGAAACATCACCTGTTCCTTTTCTGCAGAGATGTTGTCTGACCTGCTGAGTTACTCCAGCTTTTTGTGTCTATCTTTGTTGTAAACGATGAGCATCTGCAGTTCCCTCCAACACAAATCACATTTGGAATATATCTTTGAGTGCAAATGAAATTCCTGTCTTTTTTGCTTTCCAAGCTGTAGTTTATTGCTCTGACAGGGAATGGACTGTTTGTGGATAGATGAGCTATGTGTTCTTCAGCCTTATTTATCTCAGACAGCACAAGGTCACCACTGATTTGGTGTGACTTTTAATTTTGGTGTTTCAGCTGATGAGGCTATTGCAGTGTTCAATTTTTAATCTCTTTAAGTACACAGACATGCACGAAACGTTAATTAAAATGTAGGAAGTTGCCGAAGGTTCAGCAATGACATTTAATGTTTGATAGTTTACTGCAAATTAGGATATTGAGTATTTGAAGTCCTTTGATAATATGCCAACCTGCGATTTGTGGCATTCTTGCCTGGAAAAGATCATTGGGCCTTTAGGAGTCTTGAGCACAAATGTGGGTTGAGAGTTTTACTGAACTGTTTTTTTGTTTATTATATTGTGAACAGAGTACTATGTTTACATATTCTGCTGTGCTGCTGCAAGTGAGAATTTCAGTTGTTTCATATGTCAATAAAACATAGAAACATAGAAAACATAGAAAATAGGTGCAGATGTGGCAAAGAGATTAGTTTCGCTTTAAAGGCTTATGAGCCTGTAAACTACTCGTGGGGGAGGCCGCGGAGAGGTGTCTTTGTCTTCCCCGGTTGACACTTCCAAGGCCACCTGGGTCAAGACGAGATGGAGAGACCAGTGGAAGTCAGCGGAACGATCCAGGCTCCACCGCTACACCGGTGAACCCATGGACGTCCCTGGCCAGGACCTGCCCTGAAAGCAGTGGATAACCCTCAACCGCTTGAGGACAGGCGTCGGACGCTAGGGAGTAGCGATGAAGAGGTGGGGTCTTGTGGACAGTGCCTTCTGCGAGTGTGGGGACCCAACACAGACAGTGGAGCACACAGTCACCAGTTGCCCCAAATACCGCCCACCGAATGGTGAACGAGGTCTGATTGACCTGGACGATGACACGTTGGCCTGGCTCACCTCAACAGAGCTGCAGGTCTAAAAGACATACGACAGAAGAAGAAGTAAACGTGTCTGTATGCGTGTAAAGAAAATCATCAAATATTAATCACGATTGCATTTCACTGTTTACACTGATTTTACGAATTGATTTCTTTTTGCTTTCAGTGTTGGTCAGAAACATCATTAGAGAAAATTCTCAAGTGGCGCAGTTCCCTTGAAAGAATATCATCCATCACAAGAGAATTTTCCTCCCCCTTGTCCTATATATACCTACAATAAGGTTCCCTGCTTGCTGATGTTTCCGAACAGCACTGGTGTTGCAGTGAACGAGGCAGCTTTGATGCAGTGGTCACATTTGCCCATGTTGTTGGTGTGTCGTACTTTGTTCATGTTGTCAGCTCGATGGTCAAGAGCAAGTTAACACTGCTGTATTTTGTGGTGCCCCAAATAGGGCGACATAGTGGTGCAGCGGTAGAGTTGCTGCCTTACAGCGCCGGAGACCCAGGGGTCCAATCCTGACTACGGGCGCTGACCATATGGGGTTTGCACGTTCTCCCCGTGACCACGTGGGTTTTCCCTGGGTGCTCCGGTTGGCTCCCACACTCCAAAGATGTGGAAGGAAACCGGAGCCCCTGGAGAAAACCCACTCGGTCACCGGGAGAACGTGCCAACTCCATACAGACAGCACCTGCAGTCAGGATCGAACCCGAATCTCTAGCGCTGCAAGGCGGTTCAGCAACTCTACCGCTGTGCCTACATGCCGCCCCAGTTAATCTGTAAAGGAAAAGACAACAAGTGATGGAGTAACTCAGAGGGTCTCTGGAGAGAACATGGATGGGCAGCATTTCTGGGTCAGGAGTCTTCTTCAGGACTGACTGCGGGGCAGCACCTCTACCGCAGTTCAGCTCCTGCACTGGATGACTCTATGGTCCATGGTTCCACCAAGCGTCGCAAAATTCTACCATGTTCGGAGGCTCCCTGCTCAAATTATCCGCCGTAAAGATTTCTAGGGCAGCAGAGACTTACTTTTATTTGCCATTGTTAATTTGAAATTTCATTAACTTTTCGAAATTGCCTGCAAATTACCGATGGCAGAAGGAAAGCAATTAAGAGGCCCGCTGGCAGCAATGCGCTCGGAAGGGCTGCTTCTCTTCGTCGACACACTGGATACCTTCTCTCTGTTGTTTCACCCCAAGGACCTGATCGGGTGGAGTATTCTGAGTACTATTTGCCTAATGTGTCCCCGTGTTATGACCTGAGGCGATGTAATCTTGTGCAAATAGCATTGCTGTGTTGCCATTAGACTTTGAACATTAAATTCTCGGGATCATTTTTGGGCCGCATTTTTGCCTGCAATATACCAGCTTTTGCTTTTCATTTGATCACTTAATGTGGCTCTGTCAAATTGTGAACGTTAGCCGACTTCAGTGTTAGTGCTGCTCTCCCCATCGTAATGAAATAGCAGAGTAATGCGGAAAAAATCTCTTATTGGTAAATAAAATATGATGTTTACTTTTGTGTGAGATTAAAGGGACCTAAAGAGATTACAATCATTTTTTTCCCTCAATATTACTTGTTCAGGCCCATTACTGTCATCACATCTTGATGTAATACTTTGATTAATTTTCAATCCTATTCTTTATACTATAGACTTTACTTTAGACTTTGGAGTTACAACGTGGAAAAAAAAACCTTCAGCCCACCGAGTCGACGATGACCAGCAATCCCGCACGCTTACAATTTTTTTTTATCGAAGCCAATTAACCTACAAGCCAGTACATCTTTGGAGTGTGGGAGGAAATCGGAGCACCCGGAGAAAACCCACGCAGTCACGGGGAGAACGTTCAAACTACGTACAGACAGAGCCCGTAGTCAGGATCGAACCCGGGTCTCTGGCGCTATAAGACACCAACTGTTACACAATTACACAGTAATTGCATGGTGGTGCAGCGGTAGAGTTGCTGCCTTACAACACCAAAGAAACCGGTTTGATCCTGACTACGGGCGTTATCTGTAAAGAGTTTGCAAGTCGATTTATTCACAAAATGCTGGAGTAACTCAGCAGGTCAGGCAGCATCTCGGGAGAGAAGGAATGGGTGACGTTTCGGGTCGAGACCCTTCTTCTCCCCGTGACTTGCGAGGGCTGGAAGAGAGGCGGAGGCGGGACAAAACCTGTCAAGTGACAGGTGGATATACGCAAAGTGCTGGAGTTACTCAGTGGGTCAGACAGCATCTCCGGAGAAAATGGATAGGTGACGTTTCGGGACGGGAGCCTTCCACTGCCCCCTCCGCCCCACCACAATCAGTGTGAAGCAGTGCCCGGCCCGAAACGTCACCTATCCATTGTCTCCAGAGATGCTGCCTGACCCGGTGAGTTATTCCAGCACTTTGTGTCTATCTTTGGTTTTAACCAGCATCTGCAGTTTCTTTTTATTACATTAAGTGATAGGTGGATGCAGGTGAGGGTGTTTTTTTTAATTGATAGCTGGAGAAAGGATAGAGCCGAGTTACTCCAGCACTTTGTGCCTTTTTTTGGTGAACAAACATCTGCAGTACCTTGTGTCCATATTCCACTGATCTGATTTGTTTGTTGTGGCTTTGTTTAACTCTGCCTGCTGCTTCCACTGGATATAACGTGCATCTTCATGAAGGTGCTTCATTTCCAAAGTTTGTTTAATGCTGTCATAACAAGGAACTGCAGATGCTGGTTTATACCAAAGAATTACACAAAGTGCTGGAGTAACTCAGAGTAACTTGGTGACGTTTCGGGTCTGGGCCCTTCTTCACACCATTTCAGTGAACACTTTTGCGCATTCTGCCGAGGCCTATGGGGTCTCCTAGTTGCTGACCATTTTAACTTCCCTTCCCATTGCCACACTGACCTTTCTGTCCTGGCCCTCCACCATTGCCAGAGTGAGGCCACGTGCAAACGTGAGGAACAGCACCCCATATTCCACATGGGTAGCTTGCAACCCAATGGTATGAATGTTGTATTCTCCAATTTTAGGTAACCTTTAACTAAACCCCCCACCCCTTTTTCTCCGCCACACTTCCCACCCTTTCCCATGTCGCGCAACATGCCCCATCTACACTAGTCCCACCAGCCTGTGTTTGGCCCATATCTTTCTCGGCGGCACGGTGGCGCAGCGGTAGAGTTGCTGCCTTACAGCGAACGCAGCGCCGGAGACAGGTTCGATCCTGACTACGGGTGCTGTACTGTACGGAGTTTGTACGTTCTCCCCGTGACCTGCGTGGGTTTTCTCCGGGATCTTCGGTTTCCTCCCACACTCCAAAGGCGTACAGGTATGTAGGTTAATTGGCTGGGCAAATGTAAAAATTGTCCCTAGTGGGTGTAGGATAGTGTTAGTGTGCGGGGATCGCTGGGCGGCGTGGACCCGGTGGGCCAAAGGGCCTGTTTCTGCGCTGTATCTCTAAATCTAAAAATCTAAACCTAAGATGGAAACAAAATACTGGAGTAACTCAGTGGATCAGGCAGCATCTGTGTAGAAAAGGAATAGGTGATGTTTCGGGTCGAGACCCTTCCTCAGAGAGTCAGGGGAGAGAAGAACCAGAGGTCTGAGAAGGTTCAGAACAGATCAGAGCCAGCACCACCATGTACCTGTCCAAATGTCTTTTAAACATTGTGATCGCACCTGGTTTCCTGCAGTCTACCATAGAGAGAGTCACACAGCGTGGAAACAGGACCTTTCGCCCAACTTGCCCACACCGACCAACATGTCCCATCTACACTAGTCTCACCTGCCTGCGTTTGGCCCACATCCCTCTAAACCTATCCTATCCATGTACCTATCCAATTGGTTCTTAAGCGTTGTGATAGTACCTGCCTCAACTAACTCCTCAGGCAGCTCGTTCCATACACCTACCACCCTTTGTGTAAATAATTTGCCCCTCGGGTTCCTATTAAATCTTAACCGATCGCCTTAAACCTACTCCCTCCGGTTCTAGATTCCCCAACGATGGGGGAAAATACTTTTATGCTGGAGTAACCCAGCGGGTCAGGCAGCATCTCTGGAGAACATGAATAGGTGACGTTTCGGGTCAGGATCATTCTTCATGCCGTTTTGCTAAACACTTGCACTCGGTCCGCGACGATCCACTGGATCTCCCGGTTTCTAAAAAAAAAAGAATTTCCCCTCTCTATTCCTCTCATGATCTATTTCTGCAGATTGCAGATTCTAAGGCTGCAGATTGTGGTTGATGCACTCCTGCTGTTACTGAGAGCACACTGAGCCAGCCTCTTGAATGCCCTACTTTGAGCTTGTGTTTATCTTGCGCTGCAGCAGAAGGCTGCGTCTTAGTACAAGGATCAGCCATTTGAACTGGTTTATCGAGGTAGCAATCAATGCATTAGCCACTGATCAAGTGAAGCAAGCGCTAGTGATGGGGGTCCATGCATAATAGATCTGCAGGAAGGGCTTGCAGTCAGTCGTAAAGTGAAATGTCACACAGTTGCAGCAGTCACAGTTCTAATTATTGAATCCAAAGGTGTTATCCTTCGTGGTGTTTTTAATGAGCTTGCATCACTTTCTTCTAGGTTTGGAAAAAAATAATCAGTCTTCTCAGAGTGGTGACACACACTGACAGTAGCTAATGATTTGCCGAAACTTGCTTTTGGATGGTTTTGTCAATAAGGACTTTGGGCAGTTTACAAATGTTTTCAGATAAAATCCACTCCACAAGAACAATACCTCTGTGTGATTGATTGCATAGAGTTTAAATTTACTGTTGACCTCATTTATTGTTGGCTTCAATTTTTATATCGGAGAAAAAGGATAGGTGGCGTTTGGGGTCGAGACCCCTCTTCGGACGTTGCAGGTGTGAAGAAGGGTCCTGATCCAAAACATCACCAGTCCCGTGTCTCCAGAGATGCTGCCTGATCCGCTGGGTTACTCCATCACTTTGTGTCTATCTTTGGTATAATCCAGCATCTGCAGCTCTTTGATTCTTCGCAGTAGTTTTTACAGCTTGTGCAGCTTACAACCAATGGTATGAACTTTGAAAAAATACACAAAGTGCTGGAGTTACTCAGCAGGTCAGGCAGCATCTCTGGAACACATTGAATTCTCCGATCCAATCCAAACCATCACCAATCCATGTTCTCCTGGGATGCTGCCTAACCCGCTTGATTTCTCCAGCGCTTTGTGTCTCATTTTATGGAACAGTACAGCACAGGGTCAGGATCTTTGGCCCTTGATATCCGTGTCAACCATAATGTCAATCCAAACTAGCCCCATTTGCTGCATGTGGTCTATATCCTTCCATTTCCTGCTTAATAATGTGCCTCTCTAAATGACTTGATTTATTCACAAAATGCTGGAGTAACTCAGCAGGTCAGGCAGCATCTCGGGAGAGAAGGAATGGGTGATGTTTCGGGTCGAGACCCTTCTTCAGACTGATGTCAGGGGGGCGGGACAAAGGAAGGATATAGGTGGAGACAGGAAGATAGAGGGAGATCTGGGAAGGAGGAGGAGAAGGGAGGGGCAGAGGAACTATCTAAAGTTGGAGAAGTCGACATTCATACCACTGGGCTGCAAACTGCAGAGGCGAAATATGAGGTGCTGTTCCTCCAATTTCCGGTGGGCCTCACTATGGCACTGGAGGAGGCCCATGACAGAAAGGTCAGACTGGGAATGGGAGGGGGAGTTGAAGTGCTCGGCCACCGTGAGATCAGTTTTGTTAATGCGGTCCGAGCGCAGGTGTTCAGCGAAGCGATCGCCGAGCCTGCGCTTGGTTTCGCCGATGTAAATAAGTTGACATCTAGAGCAGCGGATGCAATAGATGAGGTTGGAGGAGGTGCAGGTGAACCTTTGTCTGACTCTTGAACATTGCTATTGTACCTGCTACTTCCACCTTCCCTGGTAGCACGTTCCAGGCACCCACCACTCTCTGTTTAGAGGTCGTGCATTGTAAATCTTCTTTAAAGTTTGTCCCATTCACCATAAAGCCACGCACTCTGGTATTTGACTTTTCCACCCTGGGGAAAAATGTCTCTGACTATCTACCCATCATTTTACATACTCCTCGGGTTGCCCCTCAGCCTCTGATGCTCCAGAGAAACAATGCACGTTTGTCCAACCTCTCCTTATTGCTCACTCTCTCCAACCCTGGGAGCAGGTCCTGGTGAACCTCTTCTACACCCTCTCTGGAGCCTCCTCTTCTTTCCTGTCATGGGGCAACCAGAGCACGATGCAGTACTCAAAACCGGGACGGACCAAAGTTTTATACAACTACAACATGACTTCCTAACTTGTACTGAGCACATCTCCATCAATGAAGCCAGCAATGACATGCACCTTTTTTACTACGCACTCGACATATGTTGCCTCTTTCAGAGAGCTAAGGAGTTGCATTTCCCTGTACACCAACGTTCCTAAGGATTGTAGTTTTCACTTGCAGTTTTCACTGCCAATAATATGCTTTAATAAAGCACTTTTGCCATTGTTGGGGGTGGCACCCAGGGACAGGACAGTGGTGCAGCAGTAGACTTGCTGCCTTACCGAGCCACCAATCCTGACTGCGGGTGCTTGTCTGAACGGAGTTTGTACGTTCTCCCTGTGACCGACTGCATGGGTTTTCTTCGGGGTGCTTCGGTTTTCCTCCCACATTCCAAAGACGAGCAGGTTTGTAGGCCAATTGGCTTCTGTAAATTGTTACTAGTTTGTAGGGTAGAACTAGTGCATGGGCGATCGCTGGTCGGTGTGGACTCAATGGGCCTAAGGCCCAGTTTCCGTATCTCTAAAACTAAAACAAATAAAAATTAGGGATACATTAGGGCAAAAGACTGAAAAATTGGTTAAAGGGTAAAGTTTTAAGGAGCACCTTAAAGGAGCAGAAAAAAATGCCCTGAGACAGAAAGGTTAAGGGCAGAAACTCCTGAGCTGAGAGCCTTGACAACTGAAGTCACAGCTGCTAAGTGTGGAGTGATTATATTTGTGGTTGTGGCTACCTGCTTTAAAATGGGAATTTGCATTTAGATTGAGGTTTAATCTATTTAATTGAAGCCGTTATTTAGCGTGTATGAGTTTAAATATTTTCAATATCAGAATATTACACTGTCACATGATAAGCAAGAGGTACAGAAGTGTGAAAACGCACACCTCCAGATTCAGGGGCAGTTTCTTCCCAGTTGTCATCAGGCAACTAACCCATCCTATCAACAACTAGAGAGGGTCCTGAGCTGCCATCTACCTCGTTGGTGATCCTCGGACTATCTTTAATCGAACTTTACTGGACTTTATCTTGCACTACACGTTATTCCCTTTATCTTGTATCTGTACACTGTGGATGGCACAATTGTAATCATGTATTGTCTTTCCGCTGACCAGTTAGCATGCAACAAAAAGCGTTTCACTGTACCTCGGTACACGTGACATAGAAACATAGAAAATAGGTGCAGGAGTAGGCCATTTGGCCCTTCGAGCCAGCACTGCCATTCAATATGATCATGGCTGATCATCCTAAATCAGTAACCCGTTCCTGCTTTCTCCCCATACCCCTTGATTCTGTTAGGCCTAAGAGCTAAATCTAACTGTCTCATGAATACAATTAATGACAGTTGACTAATAAACTAATCTGAGCATCTTCCACCTGACAAAATGTCCACACCAGTACAGAAGGTGTTTTGATAACTGAAGCTGACTAAATGTTTCTCACTGCTGGCCCCTATTTAAAATCAGAATATAATGGTTGCGTTTGTCTCAAACCTACCATTATCTCTCTCTCTCTCTGGCCAATCAGTTTAGCACATTCTTCACCCTCTGCAGGAAGTAATTAAATCTACGGTCTGCTCACCAGCTCACCACTACCTTCTCAAGGACAATTAGGGATGGGCTATTAACTGCTGGCTCAGTCTGGGAAGCCCACAGCTCTTGAATAAATAATAAGAAAAAACCTTTGCTTTGCTAAGGTTGAGCAAAGCTCCTTGTTTCCAGACTACAGGGGAACCTTGAATACTTCTAAAGTCATAGAATAGTACGGTCACAGAAAGTACAAACTCCATACAGACAGCATCCGTAGTCAGGATCAAACCTGCGTCACTGGCGCTGTAAGGCAGCAACTCTACCGCTGCGCCACCATGCCACCCGCTCTGTGGAGGCAAAAGGGGTGATCAATGCTTTAGGTCGAGATCCTGTATCAGGAGTGAGCAGGATCTGAACCCAATATGTCGACCATCCTTTTGCCTCCACTGATACTGCTGAATTCCTCCAGTGGTTTGTTTTTTGCTCTAATTCCAGTATCTGCAGTTGTCTACATCTCCGTGGGGAAAGAAGGATTGGTAATGGCTGGTTTGGCTTGTTTCCCAGTGTAAAATTCTCATGGGCTATGTTAGCAGCATTTGCAAGATGCACAATTTGTCTCAGTGAGACTTTCAATTTTACTTTCACTTGGCATTAAATTGACAAATCTTTCTTGCACAGAAATCAACCAATACTTCCTATCGGGCAACTGAACCATCCTATCAACAACTAGAGAGCGGTCCTAACCTACCATCTACCTCACTGGGGACCTTCAGACTTTCTTAATCTGACCTTGCTGGACTTTATCTTGCACTAAATATTATTCCCTTCATCCTGTATCTGTGCACTGTGGACAGTTCGATTGTAATCATGTATATTCTTTCCGCTAACTGGTTAAGCAACAAAAAACTTTTTACTGTACCTCGGTATACTTGAATAACAATGAACTAACCAACTAACTAACTAACTAACTAACTAACGAACGAACGAACGAACTGACTGACTGACTGACTGACTGACTGACTGACTGACTGACTGACTAACTAACTAACCGACTAACTAACTAACTAACTAACTAACTAACCAACCAACTAACTAACTAAACAACTAACTAACTAAACAACTAACTAACTAACTAGCTAGCTAACTAAGTAGGAAAGAACTACAGATGCTGGTTTAAATCGAAGGTAGACACAAAATGCTGGAGGAATGGGTGACGTTTCGGGTTGAGATCAGTCTGAAGAACGTCACCCATTCTATCCAGAGATGCTGCCTGTCCCACTGAGTTACTCCAGCAGTTTGTGACTAACTAACTAACTAACTAACTAACTAACTAACTAACTAACTAACTAACTAACTAACTAACTAACTAACTAACTAACTAACTAACTAACCTAATTTCTTGTGCTGATAGAAGGGCTAACATTCAAACTTCATGCCTACTTGCACCTTTAATGTACATGCCCTCAGAAACAGCCAGAAAAGAAGCGAAATAAAAAGTACAGCATTGACCTGGAACCTAGATCTTGAGAATGCATATTTCTTCAAGCAAATCTTGTTTCCTTTGACATCTTTCCGCACACTGAGTCTAACTCAATGCTAAATTTCAAGGCCTCCTTTGGTCAGGCTGCATTGGGAGTTTTATGTGCTGTTCTGGTTACCTCATTACAGGAATGACGTGGAGGTTTGCCTTATAATTTGTCACCACTTGACTTTACCTTCCATGATAATCACACAAAGCAACATGATGCAATGCAACCACAGGACTTTACAAATCAAAGTTTCCACTATTATCATTATCTTTACACATAAAGATTCTGACACAGAATGCACTATCTGAAAAGATGGTGGAAGTAAATGTATTGCCTAACTTTAAAAAATAAACTAGTGACGTTCTTGATAATTTGATTGTGCGCAATTTTGGTCGCCCATTTATAGGAAGGATGTCAGTAAGCTGATAAGAGTGTAGAAAAGATTCACATGGATGTTATTGGGACTAGAGTGCTTGCATTATAATGACAGGCTGCTTAGGCTGGGACTTTTTATCCAGGAGTGCAGGAGGCTGAGGGGTGACCTTATACAGGGATATAAAATCATAAGGAGTGTAAATAAGTTGGATGGTAACAGTCTTTTTCCCAGGGTAGAGGAGTCTAAAGCAGAGGGGCGTAGATTTAAGGTGAGAGGGGATAGATTTTAAAGGAACCCGACGGGCTACGAATGTAAATAAATTGATAAATCACAGGAGCAGAATTTTGCCATTCGGTCCATCAAGTCTACTAGCCATTCAACCATGGCTGATCTATCTCTCCATCTCAACCCCATTCTCCTGCCTTCTCCCCGTAACCTTTGACACCCTTACTAATCAAGAACTTGTCAATCTCTGCTTTTAAAATACCCAAAGACTTGGCCTCCACAGCCTTCTGTGGTAATGATTTTCCACAGATTCATCACCCTCTGAATTAAAAAAATTCCTCCTCATCTCCTTTCTAAAGGTACCTCCTTTTATTCTGATAGACTTTCTCACAGAGGGTGATGGGTACGAGGAATGAGCTGCCAGAGGAGGTAATAGATGCAAGTACAGTTACAATTGTGTACAGACCTTTATATAGGTACAAGGATTAAAAATAGGGAGATGTATGGGCCATACACAGACGGATAGTTTAGCTTAATTTAGTTTAGAGATAGAGCACAGAAACAGGCTCTTCGGCCTACCGACTCTGCGCCGACCATTGATCCCTGTACACTAACACCATCCTAGAGACTAGGGACAATTCACAATTACCGAAGCCAATTTAACCTACAAACCTGTACATCTTTGGAGTGTGGGAGGATACCGGAGCACGGGGGGAACGTACAAACTCCATACAGACAACACCCATAGTCAGTATTTAACTTGGGTCACTGGCGCTGTAAGGCAGCAACTCTACTGCTGCTCCACCGAGCCACCCGCTCTGTGGAGGCAAAAGAGGTAATCAATGCTTTAGGTCGAGATCCTGTGTCAGGAAGTGAGCAGGATCTGAACCCAATTTGTCGACCATCCTTTTGCCTTCACTGATACTGTCTGACTCGCTGAATTCCTCCAGAGGTTTGTTTTGTGCTCCTGATTCCAATATCTGGCAGTTGTCTACATCTCCGTGGGGAAAGAAGGATTGGTAATGGCTGGTTTGGCTTGTTTCCCAGTGTAAAATTCTCATGAGCTATGTTAGCAGCATTTGCAACATGCACAATTTGCAGTGGGATTTTCAGTGACAAATCTTTCTTAGTCGGAAATCAACCACTTTTATACTACCAGGCAAATGAACCACGCTCACGGGGAGAACGTACAAACTGCGTTCAGACAGCACCCGTAGTCAGGATCAAACCCGGGTCTCTGGCGCTGAAAGGCAGCAAATCTACCCCTGTTTCACCATGGCACTAGCTCAGACAGACATCTTATTGGCATGGGCGACATAGGCCGAAAGGTCTGTTTCCATGCAGAGAGGCTATAACTCTCCGACTCTATTTGCTCTCGACAATTATAACTTCTCTTGTGACCCAAGGTACTTTGATTCTATGAATATTTATTAAATGTGACACTGACATCTGGTGGCAGATAAGAATATTCTAAAAAGCAAATACTGTGGATGTTCGTAACCTGAATATAAACCGTGAAAGTTGGACACAGTTTTAGTAGTATCTGTGGAAAGAGGAAATTAGTTCATGTTCCAGGTTAGTCACCGAAGGGAAGGACATAATGGGGATAAAGGGAGAGCTCCCTGTCTGAGGGTTTGGACAGATGGAATATATAGTGAAAAAATGAGGGGTTCCTGTGATCGAAAAAATCATTGAAATGTGGAATATTTTTTAAATGGTATGATGTGAAGTTTGTTGTGTTCAGAAGGTCATGTGTGCCCTTCGACATGACATCATAGAAAGTTAACACGCAGGAGCAGCAGACAGGCAACGTTAAATGGCTTATTGCCATTTTCTTGGATGATTTGTTTCAAACAGTACAAATGTGGAAACAAGTATCTGCAGGTGCTGGTTTACATGAAAGGGTACTGGAGCTGGGGAAGGAAATCCACCATGATTAGCATGGGTGTCCAAGGTTATGGGGAGAAGGCAGGAGAATGGGGTTGAAAGATAGATCAGCCATGATTGAATGGCAGAGTAGACCTGATGGGCGGAATGGCCTAATTCTGCTCCGAGAACCCTTACGATCACGATGAATGGTGAAGTGCGTGGCATGGTCCTACCTTATATTCTCATGCTATTATTCAGTCTCTTCACTGAAATAAAAAGGATTCCAACTCCGAATGTTTAACACTGAAATAAACTTTTGTGATAGAAAAGGAAAAGTTAAAGTGGATTTACTGCTGGCGATGCGTGTATGGAACAATCTGCCCGAGGGAGCAGTGGTGGCAGATACTGTAATAGCATTTAAAAGACATTTGGACGGGTTCATGGATGGGAAAGGCTTAGATGGATATGGGCCAAACACAGGCAGATGGGTCGAGCATAGATTGGGCACCTTCGTCGACATAGATGAGATGACCAAAGGGCCTTCTTCCATGCTGTATGACTATTATTGGATTATTGCGGACATTTTTGGCAACTCTGTGAAACTGATGACATATAAATGACGGGAAGGGTCCAGTATCGATTCTGTAGGATGTTTCCCCTTATAATGAGGAGGATCTTGAGGTTTAGGTTGTTTCTGTGAAGGCTGAATGATTTGATTCGGGCTTTCAACACATTGATAGGTGATGATCAGAGAATAGGTTAAGAGACCACAAATGGACAATGGTCACAATAAAAGGTTTAACATCAGGGTCTCATGCGGCGCAGAAATGAGCCATTCGGCCCACCATGCCCATGCTGACTTCTCGACCCATCTATACTAACCCCATTTGCATTGATTAGGATGTAAGCCACGCCTACTTATGGATGTAAGCCATGCCTACATATTGATTAGGATGTAAGCCACGCCCACTGCTGATTAGGATGTAAGCCACGCCCACGCCTACACCTGAGTGTCTCTTAATCATAATAAATGCAACTAACATCCAGGTACAGGAACAATAGACAATAGACAATAGGTGCAGGAGTAGGCCATTCAGCCCTTCGAGCCAGCACCACTTCTTCCCTACAGCGATCAGGCTATTAAACACTACAACCTCCAAATAACCTCTGAACTACGTAGACTTGAGGGCATTAGTTTGGTCTTTTTGCACTATTACTGTTTGTTTTTATGTTTATACATATATATATGTGTAGGAAAGAACTGCAGATGCTGCTTTAAATCGAAGGTAAACATAAAATGCTGGAGTAACTTGGCGGGACAGGCAGCATCTCTGGAGAGAAGGAATGGGTAATGTAGGTTGAGCAGGCTAGGACTCTATTCCCTGGAGTGCAGGAGGATGAGGGGTGATCTTATTAAGCCACAGAAAATCATGAGAGGAATAGGAATACTCTTGCCCAGAGTAAGGGAATCGAGAACCAGAGGACATTGGTTTAAGGTGAGGGGGGAAAGATTTAATGGGAACCCGAGGGGTAACTTTTTTACACAAAGGTTGGTGGGTGTATGGAACAAGCATTTAGACAGGTAAATGGATAGGGTATGTTCAGAGGGATATGGGCCAAAAGCAGGCAGGTGCTACTAGTGTAGATGGGGCATGTTAGTCGGTGTGGGCATGTCGGACCAAAGGGCCTGTTTCCATGCTGTATGACCCCACGACAATGAGTCGCCTCTTGGTCCTGATCCGAAACATCGCCTGTCCATTCCCTCCAGAAATGCTGCCTGACCCTCTGCTGATTCCCACCTACATCTCCCTTCTAACCCCTCCCCCCCCCCCCCCCATTACTTTCCTCCTCTGGTTTCACAATCCGCAACTCTTCAAACCTTTCTCACACTTTCTGGTCTTATCTCTGGCCTTTGTTCCAACCATATTGAAACATAAGATTATTAAGGGGATGGACACGCTAGAGGCAGGAAACATGTTCCCAATGTTGGGGGAGTCCAGAACCAGGGGCAACAGTTTAAAAATAAGGGGCAGGCCATTTAGAACGGAGATGAGGAAAAACCTTTTCAGTCAGAGAGTTGTAAATCTGTGGAATTCTCTGCCTCAGAAGGCAATGGAGGCCAATTCTCTGGATGCTTTCAAGAGAGTTAAATAGAGCTCTTAATGATAGCGGAGTCAGGGGGTATAGGGAGAAGGCAGGAACGGGGTACTGATTGTGAATGATCAGCCATGATCACATTGAATGGCGGTGCTGGCTCGAAGGGCCGAATGGCCTACTCCTGCACCTTTTGTCTATTGTCATCTTCCTATCAACCCCCCCTCTCGCCTATGTTGATCTATACCTGTCATGCTCTGTCCTGTTTCTCCCCTTTTCTAGCTTGCTTCTCCCCCTCCCACATCAGTCTGAAGAAAGGTTCCAACCCAAAACATCACCTATCCATGTTCTCCAGAGATGCTGCCTGACCCGCTGAGTTTCTCCAGCACTTTTGTGTGCTTTTGATTATTAACCAGCATCTGCAGTTCTTTGTCTTCACTGAGTTTCTCCAGAACTTTGAGTTTTACTCTTCTGGAGTATGTTTGGGGAACAGGGATCAAGATATTGATGGTCTGAGGACTCTTGGATGTGGTGTTAGTTTAGCAGAGCGGACCTGTTGTGTGGAGAAAGGCGATTGTTGTTGTTGTCGAGATGAGAAAACATTTCTTCACACAGAGAGTGGTGAATCTGTGGAATTCTCTGCCACAGAAGGTAGTTGTGGCCAGTTCATTGACTATATTTAAGAGGGAGTTAGATGTGGCCCTTTTTGCTAAAGGGGTCAGGTGGTATGGAGAGAAGGCAGGTACAAGCTACTGAGCTGGATGATCAGCCATGATCATATTAAATGGCGGTGCAGGCTCGAAGGGCCGAATGGCCTACTCCTGCACCTATTTTCTATGTTTCTAAGCTCTCATAGGCCTTCAGTCATGGCTCTTAAGGTTGCAGGCATTCCCACTGGTCCCTCACCCACCACATCTACGCCATAGCCTCCTCCTTCCTCACCCACCCACCTCCCAATGTTAGATGCTAAATGCTGGAGTAACTCAGCGGGTCTGGCTGCCTTTCCCGCTGAGTTACTCCAGCATTTTATGGTCTATCTTTGGGTGTAAACCAGCATCTGCAGTTTTTTTAATTGCACCTCCCAATGTTGCAAGATTTCCTGATCGATGCAATGGAAAGTGAATTAACGCAATGGAGAAACAAGGAACTGCAGACGCCGCTGGCATCTTGAACAAAACACAAAGTGCCGGAGGAGCTCAGCGGGTCAGCCAGCATCTGTAGCATCCGTGGAAGGAAAGGACAGACAACGTTTCAGGTCGGGACTCTTGATTGTAGTTGGGGAGATGGGAAAGCTGGAATAAAGAGGTGGGGGCAATGGAAGGATGTGGGCATCTTCAACCTCCCCCCCCCCCCCCCCGCCCCGCTCCCCACAATGAATATTTTTCCACTTTACGATCTTGTGGTAAGAAAAATTGCCTCTGTGAAATGCTAATTCCCCATCTTGTCCCTTTTGAAGTGTTGGTTACACCTGTCATCACTAATTACATCTTTGGGGACTTTCAAACAATAATAGCCTTGAAATTAATGTCATGATATTACTGTATGAAGCGTATGTTATATAGACTCGACATAATGTGCACTGCTGGGGCAGCGATTTGTCCCAATTGGTCGATGTCTGTGTTTATGCTTCAAATGAATTCCCTTCCCCACAGGTCACAGTTCCTTACTTCCTTTCCCATCAATTGAGACATTAGCAGATGCCTCCACAGATAACACAGAGAGGAAATTCGACAGGCGTGTAATAGGTCACGCCAATGCAGGCACAGTGGTCTGAAGACTACTTTCTACACTGTACAGTTACATATAACATCGAACAGTGCAGTACAATAACTGGCCCTTCGGTCCACAATATCTGTGCCGAACATGATGCCAAGACCATCACTTATCCACCTGCAGTTAACCCATATCCATCCATTCCTTGCCTATCCTATGCATTGGTCTCCAAATTTGAGGAAGGATATTCTTGCTATGGAGGGCGTGCAGCGTAGGTTCACTAGGTTAATTCCCGGAATGGCGGGACTGTCGTATGTTGAAAGGCTGGAGCGATTGGACTTGTATACACTGGAATTTAGAAGGATGAGGGGGGATCTTATTGAAACATATAAGATAATTAGGGGATTGGACACATTAGAGGCAGGAAACATGTTCCCAATGTTGGGGGAGTCCAGAACAAGGGGCCACAGTTTAAGAATAAGGGGTAGGCCATTTAGAACGAAGATGAGGAAGAACTTTTTCAGTCAGAGAGTGGTGAAGGTGTGGAATTCTCTGCCTCCGAAGGCAGTGGAGGCCAGTTCGTTGGATGCTTTCAAGAGAGAGCTGGATAGAGCTCTTAAGGATAGCGGAGTGAGGGGGTATGGGGAGAAGGCAGGAACGGGGTACTGATTGAGAGTGATCAGCCATGATCGCATTGAATGGCGGTGCTGGCTCGAAGGGCTGAATGGCCTCCTCCTGCACCTATTGTCTATTGTCTATTGTCTATAATATCACCTCTTAACCTGCTGCACACCAAGGAATAAAGTCCCACCCTGCTCAATCTCGCCATATAGGTCAGGCCCTTGAGACCTGAAAACATCCTTGTAAATTTTCTCTGCTCCTCTGTGCACCTTTTACAGCTTAACACCATCCAGCCTATCCAAAATTCCCTTCAATGCCACTCACATGCCTGCTTCACCCACCACCCCCAGCAGTACATTCCAGGCACTCCCCACCCATCTCCTTTAAACTTCCACCTTAAAGATGTGCCCTCTAGGTTTTGATTTGTCCATCTTGCGAAGAATGTTGTGACTGCCTACCCTATCCGTGCTTCTCATTGCTTTACATACTTATCTCAGGTCTCCTCGCATACTTCGACGTTCCAGAGGGAAACATATCCAAATCTATCCATGTAACTAATGTCCCCTAATCCAAGCATCATGCTGGTAAACCTCCTCTGCACCCTTTCCCTAAACATCCTGTATGGGGTGACCAGAACTGCACGTAATACTCCAACTGCAGCGTAACTGAAGTCCTATAAAGCTGAATCATGACTCACACTGAATGTCTGACCTATGAAAGGAAATATACCGCATGTCTTCTTTACCATTCTATCATATCATATCATATCATATATATACAGCCTGAAACAGGCCTTTTTGGCCCACCAAGTCCGTGCCGCCCAGTGATCCCCGTACATTAACACTATCCTACACCCACTAGGGACAATTTTTACATTTACCCAGCCAATTAACCTACATACCTGTACGTCTTTGGAGTGTGGGAGGAAACCGAAGATCTCGGAGAAAACCCACGCAGGTCACGGGGAGAACGTACAAACTCCTTACAGTGCAGCACCCGTAGTCAGGATCGAACCTGAGTCTCCGGCGCTGCATTCGCTGTAAAGCAGCAACTCTACCGCTGCGCTACCGTGCCGCCCACGTACATTGCCACATTCCAGGGATTTATGGATCCCAAGATCACTCTGTACATCAATGCTGTTAATGCCATTTAATTGCATATATTCCCCTTACATTTGACCTCCCAAAGTGCAATATCTCACACATGCTCCGATTAAACTCCTCCTGCCATTTCTCCGCCCTTTCTGTGGCTGATCTATATCCCGCTAAACACTTTAAAAGCCTTCCTCACAGCAATCTTGGTGTTATATGCCAGCATACTAACCAACCCGTCTACATTCACATGCAAACCTGCAAGATATGACCTTCATGAAACATTTCTGGGCTGAAGTGCAAGGCAGGTTTGGAGGTTGATGGGCTTCTGTAAAATTGTAAATTGTCCCTAGTGTGTAGGATAGTACTAGTGTATGGGGTTGTTGCTGATAGGCCCAGGCTTGGTGGGCTGAAGGGTTTGTTTTCATGCTGTATCTCTAAAGTCTAAAGTGAAGTGCAAATATTTACACAGTGGCAGATAGATGCAAGGATGATGTACAGATCAACCATAATTACTTTTATTCAGCAAAATATCTCGTTCTCGTTCTAAAGAAAGACACAAATTGCTGGAGTAACTCAGTGGGTCAGGCAGCATCTCTGGGGAGAAGGAATGGGTGAGGTTTCGGGTCGAGACCCTTCTTCAGACCTTCTTGTGAAGAAGGGTCTTGACCCAAAACGCCACCCATTCCTTCTCTCCAGAGATGTTGCCTGTCCCGCTGAGTTACTCCAGCATTTTGTGTTTATCTTAGGTGTAAACCAGCATCTGCAGTTCCTTTCTGCACATTAGTTCGAGTTGTAATTTGCATTGTGGAAACAGCATGGCAGAAGTATGGAAAGCAAGTGCGGCGATTCCTGAGTTATGTGGGGATGGGGGAAGGTTGCCTTCCTACTAAATGGTCTGCATCCATCCATGTTTTTATCCATCCAGTGTTTCTCTAATTACTATTCAATTACTATTTTTCACAGAAATTCTTGGGAAAAAAAGCAAATTTTATTCCTTGTCTGAAATGCTTAAGGCAAATGTCCGTCCCGTGACGCGGGGGTTCCCTGTATCTTTCCAGCTTCCTATCAAGAGTAAATAAATGAAAGAATCGCCATAGTGCATGCAAAGTTGGCCTCGTGCCTTTGAAGCCGAAAGTGATTGATGTTCTTAGCTTCCGAAGTTGAAAGACTGGAGCCTCAGCAGGTTACAAAACTCTGACACTGAAAACCGTTGGAGATGGACAACGATCCCTTTGAATTATTGCCAGGTGCCTGGAAAGACAAAGCATATTTGGCAGTGAGTGCCGGATATATTCAGGGCATCAGACAATCTCGTATCTCCCAGTGACACTGCGATAGTATGAATTTATTTGTAATTTCCTGTGTTTCAGTGTCATTTACTCTTTCCATTTGGGAATTTGCTTAGATAAGACAAGCAGTATGATTCTAATCTCCCTTAATGCAGGAACACAAAGAAGACTGCACAATTTAGCTTGACAAGACTTTGATCTGAACTCTGCTTCACACCTGTCAATAAAGTGCCCTTCCATGCCTTGAGTTCCCAATATTTAATTTGAAACATAGAAACATAGAAAATAGGTGCAGGAGTAGGCCATTCGGCCTGCACCGCCATTCAATATGATCATGGCTGATCATCCAACTCAGTATCCCGTACCTGCCTTCTCTCCATACCCCCTGATCCCTTTAGCCACAAGGGCCACATCTAACTCCCTCTTAAATATAGCCAATGAACTAGCCTCAACTACCTTCTGTGGCAGAGAATTTTACAGATTCACCACTCTCTGTGTGAAAAAAAACGTTCTCATCTCGGTCCTAAAAGACTTCCCCCTTATCCTTAAACTGTGACCCCTTGTTCTGGACTTCCCCAACATTGGGAACAATCTTCCTGCATCCAGCCTGTCCAACCCCTTAAGAATTTTGTGTAAGTTTCTATAAGATCCCCCCTAAATCTTCGAAATTCCAGCGAGTACAAGCCGAGTCTATCCAGTCTTTCTTCATATGAAAGTCCTGCCATCCCAGGAATCAATCTGGTGAACCTTCTCTGTACTCCCTCTATGGCAAGAATGTTTTTCCTCAGATTAGGAGACCAAAACTGTACGCAATACTCCAGGTGTGGTCTCACCAATGTCCTGTACAACTGCAGTAGAACCTCCCTGCTCCTATCATATCAAATTCCCATAAATGTTATGAATTAACCCGCTTTCCATTAACTCAGACAATCTACTGGCTTTACATGGTGTCAGATATCATAAAACTGTTCAAATTATTTTTCAATCTAAATTTAGTTTGGAGATACAATGTGAAAACAGGCCCTTCGGCCCACTGAGTCCAGCGAACACCGACACATTAGTTCTATCCGACACACTGGGGACAATTTATAGAAGCCAATTAACCTACGAAGCTGTAGGTCTTTTGGAGTGTGGGAGGAAACCGGAGCCCTCGGAGAGAACCCACATAGTCACAGGGAGGAACGTGCAAACTCCGTGCAGACAGCACACTTAGTCAGCATCTAACCCTGGTCTCTGGCTCGGTAAGGCAGCAACTCTCCTGTTGCACCACCTTTATATTTCTTTATAATGTCGGTCTAACAATTTTGTTGCTCCTTCCTCCAATTATTTACCGAGTAATATTTCCATGTAGTATGCTGGGGTCAACCCTAATTTTGGTGACTTAATCAACATTAGAAGTCTCAACCACCTAACCTCAAATACAAATCATTTCATACCAATTATCTGGTTAAAATTCCATTCAGTTAAATGGAAGATTCCATGCTTTTTTTTTGCAGATGAAAAGGTGGCTTTTCGTACATCATTCCTTGGTAGTTCCCCAGGCGAATTGTTGGCCTACAAGCTGCTTATGCTCTCAGGACCCTCCTGACCCAAAATGTCACCCATCCTTTTTCTCCAGAAATGCTACCTGAGTAACTCCAGCACTTTGTGTCTATCTTTGGCATAAACCAGCATCTGCAGTTCTTCGTTTCCAAGCTGTTTAAGGGCCTGGCCACCTAATATAATTGATACAGTTTGCGATTTGAATTGTAGCAATCTTTGTGTAATATTAAAAATTCAAAAAAATGTGAAAATCTAGTTTTAAACTTGATAAGGGTGCTGTCATTAAAAAGAGCTTTGGTTAAACAGTTTCAGCTGATGTTAATCCATGCTTATTTCTCCATTCATATCTCTAATCCTTTAACTGTGATACTGGATGTTCCAATCTCAGATCAAAGAACACAATGACTGTGATAAAGGAACGACTGCATTCCCTCATGCTATGGCACCTGCAAGGACTCCATTGCAATCTCACCGTTGTTCTACTGAAAAGTCATTTCACCTAAGTGCCTGTGACATGCTTTCCTTCACTGAGGACCATGGCTTCCCCTCTCCCGTAGTAGGCAGAGTCCTTGACCACATCTCATCTATTCCCTGCATCTCTGCTCTTGCTCCGCCTCCTTCTGGACACCGCAGGGACAGAATTTCCCTGGTCCTCATCTTCCACCACCCCCCCCCCCCCCCCCCCCCCCCAGCCTCCACATTCAAAAGACCGTGCTTTGCAATTTCCACCAGATCCAGCAAGGTCGGGACTGAAGAAGGGTCTCGACCCGAAACGTCAATTCATAGATACATAGAAACTAGGTGCAGGAGGAGGCCATTTGGCCCTTCGAGCCAGCACCACCACTCATTGTGATCACGGCTGATCATCCACAATCAATAACCCATGCTTGCCTTCTCCGCATATCTCTTGAATCCACTAGCCCCTAGAGCTCTATCTAACTCTGTCTCTTAAATCCATCCAGTGATTTGGCCTCCACTGCCCTCTGTGGCAGAGAATTCCACAAATTCACAACTCTCCGGGTGAAAAAGTTACTTCTCACCTCAATTTTAAATGGCCTCCCCTTTATTCTAAGACTGTGGCCCCTGGCTCTGGACTCCCCCAACATTGGGAACATTTTTCCTGCATCTAGCTTTTCCTTTTCTCCAGAGATGCTGCCTGACCTGCTGAGGTACTCAGCTTTTTGTGTCCCACTACCAGATGTATAAGTTCATATGTAATAGGAGCAGTGATTCTGCACATCAAGTCTTCTCTGCAATTTGATCAGACAGGCGGCATCTGTGGAGAGAGAAACCAGTCATGGTTTCAGGGTCAGAGAGCCTTCTGCAGAACTGTGGATTCAGGCACCATATAAATTCATGTCACAGGAGCAGAATTAGGCCATTCGGCCCATCGAGTCAACCCCACCATTCAATCATGGCTGATCTATCTTTCCCCCTCAACCCCATTCTCCTGCCTTCTCCCCATAACCCCTGGCTGCCTTATTGATCAAGAATCTGTTAATCTCCACTTTAAAAATACTAAAAACTGGGCCTCCACCATCGTCTGTGGAGAAACCAAATTGCTCCTCCAGTTTTTCAAAGGGAGTCTCTTCGTGACTCTCCGGTCTGCTTTTGTCTGCCCATTTCACAAGTGGGTGGCAGGGTGACGCAGCGGGACAATTTACCGTCTTTCAGCGCCAGAGACCCAGGTTCCATCTTGACTACGGGTGCTGCCTGTATGGAGTTTGTACATTCTCCCCTTGACTGCATGGGTTTTCTCCGGGTGCTCCATTTTCCTCTCACACACCAAAGACATGGATGTTTGTAAGTTAAATGGCTTTGGTAAAAATTGTAAATTGTCCTCAGTGTGTAGGATAGTGCAAGTGTACTATCACGGGTCGGTGGGCCAAAGGGCCTGTTTTCACACTGTATCTCTAAAGTCTAAAGTGCTGGGGAGGAGTTAAATAGTGATGTTGCAAATGCTTTGTTGTGAATTGAGAACAATGCTTAACCATTAAATGATGATAGACAATAGACAATATGATTAACGAGATAACATTTCTCCCCATTCTTTTACACACTTCTTTGCCCAACCATCTGCCTGTCAAAACCCCCCGTTACCCGACCTCTCCCCTTCTACCCGCACTTCCTCCCCTCTTCCCTATGCCTCATCTCCATTTTAATCCAATTCGCCCTTCACCCCCCCCCCCCCCCCCCTCCCATCCCCTGTCCCCTTCCACCTTTGTTCCTTCCTCAGGCTTTAAAATTCAGACCTCTTCTATCCACATTTCATACTTTGTATCTTTTCTTCTCTGGCCTTTGTCCAAACTCTCACAACCAACCCCCTCCCCCCCCCTTACCTGTATCCATCTATCACTTGTAGAAACTAGCAACTGCAGATGCCAGTTTAGAATAAAAGGACACAAAGTACTGGAGTAACTCAGCAGGTCAGGCAGCATCTCCGGAGAACATGGATATGTGATGTTCTGGGTTGCTTCTTCAGACTCTCTGGCTTTTGTCCACCCATTCACCTATCAAACCCCTTTTCTCCTCTGTTCACCTATTGCCCACCACACTTTGTCCTGCCCCTCCTCCCCTCAAGCTTCTCTCCCCCCCCCCCCCCCATTTCCCCCCACCACAATCATTCTGAAGAAAGGTCCCGACCTGAAACGTCACCTATCCATCTTCTCCAGCGACGCTGCCTGAGTGGCTAGGTTACTCTGGCAGTTTGTGTCTCTTCTTTTAAGCAAGGGTCTTTTCCGGTTGTGGATGTAGGATGCTATTAATCGTAGTATCCCCTGAAGATTGAGTGCCTGTGAATCCGCAGAGCAGGCGGTGCACTTGTTCAGCTTGTTACAAAGCGGCTGAGAGTTCAGACGAGACCATGTTTAATTATATAACCCCGGCGTAACCCTGATTCTATTTTCCCTTCCTGCACTTAATGAATTCTGGAGTGGTGGCCCAGTTCATTGGTATGAGGTGGCAATAGGCAGAGAAGCAAACAGCTCCTTCTGTTGATAGACTATCAGGAAACCTAGGCAGAAGGTGGCAGAGAATAACACCCGGCTGGGAACGTATCAGGACACTGATGATGCACGAAGAACGCTCTTCGACACTTCAAACCATGACAACGTGCGCTGAAGTAGTCATATATTCAGCGCCGTCCTGAGGTGAGGCTTCACCAGCACTTCATTTATTTGCAAATTACTGATCAAATGTTAATACTCGCTTCACTCTGAACAAATGCACTGGGGCTGGAGTGATGGGCAGTGGGTATCATGGAATCAATTACCCACGGAGGCAGCAGATTCCATTTTAATCAACTGAACTGAAAGGTACAGTGACGAAACAGGCCCTTCGGCCCACCCAGTCCATAGCCGACCATAGCTCACCTGTTCACGCCGGCTCTAAGATGTCTCACTTTCACATCCACTCCCTGCACACTTTAGAGAGGGCAATTGACCCACAAACATGCACACCTTTTGGGATGTGGGAGGAAACCGGAGCACCGGGAGGAAACCCACACGGTCACAGGCGATAACCTGCACACTCCACGCAGGCAGCACCCGAGGTCAGGATCGAACCCGAGTCTCTGGTGCTTGTGAGGCAGCGGCTCTACCAGCTGTGCCACTGCACCACTGAAACACTCCCGCCATCCACAATGGACTGGCAATAAAAGACAAACATTCATTTATATAGTGCTTTTCACATCCTTTCAGAATATCTCGAACATCTCTATACCCAGTGAAGTACTGTGGAAGTAAGGCCGCTGTTATAATGTCAGAACATGATCGCATTGAATGGTGGTGCTGGCTCGAAGGGCCGAATGGCCTACTCCTGCACCTATTGTCTATTGTCTATTGTCTATTGTCTAACAAGGGGAGTCTCTTTGGTGGAAGCAAGCTCCCATAATGTGAAAACAACCAGATAATTTGTTTCCAGGGATCAATATTGGCAGGAATGTTAGCCAGAATTTCTTTAAGCGAATTGGAAGTAAAATATACAAAGTTTTATGGATAGATTTATGAAGTCGTTGTTAGGATTTGAGAGACTAAGTATTGTGGAGACATTGGGCAGCCTTGGGCTTTATTCCTTAGAGCGCAGGAGGCTGAGGGGTGAGTTCATAGGGGAGCATAACATCATGAGGAGAATAGATTGGATGAATGCACAATGTGTTTTCCCCAGAGCTGGGAGATCAAGAACCAGAGGACAAAGGTTTAAGTTGAGAGGGAAAAGATTTAATACGAACCTGAGGAACAACTTTTCATGCAGAGGGCGGTGGGTATGTGGAACGAGTTGCCAGAGGGCATTGCTGAGGGAGGTACTGTAACAACATTCAAAGGGGTGGCAGCGGTGGAGCCTCGGCGGCTGTGGGGCCTCGTGACTGCGGCGGTGAAGCTTCGCGGGTCGACCCGCGGTCAAGGGTCGATGAGGGGGCAACGTGAGGGAGGAAGGGGAAAAAATCAATGGAGGACCTGGCATGGGGGGACCGCCGGGAGGAGGGGTGGGGGGGGGGGTGTGGGGGGAGGAGAACAAAGGAGGAACCGGCGGTGGGTACTTTGTAACTTTGTCAGCGCCATTTATGTGGTGACTATTTGCATACCTTGTGTATGTGAGCACAGGGTCTCACTGTGCCTTGTCACATGTGACAATAAAGTATTCCATTCCATATTTAGGCAGGTAGCTGGGTGGGAAAGGGTTAGAGGGATATGGGTCAATTGTGAGCAGATGGGAGGAGCAATTGGTCAGCATTGACTCATTGGGTCAAAAGGCCTGTCTCCATGCTGTGTGACTCTATGTGGATTGCAGCCTCTAACTGTACATCTTCTTGTGCACCTTCACCTTGCCCCTTGTTTCTCTGGCAGTGACGCTACTTTAGACGTTAGCGATACAGCACAGAAACAGGCCATAGGTTCTTGGCGCAGGGTTAGGCCATTCGGCCCATCAAGTCTACTCCGCCATTCAATCATGGCTGATCTATCTCTCCCTCCCTCTCAGCTCCATTCCCCCGCCTTTGCCCCTATAACCCTGACATCCGTGCTAATCAAGATTTCGGAACATATGACAATCTCTCTCAACTCTCCGCTGGTCACCATCAGTTGTGGCAGAGAGTCGTGGATTATGATTTGGAAAAATGCATGCTTAAGTGATTAGATTTGGACTTTAGAATCAGACGGAAAGCCAGACGGTAATAGTTATTTCCTTTTGTAGTTCCGTCAGATCTCGCAGCAAGGATTAAAATGCAACAACAAAAGAAGAAAAAGGCTGCCGTTAGCGAATAAAAATTATACCAGTTGATGGTAGAAATCAGGAACAGATCAGGATCTGTAAAGAGAGAGAGACAGATTAATCCTTCAGGATTAGAACATTTGCTTGAATTCAATACCCTGCAGCCTTTCAATATTCATTACAGATCTGCTTATCTTTCATAGATTTATTACAGATCTGCTTATTTTTCAACAGATCTTTCATAGGCTTGCCACTGTGTGCCCAGAAACACAAGGCCACAAAGGAAATGGTGCATGGATAGGAAAGGTGCATCATAACCCAGTTAATACTGGAAACTGAGGACGTCCGCAGGGAGAAAAGAACATCCAATGTATGTCCCTAACTTTCTCCCAGTCGTACCAAAGATCTGGACCCAATTTGAACATCAACATCAAAGGCAGCACAGTGGGACATGTGTCATAGTGCATGTCCTCATAGAGCCAGAGACGTAGGGTTTAGACAATAGACAATAGACAATAGGTGCAGGAGGAGGCCATTCGGCCCTTCGAGCCAGCACCGCCATTCAATGTGATCATGGCTGATCATTCTCAATCAGTACCCCGTTCCTGCCTTCTCCCCATACCCCCTGACTCCGCTATCCTTAAGAGCTCTATCTAGCTCTCTCTTGAATGCATTCAGAGAATTGGCCTCCACTGCCTTCTGAGGCAGAGAATTCCACAGATTCACAACTCTCTGACTGAAAAAGTTTTTCCTCATCTAAATGGCCTACCCCTTATTCTTAAACTGTGGCCCCTTGTTCTGGACTCCCCCAACATTGGGAACATGTTTCCTGCCTCTAACGTGTCCAACCCCTTAATAATCTTATACGTTTCGATAAGATCTCCTCTCATCCTTCTAAATTCCAGTTTGATCCTGACTACGAGTGCTGTCTGTGTGGAGTTTGCACATTCTCCCTGTGACCCTGTGGGTTTCCACCAGGTGCTCCAGTTTCAGGTTTGTATTGCCTTCGGTAAATTGCCCCTTGTGTGTGGGATAGAACCCGTGTATGGGTGATCGCTGGTGGGCATGTACTCGGTGGGCCAAAGGGCCTGTTTCCACGCCGATTCTGTAAACTAAAGATAACTGTTCCTCCAGTCTGTGAGTTCCTGAGTGTGGTAGTACTCGCTTTGAGCCTTCTGTTTCTTCTGCCTGACGGGAGCTGGGACAAGAATGAATGTAGACAGCAAAATGCTGGAGTAACTCAGCGGGTCAGGCAGCATCTCTGGAGAAAAGGAACAGGTGACGTTTTGGGTAGCCTGAAGAAGGACCTCGACCCGAAACATCACCTATTCCTTTTCTCCGGAGATGCTGTCTGACCCGCTGAGTTACACCAGCATTTTGTGCCTATCTTTGGTGTAAACCAGCATCTGCAGTTCCTTCCTACACGAGAAGAAAGAATGACTGGGGAAAACATAGAAACATAGAAACATAGAAAATAGGTGCAGGAGTAGGCCATCCGGCCCTTCGAGCCTGCACCGCCATTCAATATGATCATGGCTGATCATCCAGCTCAGTAGCCTGTACCTGCCTTCTCTCCATACCCCCTGATCCCTTTAGCAAAAAGGGCCACATCTAACTCCCTCTTAAATATAGCCAATGAACTGGCCTCAACTACCTTCTGTGGCAGAGAATTCCACAGACTCACCACTCTCTGTGTGAAGAAATGTTTTCTCATCTCGGTCCGAAAAGACTTCCCCCTTATCCTTAAGCTGTGACCCCTGGTTCTGGACTTCCCCCAACATCGGGAACAATCTTCCCGCATCTAGCCTCTCCAACCCCTTAAGAATTTTATATGTTTCTATAAGATCCCTCAGTCTTCTAAATTCCAGCGAGTACAAGCCCAGTCTATCCAGTCTTTCCTCATATGTAAGTCCCGCCATCCCAGGGATCAATCTGGTGAACCTTCTCTGTACTCCCTCTAAGGCAAGAACGTCTTTCCTCAGGTTAGTAGATCAAAACTGCACACAATACTCCAGGTGCGGTCTCACCAAGGCCCTGTACAACTGCAGCAGAACCTCCCTGCTCCTAAACTCAAATCCTCTTGCTATGAATGCCAACATACCATTCGCTTTCTTCACTGCCTGCTGCACCTGCATGCTTGCTTTCAATGGCTGGTGCACCATGACACCCAGGCCACGTTGCATCTCCCCTTCTCCCAATCGGTCACCATTCAGGTAATACTCTGCTTTCCTGTTCTTGCCGCCAAAGTGGATAACCTCACATTTATCCACATTATATTGCATCTGCCATGCATTTGCCCACTCGCCTAATCTATCCAAGTCACTCTGCAGCCGCCTAGCATCCTCCTCGCAGCTAACACTGCCACCCAGCTTCGTGTCATCCGCAAACTTAGAGATGTTGCATTCAATTCCCTCGTCCAAATCATTAATATACACTGTAAATAACTGGGGTTATAACTGTAAATAACTGTGGGACAAGTCTTTGATTGTATTGACTGCTTTTCATTCTCTTTACTGCATTCCTGCACAATAGTTTGTGCTGGGTTCTGTGTTTGAGTTGCACAATATTATCATCAGGCAAACTATCAGTTGAGGCCTCGCATGACCGATAGGTGGCGCTACTGTATAAATACTGCTCTGTTCCAAATAAAATGATTCACCACATCACACTTGAACGCTGCAATAATATGTTCATCATTGCTAACAAAGGTCTGGAATATTATTCAGTGTTAATAAATATGTCAGTCTATGGGATATATCGGATGGGGGTCAGTTGATAGATTCCTTGGGCAAATCAAAGTAGAATATCAGTATGAGCCAATGTAATGTAGGAAAATAACTGCAGATGCTGGTACAAATCGAAGGTATTTATTCACAAAATGCTGGAGTAACTCAGCAGGTCAGGCTGAAGAAGGGTCTCGACCCAAAACGTCACCCATTCCTTCTCTCCTGAGCCAATGTAATGATTGATTGAATTGATTGAAAAACTCGCCATGTAAAGTGGCCCTTTGGCCCACCGAGTCCATGTCGATCACCCGTTCACACCAATTCTGTGTTATGCCACTGAGGGCAATTTAAAGAGGCCAATTAACCTGCAAGCCTGTACGTCTTTGGAGTGTGGGAGGAAACTGGTGCACCCGGAGAAAACCCACGCGGTCACTGGGAGAGCATACAGACTCCACACAGACAGCTCCTGAGGTCAGGACCGGGTCTCTGGCACTGTGGGGCAGAGATTTTGAGTACTTTTAAAGCAGAGGTTGATTGATCATCGATAGATTGGTCGTATAAAACCTACTGGGAGCAGGTGTTAATGCTGAGGAAAATCAGATCACAGGGTATTTTTGGATGGGAATCTGGAAATATGTGACAATATTTGACAACAGTGGTGCTTCAGTGGAGTTGCTGCCTCTCAGTGCCAGAGACCCGTGTTCGTTCCTGACTATGGGTGCTGCCTGGTGGGAGTTCTCCCTGTGACCAGGTGGGTTTTCTACAGGTGTTCCGGTTTCCTCCCACACTCCAAAGACATGCAGATTTGTAGGTTAATTGGCTTCTGTAAACTGTCCCTAGAAGGTAGAACTGGTGATTGTTGCTCGGTGCAGACTCGATGATGCCAAGGGCCTGTTTCCACGCTGTATCTCTGAACTAAACTGAGCTCATTTTAGAATTAGAGGTTGCAAAATTTTAGAATTAGAGGTTGCGATCCAGGTAAGCACAGATAAGCCCCAGGCTGCTGCAGGCTGTCGACCCGACGCCCCTCTCCTCGCCCGATCACCTTGCCCGTGTCCCACACGGCACCTCCTGCAGTCGACCTTGAAGGGATGGACAGGTGTTGATTCGGAGGTGTTGATTCGGATTGGAACCCTTCTTCAGACTGATGGCAGCAGGGGGGAGAAAGCTGGAAAGGAATGGTGGGGACAGGGCAAAGCCTGGCAAGTGATAGGTGGATACAGGTAAGGGGCGGGGGGTGGGGGGGGGGGGGGGGTTGGATTGGCAGATGGGTGAGATGAGAGATGAAAAGGAGACAAAATGGTGTCAGATGAGGTGCCGGAAACATGGCGACTCTTGCATATGACCACAGTGTACTGCCCTGACACTTTTGTACTTAAATATGATTGTGCCTATGAACAGCAAGATTTTTGCTGAACTGTACACACAAAAGGAATGTCACTGTACCTCAGTGAACATGATAGTGACATACCAATGGACTGTTGAAGAGGAATGAGATGTAAAGCCAGAGGGGTGTAGGTGGAAGGGGACAGGGGGAAGAGGGAAAAGTGCAGGAAGGTGGGAGAAATGTTGTGCACTGGGTGGGAGGCAGGAAAAGGGAGAGGGGGTCGGAAGGGCATTACATATAATTGGAGAATTCAATGTTCATACCGTTGGGTTGCAAGCTACCCAAGCGGAATAGGAAGTGCCTTTCCTCCTCAAACAAGTGTCCCTGTCTGCTCACCCTCCACTTTTTGCTTCCACGGACTCTGCTGTCGTTTGTTTCCATGGCAACAGATTTGACCGGGCAGAGATGTTTCGTTTTTATGTGCGATGGTAAAACCATTTCTTCACCGAAGTGGCGAAATAATGAAAATCTAAAAACGCCTTCATGTGGCAAGGTTGAAGCGATATAATTAATCAGCGGCACAACAGAGTGGCTGGAAAAACAAAGGGATTCTCACCCACAGCTCCCCATAGCTGTGACCTCTGCTTCTGCTGAGGAACATTATTTGTATTGTTGGCCAGGCTCTTTAATGTCGGAAGCAATGATTTTTCTTTCTCGAGTAAGGCACATAAACTTGTCCATGTTTTGAGGGGCGATCTTATACAAGTGTCAAAAATCGTGAGAGGAATTGGGTAAACGCCCAGAGTCCCTTACCCAGAGTGGGGGAATCGAGAACCAGAGGACATAGGTTTCAGGTGAGGGGGGAAAATAGGGGTATTTAATAGGAATCTGAGAGGTAACTTTTTCACACAAAGGGTGGCGGGTGTGAGCTGCCAGAGGAGGTAGTTGAGGCTGGTACTATCGCAACATTTCGGAACCATTTAGACAGGTACTTGGATAGGATAGGTTAGGAGGGATATTGGCCAAACACAGGCAGGTAGGAATAGTGCAGATGGGACATGTTGGTCGGTGTGGGCAAGTTGGGCTGATGGGCCTGTTTACACGCTCTATGACTCTATGACACTGTAATGCCGTTTTAAAAAAAGGACACCAAATTCTTGAATAACTCAGCGGGTCAGGCAGCATCTCTGGCAGTATGACCCTCTGATTTACTCCCAGCAATTTGTGTCCTACCAGCATCTATAGGTCCTTGTTTCTATATGCAATGCTGTTCTTCTGCGAAGATTATCCCCGACAGTGCAGTAACTGGTAGTTATCTTACACTTTGAAGGTTGTAAGTCTTTTTGGCATCTCGTCCTCAGGAATATTGACAGACTGGTCTTGACAGCCAACAGAATAAAAACTACAGATGACAATAATATAACAGATGCTGACAACTACATAACATTTGGCAGACTGTGATTTTAACACTTTAGCCGTCAATCATTTCTGGTCAGTCATTTCTGGCCTAATGTTTCTAGGTTTACTGGTTTATTATTGTCACATGTCAGAGGTGAAAGCTTTGTTCCTTCTATCCAGTTAGCGAAAAGACAATTACATGATTACCTTCAAGCCATCTACAGCATGCAGATACAGGATAAAGGGTATAACATTTAGTGCAAGAGAAAGCCCAGTAAAGTCCGATTACATATAATCCGAGATTCTCCAAAATCTCAATGATTTGGACTCCACAGGCAATGAATTCCACAGATTCACCACTCTCTGGCTAAATAAATTCTTCCTCATCTCCATTCTCATGGTACATCCTTTAATTCTGAGGCTGTGCCCTCTGGTCCTAGGCTCTCCCATGAGTGAACACATCCGCTCCAAATCCACTCCCTCTAGACATTTCATTATTTGGTTGCTTTCAATGACCTTCACCCTTCTAAACTCCAGCGAGTACAGGCCCAGAGCCATCAAACGCTCCTCATACATGTATGAAAACTGGAAGAGAAACAAGTAAAAGAATCATGAGAAGACATTACCTGGTTGCAGTTTGCATTCTGAATGATTTAGCTGCCTCGCCAACAGTCTGTCTATCCCTTCCTTCTTTATGATTTAATAATATGTGTTAAGTGTATGTTTTTAGTGTTCTTTAGTTTGTTTTATGTGGGGGGTGGGGGGGGGTGGGGTTGGGGGGAACTTTTTCTAATATCTTACCTCGACGGAGATGCGATTTGTTTCCGTATCGTATCTCCGTCCGCACTGCGGCCTAACATCGAGGAGTTGGCGGCCTTTGCTGGAGACCGACTTTTGAGAGCTCCACCGTGGGAGCCTACAGGATTTAAACATCATGGACCCTGCGATCCCTTTGCCAGAGATTGACCTCAGAGCTCCAACCGTGGGTGCCTGTGGACTTAACATCACGGAGCTCGCCGCGGTGTCTGGACAGAGACTGAGTTCTGGAACTCCAAGCCGTGGGAGTTTTGGCCGCCCCGACGCGCAAGTCTCGAACGCCAACTGCAGGAGCTTCGATCGCCCCAACGGATGGTTCGACTGCCCCGACCGCGGGAGAATAAAGAGGAAGAAGGTTGGACTTTTTTGCCTTCCATCACAGTAAGGAATGTGGGGAATCCGCTGTGGTGGATGTTTATGCTAACTTTTATGTCCTATAGTCGTGTGACTTGTTGTTTTTTTTTCGTATGGCTGCATGGTAATTCGCATATCACTGTACCTTAATTGGTACACATGACAATAAAAGACCTTTGAAATCTTTGAAACCTTTGAAATCAAACACAAGAAAATGTAATTTAATTCTCGTTTATTCATTTTGCCAATATTTGTCGACATGCTATCATGGAATAATCGTGCAGAAACTGGCAGGATCATCCAAGCTAAACAGACTTCCCATCCATAAGGGAAGAATCTCTCTATTGCAATTTTTTTTTAAAATTCAGACTCCTGCTTTTTTTGGCAACCCAGTCAGACAGTTGAAAATCTAACTGTGGCTTTCATGGTGCCAAAAGCAGCACTGTGTGTGGCCACTAGGGGGTGTAATGTTCCCAAGAGGAGAGGTATTAGTTGGCATCAACAACTTCTCTCCAAATCAAAATGCCATGTTCTAAAATTGATCAAAAGTACAGCCTGTATTTTTTTTGGTGTTGGTGGGAACAATATTAAGGGAAATAATGACCAACACCTGGTGTGTTTGTATGACATTTCCCAATACATTACCTTAGTTGGGACAGTAAGACATTTAGAAAGAGATATCATTAGTTCATAGGTTCTAGGAGCAGAATTAGGCCATTCGGCCCATCAAGTCTACTCTGCCATTCAATCATGGCTGATCTATCTCTCCCTCTCAACCCTATTCTCCTGCCTTCTCCCCATAACCCCTGACATTCGTATCAACTGCTATTTCTTGCTGTCAATGTTGTTAATTCACTCACACCTTGTGAGGATTGCTGGCACGGATTGTTATTGTTAATTCCTCACTGCCATCCTAGAGGAGACATTAATTCACTTTCTTGACAACTGCAAGTCCTTCTGTGCGAGAAACCCCGACAGTGCTGCTGGGTTTCAAACCCAATCGCGATAGACCGAGGGCACGCTGGTGCAGCGGTAGAGTTGCTGCCTTACAGCGCCAGAGACCTGGGTTCTATCCTGACCTCGGGTGCTGTCTGTACTGAGTTTGTAGGTACTCCCCGTGACCACATGGTAGACCAAAGAGCTTGGTTCTGCTGCAACAAGCCATGATTATGTCTTATGACTATATGACTTGGAAGGAACCTGCAGCTGGGTGAGCCACCCTTGTCCTCCTTGGTGGTAGAGATCTTGGCTTTGAGAGCTTATCAGAATAGCCCAGGCAAAATCAATGGACTTGTGTGGTACATCAGCCACTTCAGTGGAGGGAACGAATGGTTAGGGTGGTGGATAAGGTGCATATCAAAACCCAAGCTAGGTATCACTGAGCAAGTTATTAGAGAATTAGAGTCACTTAATATCATGGTCAATGGTGCCTTCTATCACTTTTCTGCTCTATTGTTTTCCTACCTAATCTCTCTGATATTCAATTCTTCAAGAAAAATGAAAGCAAAATTATAATTACAACAATTGAGCACTGAATAATCATTTCTATCGCACCACAACCAAATTGGCTTAAGCATGATATGGTGGAACAGTGAAGCTGTCACATTGTGACATCCCAGGACAAAAAGCCTGGTGGCCCAGCAGTAGAGTTGCTGCCTTGCAGCGCCAGAGACCCGGGTTCGATCCTGACTGCGGGTGCTGTCTGTGTGGAGTTTATGCACATTCTCCCTGTGACCACGTGGGTCTCCTCCAGATGCTCCAGTTTCCACCCACATCCCAAAAGACGTGCGGGTTTCTAGGTTAATTAGCCAAAATGTGTATGGAGCAGATGAGAAAGTGGGGTGACATTGAACTAGTGTGAATGGGTGATTGATGGTCGGTGGGCCAAAGGTCCTATTTCCATGCTCCATCTCTAAACTTGTTTAGTGTAATCTACTTTAATTTATTGTAATGTGTAAGCTTCACATTACAGTGTAAGGTACAGTGCAAAGCTTTTGTTCTGTGCTCACCAGTCAGCAGAAAGACTATACATGATTACAATTGAGCCATCCACAGTGTACAGATACATGATAAAGGGAATGACGTTTAGTGCAAGATAACTAAACTCTAAACACAGTCATTAGAATAGAAGCATAGTAAAACATGTCCTCTGCTCATTATGGAAGAAGCTGAGACAATTACCTAAAAGGTCCATTTTTAATTTAGACTAGACTAAGTGGACCCGTTGGGTCAAAACCTCTCCTGCATTGGTGCAGCACCCTCTCCTCTCCCCCCCCCCCCTCCTCTCCCCCTCCCCCCTCCCTTCCCCCCTCCCCCTTCCCCCCCTCCTCCCTCTCCCCCTCCCTCCCTCTCCCCCTCCCTCCCCATCCTCCCCTTCCCCTCCCCCCCTCCTCCCGCCTCCCTTCCCCCCCTCCCCCCCACTCCATCCCCTTCAACCCCCCTTATCCTCCCTCCTTCCCCCCTCCTTCCCGTAGGAGATAGATTTAAATTTTTAAATGTGAATGACTTAAAAAATATAACGAGTATTTCAATGAAACTTCTTCCATTAACACCAAAGGGACGACGGTAAGATGGGCCTATTGTGTACCATTTTGGCTGTAGTTCAGGAACAAACAAACAAACAAACGAGAGTTTTAGTATATAGATGTATGAGTAACTTAGCTAGTATTTGGGTTCTAGTAGAGGTAACCGATGGAGATGGTCAGATTGTGATTAAAACTCACCCTCGTGCCTGTCCATCGGGTAGAATTGAGTGCATTCTCACTGAATTATTAGTCCATGTTTTATCTTCATTCCTTTGACTCACCTATTGGCGAGAAGTACTCTTCAATCTTTCTTCCCATTAACTCATGGCAATACTAATCAAGGAAGAGTTTTTTAAAATGCTCCCTGAAAGCAAAGTACAGATGGCTGCAGGCCAGGATGGCTTCTAAAGCACATAACGGATGGCATGTTTTGATCAATACCTTACTTTTGCTACTTTGCCCTAACAAAGGGAAGTGAAATTTTATGCTGCAACATAAAATTAAAAACATATCGCCAGGCCAATAGGATAATCAATGTGGAGCAAGAATTCAGCCGAGTCTGGTCCTTTGGGGTGTATTTTAGCCATTACATAGCTTCTTTGCTTTTTTAATATCTTTTAAGAGCTGCTGTAAATTCTCCTCCAAAGTTGTATCTGAAACGAGAACAGCTAAGTTACTTTGTATGCACTCGTATTAACATGACAAGGAATTGATTTTATTGGATTAACCATTCCAAGTGTATAAAATTATGGGCAGCATAGCTAGGGAAGACATCCAGAACGTTATTTACAGGGTGGAAATATCGCAGACTAGCGGGCATAGCTTTAAGGTGAGAGGGGCAATGTTTAAAGGTAACGTGTGGGGCAAGTTTGTTCCATGGCGGTGGGTGCCTGGAACATGCTGTCAAGGGTACTAGTGGAGGCAGATGCAATAGTGGCATTGAAGAGGCTTTTGGACAGGCACAAGGGAATACAAGGAATGGAGTGTGATAGATAATGTGCAAGCAGATGAGATTGGTTTGACTTGACATCATGTTCGGCACAGACATTGTGGGCCAAGGGTCCTTGTTTTGTACTGTTGTATGTTCTTGGTGTTTTTCATAAAATTAACCTGTGCTAATCCTATGTACCTGCCTGTATCTAAACTCCATTGTACCCTTCAACAACCAGTCTCATTTGTTCCAATATATTGACACACAGCAGCTACATGTCCAAATGCCTGCAAGCCCCTCTGATTAAGAGCATTGTTTTGGCGCTCAATCTCTGAATTAATTTTATGAGAAAGATCGCAGGAATGATTGGGTTAACATATGATGAGCATTTGAAGGCACTGGGCCTGTACTCGCTGGAGTTTAGAAGGATGAGTGGGGACCTCATTGAAACTTACTGAATAATGAGTGGCCTCGATAGAGTGGATGTGGGAGGATGTTTCCACTAGTGGGAGAGACTGGTCCTAGCCTCAGAATAAAAGGATACACCTTTGGGAAGGAGATGAGGAGGAATTTCTTTAGTCAGAGGATGGTGAATCTCTGGTATTAATTGCCACAGACAGCTGTGGAGGCTAAGTTAATAGATATTTTTAACGCGGAGATTGAAAGATTCTTCATTAATATCAGGGTTTATGGGGAGAAGGCAGGAGAATGGGGTTGAGAGGGAAAGATAGATTAGCCACGATTAAATGGCAGAGTAGACTTGATGGGCTGAATGGCCTAATTCTGCTCGTAGAACCTATGAACTTAAGAACAATTTATATCCAAATAATGTGCTCTTCATAACCTCGTTATTTTCCCTTCAACCACTGGAGATCTGAGTGAATTTGCTGATTGACAATTTGAACCATCCTCTTTGCGGTTTCTTCACAAAATTGTGCCTTTAAATAACCAAACCCCTCTTTGACAATGTCTTTTTTTGTATCCCTGTAGGCACTTTCTGCCCCTACTATAAATATCCTCTTCCTCTCTGACATTCCTCCTTACATTACTGTCACTCCCTCTACTCCACTCTCTCATCAGGCAAGAGGAGCAGACGTTTGAAAATACATTCCTCCAGATTCAGTCCGATGAAGGGTTCCGACCCAAAATGTCACCCATCCTTTCTCTCCAGAAATGCTGCCTGACCCGCTGAGTTACTCCAGCACTTTGTGCCTACCTCCAGGTTCAGGAACAGTTTCTTCCCAGCTGTTACTGGGCAATTGAACGGTCCTCTCACCAGCTAGAATGCAGTCCTGGCCTCCCATCTACCTGATTGCATTTATGTGCAGCCTTTTCTCAGACTGGGCAGCATGCAAACAAAGGCTTTTCACTGTACCTTGGTACATGTGACTTGGTACATAAACAAAACTAAACTAAATACTTGTTGTCACTGAGCTTTTATGCCCCAATATCCTTGACTCAATTCCACTACATTTCTACTTCTCCCTGTGCTTTTAAAGTCACCAAACGATATTTTTCTCACCATTATTGAAAGCACTGGGTCTCAAAAGACTTATTAAACAAAGGCCCTGTACTGACATAAAAGCCTTCATTATCCTTGATGGTAATAGAACAAGAGAATGATCTCCATATCCTGGTTAGTATTTACACTCAACCAGCATCAATGGAACACACAGGGTATTTATTCATCATTTCATTTATCTTTCCATCAATCCCTTGACCCATCTTTTTATGCCTCCATCTTTCCATTTCTATCTGCCCATTGATCTCAAGAGCTGCTGCAGTACTTCCAACTGCTGAGAAGATAAGAGAATTGATATACTTATTTTTATCATGTCATGGTGTCTGAAATTTCTTTCTAGCCTTCTTGAATTAAAGTTACCATTGCGTTTAAAGAAACATATCTGATCAAACTTACCAACGATAATGGAGGACATTTAAAATATCACAGTGGTTTCTTCCTTTCAAGCACTATCTAATCTTATGAATATTTCCAGATTTTCGAGTTTGTATTTCATCATATATCTGAACTTCAGATTAAATCTCAAAACATTTTTCCATTGCGTTTCATCGAGTAAGTGATATGCCAATATGACCAACCTTTATTGTTCAGTAATTACTTTATTGTTGTACGTACCTAGATGCGGTGATATGCTTTGTTTGCATATAATCCAGTAAAATCATACTAAACATAAACACAATCATGCTCAAGTAAAAGAGTGCAACAATTGTAGTTCAGTTTAGTTTATTGTCACGTGTCCCGAGGTACAGTGAAAAGCTTTTGTTGCGCGCTAACCAGTCAGCGGAAAGTCAATACATGAAAACAATCAGGCCATCCTCTGCGATGAAACGCAATGGAAAAATGTTTTGAGATTTAATCTGAAGTTCAGATATATGTCGAAATACAAACTAGAAAATCCGAAAATATTCATATTCAGATAGATGATAAAGGGAATAACGTTTAATAAAGTTATGATCAATACAGATTCATGGGACCAAAGATAGACACAAAGTGCTCTCGCAACCGCCCTGCCGCTTCCGTGCGCCAAGGTCATCATCACTCGCTTCCCGAAGCTGACCCTGAAACTCTCTGCAGTGTTTCCGAGGGTGCGGGAGGTGAGCTCGCAGTCCATTCACAGGCAATGATCTTCTCCTTCACTGTCCACCGCCAGCTTGTACGGTGCTTGTCAGCACTGCTCCCAGTAGTGGGAAAGTCTAGGACCAGAGAGCACCACCTCTTAATCAAAGGATGTACCGTTAGAATGGAGATGAGGAGGAATTTCTATAGCCAGAGGGTGGTGAATCTGCAATTCATTGCCACCGACGGCTGTGGAGGCCAGGTCATTGGGTATTTTTTAAGCAAAGATTGATAGGTTCTTGGAAAGTAAGCGTGTCAAAGGTTATGGGGAGATGGCAGGAGAATAGACAATAGACAATAGACAATAGGTGCAGGAGGAGGCCATTCGGTCCTTCGAGCAAGCACCGCCATTCAATGTGATCATGGCTGATCATTCACAATCAGTACCCCGTTCCTGCCTTCTCCCCATACCCCCTGACTCCACTATCCTTAAGAGCTCTTTCTAGCTCTATCTAACCCCAGAATGGGGTTGAGAGGGAAAAACTGATCAGCTATGATTGAACGGCAGAGCAGACTTGATGGGCTGAATGGCCTAATTCTGTTCCTTTGTCTAATGCTAGCACAGTGTGGAGCATTGTACATCCCTTCCCAATCCCTGCAACTGATTGCCATGCAGTTGGCATATTGGTGCTAATCCCATAGAGTTACGTGATGACCAGTCTGGGCAATATATCAAGATATTATTTGATATATTAATCTACAGATGTAAGATGTTGACAATTTCCAAGTCATACTGAGATGCCTCCATTGATTTTCATTAAGGAAAACCAAGAGAGCGGAATAACCGTTATTGCTTGGCTGCAATGTCAATGAATAGTCAAGACATTGGAGACTACTCAGTGAAGCATCTGGCAGCTAACAACATCTGTAACACATTGCAACCTGAGGTTGAAACAAGAAGTATCTCCTCAGATGTGTGAATACAGCGTGCTCACACTGTTTTATTGGAATAAATCACACCTCGACACAGGAAGCACCCCACAGTAATGAGGATTAAGTGGATACATAAATATTATTGGAGGTCGTAAAGTACTGAAACACTGTACGTGCCTATACACTATAATGTGATGTATATACCATTAAGTTACCTATATACCAATGTGCATATTGAGAGGTAATCTCCTCAGTCTCAAGCATCTAGAACCAAGGGACAAAGTCTCGAGGAAACAGGTCAGCTTGTTATGACTGAGATGAAATGAATTTACTCACTGGTTGTAAATCTTCAGAATTTGGTACTTCAGAAGGCTGTAAGTGCTCAGATGATGGATGTATTCAGGTTGGAGCTGATTGATTTTAAGGCTGGGAGACCAGGTTAAAAAGTAATGTTATGATCTGATTGAACAACAAAACAGATTCATGGGGCCAAAGACAGACACATAGTGCTGGAGTAACTCAGCGGGTCAGGCAACATCTGTGGAGAAAAAAGGTGCGTTTTGGGTCGGGACCCTTTTTTCGGATAACAAAAGAGGGATGCAAGGATGCGACCAGTGGAGCGGGTTAGCCGACTAGGGTGGGGGAGGGAGGGAGTGTAGGAGTTTAGTCTGGTACTTGCTCACTCTTCAACAGAGGAGGCAGGAGGTGCCCGACACGATGGGTGGGTGGGTAGTCTGGGAGGCGATGCTCCTTCTGCTATTTATCTTGGTCCTCTGTGTGCTCCGGGTGGGTATGCGAGATTCTTCATATCATTCCAAATACCTTCTCCCCACTTTGAACACTCATGGGCTGTAGAATTCCGGTGTGGGAATCTGTCAGTGGGAATGCTGCGTTTGTTCAAGGATGGTTCCTCTAAATGTTTTTCTCTCGCTCACGGTAATTTCTTTCTGTGACCAAATTCAAAGACTATTCAACCACAGCCATCAAAGGACCAGTGTGTGCTCCACCTTTCCTTGGCCATCGGTGCCGGCTCTGATTTGTTCTGTAGCTCTTCATACCTCCCCTCTCCCCTGAGTCTCAGTCTGAAGAAGGGACTTGACCTTTTCACCTATTCCTTTTCTCCAGAGATGCTGCCTGACCCACTAGGTTAATCCAGCATTTTGTGTCTGTCAACCTGCGGCTACTATACCCCATAGCCTGCACACCCTATCCAATGTGCTAAGGAAAGAATCATGCATTTAAAGGAGACATGGATCATGCATTCTTTGCTAAGGTTTAGAGGGATATGGGCCAAATGTGGGCAGACGATATTTATGTTGATGGGGCATCCTGGTCAGCATGGATGAGTTAGGCCGAAGGGCCTATTTCCATGCTGTCTGACTCTATGATTCTTAGTCGTCCTCGATACTAAACAACTGACAATGAAGAAGAAGAAGAAGAAGATGATGAATCTGATAGACCTGCTGCCTCACAGCAGCAGAGACCCAGGTTCGATCCTGACCTTGGATGTTGTTTGTGTGGAATTCATCCATTGTTCCTATGAGTGCTTGGATTTCCTCCAGGTGCTACAGTTTCCTTTCAAATCCCAAAGCCATGTGTATTTGGAGGTTAATTAGCCTCCTTAAAATGTCTAATACGTAAGGAGTGGAGGAGAGAGTGGGATAACATAGAATGGAACGCTGTATCTCTAAACTAAAACTAAACTACCACCAACAGCATTAGAAACAAAGAAAATAGGTGCAGGAGGAGGCCATTTGGCGCTTCAAACCAGCATTGTGATCTAAAAATGCAGGCCTAATCGATCTTCCCTGCTGTGTCGATCAATCCCTCTGCAGTGTTTAGTTTAGTTTAATTTAGTTGAGAGATTCAATATGGAAACAGACCCTTTGGCCCACCACGTCCGCTCTGACCAGTGATCCCCGTACACTAACATCATCCGACACACTAGGGACAATTTACAGATTTTACTGAAGCCGATTAACCAACAAACCTGTATGTCTTTGGAGTGTGGGAGGAAATCAGAGCCCCTGGAGAAAACCTACACGATCACAGGGAGAACAGACAAACTCCGTACAGACAGCACCCATAGTCAGGATCGAACCTTGGTGGCTGGTGCTCTAAGGCAGCAACTCTACCATTGCGCCACCGTGCCACCCCAATACAGATCGCAATACTGTTGATTGGAATTTGAAATCGGTTGGATTAGTTTATAGTGTGTCGTACTTTAGTTTTATTTTATTTATCCGGAAAGATATAGGCCCTGTCCCACTTACTCAATTTTTTAGGCGACTGCCGGCGACTGTCAGAGTCGTAGCAGATCGCCGACATTTTCTTTTACCCTACGACAATGACAACGACAATGCCGAGTCAGGTCGATACAAGTTACTTTTTTTGTGAAACTAGCACCTGGCTAAGAGATTACACCGTCTTCGGAAACATCGCAAAATTCCCACGCTTACCAATGCTTCTCCGGAGTCCTAATTTTTGCTGAAATCACTGACAAGTCTGTAATTACTTGAGAGTTTTGAAATATAACATCTTGGCCGGGTTACTTGAAAACCAAGCTTCACAGTAACAAGGCAATGGATTTTTGTGCGGAGTGTAGGCATTCTATGAAAATGTAGGGGAGATGCATATCTGGTTTCTGGGTTGCATAATCTGGGTTGGGAGCCTACTTTAAAAGTAACAGCTGATGGCCATAAACATCGCAAAATTCCCACGCTTACCTGACTGTCAAACTGTCGCCTCCAATCTACCTGTCAAATGTCCTGACGGTAAATAAATTGGTTAAACACAAGTATTTTATGGTATCTTCAAATGGCTTTACTTAATTTAATATTACGTGCTTCTAAATGCATCTGCGACAACCTAGAAAACCTGGGGACAGCATGTGACAGCGCCCGCAATAAGCAACGATACCTGGCGACAGCCAGCTGTCGCCGAAAAATTTCAATCCGATTAATTTCTCAGCGACGTGCCGAGATCCACTACGATTCTTTTCAAATCTTTTTATTTAATTTTCAAAAAAATGATAAGCATAACAGTGATATTGATACATAGGGATCAGGATTGCATTAACAACAAATGTAACCTAAATATAAATCCAGTTTCAAAATACATATGGGGTATAGACCTCCCAGTCTCTATGTTATTATAGATAAAAGGTTAAAAGAGAACTTATATAAAGATAAAAAGAAAAAAACAAATTAACCCCCCTAAACTAAAATAAGCAACAAAAAAACAAACAAAAAAAAAAAACAGAATCTGGGCTGCAAAAAATGTCAACAGTTTAGACCCCTGTTTGTCATCAAATCCGTTCCACCATATAAAGGTAAAAAATTATTATAACGGCTGGAGAGGGAACAACTTATATCGTGTGAAAATATTGAATAAAGCTTCCCCAAGTCCTATCAAATTTAACCGAGGGTTCAACAATATCACTCCTAATTTTTTCTATTAAACATGATATCGTTTCAGAATACCAATGGAGTGTGGTAGGAGAATTCGAGTCTTTCCATTTAAATAAAATAGATCTTCTGGCAATGAATGTAGTAAAAGCAATCAACCGACTGGCTGAAAGGGACAGATGAATAGAATCTAACATTGGTAGCCCAAAAATTGCAGTAATGGGATGAGGTTGTAAATCAATATCTAAAACTACAGAAATAGTATCAAAAATTTATTTCCAACATTTTTCCAAAAGTGAGCAAGACCAAAACATATGAGTCAGCGAAGCCACTTCAGAATGACATCTATCACAAGTAGGATTTATATGACTATAAAAACACGCTAACTTATCTTTTGACATATGTGCTCTGTGAACCACCTTAAATTGTATCAGAGCGTGTCTTGCACACATTACACACATTGACTAATTGCAGAATCCTCTCTCATTTCTCTATAGGTAAAGAAATTTGAAGTTCTCTTTCCCAATCATTCTTAATTTTATCAGATGTACCTACTTGTAATTTCAAAATCAACTCATAAATAGTCGATATTAAACTTTTCTGATAAGGGTTCAAGTGTAAAAAAAATTCTGTGATTTCGGTTTGATGTGATAACAGAAAAAAGGGTAAAGTAGCCTTCAAAAAATGTCTAATTTGCAAATATCAAAAAAATTGTGAATTAGGCAAATTATATTTATTGAACAGTTGTTCAAAAAACATAAAATAACTGTCTAAAAACAAATCACAAAAAGATACTAACCCCTTCCTCTTCCATAGCAGAAAGGCTTGATCAGTACTGGAGGGTTGAAAGAAAAAAATAGATATGATAGGACTCGATTATTCAATCCAAAAAACTTACGAAATTGAAACCATATTTGCAATGTGTGTCTTATTATTGGGTTAATCATATATTTATTCAATCTCGTAATTGTAAAAGGTAACGAGGCCCCTAGAATAGAAGCCAATGATAACCCCTGCATAGATTCACGTTCAAGATTTGGACATTGGGTATCTTCTAAATCTTTTGTCCAAAACGTTAAATAACAAGCATTAACTGCCCAATAATAAAATCTAAGGTTCGGCAATGCCAAACCACCATCTTTTTAAAATTTATGTAAGTATTTTTTTACTTAGTCTGGGATTTTTATTCTGCCATATATATGAAGAAAGTTTTGAATCAATAATATCAAAAAAGATTTAGAAATCAAAATAGGTATCATCTAAATATAAAATATAAAAATTTAGGTAGAATAATCATTTTAATAGCACTGATTCGGCCGATTAGGGATAAGGACATTGGTGACCATTTAGTAAACTGTTGTCTGACATGGTCAATTAAGGGCGTAAAATTGGCTTCAAATAGGTCCTTGTATTTGTTTTAATCTTAATACCTAAATAAGTAAACCAGTCAGTGCATCTGCAACAACCTAGAAAACCTGGGGACAGCATGCGACGCCGCCCGCAATAAGCAACGATATCTGGCGACAAGCCAGCTGTCGCCTAGAAATTTCAATCCGGTTAATTTCTCAGCGACGCGTCGAGATCCACTACGATTCTTTGAAGACTCCTCACGACCATGCCCGTGACACCCCGGCGAACTGTCGGCAACAGCTTGGTCGCCGGCAGTCACCTTAAATCGCCTAAGTGGGACAGGCCCTTATCCCTATCCCGATGGACACAAAACGCTGGAGTAACTCAACGGGCCAAGCAGCATCTCTGGAGAGAAGGAATAGCTTCTCCAGAGATGTTGCCTGTCCCGCTGTGTTCCTCCAGCATTTTGTGTCTATCTTTGGTTTAAACCAGCATCTGCAGTTCCTTCATACACATTTTGTCTATCCCCTGATCCCCTCTCTTTAGCTTTTGCCCTTGCTCCAACTCACTATTCCTGATGGTTTACTTCCAAGGTTTGATGCTACCTTGGCGAGGTCCCATCACAGATTTATCCAATTTTAATTCTATCTGCTCTCTCTTACATATCGTGGATTATGGTGGCCAATTTTCTCAAACGATGTTATAAATTTTGCAGTTACATATTATATACGAGACAGCAACAACTGGGGAATTGCCACATTTGATTTAGAGTAGGATGTGTTAAAACATTCAGCCATTAATCTACACAGCTTGCATAGCCCTGAGAGGTGAGATCTTTAAAATATTCCCACACTTATCACATTGAATTTAATTCCCTTGTGTGTTATATTTTGCCACGCTTCACACCGGGGCATTATTCTCATCGGCTGTACATTATGTGCGGACATGTACTACAATACAATCGAGCCATTCACAATGTACAGATACATGATAAAGGGAATAACGTGAATAAAATTTAGTGCAAGATAAAGCCCAGTAAATGAAGTAGATAGTAGCTCAAGACTGTTCTCTAGTTGGGATAGGATGGTTCAGTTGCCTGATAACAGCTGGGAAGAAACTGTCCCTGAATTTGGAGGTGTGCATTTTCACACTTCTGTACCTCTTGCCTGATGGGAGAGGGGTGAAGAGGGAGTGGCCAGGGCACGACTCATCCTTGATTATGCTGCTGGCCTTGCCGAGGCAGCACGGGATGTAAATGGAGTTAATAGAAGGGAGGTTGGTTTGCGTGATGGTCTAGGCTGCGTAGATGGTCTAGGTTCTCTGTAATTTCTTGCGGTTTTGGATGGAGCTGTTCCCAAACCATGCTGTGATGCATTCTGTTAAAATGCCTTTTACGGCGCAGGTGATATGTCAGGTTGATAAATTACTCCACTCTTAGGTGTGCCATGACTTGTGACTTTTATCAGCCATGAGTAGGTCTACTTGAGAAGATATTAATCACTTTGCTCTGCTGGACATATCATGTCCGCTGTCACTGTGTAAAAGGGTTCAAATTCATTAATTTTCCAGGGTAATCCGCGATGGTATTGTGCTGCACAGCAGGGATATCTGAAGCATCAAATGTACATTAAATTATGTAATTTATATACCATAGCATGAGTTCACTTAAAAAGTGCACAGAAATGGTGATGAATAACGACTTCAGGTGAGCACTGAAACCCTTTTAGCTTTATTAGCACAGCCATGCAGATGGAAAATGGATATTCAGCACATTCATAAAATACTCCTCCCTCTGAGTTTTGTAAAGGCATTAGTTCATTTGAAATGACCAGTTTGATCCTTGTGATAAAAAGCAATGTCAAAGAACTAATCCAATCCTTCATCTCCTAATGGGCCAAATCATGATTTTTACTTAATTTAGAAACAGAGGGAGGGAATGGAATGAAAATATGATGTTCGTCCATCAAAGTACTTCAAGTTAAAACCTTCCATTTAACATTCATGTATATTGAGGAAACAACTGCATAGAGTCATAGATACATAGTCACGGAGCTAACCGATGCAATGCAAACAGGTCCATCGGCCTGTGTTTGCTAACACATGCAAACAGGTCCATCGGCCCGACTTGGCAGTTCTGGCTATGTTGCCATTCTGGGCTAAACCCATTTTCCTGCATTTGGCCCATACCCCTCCCAACCCTATCTATCCATATACCTGTCCTAATGTCTTTTGAAAGACGCAATTGTATGTGCTTCTATGCCTTCCTCTGACAGCTTGGACTACCTTCCAAGGGGAAAACTATTCCTGAGGTTGCCCCTTAAATCTCTTCCCTCTCACTTTAAGATTAAACCTGGAATAAAAAACTGTGAGCATTCACTTCATCCATGCCCCTCATGATTTTGTGTGTTTCAATAAGGCCTTAGCCTCCTACGCTCCAAAGAAAAAGGGTCCTGCGGATTATCTTTAATCAGATTTTACTGGACTTTATCTTGTACTGAACATTATTTCCTTTGGCCAGCTTGATTGTAATCATGTATAGTCTCTCCGCTGACTGGATAGCATGCAACAAAAAGTTTGGCGGCACAGTGGCGCAGCGATAGAGCTACTGCCTTACAGCGCCAGAGACCCGGGTTCGATCCTGACTTTGGGTGCTCTCTGTATGGAGTTTGTAGGTTTTCCCCGTGACCAGTGTGGGTTTTTTCCGAGATCTTCGGTTACCTCCCACACCTCCAAGACGCTCAGGCTTGTAGCTTAATTGGTTTGGTAAAATTGTAAATTGTCCCTAGTGTGTACACAGTAAGATAGTGTTAGTGTGCGGGGAACGCTGGTCGGTGTAGACTCAGTTGGCCGAAGGGCCTGTTTCCGTAAGTTATCTCTAAACTAAAAAAGTTATACCAGGGGCAATTTTAGAGCACCCAAACCCACACATCTTTGGGATGTGGGGGGAAACTGGAGCACCGGGTGAAAATCCATCCGGTCACAGGGAGAACGTGCAAACACCACACAGGCTGTACCCTAGTGTGTGTGGGATAGTGTTAGTGTACGGGGATAGCTGGTCAGTGTGGACTCAGTGGGCCGAAGGGCCCGTTTCCTTGCTGTATCTCTAAACTAAACTAAAAACTTTTCACCTCACCTCGGTACACGTGACAATAATAAACCAATGCCACTACTTCAAAAGGATATCATTTGCTGCAAAATGCGATGAGTCTTCCTGCATTTAAAGTCTTAGTTTTATGCCTTCTACCTTTCTTTGTTTGTCTTTCTTTCTTTTCTCTGGAACTTCACAAGGAAAGATACTTACATCTTGTAGAAACAACTGTAGAACACATGATGAGTGATAGCAGATCTGTTTTGGATGTAAACTCGCTTCTGTTAAGCAATCATATTTTACAACCAGCAAGTCTTCATCTAATTATGTAAATCTCCGTTAAATGTTCATTCTGACCAAAACCCACTCTTGTTGTTTGATGTGAAGAACAATTTTGCAGTCTTCTTCTAAGGCAGTTCCTCGGGATCAAGGATGACTTATTTTCATAGAGAGTCATACAGGCTGGAAACGGGCCCTTCGGCCCAACTAGCCAATGCTGACCAAGATGCCCCAGTCATACCAGTCCTGTCTGCCCGCATCGGGCCCAGGTCCCTCTAAACCTTTCCTATCCACGTGCTGATCCAAATGCCTCTTATACAACCTGTTCAACAAAAGCACCTTTCGTCAGGTCTATGGTGCTGAGAATCTATATTGTATAAAGATGCTATTAGCTGGTATAGTTAATTAGAGATATTGATATTTTGTTGTATATGGTCACTTTTGTTGTTGTTTTAACTAATAGAAAATGCATGCTTATTTTCAGTAGAAAGCAGTGAAATGGATGCTTGTTGCAGAATAGTGTTATCGGTAGGAAAGAATGTTTTTATTCGTTTCGGAGTGATAGGGAACATACAGGCGCTAAAGGGTTTCTTTGTTCTGAAATGGGTGCCTTGTTTTCCAGTATTAGCTTGGATGTTGAAGCAGTTAGAAGCAAGGTCATGCAGCTGCGAGATTGCGCGTATAATACTAGATAAGAGTTTTCTTCTTTCTCAATAATACCTCCTTATATGGGCATGTGTGAAAGTAGGAAAAGTTAATTTCAAATCCACTCTGGGTGATGCGTTTCCCTGAAACCATGTGACCTGTATTAATGGGTTTTTTTTCTCTGTAACCATGGGAATTGTATTAAAATTGTAATTGGTTGTTGATTTCCTGTGTAACACCCCTTTTCCTTTATGTATAAAAAGTAATCAATCATGGAACAGTTGTTCTTTCTCTATCCCTAGTTGAGATCTTTTCAGACACTGTATTGTATCTGGAGATCCTCACGGGACGAACCCCACTGTGGAATAAAATCTGTTGTGCTCATCCAGTATTTGGATTATTATTAAATTCAGACTGAAGGTAAAGAACTCGGATTATCAGCGCTATGAGGCAACAACTCTACCGCTGCACCACGTTACCGCACTGTTGAACCCGGAGACTCGGCTGAAGATCCAGCCACATTTTTCCTGTGAACAAAGCCATTGGAATTGTCCACAAAGAAAAAAAAGAATGAAATGGACTCTAAATCTAGAAAGTAGGTCTGGAAGGAAACCGTGACCATGAAGCGTTTGCCGATTCCGTCAAATGATAATGTCCTTTTGACAGATTAACTCTGCTGGAGAGGAGTTGGGGGAGTGAGGGATGTTAGAAGTCAAAAGGAGATTCTCACCATGTCATTCATTTAAATGGAGAACAGCAATTATTGTGTGGACTCTGATGATTTAATGGGATTTACTAATGGCTTAACTGATTCGGTAACATTACATCTTTAAAGAGAGAGGACAAATGTGCTTATATTGCAAAACTAAATTAATGATCTTATCTTTTAACTGGTAAAGTACATAGAACAGAGACAGCTCTCTCTCTCTCTCTCTCTCTCTCTCTCTCTCTCTCTCTCTCTCTCTCTCTCTCTCTCTCTCTCTCTCTCTCTCTCTCTCTCTCTCTCTCTCTCTCTCTCTCTCTCTCTCTCTCTCTCTCTCTCTCTCTCTCTCTCTCTCTCTCTCTCTCTCTCTCTCTCTCCCTCTCTCTCTCTCTCCCTCTCTCTCTCTCTCTCTCTCTCTCTCTCTCTCTCTCTCTCTCTCTCTCTCTCCCTCTCCCTCTCTGCATAAATAGGCCCTTTCACTCAATTTCTGTCTCAAACATGATGCCAAGTCAAACTAATGGAGTCATAAAGTCATACATTGTGGAAATACACCCTTTAGACTAACTTGCCCACACTGGCCAACATGTCCCATCTATACCAGTCCTATCTGCATACGTTTGGCCCATATCCCTCAAAACCTATTCTATCCATGTACCTGTCTAAATGGTCCCAAAACATTGCGATAGTACCTGCCTCAGCTACCTCCTCTGGCAGCTCATTCCAGAAACCCTGAGATCACCCCGTACATTAACATTATCCTGCACATTCGGGTCAATTTACAATTTTACTGAAGTCAATTGAGTTATAAATCTGTACATCTTTGGCCAGTGGGAGGATTCCACACATGAATGCACCTGGAGAAAACCCATGCAGTCACGAGGTGAATGTATAAACTCTGTGTGGACAGCACCCGTAGTCAGGATCGAACCGGGGTCTCTGCCACTGTAAGGTTTTGGTCTCCTAATTTGAGGAAGGACATTAATGCCATTGAGGGAGTGCAGCGTAGGTTCACCAGATTAATTCCCCGGATGGCAGGACTGACATATGATGAAAGAATGGGTCGACTGGGCTTGTATTCGTTGGAATTTAGAAGGATGAGAGGGGATTTAAAAGAAACATATAAAATTCTTAGAGGATTGGACAGGCTAGATGCAGGAAAAATATTCCCAATATTGGGGGAGTCCAGAACCAGGGGTCACAGTCTAAGAATAAGGGGTAGGCCATTTAGGACTGAGATGAGGAAAAACCTTATCACCCAAAGAGTTGTGAATCTGTGGAATTCTCTGCCGTGGAGGGCAGTGGAGGTCAATTCACTGGGTGTTTTCAAGAGGGAGTTAGATTTAGCTCTTTGGGCTAAGGGAATCAAGGGATATCGGGGAAAAAGCACTGATTTTGGATGATCAGTCATGATCATATTGAATGGCGGTGCTGGCTCGAAGGACCGAATGGCCTACTCCTGCACATAGTTTCTATGTTTCTATGCAAGGCAACAACTCTAGCACTGCACAACTGTGCCACCCCTTAGGTTCTTATGCAATCTTTCCCTTCTCACCTTAAACCTATGCACTCTAGTTCTTAATTTCCCTATCCTGGAAAAAAGACTGTGCAGTCACCCTGTGCAGTCACCCTGTCTAATCTTTTTACACCTCTATAAGATCACCCCTCAGCCTCCTGCGCTCCAAGGAATAAATCTCAGAGAAAATTGTCAGGACTACATTGTCATCCCAGTAATTAATCTGGTCATCCTTCTTCATACTGCCTCCAAGACAACTGTGTCCTTGCTGAGATAAGGTGAGCAAATTTCTGCAAATACTCCACGTGTGTTCTCAACAATGTCACGCACAATTATTCCAGGAATTCCACATTGAAATTCTGCTCCTGCTATTTATCTTGGGCCTCTGTGTGCTCCTGGTGGGTATGCTTGAGATTCTTCATATCATTCCAAATACCTTCTCTCCGCTTTGAACAATCATGGGCCCTAGGTTTCCAGCAGTCAGTGGGAATGCTGCATTTGTTCAAGGAGGGTTCCTCTAATATTTTGCTCTAGTTTATTTGGTAATTTCTTCCTGTGACCAAATTCGCAAAATCTATTCAACCAAACCAACAATGGACCAGTGTGTGCTCCACCTTTCCTTGGCCATCGGCGCCGGCTCTGAGGAGAGAATGGGCAAACAATGTTTTGGGTCAGACGGATGAATGGCCCCAACCCAAAACATACTCTGTCCATTTTCTCCATAATGGGTGGCACAATGGCCACAGTCGTAGAGTTGCTGCCTTACAGCGCCAGAAACCCTGGTTCCACCCTGACTACGGTGCTGTCTGTATGGAGTTTGTATGTTCTCCCTATAACAGCATGTGTTTTCTCCAGGTGCTCTTGTTTCATCCCACATTCCAAAGAAGTGTAGATTAGAGGGTTAAATGGCTCTGCAGATTGGGCTGAAGAGCCTGCTTCCACGCTGTATCTCTAAACTAAACTAAACTAAACTAAGCTAAACTAAACTAAACTAAACTAAACTAAACTAAACGAAACTAAATTAAATTAAACTAAACTTAAGATGTTGCCTGACCCAATGAGTAACTTATCCGCTTTGTGTTCTGTTTTTATCCCAGCATCAGCAGTATTTTTGATTTTATGTTTGATTTTTGTCCCTAAGTGAAGGATGGTGAGAGGGGTAAGATGGAGAGACCTCCTAGTGTTGCAGGGTCACGGATGTACTGATCAGATAAACCAGGCAGTTCCTGATTGCAATAAGGCACAATACTCCGCTCACTATTTCTCTTTCATCTCTTTCATCTTGGTTTTCCATTCCCACTCCTGTCCCAATCTACCCATTCAGCATAACATCAACTTTGTTTCTGAACCAGTTCTGAAGAAGGGTCTTGACCCGAAATGTAACCTATTCCTTTTCTCCAGAGATGCTGCCTGACCCGCTTAGTTGCTCCAGCATTTTATGTCTATCTTTGGTGTAAAGCAGCATCTCCAGTTCGTTCCTACACATCAACTCTGATTAGTTGGTGTCCCCACCGATTCCAATTTATAATGATGTGTGATTTTATTTCAACACCACCTACCTTTAACCCGAACACCTTTTACCCGAGCACATCCATACACCCGACCAAAACAAAATCATTCTACGTCTTACACATCTTGCAACCTCAGAAGTAATTATTTTAACCTTTGAAGCAATCCTCCCACAGCTCTTCCAAAAATTGCTCTTGGAACTTATTGTGATTCTACCACTGAGCTGAAACCTCTTTTCTTCACAGTCCATGATTCATCTTTTTAGAGTGATTCCCAGAATCTATTTTTAAAATTTAACATATTGTATTGATCATGTAAATAAAGCTTCTTGAACACTTTGTCTTTATCTCTATTTACACCCTCTGAACTATATATATAGAGAGAGGTTGAACAGGTTGGGTCTTTATTCTTTGGAGCGTAGAAGGTTGAGGGGGGACTTGACAGAGGTTTTTTAAATTTTAAGAGGGACGGACAGAGTTGACGTGGGTAGGCTTTTCCCTTTGAGAGTGGGGAAGATTCCAACAAGGGGACATAACTTCAGAATTAAGGGACAAAAGTTTAGGGGTAACATGAGGGGTAACTTCTTTACTCAGAGGGTGGTGGCTGTGTGGAATGAGCTTCCGGTGGAAGTGGTGGAGGCAGGCTCGATTTTATTATTTAAGAGTAAATTGGATAGGTATATGGATGGGAGGGGATTGGAGGGTTATGGTCTGAGAGCAGGTAGATGAGACTAGGTCAGAGAAAGTAGTCAGCGTGGACTGGTAGGGCCGAACGGGCCTGTTTCCGTGCTGTAATTGTTATATGGTTAGATGGTAATACAACTCTGTCCACCTGTTAAACCTCCTTCTCTGCAGTGAACTCCATATGTTAGTTGGACTTGATTTTTGCAGCTCCTTAGTCGATACATAACTCGAGCAAGGATAAGACATAACCAGATGGTCCTTTCGGCATTGCTCTTTCAAGGAGCTAGCATGGGCACAGTGGGCTGAATGGCCTCTATATAGAGTCATAGTATCATACAGCATGGAAACAGGCTCCTGGGCCAATTCGCACAAAGATATCCCGTCTAAGCTAGTCTCATTTGCCTGAAATTGGCCCCATATTGCTCTAAACCTGTCTGTACCTGTCCAAATGTTTTTTGAATGTTATTAAAAGTTGCCCCTCAGGTTCTTATAAATCTTGTAAAGCCTCATATAATCTTTCCCCCCTCACCTTAAATGTATACCCTCGTGCTTTTGATACCTCTACCACAGGTAAAAGAATCTCTGCATTTACCCTATCTATTTCCCTTGTGATTTTATGTGTTGTAAGATTCTATTATTCTGTACCCCTTCAATTTGCCTTCATGTAGTATTAGATTTATATTCTATCTATTTTTTAGTGTAATCTACAGGACTATATTCCCAATCAAAAATTTGCAGATGTTGGAAATCTGAAATTAAAACAGAAAATTATGGAAATACTCAACAGGTCAGGCAGCATCAGTGGAAAGAAAAACAACTAGCATTGCAGGCTTGGGACACTTGTTAAACAGAAACGTTAACTGTGTCCCTGTGCATGACTGACCCACTGAGTATTTATTGCATTTTCTGTTGTTACCTTCCATCACAAACTTTATGTTTGTATAAAATCATGAGCGGGATAGATAAGGCAGATGTACAGAGTCTTTTGTCTACAGTAGGGTACAGTGGCACGGCGGTAGAGACCCGGGTTTGATCCTGACTACGGGGACTTGTCTGTACGGAGTTTGTACGTTTTCCCCATGACCTGCGTGAGTTTTCTCCAGGATCTCCGGTTTCCCCCCACACTCCAAAGAATTACAGGTTTGCAGGCTAATATTTTAAATTGTCCCTAATGTGTGTAGGATAGTATAAGTGTGCGGGAATCGCTGGTCGGCACGGACTCGTTGGACTGAAGGGCCTATTCGCACGCTGTTTCTCTAAAGTTAAAACTCTATATCTAAAACTAAAACCAAAGTTGGGGAATCGAGAACCAGAGGACATAGGTTTAGGTTGAGGGGGAACCATTTAACAGGAACATGAAAGGTAAATGTTTTACACCAAGGGTGGTGGGTGTATGGAATGAGCTGCCAGAGGAGTTGGTTGAAGCAGGTACTATCACACCTTCAACAGGTTCATGGATAAGAAAGGTTTAGAGGGATATGGGCCCAATTGAGGCAGGTTGAACCAGTGTGGATGGGACCCGTTGGTCAGCATGGGCAAGTTGGTGTGAAGGGCCTGTTTCCACGCTGTATGACCTCTGTGACCTGCAAGCAATAGATTTTGTATGTTACGCTGAGCCTCTACAAAACAATGGTTAAGCCACAAATTAAATATTTTGGCGGCTCAGTCTTGGGTTAGGATGTGTAGGTCATGGAAATTGCTGAGGAAAAATGTGCATGGTTGGCTCCTGCAATGAGGGGTTTCAACTCCAAGGCTGGTCTGGAGAAATTGGGTTGTTCGTCACGGAGAAAAGATTACTGAGAAGTGGTTTCAAAGAGGGGTCCAAGATCATGACTGTATGAGGTGGAATAAACAGATGGAAGTTCTCCACATCAATAGATGGTGCTCCAATTTGAATTTTTTTGGCAAACGATACCAGGGCTGTGAGAAAAAGAAATGATATCACATGGGAAATATGATCTAGAGCTTGTTATGAAAATAATTCATTCAGGACTTTCCAGAGAGAATTGGATTGGCATTTGTGCCTACAGGGTTTAGTTTAGTTTAGTATAGAGGTACAGCACAGAAACAGGCCCTTCAGCCCACTGAGTCCTTGCCGACCAGTGATAGCCCGCTACACTGGCCCTATCCTACACACTAGGGACAATTTATATTATTTTACCGAGGCCAATTAACCTACAAACCTGCACGTCTTTGGAGCGCGGGAGGAAACCAGAGCACCCAGAGAAAACCCACATGGTCACAGGGAGATTGTGCAAACTCCTTACAGGCAGCACCCCTAGTCAGGATCAAACCCAGATGTCTGGTGCTGTAAGGCAGCAACTCTACTGCTGTGCCACCGTGCCGCCCTGATTGTAGGGAAAGAGCCAAAGAGTGGGACTGATGGGATTGCTCTACCAGGTGATAGCATGGGTCCACTGGGCTGAATGGACACCTAACCCTTAACAATGCATGTACTTCTACATTTATACTACAGCACATCTGACCATTGGCTCTCCCTTATGGCTGTGTTTACAATATTTCCTAACTGCAAGACAAGTTATGCAATTCCATTCATCTGCCTAAATGGTCAAATATTTGCGAGTTTAATCGTGGCGTGGTTTATGTGATGAAATTGGTGGGAGACAGTGGATCAGTTTATGAATGATCACACAAGTTGTGCTTCCTTTCATTTTAACGACCTTCTTCTTAAAGCAAAATAAGCAGCAGAATCAGAGCGGCAACGGATTGCAGACTCTGTGTGCATTCCTCTTGATATATAATTGTTAAGAGAGGTATTATCATCAAACAACGGCGAGCACCTTGTCAAATTATAGCACCTTCTTCATTTTTTATTTTCCGTCAGGACCACAAAGCTGCCGCTGCTGAATGTTATGGCATTCCTTGTCAGTGTTATGTTAATGAGGGATTGCAGAATATGTGACCTTCTTGAATTGCAAACTATAATCACCTCCCTTGAGAGATCATGTTTTGGAAAGTTTTCAAGCTTGCAGCATAAAGTATTTGCAGATGAAAAACAAACTGGCTGCATGCCAGGCCTGGGTGATGCCAGTATCTGTGAATCCCACCAGTGAAAACCTTCATTTCAAAATATATGTTTAATATGATATTTTTGACGTGCCAGATTCTCTTTGATCCCATCTTCCTTCATCCTTTTTTTTCCAAGGTATAATTTCCTTTCCACCCCTTTATTTTCCGTTTGCTTTACTTTTCCCAACATCAATTCTTCTTCTTCAATGTCTTAATTTAGCTGAGCTTAGTTTAGTTTGGCTTAGTTTAGTTTAGAGATACTGCACAGAAACAGGCCCTTCGGCCTACCGAGTTCGTGCCGACCAGTGACCCCTGCATTCTAACACTATCCCATGCACACTAGGGACAATTTACAATTTTGCCAAACAACCTGTATGTAAACCGGAGCACCCGGAGTTTAGTTTAAAGATACACCATGGAAACTGGCCCTACTGCCCACCGAGTCCACACCTACCATCGATCACCTGCAGACTGGTTCCTTGCTATCCCACCTTTGCATCCGACACACTAGGAGCAATTAATAGAAGCCAATTAACCTCCAAAGCCATAGGTCTTTGGGTTGTGGGTGGGAACCAGAGCACCCGGAGAAAACCCACACGGTCACAGACAGCATTTGGAGTCTGGATCAATGCCAGGTATCTGCGATCGTTTCGCTCAACACCAAAGCTCAGTCCACCTTGGCCCATGCGATCTCCTGGTTGCCAAACATTTTAATTCCCTTTCCCATTCCCATACTGATCTTTCTGACCTGGGCCTTCTCCAGTGTCAGAGTGAGGCCACACTCAAATTGGAGGAAATGCACCTCATATTTCGCTTGGACAGCTTACAACCCAGCAGTATGAATAGTCAATAGTCAATAATCAATAGTCGTTTATTTGTCACATACACATAAATGTGTAGTGAAATGAAACCTTACCCGCAGTTGAACAATAAGACCAATAAGAATAATCAATAAAAATGCAATAACACGTACAATCACAACTAACACCAAACAAAAAGAAACATCCATCACAGTGAGTCTCCTCCAGTCCCTCCTCACTGTGATGGAAGGCCAAAATGTCTTTTTTTCTTCCCTGCCGTCTTCTCTAATTCTCTAATTTCTCTAATTTCAAATAACCCCTGCATTCCCTCCCTCCCTCCCTCCCTCCCTCCCTCCCTCCCTCCCTCCCTCCCTCCCTCCCTCCCTCCCTCCCTCCCTCCCTCCCTCCCTCCCTCCCTCCCTCCCTCCCTCCCTCCCTCCCTCCCTCCCTCCCTCCCTCCCTCCCTAGCTGTTCACTGTTGCCATCATTGTAATCCTTTGTTATCACTTCTTCCTGAGCCAACAATGGCCCATTATGGGCTCCATCTTTCCTTGGCCATCTATTGCCGGCCCTGCTTTTTTCTGGCCTTTTCTTACCTCCAGTTCCCTCCCCTCTACTTTAAATCAAAACAAGGCTCCAATCCAAAACGCCACACATCTTTTTCACCAGAGATGCTGCATGACCCACCAAGACCTGAAACCCAACGTGGAAACATACAAACTTTCATTATTGTGTGTGTGATAATGTGGGTTTTTCACTAAACCAACATTCAGTGGCTGGGATTATTTTCCAGAAATTTAAGTTTGAATCCCAGCATGGGTTAAGCTCAAGTATTTTTGTAAAAATCTTGAATAAAAATCTCGTATCAGACCATGAAATAGCCAGACTGAAGGTAAAAACCCATTCGTTCCACTAATGCCTTTCAAGGAATGTAATCTACCACCTTTCTCAAATCTGTCACATCTATCCTTTCAGACCCACGGCTGTGGTTGACTTTTAATGGTTCTCTGAAATAACATTGAGAGCCACTTTATTCAGGAGTCAATATGGCACAGGCATGAATTCTGGACATTCCAGGCATTCAAATCCTCATCATCCAAATGGATATAAAATATACACAAATAACATCTTACCTATCGTAATACGTACCTGTTAAAGAATACTTATGTACTACCCCATCTATTATGGTGCTCATTCAGGAGTTAAGAGTGTTTAATTGTCATATAGAGTCTTGGAGATATACAGCATGGAAACATGCCCTTTGGCCCAAATTGTCCACACCGGCCAATATGTCCCGTCTACACTAGTCCCACCTCCCTGCGTTGGCCCATATCCCTCTAAACCTGTCTTATCCATGTGTCTGTCTAAATGTTTCTTAAATGTTGCAATAGTACCTGCCTCACCTACCTCTTCCAGCAGCTTGTTCCACACACCTACCACTCTGTGTGAAAAAGTCACCCCTGTTTCTAATAACTCTATCCCCCCTCACCCTTAACCCATGTCCTCTGATTCTCAATTCCCCTACTTTGAGCAAGAGACTCAGTGCGTCTACCCAATCTATTTCTCCCATAATTTTGTACACCTCCATAAGATCACCGTTCATCCTCCATATAGACAAAGGAACAATGAAATTCATATCTGCAGCAGCATAATACGTCTGTGAGCACAATGCACACAGATAATTTATATTAAACAAAAACAAAAAATCAATAAATCAATAACCACAATAGTGCAATTAAAGATAGTTCATAGTCAAGTTTGGTGTTGTGTGGTGTTAATGAGCCTGGTGGTTGTTGGGAAGAAGTTACATGTGACTTGAGTGGTGACGGTTAGACTTTATCTTCTTCCTGATGGTAGGAGTGGAATAGGTGTGTGGGCAGGATGGTGTGGGTCCTTGATGATGCTGCTGCCTTTTTGAGGCAGTGACTCCTGTAGATCCCTCCGATGTTGGGAAGGTCAGTACCTGTGATGGACCAGCCGGTGTATACGACTGCTCTGCAATCCCCTTCATTCCTGGACATTCGACTTGCCAAACTAGGCTGTGATGCTGGTGATTGATGCTTCAGTTACCTCATAACAGCTGGGAAGAAACTGTCCCTGAATCTGGAGGTGTGCGTTTTCATCTTTCTGTACCTCCTGCCTGATGGGAGAGGGAAGAAGAGGGAGAGACCGGGGTGAGATTGGTCCTTGATTATGCTAGTGGCCTTGCTGAGGCAGCGTGAAGTCTAAAGCCATTATCTCACTGCTATTTGTGGGATTTTGCGGGTTTAGATTGGCTGCCCCTGTTACTGCCGTTCAATTGAGTTCTGTAGGCGCTTAGTGTTTTTGTACATTTTACGGATGTGGAAAGTGCTGGTGATATAAATGTCAGTTCCTACTTTAGAGTGCGTTCTTTGGCTTGCATCTGACAATTTACTGTCTGGCAAGGCACTGTTGTAAAAATCCATCTTTTAAACTAAAATTACGTTGAATAATGGACGTAAGTGTATTCAACCCATTCAGTCAAACCGTTGAATTGCCAAGAGGAACAACCCCATCAGTTCCATTTCCTAACTCCTTCCCCAGAGCCCTGCACATTGTTCTCTTTCAAACGCCTATCCAATTCCCACTTGAAGGCCTATTTGATGGTTGGAACCACTGTTGGTTCCATAACTCTTGAATTATTTTTTTTACCACCACATCCTTTGCCTAATTTTTTTAACTTGGCAACCCAGTTATTGAGCCATCCACCAATGGCGACAAGTTCCCTTTCATCACACTAACTAAAGTAGTTGTGCTGTGCATATTCAATCAAACCAACTCTTCATGGTCCCAGCCTATCCAACTTAAACTTGAAGCTGAAATCAACCATCAATGGAACTATCCCAACATATCTTTTCTACAAAAAAAAAAACAGTGGCGGAGTAATTCAGCAGATCAGGAACGTCTTTCCTGCATCTAGCCTGCCCAATCACTTAATAATTGTATATGTCCCTGGAGAACACGGATAGGCGACGTTTCGGATCGGGACCGACTGAGTTACTCCCGCACTCCGTCTGTTTTTGTTAACCAGCATCTGCAGTCCCTTGTATCTAGATCTTTTCTGCATCCTTTCAGCACCTCCACACCCTTGCTAAGGCCGGCACAGCGGCGCAGCAGGTAGAGCTGCTGCTTCACAGCGCCAAAGACCCAGGTTTAATCCTGATCTTGGGCATTGTCTGTGTGGAGTTTGCATGTTCTCCCTGTGACCGCATGGGTTTCCTCTGTGGGCTTCGGTTTCCTCCCATATCCTAAAGATGTGCAAGGTTGTAGGTTAAGTGGTCTCTGTAAATTGCCCCGAATGTGTGTAAGGAGAGGGTGAGAAAATGGGAGAACATAGAATCGCATGGGTTTCCTTCCACATTCCAAAGACATGCAGGCTTTTAGGTTAATTGGCTTCTGTAAAATTGTTCCCAGTGTTTAGGATAGAACTAGTGTACGGTTGATCGCTGGTCGGTGCGGACTCGGTGGGCTGAAGGATTGTGTCCACGCTTTATCTCTGAACTAAACTAAGAAGTAGTGTGAATGAATGATCGATGGTTGGTGTGGACGGTGGGCCAAAGGACCTGTTTCCAGGCTATATATCTAAACTCTCTTCCTGAAGGTAGGAGATCAGAATTGGGCACAATGCTCCATATTGTGGTCTAACCTGTGTTTGTTACGTTCCTCTTACCTATTTCTGAATTCCAGGATCCTATTTACTTAACTAAACAATCTCTCCAAATGTCCTTCAACTTTCAGATATTTATGCATTCAGACCCTTCTGGTTCTGCACGCCCATTGAAACTGTGGCTTAGGGACAATGATGAAAGAATGGGTCGACTGGGCTTGTATTCACTGGCATTTAGAAGGATAAGAGGGGATCTTATAAAAACATATTAAAGTTCTTAGGGGATTGAACAGGCTAGACGTTGGAATAATGTTGGGGGAGTCCAGAACCAGGGGGTCACAGTTTAAGAATAAGGGGTAGGCTATTTAAGACTGAGATAAGGAAAAACATTTTCACCCAGAGTGTTGTGAATCTGTGGAATTCTCTGTCACAGAAGGCAATGGAGGCCAATTCACTGGATGTTTTCAAGAGAGAGTCAGATATATCTCTTAGGGCTAGCGGAATCAAGGGAAAGGGGGAGAAAGCAGGAATGGAGTACTGATTTAGGATGATCAGCCGTGATGTTATTGAATGGCAGTGCTGGCTCGAAGGGCCAAATGGCCTCCTCCTGCACCTATTTTCTATGCTTCTATGTTTCTTCTTTCAAAGGGCAGCACTTCACAGTTTTCAGCATTAAATTTCATCTGCTGTATTCAGCCTGAATATCCATGTTCTCTGGTGATCTATCCCCATTCTTCACATTGTTTACGGTGTTCGCGAGCTAAGTGTCATCTACAATTACAGTGCAGGCATGACAGAAACAGTTTCACATCAAATGGATGATTTGAACTGGTTTGATATGGAATAATTCATATCCAGAGATCCTCATTCTAATTGATGACTAAGATACAGATATGTCTGCCTCTGAACATGGGATCAGGTTTTATCTTTTACTGCACAATAAAGCCTGAGTTTTAGTTGAAAATGTCTTCTTCTCCCTTCCCCACCTGCCCCAAGAACATTTGGCAATGGTAATTCTTTTAGTTATGGTTTCAGTCAAGATTTTAGATTTAGAGATACAGCGCAGAAACAGGCCCTACGGCCCACCGGGTCCGCGCCGCCCAGCGATCCCCGCACACTAACACTATCCTACACCCACTAGGGACAATTTTTACATTTGCCCAGCCAATTAACCTACATACCTGTACGTCTTTGGAGCGTGGGAGGAAACCGAAGATCTCGGAGAAAACCCACGCAGGTCACGGGGAGAACGTACAAACTCCGTACAGACGGCGCCCGTAGTCAGGATCGAACCTGAGTTTCCGGCGCTGCATTCGCTGTAAGGCAGCAACTCTACCGCTGCGCGAACGAAGGGTGCAGTTTGTAGAAACAATGAAGTGCAGATGCTGGTTTCCCAAGGAAAAAACACAAAATGATGGAGTAACTAAGTGGGTCAGGCTGAGTATCAGTAGTAGGAGAATGTGGAATGGCAACGTTTCGGGACGGGGCCCTTCTTCAGTCTGAAGAAGGGTTCCGACCCGAAATCACACCTATTCCTTTTCTCCAGTGATGCTGCCCGATCTGCTGATTTGTTCCAGCATTTAGTGTCTGTCCCAACATAAGCTTGATTAATTGCACCTTATCATGTGGACGGAAAGAAAGCTAGAAGAGTGGAGGGGCAGGACAGAACGTGGCAGGTCATAGGTGAACTCAGGCAGTGGGGGGGGGGGTTTGATGGTCAGATGGGGGGTTTGATGGTCAGATGGTTGGACAAAGGCCAGTAATGAACACATACAAAGTCATAGAGTCACAGAATGATACATAGTGGAAACAGGCCCTTTGTCCCAACTTGCCCACACCGGCCAACATGTCTCAGCTACACCAGTCCCACCTGCCAGCATTTCGTCCATATCCCTCCAAACCTGTCCAAGGTGTGAGACAAATGGATTAGAGAGTTGCAAATTATTAAGGTAGAGGTGCAAATTGACGAGGTGCAAATTGTTTAGGAATGCAGGTGGAGAGGGAGGGGAGGGGAGAGATAGATGCAAGGTCACCCAGGGCTCAGGGGAGGAGAGGGGGGTGGGGGTAGTTGGGAAAGAAATGGGGGGATGGTTGGGGGGGGGGAGGAGGGGGAGAAATGGTGGGGGGGGGGAGGGTGGTTGGAAGAGAAAAGGGGGTGTTTTGTAGGTCACCTAAAGTTGAGGAATTCAATGTTCAGGCTAAAAGGCTGTAATCTAGTGCCTGAAGAAGGGTTCCGACCCGAAACATTACTGCGGCACGGTGGCGCAGCAGTAGAGTTGCAACCTTACAACGAATGCAGCGCCGGAGACACGGGTTCGATCCCCACTACGGGTGCAGTCTGTACAGAGTTTGTACGTTCTCCCCGTGACCTGCGTGGGCTTTCTCCGAGATCTTCGGTTTCCTCCCACACCCCAAAGACGTACATACAGGTTTGTAGGCTAATTGGCTTGGTGAATGTAAAATAAAAATCGTCCCTAGTGGGTATAGGATAGTGTTAATGTGCAGGGATCGCTGGTCGGCACGGACCCAGTGGGCCAAAAGGTCCTGTTTCCGCACTTATCTCTAAACTATTCCTTTTTCCCAGAGATGCTGCCTGAATCCGCTGAGTTACTCCAGCATTTTATGTCTATCTTTGTCTGGTTTGTTTTGTTAACTAGCCTTTTACCTGTGAGCGCACATTTCCAAGCAAATCTTAAAAAAAAAATCAAAACTGACATCTCATTGTGATACTCTTTTTTAATAATTCACTACAGACACTATTCAAATCTGTATTAAAAAAGGTTTACATCTTATGCTCAACTGAATTTGTTTCAACTGCCTTTTGTTGTTCAGCGCCCTTAAACAAATGATCTGCTGGATATAATCCTCGTTGAATAATAGCAGTAGCAAAGTTGAGGTGCAATGGATTGAAGACTTATATTAACAAGGGGCCACCAATAATAGGTTTGCCGAACTTGTCTCAGGAGCTAACTTTCACTGAAGTCATACATTCCATACAGCAGCTTAGACTCAGCAATGAATTTAGATCTAAAGCTGTACACTGAGGATATTGAACCAAGTTTCCCCTGAACAGCCATGTTTTAAGTATTAAGATATTAGTAAATATTTATTCATATGTTCATAAGTTATAGGAACAGAATTAGGCTGTTCGGCCCATGACGTCTACTCTGCCATTCAATCATGGCTGATCTATCTTTCCCCATTAACCCCATTCTCCTGCCAGCTCCCCGTAGCCCCTGACACCCTTACTAATAAAAAAATTGTCACCTATCCTTTTCTTCCAGAGATGCTGCCTGACTCGCTGAGTTACCCCAGCACTTTGTATCTTTTTTTTTGAACCAGCATCTGCAGTTCCTTGTTTCTGTATTATTGGTGGTCCCAGCTAACATAAGTCTTTAATTCAGAGAGATTTCATTGTACCTCTGTTTATTACCTGTTCTCACTCTTGCCACCGGGTGAGGTTGAACAACACAGTTGTTATTTGAGGTTGCCAATGTTTGGGCAAATGGTAATCCTTTCCCTTCTGGTAAGGAATAGGTGTTTTTTGCATTCATTCGTCTGTTCATATGTTATGCAGTGGTTTAATTTCACCCATTATGAATTTAGAAGCCATCTTTTTCATTAAATAAGGGCATTAAATAATTCATTGCATCTATCCTGTCTGAGACTGATTTCTTCCTTCTCAAGGATCAGTTGGCATTGCCAGCTTTACATTTGGTTTCTTCGATCTTAATATTTCATAAATGGTTTAGACGGATAGCAAATGTGTAAAATAAATCTGGGTTAATCGGAGAAGGCGTTTGTCTGCCTGTTTCTCAAATTCCAAACTACTCGGAGGATGTATTTTCAGTAAAAACCGAGCATAAATATACTTAAGGCACCACTAAAGGAATACAGAAGCAAAAGAAAAAGAAATATAACTCATCATTTCATGTTAGATGAGGTTGACATGCAATGTTTTTTTCACCAGCTCGATGATTGAAGAAGAATACATGAAGGACTTTATTCCTTAGAGCGCCAGAGGCTGACGTGTGATCGTATAGAAGTGTGAAAGATAAAGAGAGGAATAGATAGGGTGAATGCATAGAGTTTTAGCCAGTGGAGGGGAATCAAAAAAAAAAAAAAATTTAGAAAATAGGAGCAGGAGGAGGCCATTTGGCCCTTCGAGCCATTCATTGTGATCATGGCTGATCATCTACAATCAGTAATCTGTGCCTGCCTTCTCCCCATATCCCTTGATTCCACTAGCCCCTAGAGCTCTATCTAACTCTCTTTTAAATTCATCCAGTGAATTGGCCTCCACTGCCTTCTGTGGCAGAGAATTCCACGAATTCACAACTCTCTGGGTGAAAAAGTTTCTTCTCACCTCAGTTTTAAATGGCCTCCCCTTTATTCTTAGACTGTGGTCCCTGGTTCTGGACTTCCCAAACATTGGGAACATTTTTCTTGCATCTAGTCCTTTTATGATTTTATACGTCTCTATAAGATCCCCTCTCATCCTTCTAAACTCCAGTGAATACAAGCCTAGTCTTTCCAAACTTTAATTAATATAACAGTCCCTCCATCCCAGGGATTAACCTCGTGAACCTACACTGAACTGCCTCAATAGCAAGGATGTCCTTCCTCAAATTAGGAGACCAAAACTGCAAACAATATTCCAGATGTGGTCTCACCAAGGCCCTAGACAACTGCAGAAGGACTTCTTTGCTCCTGTACTTGAATCCTCTTGTTCTGAAGACCAACATGCCATTAGCTTTCTTCACTGCCTGCTGTACCTGCACGCTTATTTTCAGTGACTGGTGTACAACTATTCAGCAACTTTACATTGCATCACCAACTTAGAGGTGGGAAAAATTTAGTTTGGAATGGCTGAGGGGTGACCTGATAAAAGAACAGTAATATAAGAAGTGTAAGAAAATAACTGCAGATGCTGGTACAAATCAAAGGTATTTATTCACAAAATGCTGGAGTAACTCAGCAGGTCAGGCAGCATCTCAGGAGAGAAGGAATGGATGACGATTCGGGTCGAGACCCTTCTTCAGACTGATGTCAGGGGGGCGGGACAAAGGAAGGATATAGGTGGAGACAGGAAGTTAGAGGAAGAACTGGGAAGGGGGAGGGGAAGAGAGGGACAGAGGAACTATCTAAAGTTGGAGAAGTCAATGTTCATACCGCTGGGCTGCAAGCTGCCCAAGCGAAATATGAGGTGCTTTTCCTCCAATTTCCGGTGGGCCTCACTATGGAACTGGAGGCGGCCCACGACAGAAAGGTCAGACTGGGAGTGGGAGGGGGAGTTGAAGTGCTCAGCCACTGGGAGATCAGGTTGGTTAAGGTGGACTGAGCGAAGGTGTTGAGCGAAACGATCGTCGAGCCTGCCTTTGGTTTCGCCGATGTAAAGAAGTTGACATCTAGAGCAGCGGATAGAATAGATGAGGTTGAAGGAGGTGCAGGTGCACCTCTGTCTCACCTGGAAAGACTGTTTGGGTCCTTGGATGGAGTTGAGGGGGGAGGTAAAGGGACAGGTGTTGCATCTCCTGCGGTTGCCAGGGGAAAGAACAGTAATACCTCATTTAACGTAGCCCCACAAAACACGATAGTGCTCTTTAATTTTGGGTCCTTATTTTGTCCTAAAAAATAAGAAAAAATATATAATCCATAAAAGTTGTCAACATTTGCAAGTTCAAACAACCGAAGGGATTGTTAGAGAGTAACCCCTGTCCCACTTAGGCGATTTCTTAGGCAACTACAGGCGACTAGGCTGTCGCCACACGGTCGCCGGGGGTGTCGCCTGTACGGTCGTGAGTCGTCTCCAAAGAGTCGTAGCGTTTTTCTGGTCGCCGCTGGATTTCGAAATGTTTTAACATTTTCAGCGACTGTTGGTTTGATGCCAATGATCGTAGCTTGACATCTCCTGACGTGGGTGCTGTCGTAGGTTGTCGCCAGGTGACATAGGTTGTCGCCGATGCTGACTTCAGTGAATTCCATTGGCGACTACCTACGTCAACCTACTTCAACCGCGACAGGTACTGACATCAAAACCGGAGGCCAAAATGACGTGAATTGTCGCCAACAGGGTCGTAGCTTGTCGCGGGTAGACGTAGGTTGACTTCAAACGTCATAGGTTGTCGCCAATGTGGTCGTATGTTGTCGTAGGTGCGGTCGTAGGCGGACGTCCTAAGTCACAACGATTGGGTCACAGGTTGTCGGTAGCTTGCCATAGCTTGATGTCGACTAGATGGTAGGTTGTTGTAGCTTGTCGTAGATATTGTCCAGTCATCGTTTTTTCGGAGACCTGCTACGACTTTGACAGTCACCGGCAGTCGCCTAAAAAATCTAAGTGGGACAGGCGCTTAAGATAGTCAGAAATTTTCTCCCAGGATGGAAAAATCAAATAGTAGAGGGTGAGAAGGGGAATGTTTTAACAAGATGTGCCATGTTAGTTTTTTAGAGAGAGGGCCTTTGACAGAACCATATCCTTATCCCCGATAATTTTTATACCCTTTAGATAAATGTCCAATTCCATTTTGAAAGTTGCAGTTTGAAATGAGTTCTTCCACTGCTTCAAACTAAACTCCAGATCAAAATGAGTAAAAAAGAAACTACTTTTCATCTGAAACAAACCCGACCCAAAACATCACCGATCCATTTTCTCCAGAGATACTGCCTGACCTGCTAAGTAACCCCAGCATTTTGTGCCTGTCTCATTTTCACCTTTGACTTGAATGTTTCTACACTATCCATTCACACACAGAAAGGCGACCTTCTGAAAGGCAACTTTATTACCTCATGGCCACATTGCAGTGCGTTTAATGTTCGTCTAAAGTTCCACTATCACATCTTTCACAAATGCTATGGCGGGTATTATCACCTTAAGTATATTCTGTTATGGATCTATTTGTCAACTCAACATATTATCCCTTTTGGGAACTGTACAAAAATGATATTTCTTATCGTCCTATTGTAGATTACTTCAATGTAAGTCTCCTGTGAGCCATCCTGGTTGCTACATGAATCAAACTCACATAAAATGCTATTCTTCCTTTTCCACGCACATTTCCTTCTCTTACAAAACCCGATGCCACCTGCAGACTTAAACGTGACTCGAAATATTTTGTCAGTGATTAAGAATGGGCTGAGGTTTGCTAAGAAACAAGCAGCTTTGAAGTTCAACTGCTATGACAGATAAGTATCGTTGATTATTTTTCATAAAGTTGGCTACATGCACTTGGTCCCTTCGCCAAAATCATGAATACAGATTGCAAACAGTTGAGGCCCCAGCACTGATCTCTTTGGCATCCCATAAATTACAGCTTACCAACCTGAAAATGACTAATTTATCCCGAATCTCAGTGGAGACCCAGTGGAGCAGCAGTAGAGTTGCTGCCTTACAGTGCCAGAGACCCAAGTTCGATTCTGACAATGGGTGCTGTCTGTACGGAATTTGTACGTTCTCTCTGTGACCATGTGGGTTTTCTCTGGGTGCTCCGGTTTCTTCCCACACGCCAAAGATGTGTGGGTTTGTGGGTTAATTGGTTTCTGTAAATTGTCCATCTCTCCAGAGATGCTGCTGAGTTACTCCAGCATTTTGTGTCTACCTCCAATGCTTAATCCTTGTCTTCCTTTTAAAAATTATCCTGATTTTGTATATTTCCTACAAAAGCAGACAACCTCTCATTTCCCCATATCAAACATCATCTGGCACCTTATTGGCCACTTACTTTGCCTATCTATATAGTTCTTACAAGCTCATCCTTACGTTACTTTCTCCCTAGGTTTATATTACATTTATATTTCTATTAAGAGCAGCATGGTGGCACAGTAGTAGAGTTGCTGCCTTACAGCGCCAGAGACCCGGGTTCGATCCTGACTACGGGTGCTGTCCGTACGGAGTTTGGATGTTCTCCACGTGGGTTTCCCCGAATGCTCTGGTTTCCTCCCACTTTTGAAAGACATGCAGGTTTGTAGATTAATTGGCTTTGGTACAGATTGTGAATTATCCCTAGTGTGCAGGATAGCATTAGTGTACGGTGTATGGGGATTGCTGGTTGGTGCTGACTTGTTGGGCCGAAGGGCCTGGTTCCGCAATGTACCTTTAAACAAAACTAATCAACGAACATAATTACAGCAGAATGAATACATTTTTAAAAAAGAAAATATTTGGAAATCTGAACTGAAAACAAAATTCTACAAATCTGTAGCTATTTCTAAACAATAAGAACTGAAAGCAATGACTTTTCCTGCCTTGGAAGGACAAAATAAGCAGGTCCAAATGCTCTCATCACCGACACACGTTGAATGCTCTATGCATTTACCATATGTTCAGTGTTTGGAATTTAATAGCTTTTTCACACAGAGGGTGGTCTGTATATGGAATGAGTTGCCAAAGGAAGCAGATGAGGGAGGTACAAAGAAAACACTTAAAAGACATTTAAAAGCAACCTTTATTCTTGCTTCCCACTGTGTTCTTGGATAAATCTGATCAGACCTTGGCGATTTATATCCCATCATACATTTTAAGCACCTTCTCTACTGTAATGCAGACGATTCCCAAGCCACCCCTATTAATTTTAACAAGTTCCTCAGTCTTCATGTCTTTCTCCACAGTAAAAAACAAAGGAGAAATATTCATTAAGGATCTCACCCATCTCCTGCAGCTCCACATGTCTTTGATCTTTGAAGGGCTCTATTCCCTTCCTAATTACTCCCCTGTTCCTATTAATATACTTATAACATCTCTTTAGGGCCTCCCGAATCTTCTCTGCCAAGGTTATCTCATGCCCCCTTTATGCCCTTCTTGTTTCCTTCTTAAGTATACTCCTGCACCCACTATACTCCTCCAAGGATTCTCCTCCAAAGTTGACTGTTCCTGACCCATGCCTCCACTTTTCTCACCAGGCCTTCTCTATCTCTTGACATTTGGGAGCTTGTAATACAATCCCAACAAGGTGATTATCCCCTTCTTATTTCTCATCTCCACACCCATTAAGCCTTATTGGAAGATCCCTCAAGAATTTCGTCTCAGACTGCCATCATCGTTTGGGTTTCGGCCCGAAATGTCACCTATTCCTTTTCTCTAGAGATGCGGCCTGACCAGCTGAGGTATTCCAGCATTTTGTGTCTATCTTTACTGTCATCATGTTCTCTTTAATCAATAATTCAACTCCTCCTCAATCCTTTCCCCAACCTTCATTCTACCTGCTGCAACCTGCACCCTGGAGCATTAAGCTACGAATCATAGAGTCATACAGCACGGAAACAGGCCCTTCGGCTCAACACGTCCATGCTGATCACAATGCCCCGTCTCAGCTAGTCCTATTTGCAAGACGCCCCGTCTAATCTACTTCTGTCCCTCGCTTATCCATGTTTCTGTAATGGTGAAAACATCCCAGTCCCATGTACCTATCCAAACCCTGACTTCATCTGCCTTGCCTGTCAGGCCCAAGGCATTAAAATATAACAAAATAACAGGGGTTGCACAGTGGTGCAGCGGTAGTGTTGCTGTCTTACAAGACCCAGGTTCGATCCTGACTACGGCCGTTGTCTGTAAAGAATCTGTATGCTCCCCTGGTGTCCACCTGGGTTTTCTCTGGGTGCTCCAGTTTTCTCCCACACCTTGTTTGTAGGTTAATTGGCTGAGTGCTGGTGTACAGGGATCGCTGGTTGGCGCAGACTCGGTGGGTCAAAGGGCCTTTTGCTCCACTGTATCTCGAGTGCGTTAAGTCTAAATGCAATTTAATCCAACAGTCTTCCCTCCCCCCCCCCCCCCCCCCCCCCGCCTTTCCTGTCGATTGAACTTATTGCCCATTAACTTTTGCATCAACTTTCAGCCTCTTCTCTGCCTCACTACTGCTTTAGATCCCATCTATCTGCCAGTCTGAAGTTTGAACCCTCCCAAGTAGCCCTTGCAAAACCGCCTGCGAGAAATTGGTTCCCCTTCAGTTCAGGTGCAGCCCGTCCCTCTTATACAGGTCACCTCTGCCGCAGAAGAGATCCCAATGGCCCAAAACTCTGAATGCGTGCCTTCTAATGCGTGAGCAAAACTCCTAATGCATGAGGAAAACTCTGGGCAGCTTGCAGCCCAGCGGTATGAACATTGACTTCTCCAACTTTTGATAGTTCCTCTGTCCCTCTCTTCCCCTCCTCCTTTCCAGTTCTCCCTCCATCTTCCTGTCTCCACCTATATCCTTCCTTTGTCCCGCCCCTCTGACATCAGTCTGAATGGCCTCGACCCGAAACGTCACCCATTCCTTCTCTCCTGAGATGCTGCCTGACCAACTGAGTTACTCCAGCATTTTGTGAATAAATACCTTCGATTTGTACCAGCATCTGCAGTTATTTTTTTACACCCCCTGTACCAATTCCTCAGTCACACATTCACCTATCTACACTCCTATTTCACCCTCACCATCTCGATTACTACCCCCAAGATCCTGTTTTTTGCCGAACTCCCAATATTCACTCTGCAAGACCTCATCCATTTTCCTAACTGTATAATTTGTGTCAACGTGCACAATAGCTTCCGGCTGCTCATCGTCCCCCTTGAGAATGTTCTGTAGCCGCTCCGAGACATCCTTGTCCCTGGGGCAGTACTCCATTTAGTTTAGTATTCCATTTATTCCATTCCAGATCATTAGTTTCCATGTAGAGGTACAGCGTGGAAACAGGCCATTCGGCCCACCGAGCCCATGCTGACCAGCGATCACCTGTACAGTAGTTCTATCCTGCACATGATCTTATACACCTCTGGGCCATTTGGTCCTTTTAGTCTGCACCGCCAATCGATCATTGCTGATCTATTTTTCCTTCTCAACTTCATTCTCCTGCCTTCTCCCCACAACCATTGACATCCTTACTAATCAAAAACCTATCAATCCTCGCTTTAAAAATACACAATGATTTGGCCTTCGCAGCAATCATGCTTCATGCTTGGCACAAAATGTTTAGGCCCATTCACATGTATTGTTCTATGTTCTGTGTTCCCATACGTAAATCCAATCATCCATGGGAACATTCTCATAAACCTCCTCTGGACCCTCTCCAACGCGCAATGGGAAGTCCACTCTATTTTAATTGAAGGATGAGGAGTTCATGGGACATTGCCCATATGCTATTTGAGATAACTAAGCCGAGTATTTTTCCCATACTTTCTATAAATAGTGACATTGCATTATAACAGAAGTGAAATTATTTCTAAATTACCAACTGGATTAGTTGTTCAACCAAGAAGTAACACAAAAAATCAGAGCCATTAATACTTAATGCTGTGTGCAAATAGGCTGAATAGTTTGCAATTAATTCATAAAGTGCTCCTTTTTTTCAAAACATAACTTGGGAGGAAAGTCTTTCTCATTAGAAATTGGATTGAGAATGTACTGCACTGTCATCCGTCCATCTGTGAGAGATGTTGGTGCAGCCTGGCGTTGTCCTGCTTGGAGAGGGGTATTTTTCATCTATGGTTACATCTCACTGTGCCCAGCAAGGATGAAGTGTCCTCTCCATTTGATTTGGCCGCTGAGCCTGGGCAGGTAAATGGGAATAAAAACTTGCCCAGCGTCTGTATTCCCCTCTCGACCTGGTGGGCTGATTCCAGAGGAACAGCGTGGCTGCTAAGTCTGGAGCCTACTCGGTTGCAGGAGTTGCCGGAAGGCGGATGCACGAGGGATCAGCCGACCGTCTTTAGGGACTCCAGCTCCAGTGCCTTTGGCTCTCCTGAGCCCTACCCACAAGGCAGCGGGGTGTTTAACCCATAGTTGGGACCTGGTTGATGGAAGTCAGGACGTGTCCACACACCGGTGGGCCTGCACATCGCATCTCTGGGGGCCAGAGTTCCTTCAAGATCCCCGCGTAGTTTAGCCTGGGACTGAAGGTGGCCCCAGTTACGATGTGTTGCCACGAGGAGGCGCTGCGAGAGTCTTGATGATGCAGAGGTTATGTACTGGCAGGGGGAGGCTTACGTACTAGGCTCCCTATTTCACAAAAATTGCTAGCCAGCGGCACCTGGATTTATACCAGGGCACCAGACACATGCAACACCCTGTGGCTCACGCCACCAACACATTATTGAGTATTGAGTGTAGACTGCAAACATTCCTCTATGCCTTTTCTAAATGTGCCTATCCAAATGCCCTTGAAACATTTCAAATGTATCTGCCTCCATCACCTCCTCTGCAGCACGCTCCAGAAAGCCACCACCTTCTGTGTGAAAAGTATACCCCTCAGATCACCTTTCAATTTCTCCCCTCTCTCCATGAACCTGTGCTGTTTAGTTCTAGACTCCCTTGCCCTGGGGAAAATACTCTGTAGTTCATGCAGTCCAATCAGTGTTTAGTAAAGTTATGACATACTTTTCCAACTCTTACATATTATGCCCTGACCTATGAAGTCTATGCTCAATCCAATTTTTTACCCATGAAGGAATGGAGGTTTAAAGTAGGAAAGACACGTAGGCCGGTGGGAAAAGAGAGGATGAAACCGGTGAACAAGACATATTTTGGAATATATTGATCCAATTCGAGCAGAGTAGAATCAGGTTCAACATATAATAAGAAGGAATTACAGATGCTGGTTTATACCAATGATGGAGACAAAATGCTGGAGTAACTCTGCGGGTCAGGCAGCATCTCTGAAGAACATGGATAGGTGACATTTTGGGTTGAGGTCCTGCTTCGGTCTGAAGAAGGGTGCCGAACCAAAATGTCACCTCTCCATGTTTTCCAGAGATACTGCCTGACCCGCTGAGTTACCCCAGCATATTGTGTCTATCATTGGGGTTCAAAGTAGTTGATTTCATCTTGGAGAAGAAGAATTTTCCCATTTGGTGATGATCAGATTTCACCTCAGGTTACACGGACGTAAGACCTCCTGCGTAACTCGTCATGTGGTGGGGTTTGCAGTGTGCAGCTCAATAGGACATTAGTTGGGCCACATTTGGAGTAATGCATGCAGTCCTGGTCGCCCCATTACAGGAAAGATGTGGAAGCTTTGGAGAGTTTGCAGAGAATGTTTACCAGAATGCTGCCTGGAATAGACGATTCAGCCACAGAGTGAGGTTGGATAGACTTGGATTGTTCTCTTTGGAACATCGGAGGATGGGGGGAGACTTGATAGAAGTTTTCTAAAATGATGAGAGGCGTAGATCGGGTAGACAGTCAGAGCCTATTTCCCAGGGTGGAATTGTCCAATATTAGAGGGTGTAGATATAAAGTGAGAGGGGTAAAGTTTAATGGAGATGTGCAAGGCAAGTTTTTTATACAGAGAGTGGTGGGGGCCTGGAAAGCATTGCCTGGGGTGATGGTAGAGGCAGATAGTGGCGTTTAAGAGACATTTGGATAGGCACATGTAACTGCAGGGAATAGAGGGATATGGATCATGGACAGGCAGATGAGATCAATTTAACGGCACAAACAATGTGGGCTGAAGGGCTCATTCCTGTGCTGTCCTGTGCTCTGTGTTCCATGTTCACTGCATCTGTTTTTCTCATTGCTACCAGAAAAGAAATCTTTGAGAGTGTAGAACAGTACAGCACAGGGAATGCCCTTTCGGCCCACAATGTCTCTGCCAAACATAGGAAAATAAATCCATACCATAGATGAGATGTTGACATGAGATTTTTTAATATTTCAATGCCAGGATTAATTTGACAGGAAGTCACATTTAAGTCCTATTTTGCACTGACAGTTCAAATTGAAGACAATTTTGATGCGCATAATGTTACCTGTTCTGTATTTAGTTTAGTTAACTTTAGAATTACAGCACGGAATCAGGCCCTTCGGCCCACTGAGTCCATGCCGACCAGCGATCCCGGTACACTAACATTATCCGACACACGAGGGGCAATTTATAATTTTTATCAAAGCCTATTAACCTACAAACCTGCGCATCTTTCCAGTGTTGGAGGAAACCGGAGCACCCAGAAAAAAACCATGCAAGTCACGGGCAGAACGTACAAACTCCGTACAGACAGCACCCACAGTCAGGATCGAACTTGGGTCTCTGGCGCTGTGAGGCAGCAACTCTACCGCTGCGACACCGTGCCACCCCGTGGCACCTATTTCTTGTACTAAATGATACAGCTCTCTTTGGACTGCCATGGATGGATCTGCCAGGCATTTTGTCCTTACATCTCGAGTTGTCACAAAGACAACCGCAAGCAGTGAAGTGTACAATTTGTTCAATAGCATAACAAGACAATGAGTTTAACAATTGAATGAATCATTGCAAATTAACACAGCACATACCATATTGTACTGCTATTTATGGGTATCATGCTTCAGAGTGAGAATTAGCATCAGGCCAAATTGTCAGCAACGTATTTTATAAAATGTAGTCTCTTTATTTAAAGCCACCACTCCATCAACAGGTCATAGAGTGATACAGTGTGGAAACAGGCCCTTCGGCCCAACTGGCCCACACCGGCCAACAAGTCCCAGCTACACTAGTCCCACCTGCCTGCGCTTGGTCCATATCCCTCCAAACTTGTCCTATCCATGTAATTTTCAGGTATTTTTTCTTTCCTGTCAGAAATCAATGGGGTGATATAATTTTTGGAGTTTAGTTGAAAAATGGTAAACCTGTAAAATGTTCTGCTAGAATCTTCCTTTCATTTTATTTCACAAGGATAATATATGACTGTCAGCCGATTTAACAATTCTATACCAATACCCTATGGTAAAACCACCCACAATTAATTTATTAGATATGTTAAACTAATGTTAGTAATGCATTAGGCATACACCTTTTTCAATAGTCATACAGCATGGCAACAGGCCCTTTGGCCCAATTTGTTCATGCCGACCAAGGTACCCCATCCACACTAACCCCACCTGCCCATGTTTGGCCCTAAACCTCGAAGGGCAGAAAGTGCTGGAGTGACTCAACAGGTCAGGCAGCATGTCTGGAGAACATGGATAGGTAACGTTTTGGGTCGGAACCCTTATTCAAACCTGGGTTGGGGATGTACAACGCTATAACTGCACATTTACCTGCATGCGGTCTATATCCCTTCAATGACTCTTGTGAAATTCTGCTAATGCACCATTGAAACAAACCATTGGGTTGCAGCACAGCTTGGTTTTGGAACAGCTCAGCCCAAAACCACAACAAAATTACAAAGAATTGTAGATGTAGCCCAGTCCCTTACACAGATCAGACTCCCCAGCATTGACTCTATCTACACTTAGCGCTGCCTCGGGAAAGTAGCCGACATAATCAAAGATGTTTATAGATCTGTATATTTGAGCCTAGAGGTTTGGAGGTCATGTTTCAGTTATATAAGATGCTGGCGAAGCCGCATTTAGAGCATTGTGTTCAGTTCTGCGCACTGTTGTAGGAAAGATGTTGTCAGCTGGAAGGGTGCAGAGGAGATTTATGAGGATGCTGCCAGGACTCAAGGGCCTGAGCTGTTGTGTCTTCGACACATCCCCTGCAAAATAAAAACCTACTCCTTACCAAGACTAGGGTACAAAGATGTTGCCTGGACTCGACGGCCCGAGCTATAGGGAGAGGTTGAGCAGGCTAGCTCTCTATTCCTTGGAGCGCAGGAGGATGAAGGGTGATCTTGTACAGGTGTATAAAATCATGAGAGGAATAGATCGGGTAGATGCACAGAGTCTCTTGCCCAGAGTTGGTGAATCGAAGATCAGAGGACATAGGTTTAAGGTGAAGGGGAAAAGATTTCATAGGAATCTGAGGGGTAGCTTTTTCACACAAAGGGTGGTGGGTGTATGGTACAAGCTGCTAAAGGAGGTAGTTGACGCTGGAACTATCCCAACGTTTAAGAAACAGTTAGACAGGTACATGGATAGGATGGGTTTGGAGAGATATGGACCAAACACAGGCAGGTGGGACTAGTGTAACTGGGACATGTTGACCGGTGTGGGCAAGTTCGGCCGAAAGGCCTGATTCCACACTGTATCACTCTATGACTCTATGACCCTCCGTTTCTTTTCCTTCACCCTACCTATTGTACTTGAGTTTGACTTGATTGTATTCAGGTATGATAATATCTGATTTGATTGCACAGCTTAAAAAACAAAAATTTTCACTGTACCTCAGTACACGTGACAATAATAAACTTAACCCTAAATCAGAAATTTGTTCTGCCATTGCCTCAGAATAAAAGGATATACTTTTAGAAAGATGAGGAGGAATTTCTTAAGTCAAAGGGTGGTGAAAGGCTCGAAGGGCCGAATGGCCTCCTCCTGCATCTATTGTCTATTGTCTATTGTCTATTGAATCTGTGGAATTCATTGCCACAGATGGCTGTGGAGGCCAAGTCAATGGATATTTTTAAGGCAGAGGTTGACAAATTCTTGATTAGTACGGGTGTCAGAGGTTGTGGGGAGAAGGCAGGAGAATGGGGTTGAGAGCGAAAAGTTAGATCAACCATGATTGAATGGCAGAGTAGGCTTGATTCTGCTCATTCTGCTCCTAGAACTCATGAACTTATGAACCTTTATGGTCCAGCCAACTGTTCCTCCTTCCCAGGTTTTCATTGCAGCTGCTTGGGTGACTGCTTTCTCTCTTGTCTAAAACCTCGAAGATTGAAATGTCCATTTGCGTTGATTCAGAATGGTTGTTCACTGTTGTGACAATTTCCATTATGGCCTGCAAGAGAGCGCACATCGACACCTATACTCATTTTATTTAAAGGCTAAAACGCTGCAGATCTAAATGTCAGTGGCATCAAAGCATGTGAGGGTTGAGTGGAAGTGTTTGATTGGACTGGACAGATGACAGCAGACCTTTACTGTAAGACAGGAGCATTAGCTGAAACTTCAACCCAGTTATTAGGAGAGAAAATATATATTCCCAGCCTTACGGCGATATATGTGTAACTTTATATCTGAACATCAGGGGTGAATAGTAATTTTGAGTGGAGATAAAATTGAAAAGTGCAAATTTGTACTTAGTGTTTCGAGACACATCGTGGAAAGAGGCCATTTGGCCAACCGAGTCCAGGCCCACCATCGATCACCCGTTCACAGTAGTTTTGTGATCCCACTTTCACACTGGGGTAATTTACAGCAGCCGATTAACCCACAAGCCATTTGTGGTGGGAATAATTAATAGCGTGGATCCAGGAGAGTAGACACAAAATGCTGGAGTAACTCAGCAGGTCAGGCTGGCAGGGGCCGGGCGGTAGAGGGCTTGCCGAGGTTCCACCTGACAGGATCGGGAACCCGTTTGAAGGCTCGTCGCTCAGCGTAACAGGGGATCACCCAGAAGCTTATCGGGGCCTGTCCCGAAGGCTCATCGGTTGGCGGGACCGGGAACCCGCTCGCAGATTTGTTGGTCAGCGGGAACGGTAACCCGCCCGATGGCTTGTTGAACAGCGTAACCGGGAGGGAGCTGGAGAAGTCTGGTGCGAGGAGTGGGTTGATCGGAGGGTGATGCTTTCAGCACCTTCGAGGTTGGCTGCAGGGGGCGCCCCCGGGACACAAAGATGGCCGGGCAAGGAGAGGAGTGGGACGTCGGTTCGCGGGGACTGCTCCAGTACATCGAGCGCGGGGGCCAACCGGTGTTTGGACTATGAATAATGGCGCCAAAAATGGTGGCGCCTGCATGTATTATATGTGCAAAAAGAAATTCACTGTGCAGGTGCATATGTGATAAATGAAGCACGATTGAACTATTGATCTCTGGAGAAGCATTGTGCTTCCTCGGGAAGATGTTTCCTCTGGATGTGCCTAAAATCACAGGTTATAATCTCAAGAAAACAGGATAAGGAATTCATGAATATGTACGAGAGTATACAGCATGGAAACAGGCAATTCGGCCCAACTCATCCATGCTGACCAAGTTGCCTACCTGCGCTAGTCCCACCTGTTAACATGCCTCTAAACCCTTCCTATCTTTTTACTCGTTTAAATGTCTTTAAAATGTAGTCAATCTACCTGCCTCTCCAGCTACCTCTGGCAGTTCGGCCCATATACTTACCACCCTCTGTGTGAGAATGCTACCCCTCAGGTCCCTTTGAAATCTTTTCCCTCTCATCTTATCTATGCCCCCCATGATTTTAGGAAATAAGAGTCTGAGGAAAGATCTCGACCCAAAATGTCACCCATCCTTTTTCTCCAGAGATGCTGCCTGACCCGCTGAGTTACTCCAGCACTTTGATTTATCTATGATTTTATTAACCTGTACAAAGGTTCACCCTGAGATGAGGTGCAAACTCCGTACAGATAGCACCCATTGTCAAGATAAAACCCGGTTCTCTCCTTAGTTTAGTTGAATTGAGTTAGTTTAGTTTATTGTCATGTGTACTGTGGTACAGTGAAACACTTTTGTTGCCTGCCAACCAGTCAGTGGAAAGCCAATACATGATTACAGATTCACCACTGTGGCTAAAGAAGTTCCTCCTCATCTCAAGAGTCAAGAGAGAGTCAAAAGTGTTTTTTGCCATATGTCCCATAATGGAACAATGAAATCCTTATTTGCAGCAGCATTCTAAAGGTACGACCCAAAGCCATGTGGCTTGGTAGGTTAATTGTCTTCTGTAAATTGCCCTTGGTATGTAGGTGAGTGATATAATCTGGGAAGGTGGGGGGTGGGGGGAATTGATAACAATATGGAGAGAATAGAGTTGTGCGGCACGGTGGCGCAGCGGTAGAGTTGCTGCCTTACAGCGAATGCAGCGCCGGAGACTCAGGTTCGATCCTGACTACGGGCGCCATCTGTACGGAGTTTGTACGTTCTCCCCATGACCTGCGTGGGTTTTCTCCGAGATCTTCGGTTTCCTCCCACACTCCAAAGACGTACAGGTTTGTATGTTAATTGGCTGGGCAAATGTAAAAATTGTCCCTAGTGGGTGTAGGATAGTGTTAATGTGCGGGGATCGCTGGGCGGCGTGGACCCGGTGGGCCGAAGGGCCTGTTTCTGCGCTGTATCTCTAAATCTAAAAAAAATCTGAATCTAATAGATTAGTGGGTTAGGCAGCATCTCCAGAGAAAATGGATGGGTGACGTTTTGGATCGGGACCCTGGAGAAGCATCCCGACCCAAAACATCACTCATCCTTTTTCTCCAGGGATGCTGCCTGACCCGCTGAGTTACTCCAGCACTTTGTGTTAAGTGTGATTAGTGATCCAACTCTATGTGCCTGCAATGTCAACTATTCCAGATTAACACTTGAGACTGGGATGCATCACTTTGTTGAAACCTCTCTGTGAAATGCCATTTTAGGTATCTCCAGAAAGCCACTAAATTGGTGATAAAGCCACCCCATAGGCTTATGGGTAAATGCTGGACCAACTCTCTAGTTTGTCACTCAGGGAATGCTGCACAGTCAGAGGTAGAATCTTTTGGTTAAGACATAAGAACAGTACAGCACAAGAACAAGCCCTCTGACCCACAATGTCTGTGCTGAATATGATGCCTAGACCATCACTTAATTACCTTCACTGAACCCATATCTCTGCATTCCTTACATATCCATGTGACTATCCAAAAGTATTTTAAGTGGCACCAACGTTTCTGCTTCAACCACCATTCCCAGCAGCACATTACAGGTACTCCTGACCCACTACATACAAAATTTGCCCCTCACATCTCCTTTAAACTTTGTCCCTCTCACTTTAAAGCTATGCCCTCTAGCATTTGATTTTTTCCATCCTGGGAAAAAGACTCTGACTGTCTACTCCATCTATGCCTCTCGTAAGTTTATATAAGATCATAAGATATAGGTGTAAAATTAGGCCATTCGCCCCATTGAGTTTATTCTGCCATTCCATTATGCCCGATCATTTTTTTCCTTTCAACCCCATTCTCCCCGTAACCTTTGACACCCTTACTAATCAAGAACGTATTAATCTCTGCTTTAAAAATATCTAATATCTTGGCCCGTCTGTAGCGATTAATTCCACAGATTCACCACCTTCCGACTAAAGAAATTCCTCCTCATCTCAAGAGTCCAATCAAGAGAGTCAATAATGTTTTATTATCATATGTCCCGAAATGGAACAATGAAAATCTTACTAGAGCAAGCATTCTGTAGGTTCATCCTTTTATGTTGAGGATGTGCCCTCTGGTTTTAGACTCTCCTCTTACTTTAGAGATACGTTAGAGATACAGTACAGAAACAGGCCCTTCGGCCCAATGCGTCCGTGCCGACCAGTGAGCACCCTTTGCACTAGCACTATACTACACACTTGTGTCTGACACTGTAAGGCCTCAACTCTACCGCTGTGCTAACGTGCTGCTCGTGGAAACATCCCTTCCACGTCCGCTCTAATTAGACCTTTCATTATCCAGTAGGTTTCAATGAGATACCCCCTCATCCTCAGTTACAAGATATTAAACTCAAGGCCCATCTCTACCGGAAATATAATATTATATCCAAAACATAATATCATACCAAACCATCCTCAGTAAAACAGGTTACTGGTCCTGGTCATTACCACATTGTGCTCTTTAAAGGCCACTTTCCTACGTTATAACCCTGACTGCACTTCAAAAGTGCTTCCATGGTGTTAAAGCACTTCGGGGCTTCCTGAGGTCCCGGAGTGTATGTATGCAGGTCTTTCTTTATTCCTGTTCCACGGAACACCATTTCAAGGCAAGTGCACCATTTCGCAGCGATGCTCGCATTGCAGTTGAGTGATGGTGCAGATGGACAAAGGGTCGGTGCGCGCATTAAACAGCATTGTGGAAAGTGAAAGGGAGGGGCGGCAGGGTGGCAAACCGGGCAAGGGCGAGAATGAACTGCTACATTGGCATTCTTCGCTCCACCGACGATGACCAGGTTGGATGCAAAATGCAGGTGGGCGTAAACGATCCCTGAAGTTAAAAAGATAAATGGCTGATAAATATTACTGCAGCACTTCATGCGTGCATCAACGTAACTGAGGTCACAGTGGATTGCTTAGGGTAGATCTTTGAAGCATACTTGATGGCTCGTATGCTGATTGAAAATGCACCACTACGAAATACGTGATCTTTATTTAATCAGGTGGAACAGTGAGGGAAGGCATTTATTAAAACTGCCAAGGATGCATGTTTAGTCTGTGGACTAAGCATGGACAAGAAGACCTTACAGACAATGGACACAGACAATGGAATACCTTAAAGAGAATGCCTTCATGTAAATGGAATACCTTCATGTATCTGTACACTGTGGACGGCTCGATTGCAACCATGTATCGTCTTTCCGCTGACTGGTTAGCACGTAACAAAAAGCTTTACACTGTACCTCGGTACACGTGACAATAAACTAAACTAAACCTCAAGCTAAAACTATTTCTTGCACTGTATTAGTGACAGAGTTTAATTTCAGGGTCTTCTGCACTGCAGACCACTGGAGCTATGAGGTAGCAGTACTATCGCCGATGCCACTGTGCTGCACCATGCAGGAGTCACTATGAGGTTCAGAAGGTGCATTTCTTACACAAAAAAATAACTTGCAGATGCGCCGTAGGAAGCATTTTATCGGGATGCATCACAGCATGGTTTGGGAACAGCTCCATCCAAGACTGTAAGAAATTGCAGAGAATTGTGGACACAGCCCAGACCATCACGCAAACCAACCTCCCTCATGTCCAAATGTCATCACAAGTCAGAGATAATGGAAGCTTTTTTAAATGCCTCACAGTTCATCAAATCTTGAAGCAACGCTCCCTAGTTTACCCACCTACCGAAGCTTCCACAGAGATCTTGGGGAGGGAGTTTTGCACCAGGCTAATGGTGTCCCATGTGGTCGTTGTCTAATCCCTCAGCTTCAAGGGTGCAGAAACTCTGCCCTCTAATTCGGATAGGTTTTGGGGATGCGAGGTCTGGCAGTGATTATCCTTTGAATGTAGCTGGGATTACTAACAAAGCCAGGAATTCCTGAGCACATTGCAAGGGAAAATCCCCTTAAAAACATGGAGCAGTGGGCAATATCCCAAACAACCTTGCAACTTTAATTTCCCCCCCCATCGACAAAGCCTGTAAGATATTCATGATAATAACGGCAATGGAGATGGAAGGAGATTGATTTGGCTGATACAATTTGCTGAGTCAAAAGGATTAACCTTCTGTGTAGAAAGGAACTGCAGATGCTGGTATATACTGGAGAAAGACACAAAGTGCGGGAAACAGCGGGTCAGGCAGCATCTCTGGAGAAAAAGGATAGGTGATGTTTTGGGTCGGGGCCCTTCTTCAGACTTTCTGATGGTCCTTCAGTAATAATTAGAGACTCGATTTCCAACTGGGGGACCTGTTGATCAACCTGCTTCCTTCTGAGCACTATGCAACTAAGATAAGCTAATAAAACATGTGCATCCATCTTCACTAGGAGTAAATACAAACAGTTGTTGGGGGCTTAGTGTTTCACTGTACACAGTAAAGCAGAGGCCCCTCGTGTGATTATTTCCCCAGTTGACATTGCTTCTTGGTCAGCTTGGATGTTATCCGTAGAGCAACATTTGTCTCAGAAAGAACAGGCCCTTTGGCTCACCAAATCCACAATGACCATCAACCATTCTATCAACAACTAGAGAGCAGTCCTGAGCTACTATCTACTTCATTGGTCACCTTCAGAGTATCTTTAATCGGACTTTACTTTACTTTTTCTTGCACTAAACTTTATTCCCTTTATCATGTGTCTGTGCACTCTGGACGGCTCGATTGTAATCATGTATTGTCTTTCTGCTGACTGGTTAGCACGCAACAAAAGCTTTTCACTGTACCTTGTTACAAGTGACAATAAACTAAACTCAACTAAACTGAACTAAATTAAACTAAACTAAACCATCCATTTACACTAATTCTACACTGATCTAATCCAAATGTAATAAATGACTGAAGAAGATTCTCGACCCGAAATACACCTATCCATTTTCTTTAGAGATGCTGTCTGACCTGCTGAGTTACTCCAGCATTTTGTGTCTACATTGGTAGGAAAGCTGATGATCAATGTTAATGATTGTAGATTCTTCTCAAATTCCAGGTCTATTTAAGAAAAATTGAATTTAAATTTCCCCTTTTGCCTCCGAATACTATAATTTAAGCTTTAAATTATAGTGCACGGCCCAGAGGTTTTACACACTTTATTATGCTGAATCTTTCAAAGGGGGCTCAGCATTAGACATAGTCCGCAAGGCCATTAGACATAGTTTGTGAAATGTATATGAATATTTACTTTCATACTAATTAGGAGCAGAGTTAGACACAAGGTGATGGAATAACTCAACGGGTCAGGCAGCATCAATCTGGTCGAGATCATCAGACTGAAAGTAGGGGGTGGTGGGGGGAGGGGGGGGGGGGGGGAGAGGGAGTTGAAGAGCAGGAGGCGAGAAAAGACCAGGACCAATCAAGGCCAGCCACAAATGACCAAGTTCATAAGGTCATAAGTGATAGGAGCAGAGTTAGGCCATTCGGCCCATCAAGTCGACTCCGCCATTCCATCGTGGCTGAACTGTCTCTCCCTCTTAACCCCATTCTCCTGCCTTCTCCCCATATCCCCTGACACCCGTACTAATCACTAATCTATCTATCTCTGCCTTCAAAATATCCGCTGCCTTGGCCACCGCAGCCTTCTGTGACAAAGAAATCCACAGATTCACCACCCTCTGACCTCAGGCCGGGTGGTGCCTGGCAGGCCCATTCTTGGCTGGGAAAGTGTGGCCTCAGGAGGGATGCAATGTCGAGAACTGTGGAACTGTGGTAAAGTGACTAGGGTGGAAGAAGGGGGCTGGGGAGTGGGGAGGCAAGGGGAGGGGAGTGGGTACGCTATTGCCTACGTGGCCTGCCATAGTCATAGAGACACACCGCAGGGTAACAGGGCCTGAGGAACAATTTGTCCATGAAGTAAAATGGTGCCGAACCGAGCGAGTCCCACTTGCCTGCACCTGACCCATAACTCTCTGGGCCATTCCTATCCATGCCTATCTGGGCCATTCCTATCCATCCTGAAAATGTGTCAAAATTGCACCCACCTCAATGGCTTCTTCCAGCAGCTCGTTCCATACACACACCATCCCCCTTCCATCACCCCGTTCACACTAGTTCTACGTTATCCCACCCTCTCATCCACTCCCTCACTTTAGGAGCAATTTACAGAAACCAATTCATCTACAAACCTGCACGGCTTCGAGATGCGGGAGCAAACTGGAGGACCCAAAGGAAAGCAAAGGGTGAACGTGCAAACTCCACACAGTCAGCACCCGAGCTCAGGTTTGCAGCAGGGTCTTTGGTGCTGTGAGGCAGCATCTCTATGTGCTGCACCACTGTGCCACCACACAATTCTTTTTGTCTCTGTACCGCAGTCAATCTTCGTAATTCATGTGCAATTTCTTGTATAAATAAGCGAAAAAACCGGAGTCAGCGGGTAGTGCTGCTGCCACGCATCTCCAGTGACCTAGGTTCGATCCTAACCTCTGGATGGAATATGCATCTTCTCCGTATGTGTGTCTGGTTCTCCACTTCCCTCCCATTTCTCAAAGATGCACTGGTTAATCACTTGCCGCATATTGCCCTTGGTGTTAGAAGGAACTGCAGATGCCGGTTTGAACCGAACATAGACACAAAAAGCTGGAGTAACAGCAGACAGGCAGCATATCTGGAGAGAAGGAATGGTTGACATTTTGAGTCGAGACCTTTCTTCAGACTGAAGACCTTGTTGGATGGGGGGGCGGGGGGGGGGGGGGAGGGGGGTGGTTTACATAGTTCTCGGATAAAGGGCTTACAACTGAAACAGCCTTTCTGCAAAATCCTGAAATCCAGCTGCGAAGTTGCGGATTTGACCAGGGATCTTTGTTGCCTTCTGCTCAAAATAACTAAGCTCATCTCATCAGCAATTTAACAGTTGGCTGATGTCAGACATGAGAGGCTGAGACGGGAAAAGAATAAGAGGGAACTGCAGTGCAAAATGTAGAACACCTCGTCTGGCCCTGCAGGTCAGGGGAATCGAGTTTACATTCCACCCATGCTAGGGGAAGCGTTCGTGGATCTTTTGTGCGTTGGTCATTGAATGAGGGAACATTTCATGTGGAATTGATTGAAAGGGTTATTTATATTCCCGGAAGGCAAATTCTGAATTTTTTTTTAGCAGGTACTATCACGACATTTAAGAAACATTTAGGCAGATGCAAGGATAGGATAGGTTTAGAGGGACTTGGGCCAAATGCAGGCAGGTGGGACTTGTGCAGTTGGGGCATGTTGGCCGGTGTGGGCAAGTTGGTCCAAAGGGCTTGTTTCCACACTGTGTGACTCCGTATCAAAGCAGCCACAGCCAGACATAAAAACAGCTTTTTCCCACGAGTAGTAGTTCTACTCAATAACCAAAGTCTGTAGTCTCTTTTTTGCTCTGGTTTATTTTCACCCACATGTTTAGACCATAATTTTATATCCTTATTGTTTTGATGTGTTTATGCTTTATTCTTAATTGTTAACTGTATGTTTGTGTTGTCATTTGTGAGTGGAGCACCAAGGCACATTCCTTGTATGTGCACATACTTGGCCAATAATCTTATTCAAGTTTCATGTTTCAAGTTTCAAGTTTTGGGTCAGACACTTTCTTCAGACTCGTCTCTAATTTGGCCAGAAGATAGACACAAAGTGCTGGAGTGACCTAGTGGGTTAGTAACTCAGCAGGGGTAACTCCCAGTCTGCAGAAGGGTCCCAACCTGAAACGTCACCCATCCTTTTTCTCCAGAGATGTTGCCTGATACGCTGAGTTACTCCAGCACTTTGCGTTGATCTTTGGTATATACGAGCATCTACAGTTCCTTTCTACACATCGAGTCTGGCGAGAGATGTGAGCCAAGAAAATCTTCTCCATTTTATCCATCTGAGCTACTGGGTACAATTAACTTTGTGCATCTTGGTCATCGGAAAAGTGAAACGAATGAACAGAATTAAATGCTGAGCCAGCAATCACGGGACAAAAAAAATGGAGCGGAATCTATGGCAAGTAATGTTAACTGTGAAGATTTGCGAAATGAGCATTCTTCACTTTCTCCCACTCAGTCACACCTGGTAACCACTCTCTGGGAAATATTGAAAAATAAATCCCCAACCTCTTGATCAGATCAATGCCATAATCGTATTTATGCTGCCACAAATCTCGAGCGCAAGGAAAATCAATATGTGTAATATATTAATGATTAAAATCATTAATAATTCAATTAGCTGCTGAAGGGAGAGCCACTTATTGAAGAAAATTACACCAGTGTGAGAGAAGTTTTCTTCTGTCCAAACAGATCATGTTCTTTTAATGGCTTCCATCAATAGGAGAAGTCAATAAATCAGAAAAGCCCGCAGTTCTTGAGAGAATGTGACTTGCTTCTGGAGCCCTGTATTGTTTTTGTGGCGATGTGCATTTGGTTTCTGCAATTGCAAACAATGCCAGTTCTTCCATCTGCAACTGAATCAAAAATCTTCAGGTGCTGGGGATCTGAACTGAAAGCAGAGAATACTCAGCAGATCGGGTACGCGTTTCGGGAGGGAGAAACACAGTGGTTTTTAAAAAAAATTTAGTTCAGAGATACAGCACAGAAACAGGTCCTTCGAGACCACGCTGACCACCGATCCCTACACACTAACACTATCCTACACATGAGGGACAATTGACAATGTTACCAAGCCAGTTAGCCTACAAACCTGCACGTCTTTGGAGTGTGGGAGGAAACTGGAGCACCCGGGGAAAACTTGCACGGTCACGGGGAGAACGTAGAAACTTCGTACAGCCAGCACCCCTAGTCAGGATCGAACCCGGGTCGCTGGCGTGGAATGCAGCAACTGCTGTGCTGCCCAAGCAGATTCTGACAGATCTGCTAGGTATTTTGTGGAACCTTTAAATTGCAATCAAAAGATTCCAAATTGAAGGATATTTTTATATTTTGCAATATTTTACACAATATCAAAGCCATTTTACAGTCCCAGCTGTAAAAAGGACTATAAAATGGCGCCAAAATGTCACCTCTTGTTTATGGACTCAGCGGGCTGTTCTGTACATTGTGTGTTAACCGGGGGATTGTGCTAATGTATGGTGATAGTCTTGCTGAGCTGTATGCAAAGAAGGGATTTCATTGTACCTCGGTACAGATGATAATAAAGAAACCATCAAAACCATTGATATTACCAATCCCCTTAGTGTAAATCGATGAGAAGGCGGGCAACCTATCAGCCTGGAACATTTAAGATCACAATGGTTTTTATAAATGGATGCACCAGCCATCTTGTCACATTTAAGTGGGTCTTCCAGACAATTGAGACCTGTAATAATGGCAGATTAAAGAGGCACAACACAGATAAGAGCCTATCCAAATTTTTCTTTAAAATTGACCATCTGGAACCAGACTACTAATTGATGAGTTAATGACTTTGTACAGTTAAATCGGCTTGGATGAAAGATTCAGGTTGAATAATGTGCAGGTTACCTTTGGAGAAGCTTTTTATTCCTTCCCCCGTCCGCGATCACTTTGAAATTTATTTTTCCATCTTTTTCCCATGAATACTGGGAATAATGGTAAAGAAGGCATGTTGTTTGCTTGCCTTCATTGATCGAAGCATTGAATAAAGAGGTCAGGAAGTCACAATGCAGCTTTATTTGAATTTGGCTAGATCACACCTGGAGCATTGCGTGCAGTTCTGGTCACCCCAATACAGGAAGCGTGTGGAGGCTTGGGAAAGGGTACAGAGGAGGCCAACCAGAATGATGCCTGGGTTCAGGGGTATTAGCTACAAGAAGAGGTTGGACAGATTTGGATTGTTTTCTCTGGAATGCTGGAGTTTGAGCGGAGCCCTGATATGCAGTAAGTATATGAAGTATATGAAATTGTGAGAGACATAGATAGGGTATACAGTCAGAACTTTTTTCCCAGGTTGGAGATATCAAATACTGGAGGGCAAAGTTTTAAGGTGCGAGGGACAAAGTTTAAGGGAGGTGCACAGGGCAAGGCTTATACACAGGGGGTGGAGGGTGCCGCGAACACACCTACCAAGAGAGGTGGTAGAGGCAGATACCATAGTGGCATTTAAGAGGCTTTTGAATAGGCACATAGATGTGCATGGAATGGAGGGATAGGGATTATGTGCAGGCAGATAAAAGTTGGTCTTGGCATCATGTTTGTTTCAGATATTACAGGTTGAATGGCCTGTTCCTGTGCTATAGCCTGGATTCTATGTAATACTGATCTGAGGAAATGTTGGCTAATAGGAGCTGTTAAGTTGGGTATGGATGCAATCTGTCTACATGAGCAGAGGTTTTCTCTTACAGTACTTCTTACTTCCTCTTCCAAACACAGTTTTTCTCCTGGAAATTTACTTTACATTAGTCTGTTCAAGCAAGAAACCTTTTTCCCCCATAAATTTCTGTTTAAATAATTTATAAGCATAAGAGATGTTTGTTGGCATTCCATGTAAAGTATAATACAATAATAGGTATTATACAAGCGGGCAGCTTTGACCTCTGCCTCTGCAACATATTCAAGTCCATTTTTCTATCCATACTTGTTTATTATTCATAAAGAGTTCATTGTCGATTAAAAACCTGCAAACCCAAAGAGAAAAAAGAACTTTGCAATTTTGTACTTTGGTGCAGAGGATTTTTTTTTGTCATTCATTGCTATTAATCTCCTGTGGAGTGTGACTAAATTAGTAAAGGTATACATTTTTAGTTTTAGAGAAACAGGCCCTTCGGCCCACCGAGTCCGCGTTGCCCAGCGATCCCTGTACACTGACACTATCCTACACACGAGGGACAATTGTTATCGCAGCCAATTTACCTGCAAACCTGTACGTCTTTTGAATGTGGGAGACAATCGGAGCATCCGCAGAAAACCCAAGCAGTCACATGAAGTTAGGATTGAATCTAGGTCTGAAACTATGAGGCAGCTTTGCCACTTTAATTCAGAATACAACAAAAATCTTACCACCTGTTCTGCCTTGGCATTGCTGTGTGCAATATTCTTGAGACTGTAAACCATCCCAAGTCCATTCTCAGCTAGTTTAAAAAGCATGTGTTAATGTTCTCTGGTTTGTTTTATGTGGGGGGTGGGGAGTGGGGGGTGGGGGTGTCAGGGGAATCTTTTCTTCAATCTCTAACCTTGCCGGAGATGCGATTGTTTTCCGGATCGTATCTCCGGGCGCTCTGAGGCCTAATATTATGGAGTTGGAGGCCTTGCTCAGGACTGACTTTGAGCCTCACCGCGGGACATGGACTTGCCATCAGAGCGTGCGATCCCTTGCCTGGGATCGATGCTCCAACTGTGGCCTGCAGACTTTAACATCAAGGAGCTCGCAATCTCACGTTGAAACCAACATCGGGAAGCTCCAAAGGCCACACAACGTTCAACTAGCCCGGGGTAGATCGCCCGGCTCGGGGGAGCTGAGATTCCCCCCGATGCAGGAGCTTGATCGCCACGATGAGGAAGGCCCACCGCCAGCTACAGGAGCAAGATCGTCCCGTCAACAGAAGGTTAGAGGTCACCGACCGCCGGAGGGCAAACAAGGGAGAGATTTAACTTTTTTTCGCCTTCCATCACTGTGAGGAATGTGGAGGAGTCACTATGGTGGATGTTCATGTTAAAATGTATTTTGTGTGTCCTGTTGCTTTTTATTGGTATGACTGTATGGCGAATTAAATTCTTCGTATGTTGCATAACATACTTGGCTAATAAAGTATGATTATGATTTTGAATATGATTTAATTTAGAGTAGTTTAGTTTATTATCATCACATGTACCGACCGAGGTACAGTGAAAAGCTTCTGTTTGCATGCTAGCCAGTCAAAGAAAACTCGACATGAATACAATCAAGCCGTCCACAGTGCACAGATAAAGGGTAAGGGTGCAACAGTCAGAGCAAGATTGATATAGTCCAATTAAAAATAGTTCAAAGGTCTCCAATGTGGTAGATAGGAGAAGGAAGATTGGGACGGATTCAAAAAAGGATATATTGGAATCACTCAACAGGTCAGGCAGCATCTGTGGAAGGAGAAGCAGAGTTAATGCTGCAAGTTGAATTGCCTTTCAGTTCCTGCTCAATCGCTTCTGTGTGAGGTCAAGAATGTTGGGCTTCCCACCGTTAGGAATCTTGAAAAGGGGTATTCAGTCTGAAAATGTTCACTCTGTTTTCATTACAGTTTTCTCCCATTCAAATCCATGTCTAAAAGGAGAAAGAAAGTCCAATTATTCAGCCCCATCAGAATATTCTTTTATCAGCCGTTAGTTTTTCTTTCACACTGTAACACCAAAGCAATCATCTCTAGTTTATTTAAACCCATCTGTATAAATGAATGTCTCTTCAAATGAAGTTAATTGCATTGACAAGTATGAATGTGCCCTCAGAATTGGATTAAATCATTGCAATTCTGTCCCGTACGATTTTGTCTTAATGTTTTGTCAGTGGGTAATTGTGAGCTCTGTGGCTTTGCTGACGTTTGCTGAACAGACCTCAAATGAACAATTTGATCTGCACTTTCATGACGTCGGAATATCTGACGTGTATTTTGGCAACAATGTTTATTTTCTAATTTTGCTGCCATGATGAAATTAAATGCAGTTTCTTTCTCCAGTTTAGTTTGGTTTAGTTTAGAGATACAAGGTGGAAACAGGGCGGCAGAGTGGCATAGTGGTAGAGTTGCTGCCTTACAGCGCCAGAGACCCAGATGTGATCCTGACTATGGGGTCTGTCTGCACAGTTTGAACGTTCTCCCTGTGACCGTGTGTGGTTGCCTCCGGGTCCTCCGATTTCCCCCCACACTCCAAAGATGTGCAGGTTTGTAGGTTGACGCAAAATGCTGGAGTAACTCAGCGGGACAGGCAGCATCTCTGGAGAGAAGGGATGGGTGATGTTTTGGGTCAAGACCCTTCTTCAGACTGATGTCAGGGGAGTGGGCGGTACAGAGATAGAATGTAGTTGGAGACAGTAAGACAGGTCGGAGAACAGGGTAGGGGGAGGGGATGGAGAGAGAGGGAAAGCAAGGGGTACTTGAAGTTAGAAAAGTCAATGTTCATACCGCTGGGGTGTAAGCTGCCCAAACGAAATATGAAGTGCTGTTCCTCCAATTTGTACTGGGGCCCACTCTGACAGTTGCCATGACTCGAGGGCCTTAGCTATAGGGAGAGGTTGAGCAGGCTAGGACTTTATTCCTTGGAGTGCAGGAGGATGAGAGGTGATCTTATAGAGGTGTACAAAATCAAGAGGGGAATAGATTGGGAAGACACACAGAGTCTCTTGCCCAGAATAGAGAAATCGAGAACCAGAAGTCATAGGTTTAAAGTCAGGAAGGAAAGATTTAATGGGAACCTGAGGGGTAACTTTTTCACACAAAGGATGGTGCGTGTATGGATCGAGCTGTCGGAGGAGGTAGTTGAGGCAGGGACTATTGCAAAGTTCAAGAAACATTTAGACAGGTACATGGATAGGACAGGTTTAGAGGGATATGGGCCAAATGCAGGCAGGTGGGACTAGTGTAAATGGAACATGTTGGTCGATGTGGACAGGTTGGGCCGAAGGGCCTGCTTCCACTCTGTGTGACTCTATGACTCTATTAATCGGTTGCTCCGTTCTTGCACTGTCAATGGTGTTCCCGCCATTAACGTGGCACCATGTTTCTTGCGTGCAAACTAGATGCGCAGCTGGATTGATGGCATCCGAAGCTGCAAATGAGAGAATTTCACACCTCACAAACAAGTCAGCACATCCTCAATCTTTACCAATCATTTTCCTGGCATACAGTGCCTTATATTTTCAGGAAAGTTCACTGCTTACGCACTTCGCTCCATACGACACTTCCTTCTGTGTCCCCTATTTAGTCAAACTGAGCCTTCTCTCCGATAAAACTAATTCTATTTGCTGGATAGCACTGCTGATTGCTGTGATAAGTAAGCAACCAGCATGGGCAGTGAGGATATTACAGAATATGGCGTGAAACCAAAGAAATGGAGGATAGCCTTGCAAATGTGAGTTTCAAATTATATCGCAAACCACAGGAGGAAAGATTATCTTGTATTGCTTTTCAACAGCCCCCTCCCCCCCCTCCCCTCCCCCACCCATTGATATGACAACTAGCATGAAGATGCAAAGAATCTTGCACAAATCTTACTTCTGCTTGCATGATTTAAACATGTATTAAAGGATTAGGGATGGATCTCATTGAAACCTACCGGATAATGAAGGGCCTATATAGAGTGGATGTGGAAAGGATGTTTCCATTCGTGAGAGAGTCTAGGACCAGAGGGCGCAGTGTCAGAATAAAATGACGTGTCTTTAGAAAGGAGATGTGAAGGAATTTTTTTAACCAGAGGACGGTGAATCTGTGGAATTCATTTGTACAGACGGCTGTGGAGGCCAAGACATTTGGTGTTTTTAAAGCAGAGGTTTTTGATTAGTAAGGGCGTCAAAATCTACGGGGAGGAGGCAGGAGAATGGGGTTGAGTGGGAAAATAGATCAGCCATGATCGAATGGCGTCGTAGACTTGATTCCACAGATGTCAGGGAAGTCCATTACAAGCCTGTCGGTAGCAGGGTATGTTACATCTGGACCAAGCTTCACATCAGCATGGGGTTGGATACAAAGTGCTGTCAGTGTAGCCAAAATAAATTCCCATAGCAGGAATCCAATCCCAGTGACAGCAGCTCACTTTCAGGTATATAGTCATCAGTATATATTAGATATATTCACATCCATCAGACTATTGAGTATAGAAGATAGACACAAAACGCTGGAGTAACTCAGCAGGTCAGGCAGCATGTTTGGAGAAAAGGAAAAGGTGACTTTTCAGGTTGAGACCCTTCTTCAGACTCTGAGGAATGGTCCTCTGTCTAAAGAAGTGTCTTGACCCAAAACGTTGCCTATTCCTTTTCTCCAGAGATGCTGCCTGATACTCTGAGTTACTCCAGCATTTTTGTGTCTATCTTTGGTGTAAACAGCATCTGCATTTCCTTCCTATACATATTAAGTATAGATGTTGGGAGGTTATGTTGCAATTGTACAAGACATTGGTGAGGCCACATATAGAGTATTGTGTTCAGTTTTAGTCACCCTGCTATAGGAAAGATGTTCTTACTTGGGTAAGGGTGCATGAAAGATTTACAAAGATATTGCCAGGACTTCCAAATCAAAGCTTTCTGAGACAGAATGGAGGCTCTTTGCTATTACCAAATATTTCACTGGAACTGTGCCAAGTAGTTTATGATAAACATTTGCAAGGCTATCCTGCATTTTGTTGTTGCCAGGACTCGAGGGTCTGAGCTAAAGGGAGAGGTTGAACAGATTAGTTCACTCCATGTGGCATAGGAGGATGAGGGGTGATCTTGTAAAGGTAAGCAAGATCACAAGAGGAATAGATAGGGATCATGCACAGAGTCTTTTACCCAGAGTGGGAGAATCACAAACCAGAGGACCTAGATTTAAGGTGAATTAAAATGTAACAGGAACCTGACGGGCAACTTTTTTTACACAAAGGATGGTATGCGTATGGAACGAGCTGCTGGAGGTGGTAGTTGAAGCAAGTACTATCACAATGTTTAAAAAACATTTTGACAGGTACATGGATAGGACAGGTTTCGAGGGATATGGGCCAAACGCAGGCAGGTGGGACTAGTATAGATGGGGCATGGTGGTCAGCGCGGGCAAGGGTCGAACCCAGGTCTTTGGCGCTGTGAGGCAGCGGCTCTACCAGCTGCACCACTGTGCCGCCCACAAAAGTGTTTGCAGTTCACTGGGCATTTGTTCAAATGCATTCGCTATTGAAACTGCTTTGCTGCCAATGGTAACATTTCAGATCAATAGACAGACTAGAGCTAGCGTTAAAATATGCATCTTGGGAATGCCGGATGCACTGTCAGCACTTAGTCAGGTACTGCAACGTTAAGTGCATTGTAAAGGCCTCAGTAATCTCAGATGAGCACCAATGTGATAAATCTCCAAATAACACTGCTATTTCTGTTTGTAAGAGCCCTTATCCCCCCCAGAGGAACATTTTGTTTACCATCAGGCTGAAGTTGCATCTTTCTACTGTTGATGAAGAATCATCCTGTAACCCCCCTGCAAAAGCTTAGTGTGGTCAGATTTAGTTCAGTTTATTGTCACATGTACACCGAGGTACAGTGAAAAGCTTTTGTGTTACATGCTATCCAGTCAGAGGAAAGACTATACATGATTACAATCGAGCAGTCCACAGTGTACAGATACAGGATAAAGGGAATACTCTTCAGTGCAAGCTAAAATCCAGTGAAGTCCGATTAAAGATAGCCCAAGAGTCTCCCATGAGGCAGATGGGAGGTCAGGACACCTCTCAAGTTGGCGATAGAGTGGTTCAGTTGCCTGATAACAGGTGGGAAGAAACTGTCCCAGAATCTGGAGCTGTACGTTTTCACTCTTCTGGACTTTACGTTATTGGTTACTCCAGCATTTTGTGTCTATCCTACAAACCTTTACGTCTTTGGAGTGCGGGGGGAAACCCGGATCACCCAGGGAAAACCCATGCAGATCGCAGGGAGAACGTACAAACTCCGTACAGACGGCACCCGTGGTCAGGATCAAGCCCGGCTCTCTGGCGCTGCACCACCGTGCTGTCTTATGATCAAAGAACGTGAAAAAGGCTCCAGTATTTCAGGGAAACCCTACAATTCACTGTTTGCTAGACATGTTCAAAGGCAAAACCAAGGGCAGCAGTGAATTGGTAACCGATAAACATATTCTGCATGAGAGTGACCATTGATTTTCATTCAGTTGGGCTGTAATGTAGATGTGATCTCACTCGGGCATAATTGGGTTTTGTATTCTCCTTCTATCAATGTCAGACGGACAGTGACAAAATAACACAACGTCCACTATTGTACAAGAGTGCTGTGTGACTCTTGGTGACAGATGATTGTCAGAGGGTAATTGACACCAGTTGGTGATATGTGATTTGAGAAGATTTGTACTGGATTGATTATTTAGTTTAGTTTAGTTTAGAGTGGAAACAGGCCCTATGGGTTTAGAGTGGAAACAGGGCCAGTCATTGAAAGTAGGCATGCAGATGCAGCAGGCAGTGAAGAAAGCGAATGGTATGTTAGCATTCATAGCAAAAGGATTTGAGTATAGGAGCAGGGAGGTTCTGCTGCAGTTGTACAGGGCATTAGTGAGACCACACCTGGAGTATTGCCTACAGTTTTGGATAAGGGAGAAGTCTTTTAGGACCGAGATGAGAACTTTTTTTCACACAGAGTGGTGAATCTGTGGAATTCTCTGCCACAGAAGGTAGTTGAGGCCAGTTCATTGGCTATATTTAAGAGGGAGTTAGATGTGGCCCTTGTGGCTAAAGGGATCAGGGGGTATGGAGAGAAGGCAGGTACGGGATACTGAGTTGGATGATCAGCCATGATCATATTGAATGGTGGTGCAGGCTCGAAGGGCTGAATGGCCTACTCATGCACCTATTTTCTATGCTTCTATGTTTCTTTGCCTTCTAGTGTTGGACATTTCCACCTTGGAGAAAAGGTTCTGACTGTCTACGTTATCTGTCCCTCTCATGATATTACATACTTCTATCGTCACCCATCAACCTCTGACATTTCATGGAAAATATTCCAAGTCTATCCAACCTCTCCCTGTAACTGAAACCCTCTAGTCCAGACAGTATTCTGGAAAACCTCCTGTCCACCCTCTCCAATGCCTCCTTGGACAATGTTTAAAGCTCTGTGACCCTTCTTCAGACTGGTGGCACAGAGGGGAAAGAGGTGAGGGAAAGGGTTGGGGCAAACACTAGCAGGTAATAGGTGCATTCAGGAGAGGAGGGATGAAGATTCGGGAGATTCAGAAGATTCAGGAGATTGGGGAAGAGCATCTCTTTCCCCCAGAGATGCTGCCTGACCCGCTGGTACTCCAGCATTTTGTGTCTACCTTCAGGGATGATTGGCAGATGGGTGGAGATTGTAGCAAAGTCTAGAGATAAAATAGAGATAAAAAACAGAAGCTGGTTGGTTAAAATTCCACGTTACTAATTACATTAGAAATTGCCATTTTAAATTGCATGTTTAACAATTTTGTCAGCTGTGCTTTTACACAAATGTTCTCAACTAAACAAATTTAAAGTGTCAGAATGAACATCGAGCTGCTGTTGGTGCTCCCGAGTTTATAACTCCAGCATGGAAATTACTTTTGTTAAGCAACTGATAATTATTTTGGGACTCTTGCTTATGTTGACTTGGGAATACAGCAACAAAAGGTGCAACAGAGCGAAGCACTTAAAGACATTGCACATTCAAATTTGCCTTCATAAAAAGCTTTAAATTGCATTGTACTTTCACGCATCGTTCCATCCCAGTTTAGAATTACTTTCTCTTGCAGATTTTCATAACGTGTAATTAGTTTTATGTCAGCAGTCGCTGTGAAATTGGCCGTGAATGGCAAGATAGAATGTTCAGTTATTTCATTTGGAATGTGCATGAAAGGAATAACCAGAAAGATGTCCTCACCTGGCTACTGGGCGCTCCGGTTTCCTCCCTCTTTCCAAAGACGTATGGGTTTGAAGGTTAATTGGTCTCTGTAAATTGTCCCTAGTGTGTAGGATAGAACTTATGTATCATTGGTCGGCGCGGATTTGGTGGGCCAAAGGGCCTGTTTTGACACTGTATCTCTAAACTGAACTAAACTAAACAGCAATTAAAGGTCACATGGACAGGTACATGGATAGGAAGCATTTAGAGGGATATGGGCCAAACGCAGGCAAATGGGACTTGCATAGATGGGGCACTTTGGTCAGTATGGACGAGTTGGTTCGATATGACTCGATGGCTCTCTGGACTTGAAAACTATGGCAAAGTGTACTAGTGTCCTAAAACATGGGAACTGGGGCTTTTGAATTCCATTAGATAAATGAATATGTGATTAGAAGTTTGGAATTGCCTCTCAGCTGGCTTTGCAAAAGTCACACCTTAATCTCCTCTATGGGTCTGGGTCACCCAACATGAACGGGAGTGCAGTAACGAAAGGATATCGCAATTCATTCATGATTATGGAGTTTAACCCAAGCACGTGTGAGGCATTGCACTTTGGGAGGTTGAATGTACGCAGAGAGTATACCGCTAATGGCAATAGACAATAGGTGCAGGAGTAGGCCATTCGGCCCTTCGGGCCAGCACCACCAGCAAGAACGTCAACAGCAGAAGGATCTTGGGAGTCCACGTTCATAGCTCACTGAAGGCTCACTGCAGCACAAGTAGATAGCATGGTAAAGAAGGCGTATGGTCTCCTTGCCTTCGTTGCTTGGAGCATTAAATGTAAGAGTCAGGGAGTCACGATGCAGCTCTACAGGACACCAGTCAGGCCGCATTTGGGGTGTTGCATGCAGTTCCGGTCACCCCATCACAAGAAAGATGTGGAGGCTTTGGAGAGGGTGCAGAGGAGTTTCACAAGAATGTTGCCGAGGTTGGAGGGTTTCAGCAACAGGGAGGGGTTGGATAGATTTGTTTTCTCTGGAACGTCGAAGGTTGAGAGGACACTTGATAGAACTGTATAAAACGATGAGGGGCATAGATCGGGTAGACAGTCAGAACCTTTTTTCCGGGGTGGAAATGTCCTACACTAGGGGGCATGGCTATCAGGTGAGAGGGGGGAAGTATAATGGAGACATGAGGGACACACTTTTAAGACAGAGCGTGGTGGAACGCATTGCCAGGGGCGGTGGAGGAGGCAGATACGATAGTGGTGTTTCAGAGACTTTTGGATAGGCATATGGAAGTGCAGGGAATAGAGGGGTGTGGATCAAACGCAGGCAGCTGAGATCGGTTTAACTTGCCATCGTATTTGGCACAAATATTGTTGTCTGAATGGCCTACTCCTGCACCTATTGTCTATTGTCTATTGCCATTAGAGGTATACTCTCTGCGTACATTCAACCTCCCAAAGTGCAATGCCTCACACGTGCTTGGGTTAAACTCCATAATCATGAATGAATTGTGTTCCTGTGCTGTACAGTTCTATGTTCAATATGTTCTATTTCCAGCAGGGTAGTACTCAGATTGACTTCCTTGACGCATGTCCTCTCCGAACCTATCAATGCAGCCAGTGATGGCCCTGGTGTACTCGCTTAGATGGCCTGCTGTGTCCTTGAACCAGTCCAATGACTCCAGGCAGTCACGTAGCAGTCATGTAACGATTCCCATTTTACGAGCTTTTTAAACTTGCTTTAATTATTAAGTGGATACAATGTTTGTGGTTTTAGTTGTGGCTCCAATCAGCCCAGGGCTACAGATTCAGGAACTAGAAGAATGGTGACGGCCCTGATCCATTCAAACTCAGAATCACTCAAAGGTACAAACAGGATTTGCTAAGATGATACACCATAAGGGGTGGCAACATGGTGCAGCTGGTAAAACTGCTGCCTCACAGCGTTAGCTAGAGACCTGGGTTCGATCCTGACCACAGCTGCTGTCTGTGCAGTGTTTGTACGTTCTCCCCGTGACGTGACCACGAGGGGTTCCCCCGGGTGCTCCGGTTTCCTCCCACACTCCAAAGACGTGCAAGTTTGTAGGTTAATTGGCTTCTGTAAATTACCCCTAGTACATGAGGAGTGGGCAAGTGAGATAACATAGAACTAGTGTGAACGGGTGATTGATGGTCGGCGTGAACTCGGTGGGCCAAAGGCTCTGTTTACATGTTGTATTTCTAAACTAAATAGGCTATATCAGTTCGGAAAGCCTGTAAAGCCAAGACATGTAATCAAACTCTTTAGAATCCTAAAATAACTTGAACGATGATTGAGAGGTGTTTTCGCTTGTGAGTTGACAGCAGCCAGAGGTCGAAATTGAAAGATGCCCAATTATAGATTTGACAAGGGGTTCCTGTGAAATTTAAGTAGGTGACTGCAGTGGATGCCTTACAAGAACTAGCTAAGGAAATGAGGAAGAAGTCGAGGCTCAAGAGTGTGTAGGAAGGGACTGCAGATGCTGGTTTTACACCGAAGATAGGCACAAAAATGCTGGAGTAACTCAGTGGGCCAGGCAGCATTTCTGCGGAAAAGGCACAGGTGATGTTTAGGGTCGAGACCCTTCTTCAGACTGAGAGTCAGGGGAGAGGGAAACTAGAAGTATGACTGACTCTCAGTCTGAAGAAGGGTCTCGACCCGAGGTTCACGGGTGCCTGTTTGTCATCTGCACCAGATGTGAACCCGAACCATGAAATTACAGGCATATTAGTTGCAATAATAATCAATTATACAGGCCCATCAACAATTTTCCGGCACCCTTGTTTCCAGAGCCTTTCTGGATTATCCATTTTGCCAGATCAACAGAGGTCACAGCCTCCGAGAGGAGTCGAATGGTACCAGAACTGCTCATTCGAATGCCCAAATTAGGTGGGGAAATTGACGTTAGAATCACTGTACATGCATATCAAAAAAGCTGTAGATGTTCGAAATCTGAAACAAGAACAGAAAATGCAAGGAACACTCAGCAAGTCAGTCAGCACCTGTGGATGGAGAAACAGAGTTAAGTTCGCTTTCCACAGATGCTGCCAGGTCTGCTATGTGTTTCCATGATTTTAAGTTTTATTTGAGAATCACTCGACGTGCTCCAGATCTGATCCGTGGAAAAAGTGGAATGAAATATGGCAGGTTGCTGTTCAAACATGGAGCCATACAACAAATGGTACCACGGTGGCGCAGCGGTAGAGTTGCTGCCTTGCAGCGCCAGAGACACGGGTTTGATTCTGACTACGGGTGCTGGCTGTACGGAGCTTGCATGTTCCCCCTGTGACTGCGAGGGGTTTTCTCCGGTTTCCTCCCACACCCTAAAGATGTGCAGGTTTGTAGGTTAACTGGCTTCTGTGAATTGTTCCTGGTGTGTAGGGTAGAACTAGTGTACAGATGTACAATAGTGTTGGTCGGCGCAGACATTTTGGGCCAAATGGCAGATTTTAAGTACTTCGGGGCAGCACAGTGTCACAGCAGCAGAGGCGCTGCTTTGCAGAGCCAGAGACCCACGTTTGATCCTGACTATGGGTGCTGTCTGTACGGAGTTTGTACGTTCTCCCTGTGACCGCGTGAGTCTTCTCCGGGTGCTCCGGTTTCCTCCCACATTCCAAAGACGTTACAGGTTTGTAGGTTAGTTGGCTTCTGTAGACGTTACAGTTTATAGGTTAGTTGGCTTCTGTAACTTGACCCTAATGTGTAGGGTAGAACTAGCGTATGGGTGATCACTGGTCAATTTGATGGGCCGAAGGGCCTGTTTCAACGCTCCAAAAACTAAATAAAAACCAAATTTGTGTCGAGGGGAGGGAGTCCTTTATTCAGATTGTTGTTCAACGTTGCAGGTGATTTGTAGTGAATGCGGATAGTGTGATCTTTTTTTCCTCACAGAAACATCTTGTGTGGAGCTTTGCTTTCTGTGTGCAGTAACCCGATGCTCGGGAGAGTTTCCAGCAGCAGAATCAATGGTTGTGACATGAAAGAATGTCAGCCAAGTCTCTGGCGCCTTACACCAGGAGTGATGCTCAACTACACAATGTACAACAGAGGATGTCTTCGAATCAATTTGTGCTAAAAAATGCAATGATCTGAAGATTGCAAAAGGTTCTCAGAGATAGCTCTTTGATCTGACCAGATGTTTCATAACAGCTCAGTTATAATGGAGCTGGATTTATCTATATGTATTGGCAACAAGTTGCCGGAGAAGGATTTAGCAGATTGTATGCGGGAATTAGAATCCAAAAGCTCAGGATGATTGCTTCCCAGGTCTTGGGCATTTAAAAAAAGAAAGTATTTTAAGGGATTTGTGTGATGCTAGCAATATTTATTCTCCTTGACAAGGTGGGAGTAAATTTCCTTTAAAAATACTCCAGTCCTTCTGGTAAAGGTTCACCAACAATCCTCTCAGAGTGTTGTGCAGCACAGTGGTGCAGCGGTAGAGTTGCGCCTCATAGCGCTGGAGACGCGGGTTCGATCCTGAGTACGGGTGGAGTTTGTACGTTCTCCCTGAGACTGAGCATCAGTCTGAAGAAGGGTCTCGGCCTGAAATGTCACCCATTCCTTCCCTCCAGAGATGCTGCCTGTCCCACCAGCATTTTGTGTCTATCTTCCATTTAAACCAGCAGCTGCAGTTCTTTCCTACACTCCCTGAGACCACGTGGGTTTCCTCTGGATGCTCCAGTTTCAATAGACAATAGACAATAGGTGCAGGAGGAGGCCATTCGGCCCTTCGAGCCACCACCACCATTCAATGTGATCATGGCTGATCATTCTCAATCAGTACCCCATTCCTGCCTTCTCCCCATACCCCCTGACTCCGCTATCCTTAAGAGCTCTATCTAGCTCTCTCTTGAATGCATTCAGAGAATTGGCCTCCACTGCCTTCTGAGGCAGAGAATTCCACAGATTCCACAGTTTCCTCCCACATTCGATGTACATTAATTTCTTCCTTGATATCATTGTCTTCTCTTACCTGTCGTTAGTTCCATCCAACCCTTCCATTCTTTATGTCCTTTCATGTGTATACCATGCAGTGTCTGAACAAGGAGGTCCAAAACTCTTTGCTGATGCACCTCGCGCCCTGATTCAACGGAAGTAGCATGGGGCTTGTCTTTTCATCATTTCTTCCATCTCGTCTGCTTAGACTGAACGCTCTGCCGAGAGATAGACAAAAAACGCTGGAGTAACTCAGCAGGTCGGGCAGCATCCCTGGGGAAAAGGAGTAGACGACGTCAAGGGCCAAGACCCTTCTTCAGACTAAGAGTTTGATCCACAACAGCTCATTCAGTTCTTTCCTTCACACACCAATTGTAAGGCAGCTGGACCAGCACAGTGGTGCAGTGGTAGAGCTTTAGGCAGCTGGGCCAGCACAGTGGCGCAGCGGTAGAGTTGCTGCTTCAGGTAGAAGACCCTTTGCGGAGCAGCCTTGATGCCCCAAATGGCCTAATTTGTTCCTAAGTCTTATGGAGTGGGACAGGCAGGAGGAGGGGCTCTTGCTTCTGTCAGAAGCACCCAGGCATTAAGCACGGCTTAGAAGGGCATAGTCCTGATATAGGCAAACGGAATTGTAGATGGCAAATGGGCTGATCTCCTTAGCCTCTGGTAGTCTAGAGAAAATAAAACAAGTTTTATTAGGCTTGGCTAGGCTTGTATACTGGAATTTATACAAGCGACTAGGCTTGTATACACTGGAATTTATACAAGCGACTAGGCTTGTGTACACTGGAATTTAGAAGGATGAGAGGGGATCTTATCGAAACGTATAAGATTATTAAGGGGTTGGACACGTTAGAGGCAGGAAACATGTTCCCAATGTTGGGGGAGTCCAGAAGCAGGGGCCACAGTTTAAGAATAAGGGGTAGGCCATTTAGAACGGAGATGAGGAAAAACTTTTTCAGTCAGAGAGTTGTGAATCTGTGGAATTCTCTGCCTCGGAAGGCAGTGGGGGCCAATTCCCTGAATGCATTCAAGAGAGAGCTAGATAGAGCTCTTAAGGATAGTGGAGTCAGGGGGTATGGGGAGAAGGCAGGAACGGGGTACGGATTGAGAATGATCAGCCATGATCACATTGAATGGCGGTGCTGGCTCGAAGGGCCGAATGGCCTACTCCTGCACCTATTGTCTATTGTCTATTGTCTATATAAGTTTATCCAACCTCTCCACATGAGGGGGGGCCTTATTGAAACTTACCGAATAGTGAAAGGCCTGGATAGAGTGGATGTGGAGAGGATGTTTCCACTAGTGGGAGAGTCAAGGACCAGAGGCCACAGCCTCAGAATAAAAGGACACACCTTTAGAAAGGAGATGAGGAGGAATTTCTTTAGGCAGAGGGTGATGAGTCTGTGAAATTCATTTCCACAGATGGCTGTGGAAGCCAAGTCAATGGATATTTTTTTACGGCAGATTTTGATACCTGTCCACACTGTATCTCTAAAATTTAAAGTCTAAAGATTGGATTTTTCATCTCATTTGGTGCTTCTGCCATTTTAACCTGACAGATTCAGGGAGGCAAACAGTACGGTGACTGGCCTTTTGCCCAACGTTTCCACAATGAGCAAGTTGCCTACCTGAGCTAGTCCCATCTGCCTGTGTTTGGTCCATACCCCTCTAAACCATTCCGATCCATGTACCTGTCTAAATGTCTTTTAAACATTATACGTTTGCCAACCTCTACCACCTCCATTGGCATCTTGTTCCATTTACTCATTACCTTTAGTGTGAAAACATGCCCCTCTGGTCCTCTTTAAATCTTTCACCTTGGCCAGATTTGGCCATTCGGCCCATCGAGTCTACTCCGCCATTCAATCATGACTGATCGATCTTTCCCTCTCAACCCCATTCTCCTGCCTTCTCCTGATAACTCCTGACACCCTTACTAATTAGACTGCTTAGACTGAACGCTAAGGGAGTCCAGAACCAGGGGCCACAGTTTAAGAATAAGGGGTAGGCCATGTAGAACGGAGATGAGGAAAAACTTTTTCAGTCAGAGTTGTGAATCTGTGGAATTCTCTGCCTCAGAAGGCAGTGGAGGCCAATTCTCTGAATGCATTCAAGAGAGAGCTAGATAGAGCTCTTAAGGATAGCGGAGTCAGGGGGTATGGGGAGAAGGCAGGAACGGGGTACTGATTGAGAATGATCAGCCATGATCACATTGAATGGTGGTGCTGGCTCGAAGGGCCGGATGGCCTACTCCTGCACCTATTGTCTATTGTTTATTGTCTATACAGGCCTAGTCATCCCATTCTGTCCTCATGTTACAGGAACTCCTCTGGTGAACCTTTACAGTAATCCCTGTCTTTGAAGAATAGTTCCGACCCTCATGTCCATTCCCTCCACAGATACTACCCAACCTGTTGAGTTCCTCCATTGCGCACTTTGTGAATGGCTGAAGATTCCAGCATCTGCAGTTTCTTCATTGATCAACTTTTAGTTAATGTTATTTTTACAGTGTCGACTTATATTATAGATAGACACAAAATACTGGAGTAACTCAGCGGGTCAGGCAGAATATCTGTGGAATTGGATGGGCGATGTTTCGGGTTGGGACTCTTCTTCAGACTGGGTGCAGTCGGGGAGGGGTGGGTGGGTGGGGGGAAACACCTCCCCTCCCCATTCCTCCATTAAAGGTTGGTTAACCAGTTCAGAATGATGTATCCATCTTGGGCTCACACCGTCCCCAGCCATCAATTGGCTTATCAGGGAACCACCCTGCCTGAGGTCATCTGTTGTCGACTCTGGTTTGTCCTGGTCTTTTCTTGCTTCCAATTCCACCCCCCTACAATCAGTCTGAAGAAGGGGCCTGACCCGAAACGTCAACTATCCATGTTTTCCAGAGATGCTGCCTGAATCGCTGAGTTACTCCGGAACTTTGTATCCATCTTTGGTATAAACCAGCCTCTGCAGTTCCTTTTGATTCCATTCCCTCTCTTTTCGTTCATTCACTGATTCATTCATCCATCTTTAGTCAATGTTATTTTTAAAGTAACACCATCTATCACATGCTTGTACAGAGAACCAACTGCAATCCATTATCACCAGCTCCAGTTCGGAATATGTTATGCAAATTCTTGCTTTCTCTGATGCATGAATAAAATATTATCTCTTATATCAATACCACATTCAAATGACGTTCATAGAATTTCACAAAGTGCGTTTATTCATATTCAATCATAATCTAATGTGAATAAATGCACTTAAATTATTTAAAACAACAGTGAGGCTACATAATATAATTTTATACATGGAAAGTTTCTAAATTTAGCTCCTTAATAGATTTATATTAAGGGGCAGCATTAGGCCTTGCATCCTTTTCTCCTTTTTGTGCTTCTGTCTGAAACAAAACAAATAACATCACGTTGGGACTAAATCTTATTGCACGTGAGTGGCAGAAATATATTAGTGTCGATCTTTCTGGTAATTCAAACCTCAGGCAATTTTCTACGACCTTGTGCACTTTATTGATGTTACCAATAATTAATGAAATCAGAAAAACAAACAAGATATTATTTTTCTGGCTCAAGGAAGCTGCCTCGCTGAGTAATTATCTGAGTTCAAGTCCTGGTTAATCCACAGCCTTGTGGTCCATCGCAGCTGGAGCAGTGATGTTGGGGTGGTAGGATGCTGTGCTTGGCCTTGCCAGGATTCAGGGAGTGAAAAGTGGAAAAGTTGAAAGAAGGGTCTCGACCCGAAACGCCACCCATTCCTTCTCTCCAGAGATGCTGCCTGTCCCTCTGAGTTACTCCAGCTTTTTGTGTCTATCAGGGAGTGAAACATCCCCTCAGGAATGACAAGCCCCCAGGGCGTAGTGACATGGTGGCACAGCGGTAGATTACTGCCTGACCGTGCCAAAAACCCGGGTTCCATCCTGACTACGTGCGCTGTCTGTATGGAGTTTGTACACTCTTCCTGTGACCGCGTGGGTTCACTCCGGGTGCTACGGTTTCCTCCCACTCTCCAAAGACGTACAGGTTTGTAGGTTTAATTGGCTTCTGTTTATTGTCCCTAGTGTGTAGGATAGAACTAGTGTACGGGGTGATCGCTGGTCGTTGCAGACTCGATGGGCCGAAGTGCCTGTTTCCATGCTGTAACTCTAAAATAAACTAAGCTAAACTCAATTCTAACTCTGTTTTTTTTTGTCAGCAATGTACACTCTGAGTGGGAAAGTAGTGGTATAAGCTGAGGCATATGTCCGGTGAGCAGATCTGGGTTGACTCTGCAGAACAAAGACTTGGGGCACACTGACTTTAATATAAGACTTTTTGTCCAAGGACCAGCCTGCCTTTTCAGAGACCCAACAACTATTGATTTGATTTTCTATTTGATTCTCCAACCTTCAGGAAAATACTCTGTGCATTCACCCTCTCTATTCCTCATGATCTTATGCACTTCTGTAAGATCATCCTCCTACACTCCAAGGAATAAAGTCCCAGCCTGCCCAACCTCTTCCTATAAGTCAGACCCTCAAGTCCTGGCGACATCCCCATAAATCTTCACTGCATTCTTTTAAAAGAAAAAAATTATATTCACTTTTGGGATGTGCCAATGTATGGTTTGATCTGGCTTAGATTTTGTAGCAGTAACGATAATACCCTTGTAAATCTAATCTGCGCTCTTTCAAGGTTAATGGCATCTTTCCAATAGCAGGGTGACCAAAGCCAGTACAGTACTCCAGGAGTGGCCTCACCAACATCTGGTACAAATGTCACAAAATGCCCCAAGATAGACGCTAAATGCGGGAGTAACTCAGCTGGGCAGGCAGCAGCTCTGGAGAGAAGGAATGGGTGACGTTTCGGGTCGAGACCCTTCTTCAGACTGATCCAAAATGTCACCCATTCCTTCTCTCCATAGATACTGCCTGTCCCACTGAGTTGCTCCCGCATTTCGCGTCTATCTTCGGTTTAAACCAGCATCGGCAGTTCCTTCCTACACATAGTGCCCTAATCTCTGTACTCAATATCCCGATGATGAAGGCCAACATGTCACCTGTGATCTCTTGTGCATCTTTTTGACTGCCCATTCCAAATATGTTCTGCTCACTTTGAAGACGTTCACAAATTTTCTACCAGCTTTGTTCCCTCTACTCCAGTCTCGGAGAAGGGTCCAGACCCAAAACATTGTCTGTGCATTTCCTTGCGCAGATGCTGACTGACTCACTGAGTCCTTAGACCAGTTTGTGATTTTTGGTCACGTTTCTAGCTTCTACACTTTCTTGTGTGTCCAGTATCTACCTATCTGCTTTTTACTGAAGGCTTTACACTCAACACCCACTTGGCTTCTCGATCTGAATGTCCACATCTGGGAAACTGCTCATTTCTTTCCTGCTGTTATTAGGCAACTGAACAGTCCTTTCACCAACTTCGGAGCAGTCCTGACCTTCCATCTGTTTCAATAGACAATAGACAATAGGTGCAGGAGTAGGCCATTCGGCCCTTCGAGCCAGCACCACCATTCACCGTGATCATGGCTGATCATCCACAATCAGTACCCTGTTCCTGCTTTCCCATATCCCTTGACTCTGCTATCATTAAGAGCTCTATCTAACTCTCTCTCTCATTGGAGACCCTTGGGCTATCTTCAAGTGGACTTTACTGGATGTTACTCTGCACTAAACATTACACCCTTAATCCGGCATCTGTATACTGTGGACAGCTTGATTGTACTCACATACAGTCTTTCCTCTGACTGGATAATATGCAACAAAAATGATTTTCACTGTACATCGGTATATGTGACAATAATAATAATCTAAACTAAGCTAATATTTAGCACATGTGAAATCCAGCTATCTTGATCATGGTGGTGCACAGAGGAGAATTTCTTCCAAGTAGGAGATGTTGCCTGACCTGCTGAGTTATTCCAGCACTTTGTGTCCTATCCTGATCACAGACCAGGCACCTCAGTTCACTCCCCACCTTGATTTCTAACCCCCACAGTTGATCACAGTTGGAGTTGCTTAAGGCTGCCATAAACTTGAATGGGCGAGTGGTGCCGGTGTAGGGTAGAAGGTGCCTCAACATGTGGGTACTGCATTTCTTACTCTTTGATGAAAATCATTCTTCTTCATGGCTATCATCTTAATGCTTCAGTCCTTCTCAAGGACAAGACAAAGTACTGGAGTAACTCAGTAGCTCAAGCAGCATCTCTGGAAAACTACTGCTTGCCATTCTTTGTCCCACATTTGCCTGTGATGGAGGCAACAAAACTTCCACTCTCTTCCCCACGCCCACGGACAGACAGCTCGTCCCCGACCGACCCGCACAGTCCCCGCAAGGGGATGGAAGTCCCCGCGGCCGAATCGCACCGGGCGCTGAAACGTCTCATCTCCTTGTCACAGGAAACGTACAGGAAAATAGTTTTTCTGTAAACTGTAACCTTGATAAAATAAATCTCCATACTCGCCCGAAATCTTTGATCTTGTGCATCAACATAAAACACGCCATTGTAATAATCATCTCCTTGTCCACCTTCGAAGATGGAACCTAGAAAAGTATAACAAAGGAACAGGACCATCTGACCCACAATGTCTGTGCCGAACATGATGCCAAGCTAAAGCTAAACCAGCAGCAAGGTGGCACAGCGGTCGAGTTGCTGCCTTACAGCGCCAGAGACGCTGGTTCGATCCTGACTACGGGTGCTGTCTGTATTGATTTTGTACGTTCACCCTGTGATCGCGTGGGTTTTCTCCAAGATCTTTGGTTTCCTCCACAATCCAGTTTGTTGGTTAATTGGCTTGGTATAAATGTAAATTTTCCCTGGTGTGTGTAGGATAGTGTTAATATGCGGGGATCGCTTGTGGGCCAAAAGGCCTGTTTCCGCTCTGTATCTCTAAAATGTACTAAACTAATCTCCCCTAATAATTTCATGTCATAGAAGTAGAATGAGACCATTCTGTTTATGGAGTGTCCTCCGCCATTCAATCATGGCTGAACTATCTCTCCCTCTCAACCCCATTCGCCTGCCTTCTCCCCACAACCCCTGAAACTCGTACTAATCAAGAATCTGCCAATCTGTCCCACCTGCCTGCACGTGATCCATATCCCTCCATTCCCTGCACATCCATGTGTACTTTGACAGCCTTCCTCACAATCCGCAACTCTTCATGATCAATTTGTGATTGACTTCATAAATTGGGAGAGGTGTAATGTCGGTCGTGGTTTCACCATCACAAAGTGAAAACCCACCCTTTAGTGTAAAAATCTGATGAAGGGTCTCAACCCGAAATGTCACCTATTCCTTTTCTCCAGAGATGCTGCCTGACCCGCTGAGTTACTCCAGCATTTAGTGTGTATCTTCGGTGTGAACCAGCATCTGCAGTTCTTTCCTACACGGTGTAAATTATTTGTTATCCTTTTTGTTGTTGTCTAAAGCACTCGTCCCATCCCTACTTTGTTCATTAAAGTCACAGTGTGTTAATCTCACCAAACGAGTGGACCTTCTGGTGTTTCCTTTGTTCCTTGGAGAGTCCCAAATGTCGGGAATTACTTCCCACTAAGGACTAGTCCCCAAAATGCAGCTTTCCTCTTCCTTCCACTGTGCAGACTGCCTAATGCATCCGAACCTGAAAGATTCACCTTTAGTAACCTGCACAGTGCGCTATTTCTAATCCTGGACCGAAGCAATTCCTCCATTAACAACCTTGTGTTAACTGATCTCCCTGGAATTTGTTGATGTCATGTTTGTCCAGTGGTTGCAATCTTGCTGAGCTGTGGAGTATGTCGCTATCATCAGCGTTTAGTCAGGGTGTGACCGCCTTTTAAAGGGATGTGCTGCGTTTAACCTCACCTCAGTCAACATTCAAAGGACCTACTTACCTACAATCAGCAGCATCGGAAGCAGCAAGGACAAAGCAGCGGGAGGATGGCTGTTTTCAGCGGTCTGAAAAAGTTCTGGAAGGTGTGTAAAAGACGAAGTTGACATTGAGATGTGCATTTTGAAGTTGAACCGACTCGAATGAATTACCACTGTCTCACTCTCGCAGGGAAGTACAGATTACAGTGTGTGTACTCTATATCAGTTTGGTTTCAATGGGAAGGAGGGGGAAGCAAAGTCTGTAACTTGCAATATCAGAGTAAACAATGAGACGCCTGAAGATTTTATGCAATGCATGTTCTCAGAGAAAGCACATTGTGCAGCGCCGAGATGGATTAGATTTGTGAATGGGAAACTAACGGTGCAGCAAAGATTTTGACAGTGCCGGTAAATCATGTACAATTTGAATAGACTTGAAAATGGTGATGTACACCGATGTTGCTTTGAGTGAAACATCTTTTGGGGCACTCCTGATCTGCCAGTTAATTCCTGGATCTGACTAGCTTGCAGCAATGTAACTTAATAACGCATCGATTGCAATGTACACTAAAACAGGTTTAATTTAATAACAGGGTTTAATCCAGTGTGTTTCCAGCATTTGTTACATTTCGATAACACTCCTCACTCTTCAATAGTTGTGACTATTGCTGTTTTTCTGTTTGCCTATTTACCAAGGGAAATAGACTATGTTTCTTTGAAAGTCTTTCAGATAAATAAGATGGTTTAAAGGAAATCGTAAATTCTGCTCATTTGCTTACTTGTAAATTATAGGATGATTAGCAGCTTAACTTTTTTACGTAAATTCAGTAGGAGAAGGTTAACACATGTGCACCTTCTCCCTGTAACCGCGTGGGTTTCGTCCAGGTGCTCCGGTCTCCTCCCACAACGCAAAAGATGTGTGCGGGTTTGTAGGTTAATTGGCTTCTGTAAATTGCCCCTGTTGTGTAGGGAGTGGCTGCGGAAGTTGGTTAACGTGGAACTAGTGTGAATCGATGGAATCGGTGGGCTGAAGGGCCTGTCATCGTGCTATATCTCTAAACTAAGTATGAGGAGAAGAAAAATAATCTAGGGAGTTTGTTTTATTGCAGGTGAACTAATGTGAAAAAAGATAGTCATGAATTCCCTCTAGATATTTAATAAAATTAACTGCAAAATCAAAAATTGGTCCAATGGCTTAATTGTCGTATTTCAAACATACCAACAAATTATGTGTGAAAGGTTATTTACAGTGGATAATAGGTTGGTGATTTCAAGTACGTGCGAACCTATGCAAAACAAACTACATTCTGCGACTAATTAAATATTAATTGGAGGAATCTGCAATAAATGTAACTTCGTTATTGCAAAGTTGGGAATGTAAATTATTGATTCTAATTCAGTCTGAAGAAGGGTCTCGACCCGAAACGTCACCCATTCCATCGCTCCTGAGATGCTGCCTGACCTGCTGAGTTACTCCAGCATTTTGTGAAATAAATACCTTCGATTTGTACCAGCATCTGCAGTTATTTTCTGACACTATATATATATATATATATATATATATATATATATATATATATATATATATATACACACACACACACACACACACACACACACACACATATATCTATAAATATAATATACGTCACCTGCTGCATATAATCTAAACAGACGTCCTAGAGTGAAATGAAATAAAAAATGGATTGGTTGCTAGACATTAGTCTCAGCTCACTGACAGGAAATCTGATTGGCAGCCAATTTTCTAATTGCAACAAGCTTCAGTGTCCAACGCATGGCTGAGGGGGAATTCTCTGCCACAGAAGGCAGTGGAAGCCAATTCACTAGATGTTTTCACGAGAGAGTTGGATTTAGCTCTGAGAGCTAACGGAATCAAGGGATATGGGGAGAAAGCAGGAATGGTGTACTGATTCTAGGTGATCAGCCATGATCATATCGAATGGCGATGCTGGCTCGAAGCCTACTCCTGCACCTTTTTTCTATGTTTCTATAATTTCCATGAGCGATTTTGAGGAAGGAGGTGAATCCAAATTTGTACCAGAACGGCAGTGGGCAACAAGGTCAAATTGAAAAGGACTTTGATATGTTTGTTTGTACGTGGAAACATGGCGGCTGCCATTTAACACATGGGTTGTGAATATATCAGGTCTGGGCAGAGGAATGATTCATGTCGGTTATACACTGAAAGCATCTGTTCTGGAGAGATTGAGCATTTATTTGTCATAGGCACTGGATAAGAACCGGAACAATGTAATTCTTAGTTGCTGCAGCTTTACAGGCGCATTAGAGACAACAACAACAGTAAATAGCCAATAAATTATTAATTAGCCTGTAAACTTTACCATTATAGTGCAAAAAAATCAAAGTACACGGAGCAGCCATAGTAGTACAAAATCCATATTGGGTTGTAGGAAGGAACTGTAGATGCTGGTTAATACTAAAGATAAACACAAAATGCTAGAGTAACTCAGTGGGTCAGGCAGCATCTCTGGAGATAAAGGATGGGTCGGAACCCCTCTTCAAGCTGAAAGATAGGGGTGGGTGAGAGGGGGGGGGAGTAACTGGAGGTGAGAAAAGGCCAGAACAAATCAACAGGCCGGCAACAGATGACCTCAGGAAAAGTCAAGCCCATAATAGCCCATTGTTGGCTGGGAAGATGTGCTAATGAGAGGGATACTAGGATGCGAACAGTGGAACTAGTAGGATTTCTAGGATGGGGGAGGAGGGGAGAGGTGTGTGTGTGGGGGGGGGGGGGGGGGGGGGGTGTTGAGGGAATGCAGGAGTTACTTGAAAGTAGAGAAATCAACGTTCACACCACTGGGGTGTGACCTGCCCAAGTGAAATATGAGGTGCTGTTCCTCCTATTTGTATTTGGCCTCATTCTGACAATATGATCTCTGGCCCTGATTTGTTCTAGCCGTTTCTTGCCTCCAGCTTCCCTTCCCCTCCCCCCTTCCCACCTCCATCTTTCAGGCTGAAGAAGGGTTCTGACCCGAAACGTCACCTATTCATTTTCTCCAGAGATGCCGCCTGACCCGCTAAGTTACTCCAGCATTTGGTGTCTATCTTTGGTATAAACTAGCACCAGCAGTTCTTTCCTACACCATGTTCCCTCATTCCTTCCTATCTATTCTACTCAACACATCCTCCAAGAACTCCAATAGACGAGTCAAAGTTGTTTTCATTGTTTAAGTCCACACTCACTCTTTTCAAGGCATTATGTTAAACACCATTGTAGAAATTTTAGCATTTTCCCTGTTACTGATATTAGGCTAACAGGTCGGACTGTTTCACCGAAGGCTCGGTCCACCAAGGCCTGCTGGATCTCCCAGTTGCTAACCATTTTAACTCCCCCTTCCCATTTCCACACTGACCTTTTTGGCCTGGGGCTCCTCCATTGTCAGAGTGAAGCCACAAATTGGAGGAACGGCATTTCATATTCCTCTTGGGCAGCTTACAACAGAGTGAACATTGAATTCTACAAATTTACGTAATATCCACCTCCCATTCCTTCTCTCTTTCTTTGCCGTCCTCATCCCGGAGTGCACACATGTATTTCATTATCCCACCCCTTTCCTCTAGACACAAAGCTGGAGTAACTCAGCAGGTCAGGCAGCCCCTGGACGAAAAAGGATGGGTGACGTTTTGGGTTGGGCCCTTCAGAGTTCAGAGGACATTCTTCCGAATCTGAAGAAGGGTCCCGACCCGAAATGTCTCCCATCCTTTTTCTCCAGAGATGCTGCCTGACCCGCTGAGCTACTCCAGCGCTTTGTGTCGATCTTCCACCTGTCACTTAACATGCTTTGTGCTGCTCCTCCCAACTTCTTTCCCAGCTTTCTCCCCACCCATTACAAGCGGTCTGAAGGAGGGTCGTGGCCCAAAACGTCGCCTATCCATTCCCTCCACAGACGCTGCCTGACTCGTTGAGTACCTCCAGCACTTGGTGTTTTGGTCAGTAATTCACCGATTGTCCTGACTTTGTTCTTAAATGGTGGTCTCACGAGAAAAGCATTATAATCTATAGAATTTTAAAAATTTGACAACTGAGTGTTCTTTACTCCTATCGCCACCTCATTCAAAGCCGAGTGATGATGAATAATGATCCCACAAGCTATACACATCTTTCCATTTATAAATTAATGTTTCCTTTGGGTGGTTTTAAGATTCCATGAATATAATTTGCCTTGTTTTCTTTTGACACTCCTCTACTCTCTACAGAGCAGACAGACTCCCTGATTTCTCCTGAGCACTTGTCGACTCAAGCTAATATTTGTACAAGAAACAAGTGATAAATATTCTACAAGTCAGGCCAAGGATGAGTTGCTTTTCTGAAGTCATGTTTAATGAGCATCTCATTGGCGTGTGTGGTTCTGAAACAGTGATTTTACATAAATTTAAGCGTCGTGCAAAATAATGACACCTTTCATGCAATTTTGATAAAAGACTCTAAGAATCGTAGAAAAAGGAGTGCCGCAGCTGGTAGATCCGGTACCTCACAGTGCCAGGGATACGGGTTCAATCCTGACCTCGGCTGCTGTCTGTGCGGAGTTTGCACGTTCTCCTTGTCACCGCATGGGTGCTCCGATTTCCCCCCACATCCCGAAGACATGCGGGTTTGTTGGTTAATAGACCACTGTAAATTACCCTCAAATGTGTAATGAGTGGATGAGAGAGTGGGAGAACATAGAACTAGTGTGAATGGGTGATCGGTGATCAGTCTGGACTCATCGGGTTGAAGTGCCTGTTTCCATGCTATCTCTAAGCTAAATGAATCTATCTGCATTAATCCCATTTGCCTGCATTAGGCCTATATCCCTCGACACCTTTTCTGTCCAAGTATCTGACAAATTCCTTGTAATTGCATCTACTATCTCATCTGGCAGCTCATTCCAAATGTTTTTTAATTTAGTTTGGAGATACATTGTGGAAACAGGCCCTTTGACCCAGTGAGTCCATGCCGACCAACATTCGCCCGTACACTAGTTCTTTGCTATCTCTTTCACATCCTACATACTTTCTCGGGGTGTTCCAGGATCCTCCCAAATTTCGAAGACTTATGGGTTTTCAGGTTAAGTGGCAATTTACAGAAGCCACTTAACCTCTAAACCCATAAGTCTTCGAAATTTGGGAGGATCCTGGAACACCCCGAGAAAACCCACGCAGTCACAGGGCGAATGTATAAACTCCATACAGACAGCAAGACAGATGTAGTCAGGATTGAGCCCGGGTCTGTGGCGCTGTAAGTTAGCAACTTTACTGCCGCGCCACTCAGCTGCCCCCTACTCTCAAGTTAAAATCTTTCTTCCTCTTTTGAATGAAAAGATCCTGCATCTCCCGAATTATTCCCAGGTCATGTTACAGTTGTACAGGGCATTGGTGAGGCCACATTTAGAGTACAGTGTTCAGTTTTGGTCACCCTGTTTTTGGAAAGATATCGTTAAGCTGCAAAGAGTGCAGAGAAGATTTACGGTGATGTTGCCAGGACTAGAGGGTCTGAGCTATAGGGAGAAATTAAGCAGGTAGAACATTATTCCTTGGAGTGAGGAGGATGAGGGGTGTTCTTATAAAGGCGTATAAGATCATGAGAAGAATAGATAGGGTAAATGCCCAGCTTTGTCCTGGCTGGGCTGAACATCAGAGTATTATTAGAATGATAAACATAGTAACGGAGGGACTAAACGGGTCTGTGGAAGGAAATGAACAGGCAGTGTTTTGGATTGGGACCCTTCAGAGAAATCTGAAGATGGGTTCTGACACAAAATGGGCAACAAGCTCAAATTGAAAGGATTTTGATATGTTTGATCAGTGAGTGGAAAGATAGCGGCCTGAAAGATTGATCTGAAGAAGGGTCCCACCCCGATATGCTCTTTGACCATTCCCTTCACAGATGCTCCTTGACCTACTGAATTATTCCAGTACTTTGTTTACTTTAGTACTTTAGACTATTCTTTACTTTAGTTTCTTGCTCAAGCATCTGCATTCTCTTGTGCTTCATTATTAGAGCTATGCATTTCTACACAAATTGATAACATTCAATAGTTTAGATTATTATTGTCACGTGTACCGAGCGAGCGAGGTACAGTGAGAAGCTTTTTTGTCGTGTGCTATCTAGTCAGCGAAGAGACTAAACGTGATTACAGCGAAGCCATCCACAGTGTACAGGTACAGGATAAAGGGTATCATGTTTAGTGCAAGATGAAGTCCAGTAAAGTCCAATTAAAGATAGTCCAAGGGTCTCCAATGTGGTAGATGGTAGATTCCATTATGCTCTGCAATGCCTTGTGGTTTCTGTGGGCCAGAGAGTGAGTCACTTGCCATCAAACACCCAAGATCTGACCAGTTCATATTGTCATCATATATTTGTGGCAGACCTCATTGAATTTCTAGTCTTTGGCGACACCTGGAAGTTGATGGTGGAAGACTCAGCCTTGGTTGTGCCATTGAGTACCATGGGGATGTAGTAGATTCTCTCTCGTTTGAGATGTGTTTTTTCTGAGAGATACAATGTGGAATCAGGCCCTTCGTCCCACTGAGTCCACACCGACTATTGATTACCTATACACTAGTTCAGGAATTTTACTGTACCTCAGTACGTGACTGTAGAGTACCATTGAACCACTGAAGATTCAAAGGGCTAAATGATCTAGTCCTGCTTCTATTTGTAATGTTCTTTTGATTCCACATCACTTCTGTTGTATTTAGTTTAGAGATACAGCGTGGAAACAGGCCCTTTGGCCCACCGAGTCCACGCTGACTAGCGATCATCCGTAAACCAGTTCCATGTTACCCCACTTTTGCATCCTACACACTCAGGGGCAATTCACAGAAGCCAATTAACCTAAAAACCTGCACGTCTTTGGGATGTGGGAGGAAACCGGAGCAGCCGGAGAAAACCCACATGGTCACAGGGAGAACGTGCAAACTCCACAGATATCAGCTGTAGTCAGGAACGAACCCTGATCTCCAGTGTTGTGAGGCAGCGGCTCAGTACATGAAGTACTTGAGACAGGTACAATGTCAACATTTAAAAGACATGGATAGGAAAGATTTAGAGGGATAGGGCAAAGCATGGGTAAATTAGACAATAGACAATAGACAATAGACAATAGGTGCAGGAGGAGGCCATTCGGCCCTTTGAGCCAGCACCGCCATTCAATGTGATCATGGCTGATCATTCTCAATCAGTACCCCGTTCCTGCCTTCTCCCCATACCCCCTGACTCCACTATCCTTAAGAGCTCTATCTAGCTCTCTCTTGAATGCATTCAGAGAATTGGCCTCCACTGCCTTCTGAGGCAGAGAATTCCACAGATTCACAACTCTCTGACTGAAAAAGTTTTTCCTCATCTCAGTTCTAAATGGCCTACCCCTTATTCTTAAACTGTGGCCCCTTGTTCTGGACTCCCCCAACATTGGGAACATGTTTCCTGCCTCTAACGTGTCCAACCCCTTAATAATCTTATACGTTTCGATAAGATCTCCTCTCATCCTTCTAAATTCCAGTGTATACAAGCCTAGTCGCTCCAGTCTTTCAACATATGATAGTCCCGCCATTCCGGGAATTAACCTAGTAAATCTATGCTGCACGCCCTCAATAGCAAGAATTGTAGACTAATGTAGATGGGGCATCCGGTTTGGCATGGACGTGTTGGGCTGAGGGGCCTGCTTCTACTCTTTATGACTGTGACTCTATATAATATGGTGTTTATGGATAGCGAGTGTATTTAACTATATATTTTCAGAATTCTCTGCCTCAGAAGGCAATGGAGGCCGATTCTCTGGATGCTTTCAAGAGACAGTTAGATAGAGCTCTTAATGATAGCGGAGTCAAGGGGTATGGGGAGAAGGCAGGAACGGGGTACTGATTGTGGATGATCAGCCATGATCACATTGAATGGTGGTGCTGGCTCCAAGGGCCGAATGGCCTAGTCCTGCACCTATTGTCTGTTGTCTATTGGTTATTTTAATGTAAAATGGCAAAATATCTTCAGAATTACTGAAGTTTGCTATAATTGCTATAATTATACCAACATTTACTTTGCTGCTTGGATGGCTTTTGTCAAGTAATTACCAATTTTATTAAATTAATGATAATTTCAAAGTTACGGGAATGCTTGACACAGTAATTCCAAAGCAATTGACTTGCATCCAAATATTGCCTCTTGTTTTGGAATCAAAAGTATTGATCAGAAGAGCAGGACTATCCATTATTAATCGTGACAGCTTGAACAAACAGCCATGTATCCTGCTTGCATCGAATGATTCTCCATCTTCTCTGTTAGGTAGGTGTTGTGTACCGGGGTAGAAATGCCATTGACGTACAATGAGTTTGCATTGCAATTCTGCATCGCATTTGGCTCAATGGTTGGTGTTGAGCCTAATGCGATACAGATGCTGGTTTAAACCGAAGATAGACACAAAACGCTGGAGTAACTCAGCGGGTCTGGCAGCATCTCTGGAGAAAAAGGAATAGGTGACATCTTGGGTCAAAGCCCTTCCTCAGACTGAGAGCAGGGGGGAGGGAAATTAGAGGTATGAAAAGGCACAGAACAAATCAGCGGGTCAGGCAGAATCTCAAGTGAAAAGGAATAGGTGACATTTCCGGCCGAGACCCTGCCTCAGACTGAGAGTCAGGGGAAAGGGTAACGAGAGATATAGACGGTGATACAGAGAGATATAGAACAAATGAATGAAAGATATGCCAAAGGTAACCATGATCAAGGAAAGGTGGAGCCCACAATGATCCATTGTTCTGTGGGGTAGGGGATAACGTGTTATACAGTCAGTGAAACTCAAAGTGCTGGAGTAACTCAGTGGGTCAGGCAGCATCTCTGGAGAAAAGGGTCGAGATGCTTCATCAGACTCTGGAGATGCTGCATGTCCTGCTCTCCGGAGATGCTGCCTGACCTGCTCTCCGGAGATGCTGCCTGGTCTGCTGTCCTGAGATGCTGCCTGGTCTGCTCTCCAGAGATGCTCCCTGGCCTCCTCTCCGGAGATGCTGCCTGGCCTCCTCTCCAGAGATGCTGCCTGGCCTGCTGAGTTACTCCAGCACTTTGTGGGAGCATAAGCGAGAACAAGTGACTGACTTGTGGAAACGGCCGCATGCAATGGCAGTAGCACACTGCTGTCAGAGAACCGAGATGTGCAACTCGTAAATAAAACAGTATGCTTAAAGAATTGTTTCCATTAGTGCGAGTTTACGTAAATCGTCAATTGCATGTCGGGGAGTGCATGTATTAGTTTGAAAATGAATACAAATGAATAGAATAGTGAGACAGGTATCTATTTGCTACCACGCCATGCTGCCCTAATCTCGCACTGTGTGTCCTTTTGCGTATTGACCAGCATCTACAGTTCTTGCCTCCACGTCTTTCCTGTAATTGGGCAACCAGAACTATGTCCTCTCCAAAGTCCTATAAAGCTACATTAAGCAACAAACCTGATAAGCACCAGCACCGAACAGATGGGCTGAATGGCCTGTTTGCATTTTTGTAATCTCCTTGCATGTCTATTGCAGAATGCGTCTCACTTGAAATAGACACAAAATGCTGGATTAACGCAACGGGTCAGGCAGCATCCCTGGAGAAAAGGAATAGGTGACGTTTCAGATCAAGGCCCTTCCTCAGACTGAGAGTCGGGGGAAGGGAAACTAGAGGTATGAAAAGGTTCAGAACAAATTAGAGCCCACAGCAATGGTCAAAGAGCCCACGATGGTCCATTGTTGGCTGTGGAGGAGGTGATAATGAGGGGATACAAACAGTAAAACTAGCAGGACGACTAAGGGTGGGGGAGGAATGGGGAGGGAGGGAATACAAAGGTTACTTAAAAGTAGGGAAATCAATATTCCTATCGCTGGGTTCAAATCTGCCCAAACTACCTCTCACATTATTGTTGGCTTGGATTTGTGTGGAAATGTTAAGTTATTTTCCATTGTAGTTCTGGCAAGGTGTTGTTTTAAGTTCTCGCTGTGAGTCTCAACAGGAATCTGGAAGAGAGGAAAATCAAATCCCAGCATGCTTTAATTCTAAATGTCACACCTGCAGCATTCTTAAAGTTGACTCATGTCATTTTATACCTCCCTGAGGAATTAAAGCCCAACTAGAATATGAAAAAAGCCTCACAACTATTAAAAAAATAACTTTCTTTCTTATTAATTCTCTTTCACAGAGCCCCTTGGTTTGTGATGTTTGTTTGGGTTCCCAAGCAACAGAGTCATGGAGAGATACAGCATAGAAACAGGCCCTTCGGCCCACAGAATCCATGCCGACCAATAATCATCCATTTTGACTAATCTTGCAGTAATCCTAATTTCTATTCTCCTTGCATTCTATGTAAATCCCCTCAATTCTATCACTCAAAGGAGCATCCAGTTTGAGTTTAAAGCCGTATTGGATGCAGACTTACTTTAGGCTTCAGGCAGAAAGCATGGAAACAGGCCCTTTGGCCCACCGAGTCCACGCCGATCTGCGATCCCCATACACTAGCACTATCCTATGCACGAGGTTCCATTTGCAATTTTTACCAAAGCCAATTAACCTACAAACATGCACGTCTTTGGACTGTGGGAGGAAACTCGCTTTTTATGGTGCACCTGTAAATGGTTGTGAGAGTCATTGGAGACCTGCCGAATTTCCTCAGTCTGCTGAGGAAGTAAAGGCGTTGGTGTGCCTTCTTGCCAGTCCCTTCGATATGGTTGGTCCACAAGAGACTGCTGGTCTTATTGAGGTTTAAGAAATATTTAGACAGGTACATGGGTAGGATAGGTTGAGGGGGATATGATCCAAACGAGGTCAGGTGGGCCTAGTGTAGATGGCGCCTGTTGGTCAGCGCGGTTAAGTTGGGCCGAAGGACTTGTTTCCGTGCTGTATGACTCCATGACTCTAAGGAACTTGAAGCTCGGAACCATTCCCATTTTGCAATCATTAATGCTGATTGGGGCATGTTCTCCACCACGCTTTCTGAAGTCAATAACTTGCATTTTCATCTTGCTGACATTTAAGGGGAGGTTGTTATGGAAGGCAGAGAAGGACGATAAACTGGGGGCATGTAAACACAAAGGAGAATTTTGAAAAGAAGGCCTGACATCAAGAGGAGCCTGAGTGGACCAGTGTGCACTGAGCTACTGACTAAGGAGGTCCTACTGCAGTTGTGCAGGGCCCTGGTGAGATCACCCCTCGAGTATTGTGTGCAGTTTTTTTCTCCTAATTTGAGGAAGGACATTATTGCTATTGAGGGAGTGCAGCGTAGGTTTCACCAGGTTAATTCCCGGGATGGTGGGACTGACATACGATGAAAGAATGGATCGACTGGGCTTATATTCACAGGGATTTAGAAGGATGAGAGGGGATCTTATAGAAACATATAAAATTCTTAAGGGATTGGACAGGCTAGATGTAGGAAAAATATTCCTGATGTTAGGGGAGTCCAGAACCAGGGGTCACAGTTTACGAATAAGGGGTAGGCCATTTAGGACTGAGATGAGGAAAATCTTTTTCACCCAGAGAGTCTGTGGAATTTTCTACCACAGAAGGCAGTGATGGCCAATTCACTGGATATATTCAAGTGAGAGTTAGATATTGCTCTTAGGGTTAATAGAATCAGGGGATAAGGGAAGAAAGCAGGAATGGGGTGCTGTTTTTGGATGATCAGCCACGGTCATATTGAATGGCGGTGCTGGTTCGAAGGGCCGAATGGCCTACTCCTGCACCTTTTTTCTATGTTTCTACGTTTCTAAAGCAGGCAAATGTGACTGAGAGTGTAGCCAGGAAGGGATGAACGAGCACAGATGTGCTGATAGGAAAATAAGTGCAAGGTGGCACAGCGGTCGAGTTGCTGCCTTACAGTACTAGAGACCCGGGTTCAATTCTGACTACGGGAGCTGTCTGAATGGAGTTTGTACGTTCTCCCTGTGACTCCGTGGGTTTTCTCCAGGTGCTACGGTTTCCTCCCACATTTCGAAGATGTGCAGGTTCGCAGGTTGATTGCATTCTGTAAATTGCCCCTAGTGTTGAGGATGCGAAATTGGGTATGCTTGTTGGGATTCTGAGTGATAATATTTAAGAAAACTTTGGACAGGTACATGGATAGGAAAGGTTTAGAGGGATATGAGCCAAAAGCAGGTGGGACTAGTGTGGATGAAGCATGTTGGTCGGCATGGGCAAGTTGGCCCAGGGGGCATATTTCCACGCTTTTCGACTATGTCTCGAAAAGATACAACATAGGTTTGTTGGGCTTTTAGCAACAGGGTATTGGATAACTGGGCGGAAATAAAGTTAAGGTGACTATGGAAAGTCTGTTATAGTTTGCATTTGTGCATCTGTCCCATGTTCAAGGTTTTGGCAACTTATTTTGATTAAATGGCACTTCTGAAGCAGTAAAAAAAAAAATCACACGGCATATCCACCTGGAACATTTGTTGTTGCTTTCAATTTGAAATCTTCGCACAGCTTGATAGTTATATCTTGGAACGAATGAGGGGCCTGTCACTTCTGATGAATTATGAATGACAATTCAGAGTTTGTCAGCTATTATTTTCCAAAATTCATTAAAGGATTATGAAAGGTAACACAAAAACAAAATATCGTCAGGTTTGAGAGTCCCAGCCAGGGACCATTTTCTACACCATTCCTCAGGCTGGAACGAAGGGATAAAAGGCCAGCCATGTACAACATAGAACATAAAACATAGAACATAGAACAGTACAGAAACAGGCCCTTCAGCCCACAATGTCCCTGCCGAACATGATGCCTAGTTAAACTAATCATCTCTGTTTGCCTGTGATCCATATCCCTCCATATCCACGTGCCTCTCCAAAAGCCTCTGAAAGTCACTTATTTTCTCACTCTCTTTCTCACTCTCTTTCTCACTCTCTTTCTAACTCTCGTTCTAACTCTCTTTCTCACTCTCTTTCTCACTCTCTTTCTCACTCTTTTTATTTCCCTTTCCCTTTCTCTCACTTTCTGAATCTCTCTCCCTGGATCCCTCTCTCTTTCATTCTCTCTCTCTCTTTCTCATTCTCTTCTTTTCTCTCTTTTTCACTACCTGTCTCTCTCCCTTTCTCTCACCTGTTCTCTCTCTTTCTCCCTTTCTCTCTTTCTTTGTCTCTCTTTCTCTCTCTTTCATCAGTCAAAGCGTTGAGTATAGAAGTTGGGAGGTCCTGTTGCAGTTGTTAAAGACATTGGTGAAGCCATATTTACTTGTGTTCAGTTATGGTCACCATGTTATGGGAAAGATGTTGTCAAGCTGGAAAGGGTGCAGGGATTTACATGGACATTGACAGGACTCGAAGGCCTGAGCTATAGGGAGAGGATAAGCAGGCTAGGATTTTATTCCTTGGAGCGAAAGATGATGAGGGATTATCTTATAGAGCTGTATAAAATCATGAGAGGGATTGGATATGTGCACAGTTTTTGCCCAGAGTAGGGGAATCGAGAACCAGAGGACACAGGTTAAAGAAGAGTGGGAAAAGATTTAATGGGAACCTGAGGAGTAAACTTTTAATTTAAAGGGTGGTGGGTTTGTAGAACGCGCTGCCGGAGGAGGTAATTGAGGCAGGTACTATCATAACATTTGAGAGGCATTTGGACAGGTACATGGATAGGATAGGTTTAGAGGGATATGGGCTAAGCACAGGCAGGTGGAGCTAGTGTAGTTGGGGTATGTTGGTCAGCGTGGGCAGGTTGGGCCAAAGGGCATGTTTACACTCTCTATGACCCTCCACCATTTGTTAGCTTTTTGGTCAATTGCCTTGAACAAGTGCAGACACAAGGAAATGTAGATGCTGGAATACTGAGCAGTCCATGAAGTGCAGGAATAACTCAACGGATCAGGCAGCATTTGTGGATAATGTTGATAATGCAGATGTATAGTACGATTTTTTACTAAATTGTATACAAAAAAGGAATTTCAACATGTGGCAGTAAAGAACCATTGAACCATTGAATGACGGAGAGCTTCATGTTTGTGAATGTATTTGATGGTAAAGAGTAGAGCAGTTATTTCCATTAATGCTGAGAGCCGTTAATCCAAAGTAAATGCCAAAGGAAATTAAGGAGAAATATTGTTGCCCAAGTTGCTGAGAATAATGAATTCTACAAATCGTAGTTAAGGGCAAGAGCACGGAGTGTTGATGAAGATGTGATTGCACTAAAGTGGAGGGGAGATTCACCAGCGCGTTGCCAAGGTTGGAGGACTGCACTGAAACAGGCCCTTCGGCCCACCAGGTTCGCTCCCACCAGTGATCTCCACCCATTAGCTCTATCCTACACACTAGGGACAATTTACAATTTCACAGAAGCCAATTAACCTCCAAACCTGCATGTCATTGGAATGTGGGAGGAAACCGCACCAGCCAGAGAAAACCCACGCAGTCACAGGGAGAACGTACAGACAGCACCCGTAGTACAGGCAGCAACTTACTGCTGCGCCACTGTGCCGCCCGCCCTCATGACACAAGGCAGACCGAGGGTTAACAATCGGACAACAAGAAAAAAATACAAGGCTCTTAAGAGAAAGGCATTCTATTTAATTATAAAATGTCTCTTGGTGTGATTGCATCATGGATTATGTCTAAAAATTCTGTTTCATCAAAGTGTTCCTCGTATTGAAATTCAGCGTTTAGGTATCACAGCTCCAGATAATTGATGTGTCTCTTGGTGCACTTGCTTGCAAAATAACATCCTGTGATGAGTTTGTGACACATAGTTCAGCGGTGAATTTTCAGAGCGCTCATTTGCAACTTGCAAATCACCTGGTGGGCTATGCTTATGTTGCCTGACAGAAAAGCAATAACAGTTGGACTTGTTGCAAGTTAATCTCTGCTCCTGGAGAGCCTCCCAAACCCAATGCCCACCAGAGAGATTTAGAAAATTATGGCTTTAGAGCTTGCTGATAGCTTGCTGTTACAGATGGGATTTCTTCAGGTTTAAGTCCAGGCTCCTGTATGTTCAAAAGTACTGAGCGATGCTGCCTAGCAATTAACTGAAAATCCAGATATAGACTCAGAGTCATACAGCGTGGAAACAGGCCCTTCGGCCCAACTTGCCCACGCCGACCAACATGTTCCATCTACACACTAGTCCCACCTGCCTGCATTTGGCCCATATCCCTCTAAAACTGTGCTATCCATGTACCTGTCCAAATCTATTATTATATTATTAAAACTCTCATCTTGTTTGTATATTTGTGCGTATGTTCGTCCGTATGTGAGTTTGTGACCGAAATACAGCCAAAACAGTACACGATAGCGCAACAATTTTAGGCCCACCTTACTTACCTTTGGCCTGCGGTTCAAATGGTTGTTATATTTTAAAACCTATTCACTTTTTAAACTTTAATAAATCACTTTTTAAACTTTAATAAAACCCTTTTCCACTTGCCCTGCCCGTCAGCCGTGCCTGCGCAGTAATACCTCCGTGTTCAACGTCACAATGGGACCCCAGCGGGTCCGCGCTTGCGCAGTTGGGGCCCGTTGATCTAATACAGATGCTCCCCGACGTACGATGCTTTGACGTACAATATTTTGACTTTGCGATGGTGCAAACGGCAGCGACGCGTAGCGAGTCGCAGCTCGCTTCCGGCCACGTGATCAGGTGTATTAAATGCATTTTGACATGATATTTTCAGTCTCCGATGGGTTTCTCGGAACGTGACTCCATTGTAAGTTGCGGAGCACCTGTACTTACGTGTTCATCTTGTGTCACAACGGTAAGATGGCCGCCGGATGTGCGCGTGCGCAGTTGAGGAGGGGAGGGGAGGAGGGGGGATAAGGGGGGTTGAGGGCGGATGGAGTGGGTGAGTGGGTGAGTGGGGGGGAGTGGGTGAGGGGAGGGTGCCTCACCAACGGGTCCACAGCAGCTAGTGTTTCTTAAACATTGTGATTGTACCGGTCTCAACTGCCTCCTCTGGCAGCTTGTTCCATACACCCACCCACCCTTTGCATGAAAAATTTACCCCTCAGGCTCCTATTAAACCTTCCCCTACTTTAAACCTATGTCCTCTGGTTCTCGATTCCCTTTCTCTGGACTAAAGACTCCATGTGTCTACCCGATCTCTTCCTCATGTTTTACTAAAAAAAGTTTAGTTTAGTTTAGTGATACAGCGTGGAAACAGGCCCTTCGGCCCACCAAGCCCCTGCTGACCAGCTATCATCCTGAACACTAATTCTATCCTGCACACGAAGATACAGAAGACAATTGATCTGCAAACCTGCAGGTCTTTGGAGTGTGGGAGGAAACCGGAGCACCTCGAGGAAACTCATGCGGTCACGGGGTGAACGTGCAAACTCCGTGCATACGGAAACCGTGGTCAGGACCAAACCCGGGTCTCTGGCGCTGTAAGGCAGCAACTCTACCACTGCACCATGGTGATGCCTTAAATAAAGTGTTAACCAACACATCAAAATATTACAAAAAGAACAAGGCACTGGAGGAATAGTGGGTTAGGCACCATCTGTGGAGAGAAATGATTTGGGTCAGGACCCTTTTTTAGAGTGATGGATTGGGGGAGGGTTGGGGGGGGGGGGGGGGAGCTGGAAAAGAGAGGTAGGAGCAGGCTGGCAAGTGATAGATGGATGCAGGTGGTTGATTACCAAAAGACAAGAGGTAAAAGGAGCCAAAACAAGGTGTCAGATTTGGAAAGGAGGAGTAAAATATGAAGCCATAGGGAGAGATATGAGTGGAAGGGGATTGGGAGGTTGGGGGGGGGGGGGGGGGGGGGTGGGGGGTGGGGGGGTGTGGGCAGCACATTGACACAGCCGGTATAGCTGCTGCCTCACAGAACTAGGGACCAGACCACACATGCTGTCTGTGTATGGAGTTAATACGTTCTCTTTGTGACCATTGTGGGTTTCCTCTGGGTGCTCCTGTTTCCGCCGACATCCCAGAGACATGTGGGTTTGTAGCCTAATTGGCCTCTGTAAATGTGCCCTTAATGTGGGAGTGGATGGGTGAGTGGGATAACGTAGAACTACTTTGAATGGATGGTGATGGTCGGCATGGCCTCGGAAGGCCAAAAGTGTGTTTCTATGTTGTATCTCCAGACTAAACTAAAAGGGAAATAGGGATCTCAGAGATGGGATGAGTGCAGAATGACTGTGAGGAGATGGGGACAAGAACTGGGTGAAGGGGGTGGTGGGAGAAGTGTATGTGGGACCATCTTACAGCAGTAAGAATCTGCTTTCACTGAACATTATAGAAATGTGCTTGTCTAAGACTTGTCTCCACACTGATTTGCAAACATTTAGACTTAATGGCCTATTTGTGATCTCCACAACTTGGGGTTGCTATGGAGACGTCCAATTTTCAACTCCACTATTAGAAAGGATCAAAGAAACACGGATGCATCCGCGCACAAATCTTTGAAGTTTGATAAAGTGATTGAAGCATTTTTCAGAATCTTATTACTTTTGGGTGTAGAGAGTACAAATCTAGGAGACAAAGTTAAAGCTCTGTATCAGTAGTTCAACTACAAGTGGAGAATGAAGCAAGCCTTTGATCTGAAGAAGGGCCTCGACCCAAAATGTCACCTATCCATGTTCTCCAACGAGGCTGCCTGACCCGTTGAGTTACTCCAGCACTTTTTTGATCCCAAAGGACTGCTTTAAAAAAAGAAGAAGAATGATGTAAAGGCAGAGGAAATTAGATTAATTTGGCATCATGTTCAGCATGGACATTGTGGGCCGAAGGGCCTGTGCCTGTGCTGTAACATTGGATGATCTAGAATGTCCAGTTCTAGTCTCTGCGCCGTAGTGTGGGTACAAAAGAAGTAGAGGGGGTGCAGAAAGGATTTAATGGAATACAGTTGCGGGCAGGACCATCACAGACTCATGAAGCTGGGCTTGTCCCTTTTAGAGCTGAGAAAGTTAAGAGGCAAATTAGTTCAGTTTAGTTTAGTTGAAAGATACCGAGCAGAAATAGACCCTTTGGCCTGCTGAGTCCGCGCCGACCAGCGATTCCCCGTACATCAGCACTAGTCTATACACGAGGGGCAAGTCGCAATTTTGGGAGGAAACCAAAGCACTTGGAGAAAGCCCACAAAGTCCCGGGGAGAACATACAAACTCCGTACAGACAGCACCCATAGTCAGGATCAACCCAGGGTCTCTGGCACAGTAAGGCAGCAACTCTACTGCTACAATTTACAGCTGAGAAGGTAGGTGGATAGTGTTTTCATTGTAAATTTCAGAAGAATTTGGTTAAATAGTTGAGGGAGATATATTGTGACTCAATGGGAAAGTACAAGGCATGGGACTGATTGGCGTGCTCTTGCCGTGAGCCAGGGCAGAGATGTTGTAATGTAATTCCCCACCTTCGTTCCTGGGTATCATCTTCCTCGTTAATCTCACCTTCACTCCTTTGACCAGGTAACTCGTGAAGATCCTAGCATCCTGCCATTTAAGCTCTGAGCCTCTGTCATTTACCAGCTCTATTAAAGGTTGATAGTGGGCTGCACAGTGGCACAGCTGGTAGAGCCAGAGGCCCGGGTTCGGACCTGACCTCGGGTGCTGTTTGTACAGAGTTTGCACCTATTTTGCCCCTCCCCCTCCCCCTCCCCTCCCACCTACATTCCTTCCTCTGGCTTCACAATTTGCAACTCATCTCACACCTTTTGTCCTTACATCCCAGTCCTTTGTCCAATCATCTGCCTATCACCCCCTCCCGCCCTCCCCCCCTCACCTGTTTCCACCTATCACTTGCCAGGCTTTGTCCTGCTCCTCCTTTCTACCAGCTTTCTTACCCACCACCCCACCCCACTACAATCAGTCCCGACTTGAAACGTCACCTATCCATGTGCTCCAGAGATGCTGCCTGACCCGTTGAGTTACTCTGCCACTTTGTGCCTTTTTCTTTGTAAACCAGCATCTGCAGTTCCTTGTTCCTACACCCAGCTTTGGGTCCCAGTCATGGAGGGAACTTGGTAAATGTGATCCAGTGGATTCACTGCCCCCGAAGGCAGAGATTAACAGAATCTTGATTACGGGTGTCAGGGGTTATGGGGAGAAGGCAGGAGAATGGGATTGAGAGGGAAAGATAGATAGATCAGCCATGATTGAATGGCAGAGTAGACATACATGCGCTAAACGTTATTCCCTTTATCATGTGTCTGTTCACTGTGGATGACTTGCTTGTAATCGTGTATTGTCTTTCCGCTGACTGGTTAGCACAAATCAAAAGCTTCTCACTGTACCTCGGTACAGGTGACACTAAACTAAATTAAAGATTGTAGCAATAGACAATAGACAATAGACAATGGGTGCAGGAGGAGGCCATTCGGCCCTTCGAGCCAGCACCGCCATTCAATGTGATCATGGCTGATCATTCTCAATCAGTACCCCGTTCCTGCCTTCTCCCCATACCCCCTGACTCTGCTATCCTTAAGAGCTCTATCCAGTTCTCTCTTGAATGCATTCAGAGAATTGGCCTCCACTGCCTTCTGAGGCAGAGAATTCCACAATGATTGTGCCTGCTCTGCAGCCTCCTCTAGCAGCTCATTCCACTGAACCACCAATGAAGCCATGGTGGGCCGATAGTGAGGGGAATGGATATTTGAGATAGTGGGTAGGGAATGCCAGTCTGCCATGCCCTGGTGTGGCGGCAAGCCTTTTAATTGCTGTGCAAAACACACCGTGCCGGAGGAACTATGGCGACACAGTGGCTCAACTGGTAGAGCCACTGTGTCACAGCGACAGAGACGCAGGTTCGATCCTGACCTCCGGTGCTATCTGTGCGTGGATTTTGCACATTCTCCCTGCGACAGCGTGGGTTTCCTCCGGGTGCTCCGGCTTCCACCCATGTTCCAGAAACATGTACCATAGAACAGTACAGCACCGGAACGGACCCTATGGCCTACAATGTGTAGGAAAGAATTGCAGATGCCGGTTTCAATCAAAGGTTGACACAAAATGCTGGAGTAACTCAGCGGGGCAGGCAGCATCTCTGGAGAGAAGTCAAGGGTGATGTTTCGGGTCGAGGCCCTTCTTCAGTCTCGACCCAAAACGTCACCCATTCCTTCTCTCCAGAGATGCTGCCTGTCCCGCTGAGTTACTCCAGCATTTTGTGTCCACTTATGGCCTACAATGATTGTGTCAAACATGACACCAATTAAACTGACCTCATCTGCCTGTACATGATCAATGTGCAAGTCTGTAGGTTAATTGGCCTCTGTAAACCACCCCCAGTTTGGAGAGAGTAGATGTGATAGTGGGATAACATAGAACTTGTGCGAACGGGTTTAGTTTTTAGTTTAGTTTAGTATATTATTGCCACATGGACCGAGGTACAATGAAAATACTTTTGTTGCATGCTATCCAGTCAAAGAAAAGACTACATATAATTACTATCAAGCCACCCACAGTGCACAAATACAGGATAACTGGTGCAACATCCAGTGCAAAATAAAGTCGGATCAAAGATAGTTCAAAGGTCTCCAATGAGGTTGACGGGGGTCAGGACTGCAACTGAGAGGACAGTTCATTGTCCTCGAAGAAGTCTGAAGAAGGGTTTCGACCCGAAACGTCACCCATTCCTTCTCTCCAGAGATGCTGCCTGTCCCGCTGAGTTACTCCAGCACTTTGTGCCTACCTTCGGTTTAAACCACCATCTGCAGTTCTTTCCTACACAGGACAGTTCATTTGCCTGATAACAGCTGGGAAGAAACTGTCCCTGAATCAGGAGGTTTGTGTTTTCAAACTTCTTTTCCTCCTGCCTGATGGGAGAGGGGAGACGAGGGGGTGAGACTCGTCCTTGTTTATGCTGGTGGCCTTGCCGCGGCAGCGTGAATTGTAGTTGGAGTCAACGGAAGGTAGATCGGTTTGCATGGTGATCTAGGCTACACCCACAACTGTCTGGTCAAGCATGGACTCGGTGGGCCGAAGGGCCTTTTTTGATGCTGTATCCTTAAAGGCCCTAAACTAAACTAAACTGAGTAGATTTAGATTTTTTAGATTTAGAGATACAGCGCAGAAACAGGCCCTTCGGCCCACCGGGTCCGCGCCGCCCAGCGATCCCCGCACACTAACACTATCCTACAACCACTAGGGACAATTTTTACATTTGCCCAGCCAATTAACCTACATACCCGTACGTCTTTGGAGTGTGGGAGGAAACCGAAGATCTCGGAGAAAACCGACGCAGGTCACGGGGAGAACGTACAAACTCCGTACAGACGGCGCCCGAACCTGAGTCTCCGGCACTGCATTCGCTGTAAGGCAGCAACTCTACCGCTGCGCCACCGTGCCGCCCACAAGGTCTGGCAGCATCTTTGGAGGAAATGGACAAGCATTGTTTCGGGTTGAGACCCTTTTTAGGGCCTCTGTTTTTAAGTGCTGTTGCCGGTGCACAGATGGGTCTTCCTCATTTAAATATGTCAGATTACTTCTTTGCTTGATAAATGCTTTTCATTATTTCATAGTCATAGAGTCATACAACGTGGAAACAGGCCCTTCAGCCCAACCTGCCCACGCTGACCAACATGCCCCATCTGCACTAGCCCCACCTGCCTGCATTTGGCCCATATCCCTCTCAACCTGTCCTACCCATGTACCTGTGTAAATGTTTCTTAAATGTTGCGATAGTCCTTGCCTCAATTACCTCCTCCAGCATTTCAGTCCACACATCCACCGCTCTGTGAAAAAGTTACCCCTCAGGTTGCTATTAAATCTTTCCGCCCAACCTTAAATTTATGTCGAAGGTAGACACAAAATGCTGGAGGATCTCAGCGGGACAGGCAGCATCTCTGGAGAGAAGGAATGGGTGACGTTTCGGGTCAAGACCCTTCCCCAGACTGATGTCTCTTAAACTTATGTCATCAGGTTCTCGATTCCCCTACTCTGGGCAAGAGACCCTGTGCATTTGTCCGATCTAATCCGCTCATGATTTTGTACACATTTGGTGCGGACTTTGTTTCCACGCCAAGTGGACAGGTAGGCAACATGTTCCAAAGGCTCTGCCAAATAACGTCTTGTGTTCGCTGGAATAGCACAGCAGAGGGACAGCACGGTGGTGCAGCGGTAAAGTTGTTGCCTTACAGTGCCAAAGACCCTGGTTCGATCCTGACTATGGGTGCTGTCTGTACCTGTGACCGCATGGGTTTTCTCCAGGTGCCCTGGTTTCCTCCCACATTACCGAAGACGTACCGGTTTGTAGTTTAATAGGCTTCCGCGAATTGTAAAACTGTCCCTAGTGTGCAGGATAGTGCTCGTGTACGGGGTGATCACTGGTCAACGCGGACGCGGTGGGCCGAAGGGCCTGTTTCTCTAAAGTCTAAAGATAACTGAGGTGCCTGGGACTCTATTATTCTGCTTTCTGATGTTGTAAGCAAAGATTTATTGATGGGATGATGTTTGCCAAACAGATCATGTCTGCTAAGAGTCACGCTTGGCAGATAGTGGCAGTGAGTCCAGAGATTTGTTTTGCTGATTTCTATCTGATGGCACCTTTTTGTGCTCAGTGTCATTTGACATATGCATTCTCCATGGACACCTGGCACTTCCACCCCTTTAAGATTAACTGACTGAAAGTAGCACAAATGACATCAACGAACTTGAGGCTATCAATCAATTCTTGCTCATTATCTTTCTATATGCCTATTAAATGTAAACAAATGATAGGTTGTCATTCTGTGGCAGTCTGGCCTCTAGCCCAGTACATTATTGATGGGAAATCCATTTCTACAAAGGAGAATGCATCACCTGAATAGATGAAGGACACAGAAAACATTGGTAAGACACTTAAGTCTGTAGCACAATCACCTCTATTTACAGAAAAAAAAAACCAAGACATCAGCTTGCAACGTTAAACTAATTTTACCTTGATGTTTATGCATCAAGCAGTTTTCATTGTCAGGATGAGGAAGGAATTTCCAGATGGCAGGCTATTTAAATGAATTAATATGTGTCACTAAGGGACAAACAGTGAAAAATGCATTTGGATTGAATCTCCGGTAATGGAACATTAGCTCACATTAAATAGAGTAGAATAGGGAAAAAATAATGATGCCTTTAAACAATTAAGAACTTAAACTATCTTGTACTGGGTTAATTAAGAAACTATGCATTGGCTGGTAGTTTTTTGTTTCACGAGTTATCACCGGAAGTTATTTGTTTCACGAGTTATCACCAGAACACCATCAGCATTAGCACACTATTGGCCGCAGCGACTCTCACCAACTTCTACAGAAGCGCCGTAAAAAGCCTTTTAACGGGATGCAACACAGCATGGTTTAGGAACAGCTCCATCCAGTACCCCAAGAAATTGCAAAGTTGTGGCGTAGCCCAGACAACCATTCAAACCAACTTCCCTTCTATTGACTCCATCTGTACTTCATGCTGCCTCGGCATGGCCACCAACATAATCAAGGACTAGTCTCACCCTTCTTATCCCCTCTCCCATCAGGCAAGAGGTACAGAAGTGTAAAATCGCACACCCCTAGATTCTGGGACAGTTCTTCCCAAATGTTATCAGGCAACTGAACCATCCTATCACCAACTAGAGAGTGGTCCTAACCTACCATCGACATCATTGGAGAACTTCGGACTATCTTTATCAAACTTTACTCGACTTTAACTTACACTAAACATTTTTCCATTTATCTTGCATCTGGAAACTGAGTCATTGGAGTCATAGAGTTATAGAGTGATAGAGTTTGAACACAGGCCCTTCAGCCAAACTTGCCCACACCAGCCAACAATGTCCCAGCTACACTAGTCCCACTTGTCTGCGCTTGGTCCATATCCCTCCAAACCTGTCCTATCCATGTGTAAGAAGGAACTGCAGATGCTGGTTTAAACCGAAGATAGACACGAAAAGCTGGACCAACTCAGCGGGACAGGCAGCATCTCTGGAGGGAAGGAATGGGTGACATTTCTATGTCCCGACCTTCAAGGAACCATGCACCTGTACTCCTAGATCCCTCTGCTCTACAACGCTACCCAGAGGCCTACCATTTACTGTGTAGGTCCTGCCCTTGTTCGACGTCCCAAAATGCAACACCCTGTACTTCTCTGTATTAAATTCCATCAACCATTCCACCTGGCCAATTGTTCCAGATCCTGCTGCAATCGTTCACAACCATCTTCACTATCTGCAAAACCACTCACTTTTGTATCATCTGCAAGCTTGCTAATCTTGCTCTGTATGTTCTCATCCAAATCATTGATGTAGATGATAAACAGTAATGGGCCGGCTTGATTGTAATCATGTATCATGGTTGGATAGCAAGTAACAAAAAAGCTTTTCACTGTATTTCGGTACACGTGACAATAATAAACTAAGCTAAACTATTCTTTCATTTCTGATCAGTCCTGTATGGTCTATAATCTCCTTGACTGTTGATTATAAAGACACTGTCCAAATTGAGTTAAAGCATGTCAAATTATTGCAGCCTTGGAAACACAGTGCACAGCAAGTTTATTGCCACAGAAAATTGGCACTCTCATTGCAAGGATTAGTGGTGCAGAAGATTAAAATGCCTTACTGTTGTAGAAACAAGGAAACACAGAGGATCGTTTACCAAAAAGGACACAAAGAATTGGAGTAACTCAGCGGGTCAGGTAGCATCTCTGGAGAACATGGATAGGTGATGTTTTGGGTTGGGACCCTTCTTCAGACTGATTGTAGAGGGTAAGGGTTGAAAGCTGGAAGAGAGGAGAGGCAGGCCAAAGCCTGGCACAGTGGCACGACAGTAGAGTTGAGCCTCACAGCGCCAGAGGCCGAAGTTAGATCCTGTCTACAGGTGCTGTCTGTGTGGTGTTTGCACGTTCTCCCTGTGACCGCGTGGGTTTTCACTGGGTGTTCTGGTTTCCAACCACACTCCAAAGACGTGCAGGTTTGTAGGTTAATTGACTTTGGTTAAACTTGTCCTTCGTGTTTAGGATGATGCTAAAGTACGAGGTGATAGCTGGTCGGCGCAGACACAGTAGTCTCTTTCTGCACTGTATCTCTAAAGTCTAAAGTCTACAGGTGATAGGTGAGCACAGGAGAGAGGGATTTTTTGATAGGCAGATGGTTGGAACAAAGGCACAACTGAACTACTGTGATAGGGGATACTTTGACGGTTAGGTACCGAGAGATTCACCCCTCTCCGGTCAGGTTAAACACACCTCTTAGTCATCTCAGCGCGTTCCGACCATGCCTTTAAAATGGATTTCATTGCACTCAATTAAATAAATTTGGTATGTCGAAGCCTTTGATGCCAACTTGCAATGCGTTGCATGTTACCAATTAAGATCAACCATGGCAATTAGGAAGTGTGGATGCGGTTTGATGATTTAAGCCTATATCTCTTGTGCCTCCATAATATCAGATTTACGGCTAAACAAGAGAGGAAGATTCTCTGGAAGCATGGGCTGATTACATCCTAGTTTGTCATTGCTTTGAACAATTATATCAGGTCCAATGGGCCGGCAAAGTGGTGCAGGGGAAGAGCCAGAAACCCAGGTTCGATCCTGACCTCGGGTGCTGTCTATACCGTGGGTTTCCTCCAGGTGCTCCGGTTTCCTCCCACATCCATAAGATGTGCAGGTTTGTTGGTTAATTGACTTCTACAAATTGTGCAGGATAAAACTAATGTACGGGGGTAATTGTTGGTCGGCATGGACTCATTGGGTCGAAGGGCCTGTTTCCACGCTGTGTATCTGAACTGAACTAAACTGAAAAGTAGATCAGAACCTTGACTGTCTATCTGAATAAAGAAACCGTGCCTCCTGGGGATTATAGAAATTGGACAATAATTGAAAATCACTCAGAATTAAACTGCAGTGGAATAAAGAAGCACACAGGTAAATAATGTGATCAAACAGATATAATGTGGCATGAATTCACAGATCCTTCAAGGCACAGTATGTGCCTATCCCAATACTCTGCCTTGATTGACTGACTGTTTTAAGCAGGACCTGATGAAATTACAAATAGTTATTGACTCTGACTGACAACATCCATGGTCTCTGCAGAGGTGGAAAACAAAGAGGTAGAATATTTCTGATCCGTTTCAAAGCCTAGCCCAGAAAACAAAAGCAGTTGTCACAAAATGCACAGAGGGTAAAATTAGTAGAGGGTAAGATAAATCAATAAAGAAAAGCTTGTCGACGAAAGACATTGAGTGCTGGGGTAACTCAGTAGGTCAGGCAGCATCTCTGGAGAACATGGATAGGTGATGTTTCGGGTTGGGACCCTTCTTCAGACTGATTGCAGTTGGGGGGGGGGGGAATAAGAAAGCTGGAAGAGAGGAAGAACAGGACAGAGCATGGCTGGTAATAGGTCAACCCAGGCGAGGGTTTGATTTGATAGACATAAAATGCTGATATAAGAAAATAACTGCAGATGCGGGTACACATCGAAGGTATTTATTCACAAAATGCTGGAGTAACTCAGCACGTCAGGCAGCATCTCAGAAGAGAAGGAATGGGTGACGTTTTGGGTCGAGACCCTTCTTCAGACTGATGTCAGGGGGGCGGGACAAAGGAAGGATATAGGTGGAGACAGGAAGATAGAGGGAGATCTGGGAAGGAGGAGGGGAAGAGAGGGACAGAGGAACTATCTAAAGTTGGAGAAGTCGATGTTCATACCACTGGGCTGTAAGCTGCCCAGGCGAAATATGAGGTACTGTTCCTCCAATTCATACCACTGGGCTCATATTTCGCCTGGGCAGCTTGCAGCCCAGTGGTATGAACATCGACTTCTCCAACTTTAGATAGTTCCTCTGTCCCTCTCTTCCCCTCCTCCTTCCCAGATCTCCCTCTAACTTCCTGTCTCCACCTATATCCTTCCTTTGTCCCGTCCCCCCTGACATCAGTCTGAAGAAGGGTCTCGATCCGAAACATCACCCATTCCTTCTCTCCTGAGATGCTGCCTGACCTGCTGAGTTACTCCAGCATTTTGTGAATAAATACCTTCGACATAAAATGCTGGAGTCACTCAGCGGAACAGGCAGCATCTCTGGAAAGAAGGAATGGGTGACTTTTCAGGTCGAGACCCTTCTTCAGACTAGTTAGTGAAAAGGGTAATGAGAGATATAGACGAGGATGTTGTAGAACTCTCGTCGGAGAGAGGAGGATAACTTCTTCAAAGTGGACATACCTTGGGGAGATTTTGCAGTGGAGCAGACAAAATGTGTAGGAAGGAAGTGCAGATGCTGGTTTACACCGAAGATAGACGCAAAAAGCTGGAGTTTAGTACAATCAAGCCACGTGCAAGTATACAAAGAGAAAGGTACCAGAGTGCAGAAGTGGAGTGTTACAGCTAAGCGCCAGCCTGGGCTTTCTCATTCTACCATGTATTTGGCGCCTTCTGTCCTTGATGGGTCACCAAGGATTGTGAAAAGACATGAGTCAGCTCCAAGCAGGGAAATGAGGAGTCAGTTGGGAGAAGAGTGACCTGGGTTTGGAGAATTAGACCAAGGGTAGGAGACAGATTATTGCTCAATAAAATGTAATCTCGCCATGAATAACAACTGATTCATTTTTCATTAACATTTTCCTGACATTTGTCTGCGGAATGAAATGTAAGTAATGAGGAGATTTGCTAATCCATTGTTTCAGCTCTTTCACCTTGAGCGTATACTGCAGTTGTCAGCTGTTTCGTTGGCACTAAAATGGACAATCACTGTCGGACTTTTATTTCCAGAGGAACGTTTTAGTTGCAAAAATACTTCTTTAAAATCATTAAAGTTTTCAGCATAATTGAAGCCTGTTCAACTCAATAAATTGGACATTTAAGCTGGAAAGAGCGTCATTGAGCTGGGGGGAGTGCAGGGAAGATTTACGAGGCTGGTGCCAGGACTTGAGGACTTGAGCTATTGGTTGTGCATGCTAGGGCTTTATACCTTGGAGCGCAGGAGGCTGAGGGGTGATTGGCCTCTGCTAAACTGCCCCTAGTTTGTAAGGAGTGGATGAGAAAGTGGGTGAGCATAAAACCAGTGTGAACTGGTGATCGATGGTTGGCATAGACACAGTGGGCCAAAGAGCCTATTTCCATGCTGTATATCTAAACTAAACTAAAATATTGGTGATATTTATGCTTCTTGCAGTTAATCCAAGTCTCCGAAGTTTACAGGAGGGCATGTATCACTGCTGACTAGCGCAATACGTTTCTGCCCTGCATTCAAATCTTGATGTTCAGACTCCTTTTTCCTCAATGTCGCCAAACCATTTGTGAAGAAGATGTGAGGGAAAACATTTGTTAAGTAGAAACTGGTAAAGGTCTGGAGCACGCAGCCTAGAACAGTGGTGGAGACAGAAGCCTTCAAGTTGGTGTTGAATTGACAATTGATAGTATTGACAATTAGAAGATTGACTCGGCAGAGTTGACGGAGTGTAACTACAGTAGGGGTGTCAATGGTGGGAATGTTGCCCCAGGAGAGGACTTATGGTGGGGTTGCTCCAGCAGCAAGATTAATGGGCCAAATAGGCTCCTCCTGCATCATAACATGTGGCGCAGCTGGTAGAACTCCTGCTTCACAGCGCCAGAGAACCGGGTTCGATCCTGACTGTCTGTACGGAGTTTGTACGTTCTCCCCGTGACCACGTAGTTTTCCTCCAGATGCTCTCGTTAACTCCCACACCCCAAATACATGCGGTTTTGTAGGTTGATTGGCCTCTGTAAATTGCCAAAACTAGCGTACGTGTGATTAATGGTAGGCGCGGATTCACTGGGCCAAAGGGCCCTGTTTCCACGCTGCATCTCTAAAACCAAAACACAAAATGTTGGTCTAACTCAGCAAGTTAGACAGCAGAACATGGATAGCGTTTCAGGTCAGGAGCCTTTTCCAGACTGGACTTGAACATAATTTGCCTTGTTCTGTGCTGCATGACTCTATGACTGTGATTATAATTGCACCACAGTTCTTTTACAATACGATCACAGAAGTATCATGATATAATGGGAAAACATTCAGACTATTGAGCCTATATCAGTTGTAAAATGGAAGTCCAGCCTAATCCCAGTTTCTATTCACTGGACCCGTTGGGTTTCACTGTAAGAGTGTTGATTGTTCTAACATTGAGTTTGTAAGAATTTGATGGATCCATTTCAGGGTATGTGATCACAAAGCCCTCTTGACTCTCTTGGCTTTTCAAGTACTGTATGTGGGCGGCACCGTGGTGCAGCGGTAGAGTTGCTGCCTTACAGCGCCAGAGAATAGGGTTCGATCCTGACTAAGGGGGTTGTCTGTACGGAATTTGTACGTTCTCCCCGTGACCATGTGGGTTTTCCCCGGGTGCTCCGGGTTCCTCCCACACTGCGAAGACGTATGGGTTTGCAGGTTAATTGGCGTGTTAAAATTGTAAATTGTCCCGAGTTAGCATTCCGTCATGGCAATCCTCCCAGTCACATTCTGGTCCTTAATTTCTCTGCCACCCACTCTCTCAGAGACTTGATCCCCCACAACCAGTGCAGTCATCTCAACACCCACGAGGGTCAATGTACAGTAACCACCACAGCCTCTGCTCAGAGAGTTTCATGCCCACAACCTACCCAGTAGAACATAGAAGGTACAAAAGTACAGCACAGGAACAACCCCCCTCTGGGTAAAAAAACTTGGCCAGCACATCTCCTTTCAGCTTTGCCCTTCTCACCTTAAACCTATGCTCTCTAGTGTTTGATTTTTCCACCCTGAGAAAAAGATTTTGACTCTCTATTTATGCCTCTCATAATGTTATATATTTCTATCAGGTCACCCTGCAAACACCAATGTTCCAAAGAAAACAATCCAAGTCTGTCCAACCTTTCCCTGTAGCTAATCGGGCCCAATTCAGACATTGTTCTGATAAACCTCCTCTGCACTCTTTCTAGAGCCTTCACATCCTGCTTGTAATGGGATGGCACATGGGCGCAGTGGTAGAGTTGCTGCCATACAGCGCTAGAGACTCGGGATCATTTCTGACTACAGGTGCTGTCCGTATGGAATTTGTATGTTCTCCCTGTGACCGGGTGGGGTTTCTCTGATTGCTCCAGTTTCCTCCTACATTCCAAAGATGTACAGATTTGTAAGTTAACTGACTTCTGTAAATTGCCTCTTGTGTGTCGGATAGAACAAGCATATGGGGGATTGTTGGTCGGCACAGACTCGGTGGATCGAAGGGCCTGTTTCCACACTGTATCTCTAAACTCAACAAATCTAAACTAAACTAAACTAAACTAAACTAAACTAAACTAAACTAAACTAAACTAAACTAAACTAAACTAAACCAAACCAAACCACACAATTGTCCAAATGCAGCTGAACCAAAGTCCTATAAAGCTGCATCATGACTTCATGACATTGGAACCATTTTTCCCATTTCCCCACTAATTCTTCTTGTGATCATCTTATATCCGCCAGGCTTTCTTCTCCATTTTGATAATAGGTCTTTCCCATTCATTTCATCTGCGCCGCTCATTATCATGCAAGCCGCAACTGAGTCTTCCACAAGAGAAAATCCCCGTCTTTCCTCATGGCCATTATTTTTCATTTGTGGTGACATTCTTGCAATTAATTTTAATTTTTTGAACATTTGCTCAGTTTATTAGTTTCACCTCAATTTGAATAACCTTTTTTTCTAGTTATGTCTAAAGATCATTACAAGGACATTTTTAAAAAAGAGGAAAAAAAAGACAAAAGTATGAAGATAGGAAATAGAAGTGGAACGAGGCCCTTTGGCACTCGTGTCTGCCCCACCATGTGGGAGGCACTGTGGTGCAGTGTTAGAGTTGCTGCCTCACAGTGCCGGGTTCAATCCTGACTATGGGTGTTGTCTGTACGGAGTTTACACCGTCTCCCAGTCACCGTGTAGGTTTTCCCCAACTGCTCCGGTTTCCTCCCACACAGTTTGTAGGTTAAGTCGCTTCTTTAAATTGTCCCCAGTGTGTAGGAAGTGAAAGTGGGACAACGTAGAACTAGTGTACGTGTAAGAAAATAACTGCAGATGCTGGTACAAATAGAAGGTCTTTATTCACAAAATGCTGGAGTAGCAGATTGAAGAAGGGTCTCGACCCGAAACGTCACCCATTCCTTCTCTCCTGAGATGCTGCCTGACCGGCTGAGTTACTCCAGCATTTTGTGAATAGAACTAGTGTACGAGTGACTGATGGTCGGTGTGGACTCGGTGGGCCAATGGTCTTGTTTCAATGCTGTATCTCTAAAGTCTAAAGTCTAAAGCCTTTTGATAATGTCATGACTGATACTCAATCACAAGTTTGTGCTTCAGGTAGGAAGACCCGACCTGTAGGTAATATTGTAAGTGCAGTCTGCCCCGGCCTCTTGGGCCCATTTATTTTGGACAATTAGTCTACAAACAACTTGGCGACACAGTGGCGCGGCTGACAGAGCTGCTGCCTCACAGCACCTGTGACCCAGGTTCGATCCTGACCTCGGGTACAGTCTGTGTGGTGTTTGCATGTTCTCCCTGTGACCGGATGGGTTTTCTCCAGGTGCTCCAGTTTCCCCCTACATCCCAAAGATCTGCGGGTTTGTATGGCTATTGGGTGCTCTAAAATTGCCCCTGGTATAGCTTTTTTAGTTTAGAGATAACTTATGGAAACAGGCCCTTCGGCCAACTGAGTCTCGGCCGACCAGCGTTCCCCACACACTGACACTATCTTACTGTGTACACACTAGGGACAATTAACAATTTTACCAGGCCAATTAGCCTACAAACCTGTATGTCTTTGGAGTGTGGGTGAAAACCGAAGCTCCCGGAGAAAACCGAACACAATATTCTAAATGTGGCCTCATCAACACCTAGACTTTCTAAATGTGGCCTCATCAACTTAGACTGGAGATTTGAAAAGATGAGGGTTGCAAGTCCAGAATTATCAAAGCACAAAGATACAGGAGTCTTAAAGAAATTTCCCCTGATAACGCTGTGCCTCATGGAATAGAATCAATCACAGCTTTATTGGTTTTAATTCAAAAAGGTTGCTGGAGTAGTGTCTAGCCGTAAAAAAAAAAAGGCTTGACATGTGAATTCTCGACTTAGTCCAAGATAAGATGGACGTTTATGATTCCAGTTCCTTTGTGTCTTTAAGAGTGTTGCTAATTCATGGAATCATGGAATTCATATGACAGAGAAGGAGGCCATTTAACCTGTCAAGCCAATGCCATCTCCCATCAATTGCCACCCGCCACATTTTGTCCAAACCCCCAAATCATTATCCTAATTATATCCAATTCTCATTTAAAAGTACTGATTGATTCTGTTTCCACCATCTCGACAGGATGAAGCAACATTTTGATATGTTAGTTTTGAGCCATCAATTGAGTAGCATCAAAAACTCTCAACTGCCAATTGTATAAACAAAGTATCTATTGTATCTAAATATCCATTCTGATCTTCATTTGTTGCTTCGATTCAGCAGGAAAGAGACCAGTTGGAGATTTGGAGTTCAATCTGGATAGACGTGAGGTGTTGCACTTTAGCAAGTTGCAGTTGTATCAGATGTTGGTGAGGCCACATTTAGAGAATTGTGTTCAGTTTTGGTCACCCAGTTATGGGAGAGATGGTGTCAAGCTGGAAAGGGCGCAGAGAAGATTTACAAGGATCTTGTAGATAGATAAATAAATAGGATTTACAATAGACAGACAGACATTCATGCAAGGGAGGGATACAGACCATGTGTTGGTAGATGTGCAGCTAATATTGGAACCATGGTCAGCATAGACATTGTGGGCCAAAGGGCCTGTTCCATTGCTGGATTGTTCCATGTTCTAAGTAAGGGTTCAGAGTAGGATGAGGTGGCAGAATGGCAGAGCTGGTTCAGCTGTTGAGTCACAACTCCAATGAACGGGATTCAATCCTCTTCTTGGGTGCTGTCAGTGTAGAGTTTGCATGTTCTCCCTGTGATTGTGGGGGTTTCCTCTGGGTGCTTCAGTGCACTTTCACATTGCAAAGATGTGCTGTTAAACTAACTGGCCACTGTGGACTCTCCCTGGAGTAGGTGGGTGGTAGAATTACTGGGAATTTGGAAAGAATAGGTCATAGGGAGAATCAGTACAGGGTTCTGTACAATCATTGGTCTGTGTTTAGTTTACTTTAGTTTATATATACAGTGAGGAAACAGGCTCTTCGACCCACTGAGTCCACGCTGACCAGCGATCCCCGCACATTAACAATATCCTACACACACTCGGGACAATTTTACATTTATATCAAGCCAATTAACCTAGTAACCTGTACATCTTTGGAGTGTGGGAGGAAACCGACGATCTCGGAGTTCCTGCAAAATCCCACCATGTTGGGTAATATCTGAGGAGAAACACGTACCCATTAGGTCAGGAGGCATCTGGAGGGATGTTGCCATGAGGTCAGGCAATATCTGTGGAGAGAGATGGAGAGAAGTCAGCAGGTCGGGCAATATCTGTGGAGATAGTCATTGTGAAAAGGTACGGCAACATCTGGAGAGAGGGATGTTGTCAGCAGATCATGCAAACAGGCTCTTCGGCCCAACTTGCCCATGCCGACCAACATGTCCCAACTACACTAGCCCCACCTACCTGCGTTTGGCCCATATCCCTTTCATCCTTTCGTATGCATGTACTTGTCCATGGAAGAGGGAAACTAGAGGCTTGAAAAGGTACAAAGAACAAATGAGTGAAAGGTATGAAAAGAACAAATCAAAGCCAGCAACGATGATCAAGGATAGGTGGAGCCCACAATGGTCCATTGTTGGCTGTGGAGAAGGTGATAGCGAGTGGATACAAACAGTGAAACTAAGCAGAATGACAGTGAAACTAGTAGGATGACTGGGATGAGGAAGGTAGGTTAGTAATAGACATCAGTCGATAGTCTATCTCCTGTGATGGAGATGGTGAGATCAATGTAATAGACCTTGGTCGATAGATCTCACAGCCACATTTGGAAAGAGTACCACAATGGCACAGTGGGCCAGCGGTAGATTTGCTGCCTTAGCGCCAGAGACCCACGTTTGATCCTGACTAAGACTGCTGTCTGTACATGTTTGTACGTTCTTCCTGTGACCGAGTGGGTTTTCTCCGGCAGCTCAGGTTTCCTTCCGCACTCCAAAGACTTAAAGGTGTGCAGGTCCAGAGTGTTTTATTGTCATATGTCCCAGATAGAACAATGAAATTCTTACTTGCAGCAGCACTACAGAATATGTCAACATAGTACATGGTAAACAATATAATAAACGAGAGAGAAGAAAAAGTTCAGTATGTGTATATGTGCACATACTCACAAATACACATGTATATAGATCATATGTAATCCCTGTATATATTTATATATATAGATATACACACGCACACAAACGTACACACAAAAAACAAACAATAATAGTGTTGTGGCTTCTGTAAATTGTAAATTATCAGTGTGTAGGATAGAACGGGTGTACAGGGTGATCGCTGGTTGATGCAGACACGGTGGGCCAAAGGGCCTGTTTTGCCTGCTGTATCTCCAAAGTCTGAGGTGGAAAGGAGTAGGAGATTCATTGGCTCGTTTCGTTAGAATAGATCAGGGAAGGTAGTGCATCCGTGGCTAACAAGGGAAATTAGGGATAGTATCAAAACAAAAGTTGTCATAGAGGGAGTACAGAGAAGGTTCACCAGATTGATTCCTGGGATGGCAGGACTTTCATATGAAGAAAGACTGGATAGACTCGGCTTGTACTCGCTGGAATTTAGAAGATTGAGGGGGGATCTTATAGAAATGTACAAAATTCTTAAGGGGTTGGACAGGCTGAATGCAGGAAGATTGTTCCCGATGTTGGGGAAGTCCAGAACAAGGGGTCACAGTTTAAGGATAAGGGGGAAGTCTTTTAGGACCGAGGTGAGAACGTTTTTTTTCACACAGAGAGTGGTGAATCTGTGGAATTCTCTGCCACAGAAGGTAGTTGAGGCCAGTTCATTGGCTATATTTAAGAGGGAGTTAGATGTGGCCCTTGTGGCTAAAGGGATCAGGGGGTATGGAGAGAAGGCAGGTACGGGATACTGAGTTGGATGATCAGCCATGATCATATTGAATGGCGGTGCAGGCTCGAAGGGCCGAATGGCCTACTCCTGCACCTATTTTCTATGTTTCTATGTTAGAAGTTTTATCTGTTCCTCACACCTACTTTTGGAGAAGGGAGAGGTACCCACAGTAGAAATACAGGCTGTGGTCCAAAGTGGATATTCTCCTCCATATCCTGTCATCGAAAAAGAACAAAATGAACTTTATGTAATTAGATTTTGCTTTTCATTTCCATTTGTCTGAAGCTTGTCTCAACACACGACTAATTATGCTCTTCAAGATTTCTAGTGATTTTTTTTCTTCTGGATTTAATTCGTTCTTCTTTCAGATTTTTCTCATTTTAGCAAAGAGCCGCCAGTACTAACGTGCTCTCGATGTACATCACACACCATAAATCTGCACAGAGGTCATACAAAAAGGGTATTAAATCAAAAGTCTATCTTCAAATGGTTTTCAGAGGGTGTGCTCAATAACATTCTTTGAAGCCCAATTATTTTGCTTCTGAGACTTCAGTTAATATCTGGTTCACACGCAATGGAAATTCACCCTCTCTGTTGACTGAACTTCCGACTGAAAATATATTTAGAATAATTTCAGTTCATTTCTGAACAAGCATCAGTCGGATTATTGCCAAACGAGTTAGCTTTGTTGCTATACTGATTCCCCACTCGAAATATATTTACAGCCATGAAATGCTGAATGATATTGCCATTAAGGACAAAATTAGCTGAGACTCTATCCTCCTTCAGCCTCCTTCATAGAGTCATAGAGTGATACAGCGTGGAAACAGGCCCTTCAGCCCAACTTACCCACACCGGCCAACATGCTCCATCTTCACGTCCTACCTGCCTGTCTTTGGTCCATATCTCTCTAAATCTGTCCTATCCATGTACCTGTCTAAATGTTCCTTAAACTATTGTGATAATACCTGCCTCACCTACCTCCTCTCGCAGCTCGTTCCATGCACCCACCAGCCTTTGTGTGAAAAAGTTACCCCTCAGGGTCTTATTAAATTCCCCCCCCCCTCACCTTAAACCTATGTCCTCTGGTTCACGATTCCCCTTCTCTGGGCAAGAGAATCTGTGCATCTACCCGATCTATTCCTCCCATGATCTTTACACCTCAATAAGATCATTCCTCATCCTCCTGCACTCCAAGGAATAGAGTCCTAGCCTGCTCAACCTATCTCTGTAGCTCAGGCCCTCGAGTCCTGGTAACATCCTCGTAATTTTTCTCTGTGCGCTTCCCAGCTTGATTCTACAGCTTCCTTAATTTATCGTCCGCTTTTCCTGGCTGCAGTCAGAATATGTGCAAAGGCAAGAAGTAAACATCCTTTCCCAAAGAATTCTGTCGCACTATTACTAAAGTTGGAACTGCATACAACTTGCAGCCCGGACAGATACCACTAGCAGAGGGATATGGGCCAAACGTGGGCAAATGGGACTAGCTTAAATAGGAATAACTGAGGACTTGCCTGTTAGTGTAATAGTTTAAAAAAAAGTGCTGAAGTAACTCAGCAAGTCTGGTTGGTTCTGATGACATTTGGATCAGAACACTTCTTCAGATTGGGTTGGGGAGGGTGGGAGGTAGTCTAAAGGTGGTAGAGAGGAGGGGCAGGACAATGCGTGGTGAGTGATTGTTGAATATCGGTGAGGAGGGGTGAGTTTGTTAAGTAGGACAAAGGCCAGCAATGAATAAACCAAAGGTGTGAGATAACGGTAGAAGAGGTACGAATTGTTCAGTTTTCGTTTATCGTCACGTGTACCGAAGTGCGGTGAAAAGCTTTTTGGTTGCATGTTAACCAGTCAGTGGAAAGGCTGTACATCATTACTATCAAACAATCTACTGTGCAGATACAGGATAAAGGGTTCAGTCTGGTTGGTTCTGATGACATTTGGATCAGAACACTTTTTCAGATTGGGTTGGGGAGGGTGGGAGGGTGGGTGATCAGTCTGAAGAAGGTTCTCGACCCGAAACGTCACCCATTCCTTCTCTCCCGAGATGCTGCCTGACCTGCTGAGTTACTCCAGCATTTTGTGAATAAAGGGTTTAGTGTTCAATTCAAGATAAAGTCCAGTAAAGATAGTCTGAGGGTCTCCAATGAGGTAGATAGTAAATCAGGACCGCTCTCTAGTTGGTGATTGGATGTTCAGTTGCCTGATAACAGCTGGGAAGAAACTGTCCCTGAATCTGGAGGTGTGTGTTTTCACACTTCTGTACCTCTTGCTTGATGCGGAAGGGGAGAGAGGGAGTGTGAGATTCGTCTTTGATTATGTTGGAGGCCTTGCCGAAACAGGATGAAGTATAGATGGTCAATGGAAGGGAGGTTGTTTTATGTGATGGTCTGGGACTGCATCCACAATTCTCTGCAGTTTCTTGCTGTCTTGGATGAAGCTGTTCCCAAAACTGTGCTGTGATGCATCCCAATAAAATGCTTTCTACGGCGTTTCTGTAGATGTTGGTGAGAATTATTGGGAACGTGCCAAACTTCCTAAGAATTGTGAAGCCAGAGAAATGAATATAGGCGGAAGGGGTGAAATGGGTGTGAGTGTAGATAGGGTATGGGGAAGAGATGGTCGGTATGGACGAGTTGGACCGAAGGGCCTGTTTCCATGCTGTGTGACTCTATTAGACTCATCTGATCTCATGCAAACAGACCCAAACCTACTCCATTCCACCCCTATTTGAAGCTTATGAAGAGAATATGCCGTGAACAAATCTAATTAATTTTTTTAACTTAATTATGAGAATGACTATATTATAGTAGACAGCAGCTTGGTTTGCATTCCCAACCTATACTGGCCTCAGGGATTTGAATCATAGTGCTAGTTTCAAACGCTCATTTGCATTTGGAACTAATTTAGTCATACGATTATGGCCAAGTACTCATTAAATTAATGGAACCTCAAAGGAGAAATACTAAACAAAATATATTTGCAGGTTTCACCTAATTATGAACAACTTTTATTGTTTCTCAACCACATTTCTTCAACAACAATTTATTTTCTTTAAAACTTTATGTGATAACGGTGGATATTATTTATTTAAAATGTTTTATTGGTAATTGATTTGGGGTCATAATAAAAGCTAAGAATCAATGTTAATGAGGTATTTAATTCTCTTTTTTGTGCAAAGTAATGCTTTGTCTTCCTCCTCTGGACTAAATGGGAATTTCTGATAAGGAGATGCAATGGGGACTTCTCCCTTGGAACTGTAATGCTACAGTGCTGTGAAATGATGCACTCTTGTATCTTCCTCGTTGCGATGGCCTAGAGTGCTCTATCCTGTACTCTGGTATCTTTCTATTTGCTTTGCGGTGGCACGGCGGTAGAGTTGCTGTCTTACAGGGCCAGAGACCCAGGTTCAGTGCTGACTACAGGTGCTGTCTGTGCGGAGTTTTACCTTCTCCCTGTGACCTAGTGGGTTTTCTCCGGGTTTTCGGGTTTCCTCCCGCATTCCAAAGATGTACAGTTTTGTAGGTTAATTGGCTTCAGTAAAAATTAGAAGTGGTTTCTAGCGTGTAGGATAGCGCTAGTGTCCAGGGATCGCTGGTCGGCGCGGACCTGGTGGGCCGAAGGGCCTGTTTCTGCGCTGAATCTCTAAACTAAAGTAAATGCAGGCAACATCCATGTGAATTCTTATGTTAAGGAGCAGCAGGATAGGAATAAGGCAGAAGATTGGCCATAATATTCATAAAATGGTTGCACAGTTGCTAGGGACGTACTTCTCTATCTAATTTACCAAATGTTTCATTCCTCTACCCTGAAAGACATCAGAGGCTGCAATCCACCAAAGCTGTTGAATAAAATGTTAACAGATTGCAGTTCTTGGAAAAGACCAATGGCTGTAAGTGATTTAAAGACAATAACCTTATCTCCAGCCTCAGATCACACTCATAAACAAGGGAAGTGAAATCTGCAGTTCATATTATCAATCAAACTCTCTCTCTTACAGTCAGACTCATGCTTTGTGATTGCATTTGGCAACTAGTTTCATGAATGTTCTGCTTGTACTTTGTAAGTAGCAAGAATCTTGTCAAAAAAACCCTTTGCTGTCAATTGTACACTCGAGGTCAGGAGTTGGTCATTTGTCCTTTCAAGCCTGTCCAGTCATTCAGTCCGATTGTGGGAGAGAGTGATGCTCCACAATCTCAGGGCTCCATAAACCTTAGGGCAACACAGTGACGCAGCGGTAGAGCTGCTGCCTTACAGCACCAGGTTTGATCCTGACTACGGGTGCTGTCTGCACGGAGTTTGTACGTTCTCCCTGTGACCGCGTGGGTTTTCTCCGTGTGCTCCGGTTTCCTCCCACACTCCAATGACATACAGTTTTGTAGGTTAATTGGCTTCTGTAAATTACCCCTAGTGTGTCGGATAGAAATAGTGTACGGGTGATCGCTGGTTGCTCTGGTCTCGGTGGGCCGAAAGGCCTGTTTGCATGCTGTATCTCTAAAACAAAACAAAAAGACTACTGTATGGAGTTTGTACATTCTCCCTGTGACCATGTGGGTTTGTAGGTTAGATGGCTACTGTTAATTGTCCCTAGTGTGTAGGATAGTGCTAGTGTATGGTTTGGCATAGTTTGGCGTGGGCCAAAGGGCCTGTTTTCACGTTGTATCTCTAAACTAAACTAATCAAAAATAATGCTGACAGATGCTGGGAATCTGAAGTAAAAGCAGGAAATTCTAGAAATGCTCATCAGGTCAGGAAATGCTAGAAATGCTCATCGCTGTATGACTCTTTGACTTTGGGAAGTCTAACATGAACAGGACCTACACAGCGAATGGAAGGATTCTGGGGAGATTTGTACAGCAGACAGATTTAGGAGTGTAGGTATGTAGTTCGTTGAAAGTGGTGTCACAGGTAGAGCGGGTGGTCAAAAAGGCAACATTCTGCTCCTTTCACACCTGTCCCCTCATTCAGTCCAATTGTGAGAGATTGCTGCTCCATAATCTAATGACAATGGGTGCTGGAAGTCTGAGTCTCCTTTTAATCTAAGGCTTTTATATTAAAAGTTTTTTTTCAAATCAACAAATGAGGTTTCGATAGAAGCATTTTGTTGATAGGTGATCAACTCTTTCTCAAACCTTTCTCGAGAGGGGAGCTATAATTGGGTTATATATGTTTAACCTAAGAAATGGCCGCAGAATACTGAATGGTCAGGCAATGAGTTATAGAGGTTGATGATGTTGCTGTTTGATATTTCAATCGGTGGCAGGTAACACCAAACGAGCTCTTCATACTTGTGAATATAATTCACTCGCGCTATCCAATATCACTCTCATTAATGCGATAACATTACAGTCTGAGCAAATTCACTTGTCTTTGGCAACATTAAGTCAGGAGAATGTTATGCCAATTAACTTTGTAAACATCAATATTCAGGTGCAAGTATATTGGGTTGACAGTTGTTAGAAGACTGTAATTAAGCCAATCAATACCTTATCTGATATTTTGACTGTAACATTGGTCACATCCTCTGCATTTCCGCTCGTAATAATGATCTTTCAAACCACTGCGTCCTCTCCGGGATTAATCTTGCCCCTCTGTGTGATTTCCCCATCATTTGTGCTTTGGTCTATCCAGCACTTAGCAGTTTGTTTCTTGCTGTAAGCAGTGGGACTGATGACACTTAGTTTGTAAGCAGTACCATTAAAGCACAGTGGCCTCACACCAGCCACTTGGTGTCCTTGGCATCATGTGGAGATGTTCAATTGGAAAGGTCCTCCAGGTTACTGTACAAAGGGCGGCCCGGTGGCACAGCGGTAGAGCTGCTGCCCTTACAGTGCTTTCAGCAGCAGAGACCCGGGTTCGATCCCAACTACGGGTGCTGTCTCTACGGAGTTTGTGCGTTCTCCTCGTGACCGTGTGGGTTTTCTCTGAGATTTTTGGCTTCCTCCCACACTTCAAAGACCTACAGATTTGTTGGTCAATCGGCTATCTATAAATGCGTGTGTAGGATAGTGTAAGTGTGCGGGGATCGCTGTTTGGCATGGACTCGGTGGGCCAAAGGGCCTGTTTCCGTGCTGTGTCTCTAAACTAAACTAAATGAAGCATTGCAGTCAGAGAGCGTAGGCAGCCGGCCGGTGAAGGTTGCTCAAGCAAGAGTGGGATCCCTGGCTGATAAAGCTTTGACTTGCTTCTTACCTCTAATGCAAGGAAAGGTTTCCTGCTGTCTACCAGAGAGTCTCACAGCATGGAAACAGGTCCTTTTGGCCAAACTTGCACACACCGACCGACATGTCCCATCTACACTGGTCCCACCTGCCTGCGTTTGGCCCATATCCCTCTAAACCTATCCGATCCATACACCTGTCTAATTGTTTCTTAAGCATTGTGATAGTACTTACCTCAACTACCTCCTCTGCCAGCTCATTCCATACACCCACCACCCTTAGTGTAAAAAAGTTACCCCTCAGGTTCCTATTAATTCATCCCCCCCCCCCCCCCCCCCACCTACCTTAAATCTATGTCCCCTGGTTCTCGATTTCCTTACTCTGGGCAAGAGACTGCATTTACCCAATCTATTCCTCTCATGATTTTGTACACCTCTTTAAGATCACCCCCTCATCCTCCAGCACTCCAAGGAATAGAGTCCCAGCCTGCTCAACCTTTCCCTATCCTATCATAATTTAGACACAAAATGCTGGAGTAACTCAGTGGGACAGGCAGCATCTCTGGTGAGAAGCAATGGGTGACGTTTCGGGTCGAGACCCTTCTTCTGATTTTATATACCTCAGTCATGTCCCCTCATAACCTCCTCTGCTCTAGGGAACACAGACCCAGCCTCTCCAATCTCTGCTTAGCTTTGAAACATTCCATGTCAGGCAGACATCCTGGTGAATCTCCTCTGCATCCTCACATTCTTGCAACAGCTGCATGCAGTACTAGAGCTGAGGTCTGATCGAGATATATATATATTATTTATATATTCCTTTATTTGTCCCACATCGGGGAAATTTGCAGTGTTACAGCAGCAAAGTGGATAGCAAGAGATCATTCATTATAAATAAAAGTAAAGAAAAGAATAAATTGTCATCTGTTTACTGTGTATTCCTTCACTGTTACTGTTGACCCGTCCCCAGTGTCCTGCATGGGGTGGGAGTTGTTGTCCAGCAGCGATGTTAGCTTTGCCATCATCCTCCTCTCTCCCACCGCCTGCACTGAGTCGAGGTGACAACCCAGGACAGAGCTGGCCTTCCTGACAAGCCTTTTGCCTGTACCTCGGTACACGTGACTATAATAAACCTAAACCAACCTAAGTGGATGAAATTATGAGAAGCATAGATAGGGTAGACAGTCAGAACCTTTAACCCAGGATGGAAATGTCAAAAAGTAGATGGCATAGTTTCAAAGTAAGAGGGGCAAAGTTTGAAGGAAATTCACGGGGGAATTTTTTTACACAGAGGGAGATAGTTGCCTGGGACACGCTGCTGAGGGTAGTAATGGAGGCAGATGCGGGAGTAGTATTTAAGAGACTTTTGGATAGAACATGGATATGCAGGGAATGATGGGATATGGATTATGTCCTGGTAGATGGTCTTAGCATCATGCTTGGCAGAGACATTGTGGGCTGAAGTGCCTGTTCCTGTGCTGTACCGATCCATGTTCTGTGCTTGTTCCATTCACAAGACCGGATTGTTTGTATTTGAGTCCAGACTGTGATGTGTTCATTCGTACGTAGTGATCTACGAAGAAATGTAACATCATGTTGAAGGGTGAAAGTGCGGTGTAGAATCACTGTTACTCTGTATTTTCACACAGTCTTTTTATCTATCTGTAGCCTTTGATGAGAAAGAACCTCGATGCATACCAATGAATGTGAAATTTGCAAGAAAACTCAGTTGAGATGTGCTGAGATTATCAAATGTCTTTGAGTTCCTTGACATTATCAAATAATAAGCGCGCATCAAATTTGATGTTCCTATTCCCGTGACTCCCAATGCAATAGTGCGTACAATCCTTTTTACATTTACATCCGTTCAATTTGCAGCAGCTTCTTCAGTGTAACACTATGCCTCCATTTATTTTATTCACTCCTTCCTCGGTGTTAATGGTACAATTTGAAGGGAAAAGGATTAGCTTAGATGTTAAATAAATCCACATTTCTGATAACTTTCCTCTTCCCTGTTTCAGTATCAATGCGGAATCACCTGTTATCCTGCTCTAATGGAGACTTAGACAAGAAACAAGAAACTTAGTTCAGTTTAGTTTCGTTTACAGATACAGCCTGAGAACAGGCCCTTCAGATTGCTGTGAAGGTCAAGTCAATGGATAGTTTTAAAATGGCGATTCATAGGTTCTTGATTAATAAGGGCAGCAAAGGTTATGAGCAGAATGCAGGAGAGTTGGGTTGAGAAGTAAAAATAGATCAACCATGATCGAATTGCAGAGCAGACCTGATGGGCTAAATGGCCTAATTCTGCTCCTACCGTATGTCTTATGGTGTTACTGGAGAACATCAGGTAGTGCAAAAATGAAAATAAATGTTTGTTCAGAAACAATGGCGGTAGAAGCTAACTATTAGTCAGGCTCTTGTGCACCGATACATGTAGGCCAGAACATCGTGGCTTCTGTGCTCATTAATGCCAGCCAAGTGTTGTTCTATCAGCTTTGTGCCATGCTTTCTTTCAAAGTTGAACATCGAAAGAGACTTGGGCAAAGACTGATACATTTCCAGTTCACAAATCTTTATTTTGATATGTAGTAATAGAGGTAATCGTCATGGAAACAGCCCCTCTGTCCCAACTCGTCCATGCCAACCAAGTTTTATAGCTGAGCTTATCCCATATGACATAGACACAAACTGCGGGACTCAGCGGGTCGGGCAGCACCTCTGGAGAAAAGGAATAGGTGACTTTCCGGGTCGAGATCCTCCTTCAGACCCATATGGGTCAAGAAGAGAATTTAGAGTCAAGTCAAGAATCAAGGTAGAATCAAGGTGGCGCTGAGGTAGAGCTGCTGCCTAACAGCACCAGAGACTCAGGTTCGCTCCTAACTATGGGTGCTGGCTGTACGGAGTTTGTACGTTCTCCCTGTGACCACGTGGGATTTCTCCGGGTGCTCTGGTGTCACTCCAAAGATGTGCGGGTTTGTAGGTTAATTTCTCCCTAGTGTGTAGAAGAGTGTTAGTGTGATTGCTGATCAGCATGGATTCGGTGGACTGAAGGGCCTGTTTGCGTGCTGTATCCCTAAACGAAACTAAAGATGCTGCCTGACCTGCTGAGTTAATCCAGCACTTTGTGTTTTGCTCAAAAATGAGTTTTGTTTCGCTCAATCCTTTTTAAATTACTTGATTAACAACTTTTTTTAAATATTGATGTGTAAATGGCAAACAGAGAACGGGGAGAAGAAATGTTACTATATAAAACTAGTGTAGAACCAAGGAACTGCAGATGCTGGTTTATACCAATGATAGACACAAGATCATGGCTTAACTCAGCGGGTCGGGCAGCACCTCTGGAGAAAAAGGATTGGTGACGTTTTGGGTCGGGACTGAAGTGTTTGTTTGTGTCTGAAGAAGGGTCCCGACCCGAAATGTCTCCCATTCTTTTTTTCCAGAGATGCTGCCTGACTCACTTCAACAACTTGTGACTATCGTTGGTATAAACCAGCATTTGCAGTTCCTTTCTACACACTGAGAAGAGAGGGCCTGTCTTTCCCCTCCCCTATGTCTTCCCCTCAGTGCAGCCATCACCCATTATGTATAAGCACCTATTTCTACCTCTGCAACCAAGTTTGGCTCTACCTTAGTCATACTGTGCCACCATGGCCCATCCCCTGTGGAGTCTGCATCCTTCTAATTTAGTTTAGTTTAGTTTAGAGATACAGCGTGGAAACAGGCCCTTCGGCCCACCGGGTCCACGCCAACCAGCGATCCCCGCACATTAACACTATCCTACACCCACTAGGGACAATTTTTACATTTACCAAGCCAATTAACCTACAAACCTGTACGTCTTTGGTATGTGGGAGGAAACCGCAGATCTCGGAGAAAACCCACGCAGGTCACAGGGATAACGTACAAACTCCGCACAGACAGCACCCGTAGTCAGGATCGAACCCGTGACTGCTCTGATTCTATTGCAATTCCAGTGAACAATGGCAGATGGATAATTGACAATAGCTTCTGTGGCAAACAATAAGGGGCCTAAATGACGCTGGGCCCAAGGCTTGACATAGAGGCATTTTGCACAAGGCTTTCTCGTCATTGCCTGCCAAAGTTATTTAGCGCTGCATGCTGCTGCTATTGCAAGTGACTTGGACTATTTGATTTGGGTTTCTGGTTGAAGTTAAGTCATTATTTTCTAATCTCTTTGGTTCAGGCCTTTTTCTCCCTTTTAACAACCTAGTTTGAGATAATGGCGCTGCATAATTTACCTGAAATAGCCACTGGATCATTGCTGGTATTGATGGGGATACTGTCAGCAGTGGCAACCTCGCTGATTTGCTGCCCATACCTCCCTGCTGAGTCTCTGGGAGCGGACAACTGGGAATGGATGGATAATTCAGATGCTAATAGAAAATCTTCCTGCACCCATTCGAGGCCCATTCAGTCCTGTTCAGAATCCTAATGTGATGTTGCGATACATGACCTTACTGCTTTGGCAAGTCTTTCAATGCTCAGGTGGCTTGGTTAGTTTTAGGATACAGCGTGGAAATAGACCCTTCGGCCCACCGAGCCCATACCGGCCAATGATAGCCCATGCGCTAGTTCTGTCCTACTCTGGGGACAATTTACAGAAGCCAATTAACCCACAAACCTGCACACTCTTTGGAATGTGGAAGGCAACCGGTGCACCCGGAGAAAACCCATGCGGTCGCAGGGAGGACGTGCAAACTCCACACACGCAGACCCCGTACTCAGAATCAAACCCCGGTCTCTGGTGCGGTAAGGGAGCAACTCTACTGCTGCACCACTGTGCTGCCCACCAACTTGTGATTTAGAAAGTAGCAGAGAATGTACAGAATGGAGCCAGGGCCATTGATCCAACTTAAATAGAGTCATGGAGTCACACAGCATGGAAACAGGCCCTTCTGCCCAACTTGCCTATGCCAACCAACATGCCCCATCTACACTCCCTTAACTCTCTGGCTGATATAGTTTTGAACCTTTCCCGTCCATGTCCCTGTCCAAATGTATTTTAAATGTTATCATAGTACCTGCCTCAACTACACCCTCTGGCAGCTTGATCTATAAACTCAGAACCCTCTGTGTGAAAAAAGTTGTCCCTCAGGCTCTTATTAAATCTTTCCCCTCTCACCTTAAACCTGTACCTCTAGATCTTGATTCCCCTATCCTGGAAAAAAATGAAACTTTATGCACTCAATCTCTCAATGTCCCTTGTTTTTGTACACCTTATGGGATCACCCTATAAGATCTCCAATGAAGTAAATGGCAGGTCAGGACCACTCGCTGGTTGGAGATAGGATGACAAGGACAGGACGCTCGATATTTAGCAAGATCAGAACCCTCTGAATGAAGTAAGCCTTCTTCATCTTGGTGCCTGACAACTAAACTTTAATCCCTTTCCCCCAGCCTTGATCTCAAATCTTCAGCAAGAGAAACAAACTTCTTCATGCCCACCCTGCCAGCCCTTCTCAGAATCTTATACATTTCAATGAGATTGTCTTTCATCCTCACAAACAATGCCAAATACAAGTCAATCTTCCTCAGTTTGTTCTCCCAGCAATCAACACATTAAATCTTCACTGTACTGCAACCAAGTCAAGCGTAGAGACCAAATCTGCACATACCACATCAGTTGTGCTCTCTCGAAACCAGTTACGATTGCATCAAAACTATCTTATTCCTCTCTTCCAATTTACCATAATAATGAACATTTTACTCAACATCTAAATAACATGCTCTGTCCATGTACCAGGCTTTAGACTTCAGAGATGCAGCGTGGAAACAGGCCCTTCGACCTACCGAGCCCGCGACGACCAGCGATCACCCCGTACACTAGCACTATCCTACACACCAGGGACAATTTACAATTTAACCAAAGACAATTAACCTACAAACCTGCACGTCTTTGGCATGTGGGAGGAAACCGGAGCACGCGGAGAACATGCACACGGTCACAGGGAGAATGTACAAACTCCGTAAGGACAGCACCCTTAGTCAGGATTAAACCCAGTCCTCTGGCACTGTAAGGCAGCGAATCTACTGCTGCGCCACCGTGCCGCCCCACACTTTTTGCATTTTGCACAGCCTTTTCTCTTTTTACTGTCTTGAAGAATGTAAACATAGAAACATAGAAAATAGGTGCAGGAGGAGGCCATTTAGCCTTTTGAGCCAGCGCCATTCATTGTGATCATGGCTGATCATCCACAATTAGTAACCCGTGCCTGCCTTCTCCCCATATCCACTAGCACCGAGAGCTCAATCTAACTCTCTTTCAAATTCATCCAGTGATTTGGCCTCCACTGCCCTCTGTGGCAGAGAATTCCACAAATTCACAACTCTCTAGGTGAAAAAGTTTTTTTTCACCTCAGTTTTAAATGGCCTCCCCTTTATTCTTAGACTGTGGCCCCTGGTTCTGGACTCCCCCAACATTGGGAACATTTTTCCTGCATCTAGCTTGTCCAGTCCTTTCATGATTTTATACGTCTCTGTAAGATCCCCTCTCATCCTTCTAAACTCCAGTGAATACAAGCCCAGTCTGTGTCTGAATACAAGTCAACGCTGTGGTAAAAGCCAGCTTCTTCCAGCTTCGTACCATAGCTAAAATCAAACCATTCTTTCAATTTGACGACATTGAAAAAATCATCCACGCATTCATTTCCTCCCGCCTAGACTACTGCAACTCCCTATACACTGGGATCAGCCAAACATCCCTGTCCCGCCTGCAATTGGTCCAAAACGCCGCAGCGAGACTCCTGACGGGTACCCGTAAAAGGGACCACATCATTCCGATTCTGGCCTCTCTCCACTGGCTCCCAGTACAGTACAGAATCAACTTCAAGCTCCTCCCATTCACATACAAAGCCCTAAACGGGCTTGCCCCCCCCACCCCCATATCAAAAATCTTCTAACCCACCACTCTATCTCCAGGTTCCTCAGGTCGGCTGACTTGGGGCTACTGACTATCCCACGGTCTAGGCTTAAGCTCAGGGGTGACCGCGCTTTTGCGGTTGCAGCTCCTAGACTGTGGAACAGCATCCCTCTCCCCATCAGAACTGCCCCCTCCATCGACTCCTTTAAGTCCAGGCTCAAAACCTATTTCTACTCCCTAGCATTTGAGGCCCTCTGAGAGGGCGCTGTGAACTGTTTATGTATGTGCTGTTATGTTTGTGTGCCATTGTATGTTCGTTCTTAGTACCTGAACTGATGTACGGCACTTTGGTCAACGTGGGCTGTTTTTAAATGTGCTATACAAATAAAATTGACTTGACTTGACTTGACAGTCTTTCCAATTTATGTGTGATTTATGCATAATTTATGTTTGGTGAATTTGTCTCGAGTCTTTGTGCCTGCAAGCAAGATTTTCACTGCAGCTGCATCTCACTGTACTTCTGCATATGACAGTGAACTTGACTTTAATTGATGAGATAGAAGCAGATGTAGGCCATTTGGCTCTTTAAGTCTGTATTGCCAGTGTACGAAGAAGGGTCGCTCCCTGACACTCCATATTCTCCAGAGATGTTGCCTGACCTGCTGAGTTACTCCAGCGCTTTGTGTCTTTTTTTGTAAACCAGCATCTGCATTTCCTTGTGTCTATATCTAATTTTCAGACACATTCTGGCAATCAGTTCATCTGTCACGTTTCCTTCCCCCTCGACCCATCACGATCAGTATGAAGAAGGATCCCCACCCTAAATGTCACCTATCCATGTTCTCCAGAGACTCTGGTACTTTGTAGCTATTTGATATGATCATAGTTGATCTACGCGGCCTTAACTCCTCTTCCATGCCAGTTCCCTATCACCCTCAATTTATCGATCTTTCAAATATTTTTCTATCTCCACCTTAAATACATCCGGCCTCCCATACCCACAGGGGCAGAGAATTCTAGAAATTCTCTCTCCTCTTAGAGAAGAAAGTTCTACACAATATCTCGACTAGTTGGGTTTAATATGTTGTGTGAAAATGAAAGAAATGTTGATTGAAACTGATATGCTGCAAATATGTATTAGATTCTCAGCATTCAAGACTTTTTCTTCATCCGTCTTTTGAAGTCAATAACTTCAATTTTTTTTACATGATACTTTTAGCCTAAAACATTCACACTTTTTATTGTTGATCTAGTTCAAGGGTGCTTCTTTCATTACTTAGTTTAGTTTCGTTATTTATTATTGTCACGAGTGCTGAGGTACAGTGAAAAGCTTTCTCGTCACGAAAAGATAGTTCGATTTCAGTCTTTTAATGGATATGCAGGGGATGGATACGAATGGAACAGGCACAGGCAGAGGAGATTAATTTAACTTGGCATCAGATTCGGCAGACATAGTGTGCAGAAGGGACTGTTCCTGTTCTATGTACTAAATATATCGTCAACACTGAATTATTTGTGGAGAAAAAAAACTGAAGGATATCTTTGTGGGTGTTTTATGATTAATGAAATTCAAAAAATTCAATAATTATACAAATATAAAAGGACCTGCAGATGCTGGTTTATACCAAAGATAGACACAACATGCTGGTGTTTAACCTAATATTGTACGTAGAAATGCACTGCGGCCACTTCCAAACCCACAAGTTGCCCGAAACAAAGTTACGAGCATCGCTTTTCCTTCTAATTTTGTCTCTGTCTTTTATCAGGTAGTTGCTTTTGATGGTCACCATTCAATGGGCTTTGAGCGTGAGTGACCAACATGCACGCGTAAGTCCAATGCAGTGATGGTGAATGGGGCATTCAGTTGAGGAATGCAATGCTTGCTGAGAGCTCTCGCTGGGTATCACATTGCCATCTGTGGAACTTACTTGGGTAAATAGAGCCGAGGCTCTGTCAGGCGCTGGTCAGGCTGCATTTGGAGTACTGTGAGCAAGTTTGGGCCCCATATCTGAGGAAGATTGTGCTGCCTCTGCAGAGGCTCGAGTGGATGTTTACAAGAATGATCCCAGGAATGAGTGGGTTAGCGAATGATGAGCGTTTGACAGCACTGGGCCTCTACTCGCTGGAGTTTAGAAGTTTGAAGGGACCTCATTGAAACTTACGGAATAATCAAATGCATAGACAGAGTGGATGTGGAAAGGACGTTCCCACTGGTGGGAGAATCTAGGACCAGAGGTCATAGCTTCAGAATTAAAGGGCGCTCTTTTAGAAAGGAGGTGAGGAGGAACTTCTTTAGTCAAAGGGTAGTTAATCTGTGGAACTCATTGCCACAGAGGGCTGTGGAGGCCAAGTCAGTGGACATTTTTAAGGCAGAGATAGACACATTTTTGATTAGAACGGGTGTCAAGGGTTATGGGGAGAAGGCAGGAAAATGGGATTAGGAGGCAGAGATCAGCCATGATTGAGTAGACTCGATGGGCTGAATGACCTAATTTTACTATAACTTGTAAACTTGTTAAAACCGATGCTGCACTCCACATTAGTACTGCACAGTGAAATATTTTGTACATAGTTATCTTGGCTGTACACGGTGTGGAGTGTTCAGTCAGATTGTGGGGTGGCAGCCATTTTAGTTGTCTTGCTGCCAGCATTAAGTTACTGTAATAAAGACTTCTGTTGTACCTTGAAGACTCGCAAAGTTTCATAGGCATAGAACAAGAACACGAAAAGCCTGCTTTAACAAAAAAAGATCGAGACTTTATTTAATAGCTAGAATTTAACATCCCCCACTGTGATGGTGCGATTCAAATTTGTGTCTCGGAATAAATGGTCCAGAGCTCTGGTTAGTTAGTCCAGTCATTTCACTACTTCAGAACGACCTAATTGGCCATTAGGTCCTTGAGTTCATGAAAGGCATTGGAGAAGATCCACTCCTTCTTTCTCAACTGTTGTGCAAATTATTAAATTCCACGTTCAATAACCATCTCTAGATATGCTCCCATGCCTGAACGGGAAGATTTTGTACGGGACTCATTAATATTTTCAGTTTGAACAGAATTAGCTCTGCAGGGTATTGTTAAAAATTCCATTTGATTCACTGCGGGTCCTTTAGTCAAGGAAGTCTGCTCTGGACCAGAGACAGACAATAACTGTTAGCCCCTCCATTAATGTGCACATCTGCAGTAAACCCTTGCAATAACAAAACACCTCAGTGGGGGCGGGGTGTCTATTATTGCCGATTGTCTGCTTTAACCGAATGAGGGGTAAATGTTAACTACTTTAACCCAAGGTTAACCCAACTAATTAAACAGTAATTAGTTACCGTTTTAGTTTCACAGATACAGCGTGGAAATAGGGATTTCAGCCCACCGAGTCCACGCCGACCATCGATCACCCTTTCGCACTAGTTCTTCCTTGCCCCACTTTCTCATTCACTCCCTACACATTCGGGGGGCAGTTTACAGAGGGTCAACGAACCCACAACACCGCATGTCTTTGGGAAAGCAAAGCACCTTGAGGAAACCCTGCCGGTCACAGGGGGAACGTGCAAACTCCACACAGGTGGGAAGACCCCTTTGTCGGGTGCGGGTTAAGTGAGTGGGAATTCACAGGCCGGGGGGGGGGGGGGGGGTCACAGAGCCCCAGGCCTCACATGCAGTGCACCAGGGACGGGCCCGGTACTCACAATGACCTCACTCACGCTGCTCCCTCTCTCCGCTCCCAAAAGCGGAAGCTCCCGCCGTGGGTACCCTTTCTATTTAACCATGAAATAGAATCGTTCAAGCATTTACAACACTGCAATACTAAATAATTAAAAGCAAAACCCACCCCCATAGTACAAGTAAATCAAATATTCTTAAATATCTATTTCCCCATCCTTGTCAAGGATGCATTCCACCCCCCCCCCCCCCCCCGTGGTGCCCAGCGGTCACGGAAATCCCCCAGGGGGCCCGTGGACAACGCATAGTCCCTCTCTAGTACCGCCCGGGCGTGGACATAACCCCGGACAAGGGGCAGGTAGCTGGCTCGGGCAGAGCCCTCTTCCACCTGGCGCCGTGCCTCGTGGATGGCCAGCTTGGCCAGGCTCGATGGGCACCCTTTTTTTTAAACAAAAATAAATGTAATCAATTATTGCAATAATATATACCACATAAAACAATACTAAACAAACCCACAACCACAGTACGAAATCACCCAATTATCTAAACAAATATTCTTCTATACTAATCTTATATACTTGCTAGACCAAGTGGACCCGTTGGGCCCAAACCTCTCCTGCATTGGTGCAGCACCCTCTCCCCCCCCACCCATCCTCCCCCACAGCCCACTGCTCCCTGCCCCCTCCCCCTTCCCCCCTCCCCCTCCCTCCCCTCTCCCCCTCTCCTCCGCACTCACCACCCTCTATCTCGGCACTCACCAACCCTCTACGCACAAAGCTCGCCCTGCACATCTCCTTTCAATGTCGTGTCTTCTCACCTTAAAGCTATGTCCTTTGGTCTTTGACATTTCCAATCTCCAAAAAAGCTTCTCCCAACCTTCCCTCTTTGTGCCTCATCGTTTTATACACTGCTAGCAGGTCTCCTCTCGGCCTCCAGTGCTCCGCAGAAAACAATCCAAGTGTGTCCAACCTCTGCTCACAGCTAATACTCCATATTTCGGGCGGCACCGTAATGCAGCGGGTAGAGCTGCTGCCTCTCGGCACCAGAGACCCGGGCTCGGGTCTGACCTCAGGTGCTGTCTCTGCGAAGTTTGTACGTTCCCCCTGGGTTTCCTCCAGCAGCTCCGGTTTCTCTCCCACATCCCAAAGGCGTGCAGATTTGTAGATTAATTGCCCCTTGTGTACAAGGAGTGGATGAGAAAATGAGATAACACAGAACTGGTATGAACAGATGATCAATAGTCGGCGTGGACTCGGTGGGCCGATGGGCCTGTTCCCATGTTGTACAGTATCTATAAACTAAACTAAACTAAACATTCTGGTAGAGAGGGGGACACTGGAGGTATGGAATATTTCCAGTGTTCCCCTCCCTGACTACCAGTCTGAAGAAGGGTCTTGACCCGAAACATCACCTATTCCTTTTCTCCAGAGATGCTGGCTGACCCGCTGAGTTACTCCAGCATTTTGTGTCTTATCTTTGGTGTAAACCAACATCTGCATCTCCTTCTTAAGCATTCTGGTAACCCTCTGCACCCAAGCAATTACTGCATGAGTAAAAGAACTTCTTCGTCAAGGAAATTCAACTTCTTAACACCAAGGGAACAATTATGTTTTAAGCTCCAGAAATATGTTATGTAAATGATGGAAGTGGGGGCATTCCAAGGATATTGTTTAATGCTCTTTTAGAGAAGCTATTTTTTTGTTTTTTGATGTGGGGAAGCTACAATATTTTTTGTTTAGTATTCAATGGAAGCAGTTGTGGATATTCAAAGGTGTCCCTGATAGACCAGCCAGGGAGCGCTAGAGCTCCTCAACGATACGTCTGCCGTGTTCATGAAAACATGTATAGTCCTCGGAGAATTACTGTTGTTTAGAGGCGTACTTTAGAGAAACAAGGTGGAAACAGGCCCTTCAGGCCCACCGGTTCCGCGCCCATCAGTGATCACCCGCATCCCGTTTCGTTGTTCCGTTTTGGTACATATGACAATTAAACAATCCTAGCCCTGGTTGGGAAAACCATGCAAAGTACAAAGCACAAGACGGATCTTGGGCGGGTACCTGGATAGGATAGGTTTATGGGCCAAATGCACTGAAAGGAACTGCAGAAGCTGGTATATACTGTAGATAGACACAAAGTGCTGGAGTAAATCAACGAGTCAGACTGAAGAAGGGTCCCGACCTGAAACATCGCCCATCCTTTTTCTTCAGAGATGTTGCCTGGCCCGCTGAGTTACTCCAGCACTTTCTATGGACCAAATGCAGGCAGATGGGACTAGTGTAGATGGGGCATGTGGGTCGGTGTGGGCACGTTGGGCTGAAGGGCCTGTTTCCACACTGTATGACTCTGACTATGACTCTAAGACCTGGTTTCCATCCTGATCTCGGGTGCTGTCTGTGTGGAGTTTGCACGTTCGTTCCCAGGTGACCGTGTGGGTTTCCTCTTTAAAAAAATTTTTTAAATGCTTTTATTCAAAACAAACAAAAATACAGTAACATGATCAAAGACTGCCTATATAGGGCAGTTTACAAACAAACATTTATCAAATTAACACATCGCCAACTTTATCGACAATACACTCGACCTCCCGTGGCGACCAGCGTTCACAGAAGGCCTCCAGAGTTCCCGTGGACGTATTGTGTTCCCTCTCCAGGGACATGCGGGCTCTGGGTTTCCTCTGGGTGTTTCGGTTTCCTCTCTATCCCAAAGGCATGCTGGTTTGTAGTTAATTAATTAGTTTCTGTAAATTTCCCCTAGTGTGTAGGAAGTGTAGTGTGGGAAAGCGGGCCAACAGAGAACTAGTGTGGATGGGCGATCAATGGCCGGCGTGGACTCAGTGGGCCGGAGGGCCTGTTACCATACTGTATCGCGAAAGACTAAAAGAAAGTGAACAACTGACCTCTCTCGATGTGGTTCCAACCATGGACAAGGATCTCTGAGTCTCGCTGAATGCTCCCCCTCCACTGAGCGGTCAAAGGCTAGCGATTCCTTGGAGTTAGTGGAGATTATTCATTTTTCAAAGAGGCTCAAAGATCATCGTTAAATTCTTTTCTCTATTCAACTCTTATATCAAAGCTGACTGTGAGATTCATGGATTAAAGGGAAAAGAGGAGATTCTGTGTCAGTTGGGAAACAGAAATATACAGAGGAAAGGAAAATGAAGACATCAGAAACTGCAGATACTGGGATCTTGAGCAAATACAGTACTCTGCACGCCAGACAGCATTTGGGGAGGGAATGAACAGATGATGTTTTGGGTCAAATCAGTCTGAAGAACTCTGTCCATTCTGTTCCCAGAGTTTAGAAGGATGAGGTAAGTGGGGTGGGGGTGGGGGTGGTGGGGGGGATCTCATTGAACCCTACCAAATAATGAAAGGCCTGGATAGAGTGGATGTGGAGAGGATGTTTCCAGTTGTGGGAGAGTTTTGGACCCAAGGGCACAACCTCAGAATTAAAGGATGTACCTTTAGTCTGGAGTTAAGGAAGAATTTATTTCGCCACAATGAATTCATTGCCACAGACGGCTGCGGATTGATCGGTTCTTGTTTAGTAAAGGCGTCAAAGGTTACATGGAGAAGGCAGGAGAATCGTGTTGAGAGGGAAAAATAGATCAGCTGTGATTGAATGGCGGAGCAGACTCGATGGGCCGAATGGCCTAATTATGCTCTTATGAATTTGTGCTGCCTGACCAGCTGAGTTCCTTCAGTGCTTTAGACAATAGACAATAGGTGCAGGAGTAGGCCATTCAGCCCTTCGAGCCAGCACCGCCATTCAATGCGATCATGGCTGATCACTCTCAATCAGTACCCCGTTCCTGCCTTCTAGTATTTTATTTTATGCAATGCAAAGGAAAAGAAAAAGTAGATTCAAATAGAGGTCGAGACAACATAGGAAATAGTGAAGCATAGGAGTCGTTCAAATGGCCCCTCGTGTTTCAAAGCTAATCTGATTTTTGGCTTCAATGCCACCTTCTGACCTGAACTCTGTAACCTTTAATCCCTCCACCGTCCAAAAAAACCCCCATAGATTTCAATAAATATAATTGCTTCGCATTTATGGTTTGAGAATTCTAAGAGAGAAGAAACGCTTGTGTTTGGGTAGCTTAAAACCCAACGGCATGAACATTGAATTTTTCAATTTTAGGTAACTAACTAATAACTGCTATCCCTCCTGTTCTGGAATCTTCCTCCCAACATTTCCGCTGTCAGGCTACCTGGAGTTTTATATGTTTCAATACGATCACATCTCATTCTTCTAAACTCCATGGTGCATTAAAACCTAAACGTTTCAATCATTCCTCATGAAACAGCCTCCCTGTCACTAGAATCAATCCAATGAATCTCCTCTACATTGTCTCCAGAGAGGCATATTCTTCCTAATATAAAGAGACCAAAACTGTGCGTGTATTTAATGGAGCCATGGACAGTTATTAGTACATCTTCGCTATTAACTGGACTTTACCTTGCACTAAACTTTATTTCCTATAACCTGTATCTCTACACTGTGGACGGCCTGATTGTAATCATGTATAGTCTTTCAGCACCAACAAAAAACCTTTTAACTGTACCTCGGTGCACGTGGCAAAAAACTAAATTAAACTAAACTAAGCTATTGTAAAACAAAGAACTGCAGATACTGGGTTTATACCACAGATAGACACAAAGACTGAAGAAGGGTCCTGACCCAAAACATCACGTATCCTTTTCATACTGAGATGCAGAGTGACTCCAGCACTTTGTGTTTATCTTTAAACTAAACTATCGATGCGCTCCACCCATCTTGCAATGAAGGAGAAACAAAGCAATGAGAAAGAGTAAGAAAAAAATAATCTTTTTTTTTATTAAATTTGTAATTTCTTTAAAAATCACCAGCAATTTACCAACTCAAAGAATGTGACTGTGCCTTTGTAATTGTTCACCATCTGGATGAAGACAATTATCATATCATTAAAAGGGTAATTATGCTATTAATTACTCGATTTAATTTTGTGTGGCAAGTTTAATGGGCAGTTTAGGCGCAAATGCAGCCACTTCATGAAAATCACTGCAAGGTTAAGTAGAATCCGCAAGGCATACAGTGGCGGGGAGCAAATCAGACGGCCCACCGAGTCCACACCGACCAGACCAGCGATCACCCCGCACACTAGTTCTATCTTACATACTCAGGACAGTTTTACAACTTACCGAAGATAATTAATCTACAAGCCTGCATGTCTTTGGAGGGTGGGAGGAAACCGGAGCATCAGGAGAAAACCCACACAGTCACAGGGTAAACCTACAAACTCCATACAGCCAGCACCCGTAGTCAGGATGGAAGCCGAGCCTCTGGCGCTGTAAGGCAGCAGCTCTAGCGCTGTAAGGCAGCAGCAGCTCTACCTCTGCGCCACCGTGCTGCCCTTTTGCTAGGTTAGTGGGATGAACTCCTTTAAGGCTGCACCTAATCTAATTGATCTTAAGTAAACAGTTTCTTGAGTTTATTCAAAGGTGAATTGCCAATTAGCTTGGCGATGCATACTCTGACTTGGAAAACTCAATGAGGATAGAAGAAGGCGCCTTGTCTCTGATGAATTTTGTTTTACTCAAATATCTCTACAGAATCAGAAAGACTGTCTTTTCCCTTCATGCTGGGATTTACAGTGCCTGATGCCAAGGATGAAATCAAGGCTCATAAAGTCAGAGAGAGATACAGCACAGAAACATGCCCTTTGGCCCACTGAGCCCACGCTGACCATCAACCGCACAGTGGCACAGAGGGACAGTGGGTAATGCAGCAGTCGAGCTGCTGCCTCACAGCGCCAGTTGCCCGGTTTGATCCTGTCCTCAGGTGCTGTCTGTGTGGAGTTTGTACGTTCTCCCTGTGCCCTGTGGGTGTTTTCTCCGGGTGCATCAGTTTCCTCACACACTCCAAAGATGTACAGGTTAGCTTCTGTAAATTACTCCTAGTGTGTTGGATGGGATAGCATAGAACTAGTGTATGAGTGGTCGATGGTCGACATGGAGTCGCTGGGCTGAAGGGCCTGTTTCCACGCATTATCACTGAACTAAATTAAACAACTAAACTAAACTATAAACTAAACCAAACTAAACTAAACTATACACACATTGACACTAATCTTACATTAATCCCATTCTCCTTACATTCTGCCAACGCTGCCCAGATTCTACCACTCACCGACACACTTGGGCCAATTTGCAGCAGCCAATTAACCCAACGAAGGCTGATGGAGGCATGGAGACAAACCCATATCGTCAGCCATCAATGCCAAGGGGCACACTGCAGAGGCTCATAAAAGGAACGTAAACTTTAGTAGAATTTCAGGTACATGGTCCCAGTGAGCGGGGATGACTATTTCAATGAGGCGTGACATAAAGAGTGGGTTTAGGTTGCATAAACTCCGCTTGGTAGGTGTAAACTGGAAACTAAAGCAGAGGATGAACAATATGTATTGAAATATCAGGATGCATCACAGCATGGTTTGGAAACAGCTCCAGCCAAGACTGCAAGAAATTGCAGCGAATTGTGGACGCAGCCCTGACCATCACACAAACCAACCTCCCTTCCATTGACTCCATCTACATTTCACGCTGCCTCGGCAAGGCCACCAGCATAATCAAGGACCAGCCTCATCCCGGTCACTCCCCCTTCTCCTCTCCCATCAGGCAAGAGGTACAGAAGTGTGAAAAGCACACATCCAGATTCAGGGACAGTTTCTTCCCAGCTGTTATCAGGCAACTGAACCATCCCCTAACAAGCTAGATTACGGTCTTGATCTCCCATCTACCTTAGCGGAGACCTTTGAATTATCTTTAATCAGACTTTACTGTACTTTATCTTGCAACAAACATTGTTCCCTTTATCATGTATCTGTGAATGGCTCGAATGTAATCATGTCCAATCTATCCAGTGACTGGGGTTACCACGCAACAAAAGCTTTTCACTGTACCTTGGTACACGTGATAATAAACTAAACTAGAATTAGAACTGCTTTCAGCAACAGAATGAAGAGATAGAGCTTGAAAAAGTTTAATTATTCTTAAAAGAACCGGGAATAACTCTTGAACATTATGAACTTTGCCCGCTCACCTTCAAGCTCTGCCTCCTCGTCTTTGACATTTTCACCCTGGAAAAACGTTCAATGGTTCATTGATTCCAAGTTGCACCAAGGTACGGTGAAATTCTGTTTCTGCATACTGGTCAGTATGGTTATTACCATACAATGCCTAATTAAATGCAGAATGCATAAACACGGCATAGACACGGCCCACAGCGTCCGTATGCAAGAGTCGCCAGGTTTTGGTGCCATTTCCAATGTCGCTGCTGCAGTTTACCATAAAGGCCCATTGCAGCTGTCACCTCCATCCAGAACATCCTGCGAAACGTCGTAGCTCTCCGCGCCCGGCCACCTTCAGCCTTTGTGCCTTGAGGGCGTGGAAGCTTAGACGCCCCGTGTCTTCTTACTGGCCCCATGTCCAGTGTCCGCCACGGTTGTCGACTCCCTCCAGCTTCTCTCTGGTTCGCGGTGTTTCAGGGAGGGGGGGAGGGTGATGGCAGGAGATGAGACTCCGACTCCAGGCGGGGTTACCGGGTCCACAGCGGGCGATCCAGGCCTGTTGCCAGGGTATGGCTGCAGCCCGTCGGGAGCTCTGACCATGAATGGGAGGGAGACTCCCCCCAGGGGCGGCACGGAGGCGCAACGGTAGAGTTGCTGCCTTGCAGCGCCAGAGACATGGGTTCGATCCTGAGTACGGGTGCTGTCTGTATGGAGTTTGTACATTCTCCCAGTGACTGTGTGGGTTTTCTCCTGGTACTCTGGTCTCCTCCCAAAGACATGCAAATTTGTAGGTTAATTGGCTTCTGCAAACTGTAAATTGTCCCTAGTGTGTAGGATAGTGCTTGTGTAAGGGGTGATCGCTGGTCGGCGTGGACCCAGTGGTCCAAAGGGCCTGTTTACATGCTGTATCTCTAAAGTCTAAAGTCTAAAGAGGAGGGAACCATATCACAATTGAGATCATCACACTTGAAATTTCACCTCAGGATCAATATAGAATAAGTTTGTAAAGATCATCTTGGACTTAGTGAGTTGAAAAGCTTGTTTGCTGCATCTTTCTATGACTCCATGAGCCCAAGATTAACATTGATGTAAATCGTAAACTGCTCTGCACAGGTGCTTTAACTTAGTTGGAATTGTTAAGCTGCCTTAAAACTGCTAATTCTTTCTCTCATCTCCACGAGTTTTGGCCGTTTGTTAAATTTATTAACTGTAATTATTTCAATATAGTTTACGACTGAGTGATTCATCCTTACTTTAACAATAGCAGGATCTCGACATTGGCCTCTCCTCAAAATCCTTCCAACAGCTGCGGATTTTATTAACGTAATTTGGACTCATTGTTCTTAGCGAAATCTGCTTATGTTTGGCTGTGCAGTCTTCTCCAATTCATTCTTGATAAAAATGCAACCTGGAAATTAAATTGCATGCTGCATCATTTCTCTGTGTTACACCAATTCATGGCTTTAAGAAAATCGATCACAAATGAAAATTATGGATTTAGTGCAAGTTCCACAAAATCATTGATTTCCCTTCTGGGTTCTCAGAGAACAGAAGTTACTCAATGATAGATCACAAGAACAGACCATTTGACTCACTATGTCTTAGCCGAACATGATGCCAAATGAATGTCCTCTGCCTGCACCTGATCCATGCCTCTCCATTCCTGTATATCCGTGTGCCTATCCAAAAGTCCATGAAACGCCACTATTACATCTGCCTCCACTTATCCCCCCCCCCCCGGCAATGCTTTCCAGGCATCCAACACCCTCTGTGTAAAATATCTTGTCCCACACATCTCCCTTAAACTTTGCCCCTCTCACCTGAAAGCTATGCCCTCCAGCCTTTGAGATTTTCACCCTGGGGAAAAAAGATTTTGATTGCCTTCCCTATCTGCGCCTCTCATAATTTGATATACTGTGATCAGTCATTGCCCATGGCAGTTCTAACGCACAGGAACGCTAGAGGCTGCAGAGAGTTGTGGACTCTGCAAGGTCCTTCATGGGCACACAGCCCGTCTCTCCATCAAAAGCATCTAATACATGAAGCACTACAAGCTGCACCACTGTGATCTTGCAGCTGTCTCTAGACTCATGTGCCCATTAACTGCATTGCATGTCGAAAGACAGGCCCTCTCTTCTTAGTGTGCAGATAGGAACTGCACATGCTGGTTTATACCAAAGATAGATATAAAGTGCTGGAGTAACTCAGCGGGTCAGGCAGCATCTCTGGAGAAAAAGGATGGGTGACGTTTCAGGTCGGGATGGCTTTGGATTCTTTTTTTTTTTAAAGGCCTAAAGAGGGTCAAATGTTGTCTGGGGGAACCCAAGAGGAGGGGGACCAATGGAGACCAGAGGAAGGGTCATCACTGGGTGGTGAGGGCTCCTTCCCATAGAAAAAGGCCCGGAGGCGAAGGCGGCGGGAGAAAAACTCCACGTCATGGCGAGCCTGGAACTCATTGAGATGGGGGCGGAGGGATACAAATGTGAGTGAGGCCTCTGTTGAGGACAGACCATTCTGTATCAGAAAGGGGTCTGAAGAAGGATCCTGACCCAAAACATCACACATCCTTTTTTCTCCAGAGATTCTGCCTGACCCGCTGAGTTCAGTTTAGTTTAGTTTACCCTTCGGACCTCCGAACCCAATTCCCACACACTAACATGATTCCACACACTGGGGACAATTTACAATTTTACCAAACCAATTAGCCTACAAACCTGTACGTCTTTGGAGTGTGGGAGGAAACTAGAGCATCCGGAGAAAGCCCGGGCAGGTTACGGGGAGGCCCTACAAACTCTGTACAGACAGCGCCTGTGGCCAGGATCGAACCCGGGTCTCTGGTGCTGTAAGGCAGCAACTCTACCGCTGCGCCACTTCGCCAGCCTGCCCATCTCAAAGAGAAGACAAGAGGCACTGTCTAGGTCTGACAAGGCAGGCTTGCTGCTCGGAAAGAGAACGCAGTGGCCGTGTGACAAGTGGGCATCGCGGCTTCACCTCCTGCCTGTCCACTGCACTGGGTTCTCTGCTGGACCTGCAAATGGTTTCTGCTGGACGTAGGTTTAAGGTGAAGGGGGGAAAGATTTAATAGGAGTCTGAGGGGTAACTTTTTCACACAAAGGGTGGTGGGTGTATGGCATGAGCTGCCAGAGGAGGTAGTTAGGGCAGGGACTATTGCACCATTTAAGAAACAATTAGACGGGTAGGACAGAATTAGAGGGGTATGGGCCAAACACAGGCAGGTGGTAGTAGTGTAGATGGGACATGGTGGTCGGTGTGGGCAAGTTGGGCCAAAGGCCCTGTTTCCACGAGATATGACACTATGACTCTTTAATTCACTTCTTAACTCTACATTAATGTTGAGTGAGAAGTATTCACACGTTCCAACAACTCGAACAGAGCTGCAGAACCAACCGGGCTGGAAACAGAGTGAATGAAATTGATCGCTGAAGTTGACAACGAACGAGTGAATGAGTGGAATGGAAGTTACACAAATCGTAACATATCAACCGATTTCCAGAAATGTGTCTGAAGGTTGGACGTAGGCACTAGGAACTGCAGATGCTAGTTTACAATAAAAGACAGACAGTGCTGGAGCAACTCAGCGGGTCAGGCAGCATCTCTGGAGAACATAACTACATAGTTTTCAGTACTCTTCTTCAGGATGTTTGTGAGGGGAGTGGGAGGTTTTCTCTCCCCCCCCCCCCACCCACCACCCCCCCTCCCCCACCCACCACCCCCCCCCTTCAATCGACAGGCGGGTTTGTACGTTGATTAGCCTCTGTAAATTGCCACTGGTGTGGAGGGAGTGGACGGGAAAGTGGAATAGCATCGAGTTGGTGTGTACGGGTGATCGATGGTCAGTATGGACTCGGTGGGCTGAAGGGCCTGTTTCCATGCTGCATCTTGGAATCAATTAATCAATATGTAAACAGTCTCTGACATTCAGAGACATTTAAAGACAATGAAAATTGAAGTCATTAACTAAAATAACTGAACAGATTTAACAAAAAATTATTCTTAATTAACAATGGATAAAAACATTGGGTGAGAACAGTGGCGTTGCTATAAATGCGCTACCTCCAGCAACCCTGGTTCATTCTTTACCCTCTGGTGCTGTTTTTATGCAGTTTCTAGATTTTTTTAGATTTAGAGATACAGCACAGAAACAGGCCCTTCGGCCCACCGGGTCCACGCAGCCCAACGATCCCCGCACACTAACACTATCTTACACCCACTAGAGACAATTTTTACATTTGCCCAGCCAATTAACCTACATACCTGTACGTCTTTGGAGTGTGGGAGGAAACCGTAGATCTCGGAGAAAACCCACGCAGGTCACGGGGAGAACGTACAAACTACGTACAGACGGCGCCCGTAGTCAGGATCGAACCTGAGTCTCCGGCGCTGCATTCGCTGTAAGGCAGCAACTCTACCGCTGCGCCACCGTGCCGCCCGAGGTCTTCCTGTGGACAATTATGTTTTTCTTGAGTGGTCCAGTTTCCTGCCCCATCCCAAAGACATGGTAGTCTGGCGAGCTGTCCTGTACCAGGCTGTGGCCAGGCGCCAGCTCTCAGACAACTCCTCCTATTCACCCCTGTGTCATGACACCCCCCCCCCCAAAAAAGGATTTGTTCTGAACCTTTTCATACCTCCAGTTTCCCTCTTCCATGACTCTAAGTCTGAAGAAGGGTATAGGTCATGCAAACGTCACCTATTCCTTCTCCAGAGATGCTGCCAGACCCATTGAGTTACTCCAGCATTTTGTGTCTTTCTTCAGCATTCAGAAGACTTCCAGGTGGTTTGGTCAATTGGCCTCTGCATGACCTATACCTTCACGTTCTTGATTCCCCTTGGCAAAAGACATGGCCAAATGGCCTTTAAATATCATTGTAGCATCTCTCACAACTACCTTCTCTGGTAGCTCGTTCCATATACCCACCACCTGCTGAGTGGAAAAGTTGCCCCAAGTTCTCTATTAAATCTTACCCCTCTCACCTTAAAGCTATGTGCACTGGTTCTCAATTCCCCGACCCTGGGTAACAGACTCTGTGCCTTCACCTTACCTATTCCCCTCATGATTTTATGCACCTCAATAAGATCACCCAACAACCTCCTGCACTCCGAGGAATAAAGTCCGAGCCTGCCCAACCCCTCTCTATAGCTCAGGCACAACATCCTTGTAAATCTTCTCTGCGCCCTTTCCAGCATAATCGTATCCTTCCTCTAGCAGGGTTACCAAAACCGAAGGTAATACCTCCAGGTGCAGCCTCACCAAGGTCTTGTACAAATGTCACACTTGATTCTGTCAGTTTCCTGACAAGTGCAACGGGTTAATATCACCACAAAGCTGGATCAATATGCCTTATTAAATGCCACAAATGTCTCCCGGGGAAGATTAACCTTTAAGGCCTGTCCAAAATAGGCAGCCTGAGACAGCCAATTGTCTTTGCACCTGCAGAACAGTGCAGTCCAGTATTTATCTGTATTAAGTTCCATTAAATTTAGCTTCACAATGTTCGCAGTTTAATTTTTAATATCTTTATGCTTTTATTATCTCCCGAATAAACATTTGGAAATATAAAGCTCAGTTGGAAATTGAAGATGGCTGTTTATTTTTATTCTAATCAGCAGTAATATTATTATTTTTTCATCTGGAGGGGAATCAGTGTTCGTTGATTGTTATTCATTTCCATGTCAGTTCCATTTATTCTTAAGCATGAGCCTTATTTCCCATTGTAATTGCACCTAGGACTGGTCTGTGTACTGGGCTGGTCAATATTAGCTCCACTTGCTGCACTTAGCTTGCACTCTCTTCTATAATTTTGCTCCTCAATTTTCATTGCTTGATGGAAACAGGCCAATTCATCCCACAGAGTCCACAGCGAGCACCGAATTGCGGAAAGGTTCTGGGGCAGGGATTGACTAAAGAAACGCGATGATGGTAAATATTTAATTGCAAAGGTTTAGTTTGATTTAGTTTTTGGTTTAGAATTGTTTACCAGCATGGAAGCAAGCCATCCAGCCCACTGAGTTCACGCTGGCCATTTATCAAGAGTCAAGAGTCATGAGTGTGTTATTGTCATATGTTCCATACAGAACACCAGGATTCTTACTTGCAGCAGCACAATAGAATATGTAAACATGGTACTCTGTAACAGTATGATAAATGAGAAAAAATGTTGTGTAAATAAAAATGTGTGTGTGTCTGTATATGAATATATATATATGTATATATATATATATATACACACACACACACATATACATACATACTACAAACACATAAAATACATACACATAAAAGCAACAAATAAACAACAACAGTGCAAAAAGACAAACCTAATGTCCCCAAGTGTATATAGCTCAGAGCTTAGTTGGAGGTTGTCAAGTTTAATAGGCTGATGGCTATTGTGAGGAACAAGCAGTTCCTGAGCCTGGAAGTTACAATTTTCAGGCTCTTATATCTTCTTTTTGATAGCAGGAGTGAAATGAGAGCGTGGTGTGGGTTTCTGATGATGCTGGATGACTTTTTGGGGCAGTAACTCCTGTAGATCCTGTGGTGGACTAGGCAGCGTTCAGCACTCTTTGCAGTCTGCTGTTTCTGTTCACAGTAGTTCAATGTTATCCCACATCTCCTCTGCCTGCAGATGATCCATATCCCCCCCATTCCCTACATATCTGTGCCTTCCTGAAAGCCTCTTATACCCTCCTATTGTATCCGCCTCTGTTTGGAAACATTCTCTGTTCATTCCTCTGAACAAAGCCTTTTCAGAATTTTAATAACCCCTATTTACTAGGTCACTGCTCAGCCATTTCCCAAGAGAAAAGAAATCCAATTTCATCCTTTACTGAGCTGTTTACCATTGCATTTCTGATGTTATCTTTGCAAACCTTCTCTGCACATATCTTGTGTTTATATTGTGGCGACCAGACCTCTAATGACTGTGCTCTAACCAAGTTCGTCTATTGCACTTCATTTAATTTGGTACGGTTGAAAGCAATATAGTATTACTCTATGTTCTATGTTCTCTAAAGATGCTGTCTGACCTGCTGAGTTACTCCAGCACTTTGTGTCCTTTTATGTAAGCCAACATCGGCAGTTCTTGTTTCTACACCTTCCCTTTGCTCCCACTCTTTGCTTGGTGACCTGAAACCAGACAGTAATCAATTCTGCTAACTTGTCCTCTTGTCCTTAGTGATAGTCTATTGAAGGCTGCCTCTTCAAAGGCCTTTTGAACGTCTGAGCAAATTATAATTACTGCGCCAACATTGGTGTTCTCCCTGTTGCCTCTTCAAGAAATTCAAGGTTGGTCAAACAATATTTGAAATCCACGCAGGATCTTCCTGTTTATACTCTTCAACCCTCGATGCTGCTCTGTTCCGAAACAAATCCATTAATTTGCATGCCACTGATATAACATATAACATATAACATATAACAACTACAGCATGGAAACAGGCCTGTCCGGCCCTACCAGTCCACGCCGACCATTCTCCCTGACCTAGTCTCATCTACCTGCACTCAGACCATAACCCTCCAATCCCCTCCTATCCATATACCTATCCAATTTACTCTTAAATAATAAAATCGAGCCAGCCTCCACCACTTCCATCGGAAGCCCATTCCATACAGCCACAACCCTCTGAGTAAAGAAGTTCCCCCTCATGTTACCCCTAAACCTTTGTCCCTCAATTCTGAAGCTATGTCCCCTTGTTGGAATCTTCCCCACTCTCAAAGGGAAAAGCCTACCCACGTCAACTCTGTCCGTCCCTCTCAAAATTTAAAAAACCTCTATCAAGTCCCCCCTCAACCTTCTACGCTCCAAAGAATAAAGACCCAACCTGTTCAACCTCTCTCTGTAGCCTAAGTGCTGAAACCCAGGCAACATTCTAGTAAATCTCCTCTGTACCCTCTCCATTTTGTCGACATCCTTCCTATAATTTGGCGACCAGAACTGCACACCATACTCCAGATTTGGCCTCACCAATGCCCTGTACAATTTCAACATTACATCCCAACTTCTATACTCGATGCTCTGATTTATAAAGGCAAGCATACCAAACGCCTTCTTCACCACCCTATCCACATGAGATTCCACCTTCAGGGAACAATGCACAGTTATTCCCAGATCCCTCTGTTCCACTGCATTCCTCAATTCCCTACCATTTACCCTGTACGTCCTATTTTGATTTGTCCTACCAAAATGCAGCACCTCACACTTATCAGCATTAAACTCCATCTGCCATCTTTCAGCCCACCCTTCCAAAAGGCCCAAGTCTCTCTGTAGACTTTGAAAATCTACCTCACTATCAACTACTCCACCTATCTTAGTATCATCTGCATATTTACTAATCCAATTTGCCACACCATCATCCAGATCATTAATGTAAATGACAAACAACAGTGGACCCAACACAGATCCTTGGGGCACTCCACTAGACACTGGCCTCCAACCTGACATACAATTGTCAACCGTTACCCTCTGGTATCTCCCATTCAGCCATTGTTGAATCCATCTTGCAACCTCACTATTAATACCCAACGATTTAACCTTCTTAATCAACCTTCCATGTGGAACCTTGTCAAATGCCTTACTGAAGTCCATATAGACAACATCCACAGCCTTGCCCTTATCAATTTCCCTGGTAACCTCTTCAAAAAATTCAAGAAGATTAGTCAAACATGACCTTCCAGGCACAAATCCATGTTGACTGTTTCTAATCAGGCCTTGATTATCCAAATAATTATATATATTGTCCCTAAGTATCTTTTCCATTAATTTTCCCACCACAGACGTCAAACTAATAGGTCTATAATTGCTAGGTTTACTTTTAGAACCTTTTTTAAACAAAGGCACAACATGCGCAATGCGCCAATCTTCCGGCACCATCCCTGTTTCTAATGACGTTTGAAATATTTCCGTCATAGCCCCTGCTATTTCTGCACTAACTTCCCTCAATGTCCTAGGGAATATCCTATCAGGACCTGGAGACTTATCCACTTTTATATTCTTCAAAAGTGTCCGTACCTCCTCTTCTTTAATCCTCCTAATTTCCATCACTACTCTACTTGTTTCGCTTACCTCACATAATTCAATATCCTTCTCCTCGGTAAATACCGAAGAAAAGAAATTGTTTAATATCTCCCCCATTTCTTCCGGCTCAGCACATAGCTGTCCACTCTGACTCTCTAATGGACCAATTTTATCCCTCACTATCCTTTTGCTATTGACATATCTGTAGAACCCCTTGGGGTTTACTTTTACATTACTTGCCAAAGCAGCCTCATATCTTTTTTTCGCTTTTCTAATTTCCTTTTTAAGATTCCTTTTACATTCTTTATATTCCTCAAGAACCTCATTTACTCCCTGCCGCTTATATTTATTGTATATCTCCCTCTTTTTCCGAACCAAGTGTCCAATTTCCCTGGAAAACCACGGCTCTTTCAAATTATTATTCTTTCCTTTCCACCGAACAGGGACATAAAGACTCTGTACTCTCAAAATTTCACCTTTAAATATCCTCCATTTCTCTATTATATCCTTTTCATAAAACAACAATTTCCATTTCACTCCTTTTAAATCCTTTCTCATCTCCTCAAAATTAGCCTTTCTCCAATCCAAAATCTCAACCCTTGGTCCAGATTTGACCTTCTCCATAATGATATTGAAACTAATGGCATTATGATCACTAGACCCAAAGTGCTCCTCAACACATACCTCCGTCACCTGACCCATCTCATTTCCTAACAGGAGGTCCAACACTGCCCCTTCTCTGGTAGGCACCTCTACGTATTGCTGCAAAAAACTATCCTGCACACATTTTACAAACTCCAAACCATCCAGCCCTTTAACAGAATGTGATTCCCAGTCTATATACGGAAAATTGAAATCACCCACAATCACCACTCTGTGCTTACTACTAATATCTGCTATCTCCTTACATATTTGCTCTTCCAATTCTCGTTCCCTATTTGGCGGTCTATAATACACCCCTATAAGTGTTGCTAAACCTTTCTCATTTCTGAGTTCCACCCAAACAGCCTCCTTAATCGAGCCTTCTAGTCTGTCCTGCCAAAGCACTGCTGTGATATCCTCCCTGACAAGCAATGCAACACCCCCACCTCTTGCCCCTCCGATTCTATCACATCTGAAACAATGAAATCCTGGAATATTTAATTGCCAATCGCAACCCTCCTGCAACCATGTTTCACTGATCGCCACAACATCATACTTCCAGATGTCAATCCAGGCTCTAAGCTCATCCACCTTTCTTACAATGCTCCTAGCATTAAAATATACACATTTAAGGGACCCATCATTTCTTATTCTCAGTTTATTTCTTTTCCCTTCTTTCTCTCCTACATATTGGGTCTGAGTGTTTCCCTTTTCTGCCTCCTGCCTCACACACTGCCTATTAGCTATCTGTGTTTGAGTCCCTCCCCCCAACCGTACTAGTTTAAAGTCTCCGCAGATATCTGTTACCTTTCGTCAGAACCATGAGAATTCTGATGAAAGACGACCAGCTTGGAATGTTAGCAGATATCTTGCTTATATTCCCAGGCCACGTATGTTTCTCCTCCTTAAATGTAGGCAATACATCAGGCCAGACAGCATCTCCTGTGGACATGGATAGACATGGCCCTCTGAAGCCGATCGGATCTCCCAGTTGCCTACCATTTCATCTGCCTTTCCCATTCCCATATTGACCTTTCTATCCTGGGCCTCCTCCATTGCCAGATTGAGGCCACATGCAAAAAGGAGGAACGGCACATCATATTTTACTTGGGTAGCTTACATCCCAGTGGTTTGAACAAAGAATGTTCTAATTTTAAGTAACTTCCACTAACACTCCTCTCCCCTCTCCACTTGCCCCCCTTCCTCCACCCTAGTCATTTAACCAGTTCCACAGTTCTCCCTCTTGAGATCACACCTTCCCTAGACAACAATGGGCCTCCCAGGGCACCACCCTGCCTTCGGTCATTTGTTGCCGGCCTTGATTGGTCCTGGTCTTTTCCCGCCTCCATCTCTCCCTGCCCCCTACTTTCAGGCTGAAGAAGGAGCATGACCTGAAAGTCACCTGTCCTTTTCCTCCAGAGATGCCGGCTAACCCGCTGAGTTACTCCAGCACATTGTGTCTATCTTTGGTATAAACCAGCATCTGCAGTTCTTTGATTCTCCATATGGACAAGGATAGATGCCAGGTTTTGACTCTTCATCAGACTGAATCCTGCCCACTTGTCTCAACTGCATCCTGAAGAAGGGTCCCGACCCGACACATCGCCCATCCATGTCCTCCAGAGATGGTGCCTGACCCTCTGTGTTACTCCAGCACTTTGTGGGTTTTCTTTTTGTAAACCAGCATTTGCAGTTCCTTGTATCTCTCAGTAATGCACCAGTCAATTGTCAGTCCTCAGTCACTGCACATTTGAAGAACAAATTATTTCATGTATAGCATTGCCTCTGCTGTTCCTTAGATTCTTTCAGAATGCAAGGATGTAATTCGTACATCAGGAGCCTTAACTTTTATGTCTGATTTAATTATTTAACACATTCTATTTCTATTCTTCTCTATTTTTAAAGCTCTCTTTTTATCCTTCATCTCAATATACAACACCCTGTCCACCTGTTTCAACCTCTGGAACTCCTTCCTGAAACTTCTTCACTCCACCATTGTGTGACTGAGTGAGACCATATGCAATACATGGAAATACAGAGCAAATAGGTGCAGGAGGAGGCCGTTTGGCCCTTCGAGCCAGCACTGCCGTTCATTGTGATCATGGCTGATCGTCCACAATCAGTAACCCGTGCCGGCCTTCTCCCCATATCCCTTGATTCCGTGAGCCCCTATCTAACTCTCTTTTAAATTCATCCAGTGAATTGGCCTCAATTGCCTGCGGCAGAGAATTCCACAAATTCACAACTCTCTAGGTGAAAACGTTTTTTCTCATCTCATTTTTAAATGAACTCCACTTTACTCTTAGACTGTGGCCCCAGTTTCTGGACTCCCCCAAAATTGGGAACATTTTTCCTGCATCTAGGAAATAGGCCCGGAGGGCGCTGTAGGCCCGGACGCCAATTATCGGAGGTTGCATAGCAACCAGCCTCCCAGCCCAGACGGCCACCATTGGTGCAGCGGGGGGTGGGGGGGGGGGGGGGGGGGGGGGAATGGGGAGAGAGTTCTGTCCCGTCCCGGTGCGGGGATGTTCAGTTGTTCAGTGTGGTGGGTAGACGGCGGTGGCTCTCCCACTCGGGGGGCGGGGCAGGGCATGTTGCTGCGCCGATGCTGCTGGACTCTGGGCGCTGAGCCGGCCGGAGAGAGGAGGGGGGATGGGGGAGCCGAGCGCAGGCCCAGCACCAGGCCGAGGCCTTGGCCTCCACCTGCACCGACGCCCAGCCTCACCGCCACTGCTGCTGCTGCCGCTGCCTTTCCACTTGGCCCACCTCAGAAAGGGCCTTGTTCCTATGCTGCACTGTTCCATAGTCTATGTTCTAAATAGTATTGTAGAGAAGATCTTCCCAATTGATTTTTTTAATCTCTGTGCATGCATCCATATGCAAGAGGGATTACTGAAGGAAAACATCAGCATTAAACAATTCCCTGCAGAAGAGGGGATTTCTGTATGTACCGGCCTCATCGACCTGCTGCTGGTATTCTAGGGTTCCTATTCAGAATGCAGTGTAGCTCCCACATTTGTGTCAGGCTGCCCTATAAATAGCAGCCTCTTCACTGCAACTATGCTCCATTCTAATTGTGTATACACCATTCAGCAGTTTTTAAGCGCGTAAAACAGCAAAAAAACTGAAATAAAACTTCTTGGGTTTGCGGTATTGCAGGCGTGCAGACCTTAAAGAGTTAATAAGTTCATTATTTTATGTTCATAAGTTCTAGATACAAAATTAGGCCGTTGGGCACATCAATCACCTCCACCATTCAATTATCGCTGATCTATTTAACTAATCAAGAACCTGTCAATTGCCACCTTAAAAATATCCATTGACGTGGTCTCCAAGCCGTCTGTGGCAATGAATTCCTCAGATTCACCTCCCTCCTCATCTCCTTTCTAAAGGTACGACCTTTTATTCTAAGGTTATGGCCTCTTCTCCAAGACTCTCAACTGAAACATCCAGGAATGCTGCACCACCATCCCGCCCATATTGGATCAAACTGATTTCAGGGCATTAAGTATGCATGTGCTTTCTGCATCATATTTACTCAACTGGTTAGGGCAAGGCTGATTTGATGGCATATAAATAGTCTCTAGGTTCAAGAACAGTTGTTTCTCATCAAACATCAAGCTGCCGAGACATGTGTGGCACAGTGGCGCAGCGGTAGAGTTTAATCCTGACTACGGGTGCTGTCTGTATGGAGTTGCATGTTCTCCCTGTGACCGTGTGGGTTCTCTCCGGGTGCTCCGGTTTCCTCTCGCACTCCAAAGACATACAAGTTTGTAGGTTAATTAACTTCGGTAAAATTGTAAATTGTAATTAGAGTGTAAGATATAGTTAGTGTACTGGTTAGTGTACTAGTGTATTGGTTGTCGATGACTTGGTGGGCTGAAGGGCCTGTTTCCACACTGTATCTCTAAAGTCTAAAGAAACATCCTACACAAACCCAACCACAACTTTACCTCAGCGCTCAACTACAATGGCTTTTGCACCAAAGTTGCGCTGTGTATTTCGGCTTGCACTACCAGGGTCTGGTTTACGTACAATAACTAATAATCTCTTGTAGAAACAAGGAACTGCAGATGCTGGTTTACCAAGGAGAGACACAAAGTGCTGGAGTAACTCAGCGGGTCAGGCAGCATTGTCTATTGCATCTATTGTAAGCTTATTGCTGTTTATTGTGTTTAATGTGGTTGCAAATCTGAAGCAAAAATTCATTGGAGCCACCAGAGACTGCAGATAGAGTCATAGAGTCATGCAGCATGAAAACTGGCCCTTCGGCCCAATTTGCCCATGCCGACCTAGATTCCCCATCTGCACTACTCCCACCGGCCCGTGTTTGGCCTATATCCATCTAAACCTGTCCTATCCATGTACCTATCCAAATGCCTCTTAAACTTTATGATGGTACCTGCCTCAACTCCCTCCTCCGGCAGTTCGTTCCATACACCCACCACCTTTTGCATCAAAACGTTATCCCTCAGCTGTCTTTTTAATGTTGTAATCTTGCTGGAATTTTGAGTAAAACACAAGATGCAGGAGGAGCTCAGTGGGTCAGGCAGCATCTGTAGAGAGAATGGACAGAACGTTTCAGAGGAATTCAGAATTCAGGTGGAAAGAAATGAGTCTGAAGAAGAGTCCTGACTAGCATTGAATATCGATTCCTTCCAATGAAATTCGTGCTGCAAATCTACAGAGACATTAAACTCAACAATGCAGAAATAAATATACAATAAACTTTGCAGGAGCATTTCATTGTTCCAGGCCTGATGCCTATGACAATCGAAAGCTCTTGATATTTGGTGAAGAACCTTGCTATATGATAGCAAGATAGACACAAAATGCTGGAGTAACTCAGCGGGACAGGCAGCATCGCTGGAGAGAAGGAATTGGTGACATTTTAGGTGACCCTTCTTCAGACTCAATGCTCTTTAAATGCATCAACCAACATTACTTGCATGTGTGGGTGTCATAGAGTCTTACAGTGTGGAAACAGGCCCTTCGGCCTAACTTGAAACATATAAGATAATTAGGGGATTGGGCACATTAGAGGCAGGAAACATGTTCCCAATGTTGGGGGAGTCCAGAACAAGGGGCCACAGTTTAAGAATAAGGGGTAGGCCATTTAGAACGGAGATGAGGAAGAACTTTTTCAGTCAGAGAGTGGTGAAGGTGTGGAGGCCAGTTCGTTCGATGCTTTCAAGAGAGAGCTGGATAGAGCTCTTAAGGATAGCGGAGTGAGGGGGTATGGGGAGAAGGCAGGAACGGGGTACTGATTGAGAGTGATCAGCCATGATCGCATTGAATGGCGGTGCTGGCTCGAAGGGCTGAATGGCCTACTCCTGCACCTATTGTCTATTGTCTATTGTCCACACCGGCCAACATGTCCCACCTGCCTGCGTTTGGCCCAAATCCCTCTAAGCCTATCCATGCACCTGTCTAAATGTTTCTTAAATGTTGCGAGAGTAGTGGTGCTGAAATGTTTCTAATTTTCAAGCAGCCAGTGATAAAGACGTACAGTGAAGTTACCCTCACATTTATTTTTCAGCAGAATAAGTCACAGGGGAAAGTTTGTTCCCCTCAGACAGCACTGATTTCAGGTGTTTTATTCCAGCCTCTGATACACTGACATATATGGGGATGATTCCTATAGTTCCGATCCCTGTAGTTCCAGAGAACTTCATTCCAGCCTTCACATCTGAGCGCTGCTGGGGCAACACGGAGGCATGGCGGTAGACTTGTGCCAGAGACCCGGGTTCAGTCCTGACTACGGGTGCTGTCCGTACAGAATTTGTACATTCTCCCCATGACTGCGTGGGTTTTCTCCGAGTGCTCCGGTTTCCTCTCACACTCCAAAGACGTAGAGGTTGGTACGTTAATTGGCTTTGATACAAAATTGTCCCTATTGTGTCGGATAGTGTTAGTGTAAGGGATGATCGCCGGTCGGCACAGACTCGGTGGGTCGAAGGGCCTGTTTCCGCACTGTATCTCTAAATTTTAAACTAAAATAAAAACTAATCTCCAAATTCAGTAAAGGCCCCCTGTTTCTCTCAAGAGGGAAGGGATGGGGAGCTGGAGGGGAGAGGAAAGGTGGAGGTGGGGAGGGGGGGGAGTGGGAAAGAATGGAATGTATTGAGATCAAGAGCTTGTAACATTCTGAACTATATGCAGAATAATGAACGTGCCAATACACCACTTTTCATACCCCCAGTATGTCCTGGAGTAGTATTTTGCAAGCGAACTATTCCTGACAGTCATGAGTGTTTTATTGTCATATATACTGAAACAGAGATTCTTACTTGCTGCAGCACAACAGGTTTGTGAATGCAGTACTCAACAGATAACATAATAAACAAACAAAACAAATGTCCAATAAATTAAAAAATACAATATAATGCAAAACAAAACCAAGCCCGAAATCCCCAGTGCGACCAAGGCAGTTTGTAGTTCAGGGATTAGGTGGAGATCGTGGTGTTCAAAAGTCTGATGGCTGTAGGGAAGAAGCCGTTGCTGAACCTGGACATGACTGTTTTCAGACTCCTGTACCTTGTTTCTAATGGCAGTAGTGAAATTAGAGCATGGCGATGGTGGTGATGGCCCTTAATTATGGCTGCCTATGGGTCCTGGAGATCCCTTCGATGGTGGGGAGGTCAGTACCTGTGATGGACTGGGAAGTGTTCACCACGTTTTGCAATCCCCTTCGTTCCTGGGCGTTTGAGTTGCCGAACCAAAGCATGAAGCAACAACTCAATATGCTCTCTAGTATACACCCGTAGAAGTTCAAGAAAGTATTCATTGACATACCGAATCTCCTCAATCTTCTAAGGAAGTAGAGAAGTTGATGGGGTTTCTTTATGATGGCATCAATGTGCTGGGTCCAGGATAGATCTTCAGAGATATACATGCTCAGGAACTTAAAGTAAATGACCCTCTCCACCATCGGCCTGTCGAAGTGGACAGGTCTGTGGATCTGTGACCTTCCTCTTCCAAAGTCCACAATCAGTTGCTTGGTGTTACTGATGTTGAGAGCAAGGTTGCTGTTCTGGCACCGTTCAATCAGACGCTCGATCTTCCTCCTATACCATGACTCATCGTTACCCGTAATTCGTCCAACAACGGTGGTGTCATCGGCAAATTTAACAGTGGAGTTGGAACTGTGAGGGTTTAGAGTGATTAGAGCAGGGGACTGAGCACACAGCCTTGAAGTGCCCCCGTGTTAATGGTAATCGAGGCGGAAGTGTTGATGCCAATTCATACCGATTGTGCTCTGTTGATGAGAAAGTCGAGGATTCATTTGCAAAGGGATGCAGTCATTATTATATTACAGGAAATATAATGTAATAGTGATCAGTCCTATCTGAGCACACAATACCTCAAGGCTCACACAAACGATCTATGCCCTTCATAGATAGACACAAAATGCTCGAGTAACTTAACGGGCCAGACAGCATCTTTGGAGAATCTGGATAGGTGACATTTAGGGTTGGAACCCCTCCTCAGACTGATTATTGTGGGGGTGGTGGGACTGAAAGCTAGAAATGACCAGGACAAATTATGGGCCTCAGCAGATGACCTCAGGCAGGAGGTTCCCTGACAGGCCGATTGTTGGCTGGTTGATGGTGTGATCGCAAGAGGGATACATCGATGTGAGCTGTAGAATTGGTTAGCTGACTTTTAATGGATGAAGAGGGGCAAGGAGGGGAGTGTTTGTATAAGTTACCTAAAATTGGAGAATTCAACGTTCATACCGCTGGGTTGTAAGCTACAGAAATATGAGGTGCTGTTCCTTCCATTTGCGTGTGGCCTTACTCTGGCAATGGAGGAGGCCCAGGCCAGAAATGTCAGTATGGGAATGGGAAGTGGAGTTAAAATGGTTAGCAACTAGGAGATCCAGTGGGCCTCGGCAGACTGAGCGCAAGTGTTCAGCGAAACGGTCGCCGAGTCTGTGCTTGGTCTCGCCAATGTACAGGAGTCAACATCGGGAACACTGGATGCAGTAGATGAGGTTAGAGGCCCTTCTCTGCAATAACACAGAACATAATCTTCTTTCTTTCCAAATTCCTTTGTTCTGTGTACATAGGGTGAAGATATGATTCAATGTTCTTGGCTTATGTATAAGCTTCATAAAAGTGATGAACATGCACTCACACAGTCACTCCTTCTCCTTTTTCTGACACACTCTCTTGTGCACACATTCTCATGGACAAGAACATACAGGGGCAAAAGGGCGGCACGATGGCGCAGCGGTAGAGTTGCTACCTTATTGTGCCAGAGACCTGGGTTCAATCCTAACCACGGGTCCTGTCCGTATGGAGTTTGTACGTTTTCCCCATGACCACGTGGGTTTTCTCCGGGTGTTCTGGTTTCATCTCACACTCCAAAGGCGTACAGGTTTGTAGGTTAATTCGCTTTGGTAAAGACTGTAAATTGTCCCTAGTGTGTAGGATAGTGTTAGTGTACTGGGATCACTGGTCGGCACAGACAAGGTGGGCCGAAGGGCCTGTTTCCTTGCTGTATCTCTAAACTAAATTAAACTAAAAACTGAACATCAGAGCATGGTTTGGTGCAGATAAATCGGGAGGCACAGAGGCGGATGCAGAGGCTAAAATACACACAGAAACAGACAGGCATGCACTCAGAGACAGAGAGATCTACATGAATGATTGGTTGAAAGATACAGCATTGAAACTGGCCCCTCAGCCCACTGAGACCACACCGACCATCGATCACCCATTCGCACTGGTTCTACGTTCTCCCACTTTCGCATCCACTCAATACACAAAAGACAGCTGGTAGAGCTGCTGCCTCACATTGTCAAAGACTGGGTTTGATCTTGGCCCTCGTGTGCTGTCTGAGTGGAGCTTGCACGTTCCTCCCATGCTCCGGTTTCCTCCCACATCCCAAGGACGTTCGCGTTTGTAGGTTAATTGGTCTCTGTAAAATTGACACTCCTGAGCAGGGAGTGGATGAGAAAGCAGGATAACATAGAAATAGTGAGAACGGGTGATCAGTGGTCAGCGTGGACTCAGTGGGCCGAAGGCACTGTTTCCATGCGATGTCCACACTGTCTCTGAGCACTAGGCGATTTTACAGAAGCCAATTAGCCGACAAACCCACACAAAGTTGGGACGTGGGAGGAAACTGGAGCACCTGGAGGAAACCCAAGCAGTCACAGGGAGAACGTGCAAACTCCTTACGGACTGCACCCAAGGTGGGATTGAAACTCTGGCGCTGTGAGGCATCAGCTCTACCAGCAGGTCTCACAGGTCTACAATGAGGCCCTGTATATACTCGCAGACAGAAACTCACACACAAAAAAACAAAATGCATACATGCACATATACATCCATAAACCCATTGGCACACTCACACAAATGTACTGATAGAGTCATAGAACCTTTGTGTTGCACAGCATGAAAACAAACCCTTCAGCCCAGCTTGCCCAGGCTGACCATCATGCCCCATCCACACTATTCCCACCTGCCTGTGTTTGGTCCATATCCCTCCAAACCCATCCTATCCATGCACCTGTCCAAATGGTTTTTTTAATGTTCTGCCTCAATTACCATCACTTGCATCACCACACATAAAAAAAGCTGCCCCTCAGGTTCCCATTAGATCTCTCCCCCCTCACCTCTGGGTTCTTGGTTCCCCTACTCTGGGTAACATAGAAACATAGAAACATAGAAAATAGGTGCAGGAGTAGGCCATTCGGCCCTTCGAGCCTGCACCGCCATTCAATATGATCATGGCTGATCATCCAACTCAGTATCCCGTACCTGCCTTCTCTCCATACCCCCTGATCCCTTTAGCCACAAGGGTCACATCTAACTCCCTCTTAAATATAGCCAATGAACTGGCCTCAACTACCTTCTGTGGCAGAGAATTCCACAGATTCACCACTCTGTGTGAAAAAAAACTTTCTCATCTCGGTCCTAAAAGACTTCCCCCTTATCCTTAAACTGTGACCCCTTGTTCTGGACTTCCCCAACATCGGGAACAATCTTCCTGCATCTAGCCTGTCCAACCCCTTAAGAATTTTGTAAGTTTCTATAAGATCCCCCCTAAATCTTCCAAATCCCAGCGAGTACAAGCCGAGCCTATCCAGTAAGAGGCAGATAGGCACACACATGGGCTTTGAAGATAGCAAATGTACAGACATGCACAGATTCACATAAACACAGTGACAGAAACACAGGGACAGACACTTACAGTATACGGATTCAGACACGATAACCCAGACACAGCAACAAAACTGTCCATAAACATGCCACCACACAGACTTGCAATACTACACAGACAGACGCACAAACATGCACACACAGGGTTACACAACCAGTCTCATAGGTACATAGACATACATACCCACAGAGACACACACACACACACACAAACATACGCATCGTTTGGCCACAGGTAGGTAGACATATACTAGAATATGAAAAAACAGGGATGTAATGCTGAGGCTTTATAAGGTACTGGTCAGAACGCATTTAGACAATAGACAATAGGTGCAGGAGTAGGCCATTCAGCCCTTCGAGCCAGCACCGCCATTCAATGCGATCATGGCTGATCACTCTCAATCAGTACCCCGTTCCTGCCTTCTCCCCATACCCCCTCACTCCGCTATCCTTAAGAGCTCTATCCAGCTCTCTCTTGAAAGCATCCAACGAACTGGCCTCCACTGCCTTCTGAGGCAGAGAATTCCACACCTTCACCACTCTCTGACTGAAAAAGTTCTTCCTCATCTCCGTTCTAAATGGCCTACCCCTTATTCTTAAACTGTGGCCCCTTGTTCTGGACTCCCCCAACATTGGGAACATGTTTCCTGCCTCTAATGTGTCCAATCCCCTAATTATTTTATATGTTTCAATAAGATCCCCCCTCATCCTTCTAAATTCCAGTGTATACAAGCCTAATTGCTCCAGCCTTTCAACATACGACAGTCATATCATATCATATATCTACAGCCGGAAACAGGCCTTTTTCGGCCCTCCAAGTCCGTGCCGCCCAGTGATCCCCGTACATTAACACTATCCTACACCCACTAGTCCCGCCATTCCGGGAATTAACCTAGTGAACCTACGCTGCACGCCTTTGGTGTTTTGTGAGCAGTTTTGGGCTCCATATCTGAGGATGGGTGTGTTGGCGTTGGAGAGGGTCCAGAGCAGGTTTACGAGAATGATCCCAGGGATGATTGGGTTAACATCTGATGAGCGTTTGAAGGCACTGGGCCTGTACTTGCTGGAGTTTAGAAGGATGAGGGGGGACCTCATTGAAACTTACCGAATAGTGAAAGGCCTGGACAGAGAGGATGTGGAGAGGATGTTTCCACTGGTGGGAGAGTCTAGGACCAGATGTCATAGCCTCAGAATAAAAGGACGTACTTTTAGAAAGGAAATGAGGAGGAACTTCAGTCAGAGAGTGGTGGATGTGTGGAATTCATTGCCACGGACAGCTGCGAAGGCCAAGACATTGGGTATTTTTAAGGCAGAGATTGATAGATTCTTGATCAGTACAGGTGTCAGAGGTTATGGGGGAGAAGGCAGGAGAAGAGGGGTTGAGCGGGAAAGATAGATCAGCCATGATTCAATAGCAGAGTAGACTCGATGGGCCGAATGGCCCAATTCTGCTCCTAGAACTTATGAAATTATGAACCTTTGACAGGCAGGCGTTTCATACAGAGTCACAAAGGTACAGACACACAAACTCACACCGCAAAAGCAGAAAGGAGAAACAGAAACACTCTCGGGCACAAGGATGCGGGGGCAGTGTTAAATAAGCGCACTCAAACACACATGGCAGACACACATGTAGAACCTCCCGCACTGAGGCGGTGATATTGAGTTTGACACACTTGCTTCTCGGGCTACATTAATTACCTGGAGCACAGACCTTGGGGAGGTTCCGCCTGCCACAACTCCTTCCATCAGGGCTGCAGCACACGTGGGAAGTGGAGGCATCTCCTGAGTGCCGACGAGACTCCTTTCTCCCCCCCTCCCTCCCTCCCTCCCTCCCTCCCTCTCTCTCTCTCCCCCTCCCCGCTGGCTGGCCGGCCGGCCAGGCAGGCATTGCTGGCTGCCGTTGCTGCTCGCTGGGGCATGCTCAGTGCGCCGGGGACAGAGCCAGTCTCCAAAGCTGTGGCTGCCCAGTGCCGGTTGCCAGGCAGTTATCAGTTGCTGTGACGACTGTGGTGTGTGAGAAGCTCGGTCAGAAGCAGAGGATTCTCCTTCACCTTCCTATCTGCATCAGCCTCCCCTTCACTGAAGACTGTTGGACTATTTGCTCCTTCGCTCCTCTCTCTCCGCTCCTTTGTCTTCTGTCACTGTTATCACTGCTTTTCTTTCAATGCTCTCAACCGCTAAGAGGATAGGGATCTTTCTGTCTGTCTCTCTCTCTCTCTCTCGCCCTCTCTCACTCCCCCTCCCTCTCCCTCTTCCCCTCTCTCTCTTCCCCTCTCTCTCTTCCCCTCTCTCTCTTCCCCTCTCTCCCTCTCCCCCTCCCTCTCTCTCTCTCTCTCCCCCTCTCCCTCCCCCTCCCTCTCTCTCTCCCCCTCCCTCTCTCTCTCTCTCTCCCCCCCCTCTCCCTCTCTCTCTCCCCCCCTCTCCCTCTCTCTCTCCCCCCCTCTCCCTCTCTCTCTCCACCTCCCTCTCTCTCTCTCCCTCCCTCTCCCTCCCTCTCTCACCCCCCCCCCCCCCCCCCCCCCGTCTCTCTCTCCCATTCTCTCTCCTCACTCTGTCTCTCACATCCTGAGCTCTCTGCAGTGGGAAGGAGTTGGTGAACATGACCACTGCAAAAGAAGGGTCTGCTTCGGGAAAAGGGGTCCAGCAACAGGAACAGGTATTTCGCCATTCAGTTCAAGACTTTATTTTTATTTTAAACCTGAATAATTCATTTACTGGTCCGTGCATGTGACAATTGATAGCACTCAACACTGACTGGAGTATGCTTTATCCATAGGCTGAAATAAATGTGCAGGCTGAGAGAGAGATTGTGTGTGTATGTGTGTGTACACACACACACATGTATAAAAATATCAAATGTATTAAATGTACGTAGAGAAGATAGACACAAAGTGCTAGAGTAACTCAGCGAGTCTGTCAGCATCTCTCGATAAAAAGGATAGGTGATGTTTCGGGTCGGGACCCTCCTTCTGACACTGGTAGCACAGGCTGAGTGGACTTCATCTGCTCCTATTTCAAGTCAAGTCGAGTTTACTGTTACGTTATATGCACAAGTACTGTAAGGCAGAGCTACAATGAAAACCTTGTTTGCGGCAGCTCCCAGCCTTCTTCATACTTATGTATTATATACTGGGGGTGTGGGTGGGGAGACAGAGACTGGGGGGTGGTTGTCAGGGAGAAGGGGATTGCTCCACGTATCATCGCTTGGAATGTTTTCAGGTGGAGCCTGGGCAGGTGCCAGGTTTAGCCGGGCGGCGGGCAGGGTGACATGTTGCCAGCCGTTTGTTAAACAGCGGCACAGTATCGCTTCAAGGGGGAGAGAGGTTGGAGGAGAGCTGGCGGTGAATGGGTTCCCACCTGTGGGTCTTTGAAACATGACTCACCTTTCCAGGCCAGGGCACCCATCGCTGTTCCAGTGAAATGGGCAACTTACTCCTGTGTCCAAAGTGCACTGGCTATGTGTTAATGGCCCCCTCTCTCTCCCCTCTCTCCCCCCTCTCTCCCCCCTCTCTCCCCCTCTTAACCCCTCTCTACCCCTCTCTACCCCTCTCTCTCGACCCCTCACTCTCTACCCCTCTCTCTCACCCTCTCTCTCTCCCCTTCTCTCTCTCGACCCCTCACTCTCTACCCCCTCTCTCTCTCCCCCTTTCCCCCTCTCCCCCCCCTTTCCCCCTCTCCCCCCTATCCCCCTCTCTCTATTCCCCACTCTGTCTCTCCGTCTTGTTTTCTCTCTCCCTCCCTCTCTCTCTCTCTCTCTCTCTCTCTCTCTCTCTCTCCCTCCCTCCCTCTCTCTCTCCCTCCCTCCCTCTCTCTCTCTCCCTCTCTCTCTCTCCCTCCCTCCCCCTCTCTCTCCTCTCCCTCTCATCATTCCTTCCCTTTTGTCTTCCCCACTCCCCTTCTCCTTTGTCGTGGCGTGAGTTCACAGCCTGGAAGATGCTGTCACAGTGGGGAACAGGCATTTACTGGGCAGCAGGGAGGAAGGGTGGGACGAACCTGTTTCGTGAGATCAGAGGGGTAGCATGGGCATGAAGGGATAAATGGCCTCCAGTTTTCTATCACTATATAATTGTTTCCCTGCTCCTTCACTCTCGTCTTCCTTACATTAATCCCACCCCCTCTCCCACCCCCGCACCTCCCTTTACTTTCAAGCCCAAAGCACGAGCATGAAGAAGGGTCCCGATCCAATCAGTCGTCTATCCATGTTCTTCTGTGTCAGTGTCTGTGTCTGTGTATGTGCACTTGCGTGTGCATGTGTTAATTACAGACACACACACAGTCACACACATACACAGTTCTGTGCGTGTGCATATTTGAGAATGTGTGTGCGCGCTTACATACAGTATGTGCATCTGTAGACACGAAGTGCTGGAGGAACTCAGCAGGTCAGGCAGCATCTTTGGAGAAAAAAGGATGTGTGATGTTTTGGGTCGGGACCCTTCTTCAGACTCTGCAGTTCCTTTCCATGGTGTATGTGTGTATATGTGCATGATACGCTGAGTTACTCCAGCAATCTGTGCCTTTTTTCTCCAAAGCATAGGGACCTGGGATGTCCTGTAAATGACTCGGAGGGACTGTGTTGTAGAGGGCAGTGCAGAGGAATGGGCTAACGTTGAGCTGGCTGAATAGGAGAGGAAGTTGGACAATTGCCCTGAATGTTCCTCACCTCTCTTTGCCCTGAACAAATGAATCAGGATACAAATTGTCATCACAAATTCCTGAAAATTGGTGTTCGGTGGCCGATAAGCTGTTAGCAGCAAGTAATCTACACCAGCCCGTGTAAGCTGCTGTAAAACAGATGAGAGGAGGCAAGCTTAATGCAATGGCAATATTTCTGTGTGGAACAACCAGGAAGGAAAGAAATTAACTGAGTGTTGAAGGTTAAAGGGGCACTTCAACTATGATAGAGAAGGTTCATTTTTACTTACAGATGTCAGGGAGAAGGCAGGAGAATGGGGTTGAGAGGGAAAGATAGATCAGCCATGATTGAGTGGCGGAGTAGACTTGATGGGCCGAGTGGCCTAATTCTGCTCCTGTAACTGATGAATTTTTGAATAAATTAGAGGGGGTGGGAATATTGGCCAAGGTGCCAGAGGAGGTAGTTGAGGCAGGTACTATAACAATATTTAAAAGACAGAAATAGATAGGTAAATTGTATCCAGCGTGTGGGAATCAAGGACCGGAGGACATGGATTTAAGGTGAAGGAGGAAAGATTTTAATAGGAACCAGAGGGACAACTTTTTTATAGAAAGAGCAGTAACAAGCTGCCAGAGGAGGTAGTTGTTTGAAAAGACATTTGGACAGGTACATGGCTAGGATAGGTTTAGAGGGATATGTGCCAAATGCAGGCAGGCAGGCGGGACTAGTGTAGATGGGACCTGTTGGTTGGTGTGGGCAAGTTGAACCGAAGGGCCTGTTTCCACGCTGTATGACTCTGTGACTTTATTTGGACAGCTACACGGATAGGAAAGGTTTAGAGGGATGTGGACTGCAAGCAGGTGGGACTAGCGTAGATTGGACATTTTGGTCGGCATGGGAACGTTATGCTGGCAGGTGGGACTAATGTAGATGGAGCATCTTGGTCGGCATGGGCAAGCCACTTGGGCAGGCGGGACTGGTCTATATGCGGCATCTTGATCAGCGTGGGCAAGTTGAACCAAAGAGCCAGTTTCCATGCTGTGTGACTCTACCTCTGCAAATCGAGTCTCTTACCACATATTTTTATGTGCTATGCCATCATATGTCTGCGGCTCTCACTGTCTCAACACCATAGGTACAGCAATGCATGCAGACATTTCACCAGCACTTTCATGTTTCCATCCATTGCTTTCTTTCCTGGATCAGAATCTGGGTCCAAATTCCACTCCTGGAGAGTTGAACGCAAATTCAAGGGTGATGCTCGTGTGCAGTGCTGAGGGTTTACAATGGCCCCATCCTTCAGCTGAGACTTTAACCTGACAACCTGGCTGACTGCTCTGAGAGGTCTCAGGAATCTGAAGAAAGGTCTCGACCCGAAACGTCGCACATCCCTCCTCTCCAGAGATGCTGCCTGCCCACTGAGTTACTCTAGTATTTTGTGTCTATCTCAGGAATCTCATGCCAGTGTTCAGAGCTAAGTTGGGTCATTCGAATGAATGAATGAATGAATGAATGAATGAATGAATGAATAAGTTTATTGGCCAAGTATGCATATACAAGGAATGTGCCTCGGTGCTCCGCTCACAAATGACAACACAAACATACAGTTAACAATTAAGAATAAAGCATAAACACATCAAAACAATAAGGATACACCATTACGGTCTAAACATGTGGGTGAAAATAAACCAGAGCAAAAAAGAGACTACAGACTTTGGTTATTGAGCAGAACTATCACTCGTGGGAAAAAAAGCTGTTTTTATGTCTGGCTGTGGCTGCTTTGACAGTCCGGAGTCGCCTTCCAGAGGGAAGTGTTTTAAAGATTTTGTGGCCAGGGTGAGAGGGGTCAGAGATGATCTTGCCCACTCGCTTCATCAGTGTGTTGGCATCATTCAACTCTCAACCAACAATATAAAGCCAGTTATCTTCTATCTGTAAAGCAGTTGCTTGGTGCATATCCTGCAATAAGGGGAGCGTGGTGGCGCAGCGGTAGAGGTACCACACCAGAGACCCGGGTTTGATCTTGACTACGGGTGCTGTACGGAGTTTGTACGTTTTCAAGCGAGAGTTAGATGTAGCTCTTGGGGCTAAGGGAATCAAGGGGTATGGGGAAAAAGCCAGAACGGGGTACTGATTTTGGATGATCAGCCATGATCATATTGAATGGCGGTGCTGTCTCGAAGGGCCAAAAGGCCTAATCCTGCACCTATTTTCTGTGTTTCTATGTTCTCCCTGTGGGGTTTCCATGGGTGGACTGTTTTCCACCCACACTCCAAAGGTTTGTAGGTTAATTTGGCTTCAGTAAAAATTGTAATTTGCCCCGTGTGTAGGAATGCGTCAATTCATGGGAATCGCTGGTCAGCGTGGACTCGATCGGCCAAAGGCCCTGTTGCCACGCTGTATCTATAAACTAAACTAAACCTATACTCTAGGTTTAGAGTAGAAACAAAGAACTGCTGATACTGGTTACCAAAAAAGGGCACAAAGTGCTGGAGTAACTCAGTTGGTTGGGAAGTATCTCTGGAGAATGTGGATCAGTGACCTTTCAGGTTCTGTCTCGAAACGTCACCTATCCATGATCATCAGACCCGCTGTGTTACGCCAGCACTTTGTGTCCATGTTTATACTATATGGTGGCCTGTACACTTTAGGTCATGAAAAACTATTTTCAGCTGGTAGAAGGGCTGCCTCACACTGATCTGGGTTTGATCCTGACCTTGGACGCTGTCTGTGTGGAGTTTGCATGTTCTTCCTGTAACCGCGCGGGCTTTCTCCGGGTGCTCCAGATTCCTGTCATATCGCAAAGATGCGCAGGTTCATACCTTAGTTGGCCTCTGCAAGTTGCCCTTAGTGGATGAGAAAGTGGGATAACATGGAACGGTCGTATGGTCGGCATGGACTCTGTGGGCCGAAGGGCCTGTTGCCATGTTGTATCTCTAAACACTGAACTATTCATTTGTTCCCCAAATGTTGACATTGCTGGCGATACCATCATTTGTTTTCCATCTCGAATTGGCCCTCAGCTGAGAGGACACTAAAGAGTCAACCGCATTCATGGTGTGGAATGAGATCGGGTAAGGGTGATGAGAACGCCTTCCATGAAGGGCGTTTCTGAATTCGATGGGTTCCAAGTCGAAACCAATAGTTTCCTGATTACTGTGACTAGGACCAACTTTCAAATGTATTGAGTTACTGTGATCGGGCAGAACAGGAGATCACCAGTTACAGGTCCCTGTGAGAGTGCCCCTCCGTTCAGTTTCATGTTAATGGTTCAATGGTTCAACGGTACTTTATTGTCACGGTGCAGTGAAATTCATTTTTGTGTACAGTTCAGTACAAGTATCACTATAACTGAACACTTAGACGCATCTTAGAGAAGCATCTCAGATACGGTACAAGTGTATAGCAGTATAAGAAAATAACTACAGATGCTGGTACAAATCGAAGGTATTTATTCTCAAAATGCTGGAGTAACTCAGCAGGTCAGGCAGCATCTCAGGAGGGAAGGAATGGGTGACGTTTCGGGTCGAGACCCTTCTTCAGACTGAGTATATAGCAGTAATGCACTGAGACAGGATACAGTCGCCTGGTTTGGCACCATTTTCAAGTCCCAGTTGTTGCAAGTGCAGGGTTCTTGACCTGACCATGAAGGCCTGTTGTCCTGGTGGTGTTGCAGGGCCAGCCTGGCCAAACATGGCTGTGTTGTGCTCCGCCGCTGCTCCATCACTGTAGACCACGTCCTGCAGCAGTGGAGTTGATCACATCTGATGTTGCAATGTTTTGTTCATTTTATTCCACCTACAAAGAGTTGCATTAGATTTAAAGGTCAGATGAAGATCTTGGTGTTCATTAAAGACATGGGGAAGATGGAGTTAGGTCACGGATCACATTCAATAGAGTTAGCACGATTTCATCCACACATGCTCAGAAACACACACACACAGGTGCATACATGCAGCATACATACACTCGCACACATACATGGGTGCATACGTAAACATACCAGTGCATGCACACAACACGCATGCGGCAGGCACACAGACATACATGTGCATGAGTACAGGCTGGGATAACCGTTGTGTACACATGGACAGTGCATATAGTGTACACATATGCGCGCACACACACGCGCACAGACATGTGCGCAAATAAAGACCATTTCTTGTTGACGATTAAAAACAAATCACACAGAGCATTCAGCAAATTGGCTGCTGAAGAACTCCAAGAAAACATTGTTGAAGAATATTAAGAAAGAAATTCCTTGAGTAGTCAATCGCCATTTTCACAGCGATTATTTTTCTGACATATTACTGAGGCTGCACTGTGTGCTCCCGTCTCTGTGCGTTCATCTCCATTCTGCCACTGCACATCGGCCTTGACCTGAGCTCCAAACCAGTGCATTCAATGAACCGAGGCCCTGGCTCACAACCAAGAGATTACCAAACACGGTTTTGTCTTTCTCAAGGTGCGGACAAAGTCAGTATTTTTTCTCTAATATATTTCTGGAAATTGGAGTTGAGTTGGAGCTCAGCTGCCGTGTGCGTCCTGTCCCTGGTGAATCAAAGGCAGTGAGCAAGGGAAATGTTAACTGTTGACTACCTGCGAGAACGATAGATGGCCTCAGACAGTACCCTTCCTGGTATGAAGAGGGAGCCTTAGCAGCAGAGGTATAAGTATTTTTTTCCTCCAGACTGCCCTGGGTAGAAAGGGGTTTGCTGGGTGAACCCTTACTGGGGTAGTCCCCACATCTCCTTCTCCTGCTCAGCAATGCTCAATTTTAAGAGGCCTCATCATTCATTCATTCATTCATTTTTCAGGTGGTATGGTGGCGCAGCAGTAGAGTTGCTGCCTCATAGCGCCCGCCAGAGACATGGGTTCGACCCTGAATATGGATGCCGTCAGTACTGAGTTTGCACATTCTCCCTGTGACTGTGTGGGTTTCTCCAGGTGGTCCGGTTTCTTCTCACACTCCAAAGACATGTGGGTTTGTAGGTTATTTGGCTTCTGCTAATTGTAAATTGTCCGTAGTGTGTAGGATAATACTGGTGTACGGGGCGATCGCTGGTCAGCGTGGACTCGATGGGCTGAAGGGCCTGTTTCCGCGCTGTATCTCTAAAGTCTAAAGACCTCCAGCATATAATATAAATAGGCACTGATTTATGTGGGAGCTGTAAAGGCCACTTTGGATGTCAGCCTGGCTGTTTAATGAGATAAAGTAGGTAAGATGACTGTACAAATTGCTCTCCAACTGCTGAAATAGTAAGCTTTGCCTCTAAAAAGCAAAGTAATAACTGCAGCTGCTGAAAACATGAAAAGAAACATCAATAGTGAACGCAAGGAAAGCTCAGCAGGTCAGACAGTGCGTGTGGAAAGAGTTTTTGTTTAACATTACAGGTTTGGGACCTGTCAACAGAACTGCGAGACAGAAACCAGTTAGTTTAGGGGGCAGTGAAGATGGGAGAGGGGAATGGTTTGAACAAAAGGAATCTCTCTGACAGGATGAAATAATGTGGCAGAGCAGCACAGTGGAGCAACTGGTAGACCTGCTGCCTCACAGCGCCGGAGACCCGGGTTCAATCCTGGCCTCGGGTGCTGTCTGCATGGAGTTTGCACGTTCTACCTGCGACCTCGTGGGTTTCCTCCGGGTGCTCCGGATTCCTCCCACATTCCACATAAGTGCGGGTTTGGCCTCTCTAAAATTGCCTCCGGTGCGTAGGGAGCGGATGCGAAAGTGAGAAAATGTAGAGATAGTGTGAACGATGGCCAACGATGGACGGTGCGGTGGGCCAAAGGGTCTGTTTCCATGCTGTATCTTTCAATCAATCAATGTGTCTGAAGAAGGATCCCAACCAAACACATCGCCTATCCATGTTCTGACCCACTGTGTCACTCCAACACTTTGTGACTTTTTTTTGCAAACCAGCATCTGCAGTTCTCTGTGTATACGTCCGTATCAGTGTGATGTAATAGGGGCACTTAGACTCTTTGCACAGTGCAATGCTTACTTGTTCACTGATGGTAGAACAGTCTTGTTCACTGGGCCAGTTTGGACAGATTTTACAACTGTGAAGAAAAAAAATAAAGAGAGCATTTCGGGCAAAAAAGACCAAACCTCTTCTGTTGCACCACTGTGCTGTGCTGTTGTTGTACCACCTGCCTCAACTACCTCCACTGGCAGCTTGTTCCATATACCCCACATCTACTGTTTGAAAATGTTGCCCCTCAGGTTCCTGTTAAGTCTTTCCACTCTCACCTTCAGCCTATGTCCTCTGGTTCTTCCCCCACCCCCCCCCCCCCCCCCACCCCCTACTCTGGGTAACAGATTCTGTGCATTCACCCCTGTCTGATATGAGAACAGTTAGAAATTTCTCCATGATGTGGCCTGAATTGGAAAACATTAGCAATGGGGTGAATGTAGAGAAAAAGAACCGCAGATGCTGGTTTACACAAAAGGACACAAAATGCTGGAGTATCTCAATGGGTCGGGCAGCATCTCTGGAGAAAAGGAATAAAAGGGAGAGATGAGGTAGGCTGGGCTTGCCTTCCCTGAAGCAAAGCGGGCTGAGGGGTGACACATCTATACAGAAACATCGGCCTGTTTTCTCATTGTATTTTGCACCTATTTATAGTTGTTGTTTTCTCTGGTACAGTCATGTTCTTTTCACTGCCTTGGAGAATTTATGCGTATTTTCTGGGGTTTTTTTAGTGTTATAATTAACAAACAAAATGTGCAATAAATAAAAAAAACACAATTTTGTGCAAAACAAAACAAAACCCAAAATCCCAAGTGCAACCAAAGCAGTTTGTAGTTCAGAGATTAGTTGGAGATCGTAGTGAGTCTATGAATGTTGTGTGGACTTTGTACCTTCTCCCGGTGACCATGTGGGTTTCCTACGGGTGCCCTGGTTTCCTCAAACATTCAACCTGTGATGCTGCCATAAGTAATCCTTCATTGTAACTGAACCTCAACATACTTGCACACGTGACAATAAACTTGATTTGACTTGACGTCTCGCATCCAGAATTCTCATGCCACAAACTAATAGTTCGTATGAAAATAGACTCAATTAATTTTAATTACAAGGTTATGAAAAATAAGTGTGAAAAAATATTCTTAGTTTATTTACATTTATGCATCATTACAGTGCAGTTGTAGATGATAAGTAGCAGCACCCCCTTATCATATTAGGCACTTCATGGCTTGGTGAGTAGATTCATTCATTTGAGTTGCTTTTTCTGTCATTTATTTTCACACTGTTCAGCTTTAAACTGTTCCCCATCGGACGCCAAACATCCTTTCCATCCCCATCGGACGCCAATCATCCTTTGCACCACCTCGCCCAGGATTCACAGCAACTGGGACCTCAACGCCTGTCATCTCGTCACCCTTTCTCCTGTCATGCAGCGACCCTCTGTGGCTCCGGTTTCAACATACTAGGAGCATGGAGAACCAGCTGGGAACAGACATCGCAACCTCCTCAATTCACTGTCGCACCGAACACCACAGCCCCACCCGGCTCGGACATGCCCCGCAAAGGGTGGGTTGCCCTGAACCGGCTCCGCACAGGGGTCGGCCGGTTCAACGCCAACATGCATCGTTGTGGGTTGCGTCCATCAGCAGCCTGCGTGTGTGAAGCAAACCAGCAAACAGCGCAGCACAGCACGTCATTTTTGACTGCACTGTCCTCCATACCCCTGGTGGAGGGGTAGACATCATGGCCCTTGACAACAGCACATTGCACTGGTTACAGCGCCTGGAGGGCGTTACATAATTTCTGCTGCCTCAAACGCAAGAAGAAGAAGCTTTAAAATACAGAAGTGAGGTATAAAATGGTGCTATTTAAAAGGGAAAGGAAATGGCATATCATTCAGGAATTTATTTAAAGGTTAATGCATAGAATACCAATGTGATGTACAGTATTTTTAACCAATTCTCATTGTTCCAGCATCCTTCTGTTCTCCATGAATGTTGGATGGCAGAGGGTAAGTTGAACATATGTTTCTGAGAGGTCTCGGTAGGGTACATAGCCAAAAACGTTATCCGATGGAAGGGATGTCAAAAACAAGAGGGTATTTTCATCACATTGGCTTTCATCGTTATGGCACATTGGCCTTCATCGGTCAGATTATTGAGCATGGAAGTTGGGAGGTCATGTTGCAGTTATATAAGACGTTGGTGAGATCGCGTTTAGAGTATTGTGTTCAGTTATGGTTATCATGATATAGGAAAGATGTTGTCAAGCTGGGAAGGGTGCAGAGAAGACTTACAAAGATGTTGCCAGTACTCGAAGGCCTGAGCTATTGGGAGAGGTTGCGCTGGCTAGGGTTTTATTCCTTGGAGAGCAAGAGGACGAGGGGTTAACAGAGTCATCGAGTCATTGAGTGATGATACAGCGTGGAAACAAGTCCTTTGGCCCAACTTGCCCACACTGGCTAACATGTCCCAGCTGCACTAGTCCCACCTGCCCGCATTTGGTCCATATCCCTCCAAACCTGTCCTATCCATGTACCTGTCTAACTGCTTCTTAAATGTTCGGATAGTCCCTGCCTCAACTCTTATAGATGTGTACAAAATCACAAGAGGAATAGATTGGATAACTCTTTTACCCAGAGTGGAGGAATCGAGAACTAGAGGACATAGGTTTAAGGTAAGGGGGAAAGATTCAACATGAACCTGAGGGGTACCTTTTTCACATGAAGGATGGTGGGTGTATGGAACGAGCTGGAGGAGGTAGTTGAAGCAGGGACTATTGCCCAACATTTCAGAAACATTTAGACAGATACATGGATAGGACAGGTTGAGAGGAATAAGGGCCAAACCTGCAGGCAGGTGGGACTAGTGTGGATGGGACATGTTGGTCGGTGTTGGCAAGTTGGGCCAAAGGGCCTGTTTCCAAGCTGTGTGACTCTATGAATCTAAGTGTCCCGACATGAACCATCATCTGTCCATTTCCCTCCGCAAATGCTGCCGGACCTGCTGAGTTCTTCCAGAGGAAGAAATAAGTTGGTGGAGGTGGCAGAGAAGGTGGGAGAGGGATGTTGCTGGAACAAAGAGGACTTGTCTGAATAGGGTGAAGTAATGTGGCTATTAGAGGGCCGTTACGACCATTTTTCGATGCGATGTTTTGCCAATGTTACGAAGTGCTCTGCTCCAATTCTATTTCAATCTGGGTAAGTTTGCGATTGCAACTCACATCCGCGTGCCTAAAGGTATACGTGTAACTTGTTCGTGTTATTCTCTATCGTCAGTTAGTAGGCATTCTTGATTATATGTATAAGGTATGGCCTTGTGGTAAGGAGTCAGGAGGAAAAATAATTATGAAAGGAGCTGCCAGAGGAGGTAGTTGAGCCAGTGACTATCGCAACGTTTAAGAATCAATTAGACAGGTACATGGATAGGGCAGGTTTAGAGGGATGTGGGCCAAATGCATGCATGTGGGACAAGTGTGGATGGGGCATGTTGGTCGGTGCGGGCAAATTGGGCCGAAGGGTTTGTTTCCACGCTGCATGACTCCATGACTCAAGCAATGTAAATATCAGTTTAAAATTGGAAATCATCAATGGAAAATTATGATTCACCATGAGGAAAGGTCAAGGGGAGGAAATTAGCTTCCGAGTGTAGGATTGCAATTATTTACAGATTGATGCGAGTAGGGAAATGTGTTTGTGCACCAGTTTGTTTCTCATGAATTGATTACAGAAACAACAACAAAAAATCACCTTCCTTTCTCACTGTGTATTTGTCCTTGATTATCTCCAATTCTCTCTCTCTCTCTCTCTCTCTCTCTCTCTCTCTCTCTCTCTCTCTCTCTCTCTCTCTCTCTCTCTCTCTCTCTCTCTCTCTCTCTCTCTCTCTCTCTCTCTCCCTCTCTCCCTCTCTCCCTCTCTCCCTCTCTCCCTCTCTCCCTCTCTCCCTCTCTCCCTCTCTCCCTCTCTCCCTCTCTCCCTCTCTCCTCTCTCTCCCTCTCCCCCCCCCTTTCATTTCTCCCTCTCTCCTCTCTTCCCTTTCATTCTCTCTCTCTTCCCCTTCATTCTCTCATGTGCTGAGATATGTTGTGAGCTGTTCTCCACGGATCCTTAAAGAGCAGGAATAAGATCGATAAAGTAGTTAGAATGGTATATGGGATGCTTTCCGCAATTGCACAGCGCAGAAACGCAGGGAGGTTGTGGTGGATTGGGGTACAATACTAATTAGGCTTCAGCTTGTGTGCTGCATATAGTTCTGGTTGCAGGAGAGACGTGGTTGTGCAGTGCAGAGGTGATTTAACAAGGTGTTGTTCAAACTGGTAAATTGGCAGGCCTGTAGAAGAGTTCAGCTCAGTTTAGTTTAGAGATACAGAGGGGAAACAGGTCCTTCCACCCACTGAGTCTGCGCCGAAACGTCAAACCTACCCATGTTCTCCAGAGATGCTACCTGACCCGTTGAGTTATTTCACCACTCTTGTGTCCTTTGTGTTGTTTTGTGTGTGTGGGTTGTGGGGGATTGTGTTGCTTTGTGTTGTGCTGAGGGGCTAAGATGAGTTATGTTGCCTTGTGGTATTAAGGATGGGTGGTGTGGTGTGTTTTTGGGTGCATATTGAGGACTGTATGTACTTTTTGGGGGTAAAGTGATCTGTCATTGGATTTGTTGGTCTGGATGACATCTTGTTATATGATAGTTGTTATAGTTCCTCTGTCCCTCTCTTCCCCTTCCCCTTCCCAGTTCTCCCACTGTCTTCCTGTCTCCACCTATATCCTTTCTTTGTCCCGCCCCCCCCCCCCCCCCCCCCCGACATCAGTCTGAAGAAAGGTCTCGACCTGAAACATCTCTCCTAGATGCTGCCTGACCTGCTGAGATACCTTCTTGTTATATGATTGGTCATATATCATATTTGTGACATGATAAATCTATTTTGATTTCAAAGATAGACAAAAAGTGCTGGAGCAACTCAACGGGTCGGGCAGCATCTCTGGAGAAAAGTTTTGTGATGTTTCGTTTCGTGTCGTGTCTTTGAAGAAGGGTTCCGACACGAAACATCACAAAACTTTTCTCCAGAGATGCTGCCCGACTCGCTGAGTTGCTCTAGCACTTTGTGCATTAGTTCAGTTTAGTTTAGGTTTTTACTTTGGAGATAAAGTGCAGAAACAGGCTTTTCGGCCCAACGAGTCCACACCAACCAGCCATCCCCGCACATTAACACTACCTGATACAGACTCGGGACAATTTACAGTTATGCCAAACCAATTAACCTACAAACCTGTATATCTTTGGAGTGTGGGAGGAGACCAAACATCTTGGAGAAAACCTACACGGTCATGGGGAGCATGTACAAACTGCATACAGACAATACCCATAATCGGGATCAATCCCGGGTGTCCAGCGCTACAAGCACTGTAAGGCAGCAACTCTACCGCTGCGCCACCATGCCGCCGCACATCTTAGGTATAAACCAGAATCCGCAGTTCCTTCCTACATATTTTGATTTCGTCGGGCAAATTATAAATCACACATCCAATTTGTAATTTGCAGGATTATTGACCATGTTTGCCTGAATATTAAAATGCTGCACAGGTTAACACCGTTGTAATCTTGCAGAGCATTACTGGGATTATTGAGATCAAACTTAAATGTCGGGTTACATTCAAGACTCATTCATAATGAGAATTGTTGCAAACATTCTCAGCATGTTAGTCTTTGAAATTAGATTTAATTGCAAATGAACAATCCCAGACACAGGCATGGAAGCACTCAGAGTTTGATAACTGAGGGATCAGGATTAACATGTTCACTGTAAGCCCATTTAATGCAAAAATGGATAATGAACCTTTCTCAAAATGTTGCTTTGGAGGCAGTACTTTGTTACAAATTCACAATTTCGAATGCGTCAACATTTTTTAAGGTATGACTATAACGCCAGACTTTGCCCCTATCCATGTATTGCAACACATCACAAATGCGCATGTTCAAACCACATCACACACCTTCGAATCACCTTCGAATCACACACAACGCTAACTTGGGCCGACAGCGGCAGAGTTGCTGCCTTACATCGCCAGAGACACGGGTTCGATCCTGACTACGGGTGCTGTCTGTACGGAGTTTGTATGTTTTCCCTGTGACCGCGTGGGTTTTCTCCAGTTTTCTCCTCTTTCCTCCCACACTCCAAAGGATGCAGGTTTGAAGGTTTATTGGCTTCGGTAAAATTTGTAAATTGTCCCTAGTGTGTAGGATAGTGCTAGCGTACCGTCAGCGTGGACTCGATGGACCGAAGTGCCTGTTTCCGCGCTGAATCTCTAAACTAATCTAAACCATGCTGACCTGTACAGAAGATGCCGCCTTGTCATCGACTCTGCGTTAATAATCTGGACTCCCCTCCACCTGAGGGACACGTTTTTCTCAGAGAATAGTGGGTATATGGAGAAAGTAGTAGAAGTGAGTACAATTGTAATATTTAGAAGATTTTTGGACAGGATGGTGGATAAGTAAACACTAGTAGGATATGGGACAATGCAGGCTGATGGAAATAGCTCAGGAAGGCACGTTGGTCGTTGGATGAGTTGGGACGAAGAGCCTGTTTTTGTCTGAATATATCCATGGCTCAATGGGCTCGGCGGGTCCCTTGTTTCTCTGGCACATAATTCATGTACCAGGACTTTTAGCTTCCTTTTAATAAATCCATGCGTTCTTTCCCTCTGCCCTGCAAAGTGTCAATTTTACACTCTCTCAGCAGTGGCAGCCGTGATTGCGTTCTGCTGTCGTCTAGTTGTTTGAGGGGGGCCTGGAGCACTTCTGAGATTAGTTTGTTTGTTAGTTCACGTTGTGGGAGCTGATTTATTTTTTTCCGACACTCCCATGGATGATGAGCATGAAAACATACAACAGATGAGACTGTGCTCGTCAAACAAGTCTGTGCTAACAATGTGTGCTCTTAGACAGATCACTGAGCAAGCTGCGGAGATTAAGAAACATGCTTTGAGGTGCAGTTTTCAGCATTCATCTGTTTTAATCACAATAAGATCATAAGTAATAGGAGCAGAATTAGCCCATTCAGCCCATCGAATCTGCTCCACCATTCGATCATGGCTGATCTATCACTCCCACTCAACCCCATTCTCCTGCCTTCCCCCCGTTTCCTTTGACATCGTTACTAATCATGAAGCTGTCAATTTCCGCTTTTAAAAAAGAGCAATGACTTGGCCTCCACAGCCGTCTGTGCCAATGAATTCCACAGATTCGCCACCTCTGACTAAAGAAATTCCTCCTCGTCTCCTTTCTAAAGGCACGCTGTTTTATTCTGAGGCAGTGGGCTGTGTTTAATTGTCGTGTACACTGGGTCTGGAACAATCTAATCCTTGGTGCACCTTGGCAGATACATCAATGCTGCAACACAACGAATAAATATACAAAAAAACTGTAATGTTACAAATCGTCTGTTATGTAGAAACAAGGAACTGCAGATGCTGGTTTACCAAAGAGAGAGATAGAATACTGGAATAACTCAACGGGTCAGGCAGCATCCCTGGAGAACATGGATAGGTAATGTTTCAGGTCGGGAACCTTCTTCAGATTGATTGCAGGAAATGCTAGAAGATTGGAGAGGCAGGACAAGGTTTGGCAGTAAGATTAATTATCAGTTATGCTTGCTGTCGGAGGGATTTGTGTGTTTAGTTTAGTTTAGCTTATTATTGTCACGTGTACCGTGGTACAGTGAATAGCGTTTTCTGTTGCGTGCTGCACGGTCAGTGAAAAGACTGAACATGATTACAATCAAGCTGTCTGCAGTGTACAGATGCAGGATAAAGAGTTTAGTTTATTGTCACGTGTACCGAGGTACAGTGAAAAGCTTTTGTTGCGTGCTAATCAGTCAGAGGAAAGACAATACATGATTACAATCAAGCCATCCAGATATATGATAAAGGGAATAACGTGACTAACATTTAGTGCAAGATAAAGTTCAGTAAAGTCCAAACAAAGACAGTCCAATATCTCCAATGAGGTACATGAGAGATCAGGGTTGTTCCCTTACTGGCTTTCACATGGGTCAATAGACAATAGACAATAGACAATAGGTGCAGGAGGAGGACATTCGGCCCTTCAAGCCAGCACCGCCATTCACTGTGATCATGGCTGATCATCGACAATCAGTACCCCGTTCCTGCCTTCTCCCCATATCCCTTGACTCCACTATCTTTTCGAGCTCTATCTAACTCTCTCTTGAAAGCATCCAGAGAATCGGCCTCCACTGCCTTCTGAGGGTTGCATTTGACCTACAATTACGGCTAAGACAGGGTCAGCCACAAAGTACATCTCATAGAGTAGTGGTGAGTTTCTCAAACAATATTTAGTGGGAAACACTATGAGAGCTGCCGAAGCGTTTCAAACATTCACAGCACGGACAAGCTGTTATACACTTACATACGGATTTTCCATTTTTTGAATAATTCTTCACTCATCACCGTTTTTCTGTAGTCTTTCAACTTTGTTTTTTTTCCCCAGGGTTACCTTTGACCTTCCATTCCCTGTTATTTAGAAAACCATTGTCCCGTCTGTTTGTCAAATGGGTGCAAGAAAGGACGCCTCTGATTTCTGATCAGTTTTAGGTCATAAGTGATAGGAGTAGAATTAGGCCGTTCGGCCCATCAAGTCTACTCCGCCATTCAATCATGGCTGATCTATCTCTCCCTCCCAACTCCGTTCTCCTGACTCCTCCCCATAACCTGTGACACTTGTACTAATCAAGAATCTATCTATCTCTGCCTTAAAAATATCCACTGACTTGGCCGCCACTGCCTTCTGTGGCAAAGAATCCCACAGATTCACCACCCTCTGACTAAAGACATTTCTCCTCATCTCCTTCCTAATAGAACATCCTGTAATTCTGAGGCTATGACCTCTAGTCCTAGCCTCTCCCACTAGTGGAAACATCCTCTCCACATCGGTAGCGCAGCGGTAGAGTTGCTGCCTTACAGCGAATGCAGCGCCGGAGACTCAGGTTCGATCCTGACTACGGGTGCTGTACTGTATGGAGTTTGTACGTTCTCCCCGTGACCTGCGAGGGTTTTCTCCGAGATCTTCGGTTTCCTCCCACACTCCAAAGACGTACATGTATGTAGGTAAATTGGCTGGGTAAATGTAAAAATTGTCCCTAGTGTGTAGGATAGTGTTAATAGTGTTAGTGTGCGGGGATCGCTGGGCGGCGCGGACTTGGTGGGCCGAAAAGGCCTGTTTCCGCGCTGTATATATATGATATATGATATGAACATCCACTCTATCCAAGCCTTTCACTATTCTGTATGTTTCAATGAGGTGCCCCCTCATTCTTCTAAACTCCAGCAGGTACAGGCCCAGTGCCGTCAAACACTCTTGTTTTATTGCCCTCATCCTGGTTTACAGCTTGCTATGTTTATCTTTACTTCAGATAGCTTTGCCTTGCAAACTAAACACTGCCTAAATCTATTTATTGCCTCTCTTAGCATGACCTGTATGTTGCCTTCACTAAGTTGGCCTCTTCTCCTGTCATGATTCCCCAGTGTGTAAGCTCTTGGGTTAAACATATTACAAACTTGCCAAATTCTCATAATTTCCAGAATTTCCTACTTCAAGTGGTAACCTAACATTGCAGTGGATGTTTTTCAACTGAGTTGGAGTTTTTCAAAATTGCAGTTTTAGTACATTTTTTCTGCGTGTATGTTTTGTTAACACCACTTCAAATGTTTTTTAGACCAAGTTCTCAAATTTTCTTAAATTTATCAGCAGCAAGAAATGATAACCCAAGAATATATATATTCCATATATATATATATATATATATATATATATAGATACTAGACAAAGTGGGCCGTTGGGCCCATTCCCCCATTCTCTCCTCCCCCATCCCCACTCTTACTCTCCCCACACTCTCCCCTTTGGCCCGTCCTCTTAGGGTTTCCATTGTATCCGGGAGGGGGGGAGGGAGGGAGAGGGATGTTTGTGGGAGGGAGGTGTGGAGTGATCGAGGGGGAGGGAGTGGTGGAGGGAGGGATGTGTTGAGGATGGAGGGGGGAGGGAGGGGGGAGGGTGATGAGAGATGGGGTGGTATTGGTGGAGGGAGAGGGAGGGAGGGGGGGGGGAGAGAGGGGAGGAGGGAGGGATGGGGGAGAGGGGAGGGATATGGACCTCCCCTTTTCCCAGTACCCCTCTTTCCCCCACCACCAAGTCCCCTCCGCACGACCCCTGTTGTCCCACTCCCCATTCCCCCCCCCCAGACACACTCTTAGCATCAGTTAAAGGCCCGGGGGGGGGGGGGGGGGTGCGGGGGATCTGAACAGTTAAAGGCCCGGGGGGGGGGGATCTGAACAGTGAAAGGTCCGGGGGGGGGAGGGGGGTGCTGGAGATCGCATCAATCAAAGGCCCGGGGGGGGGGGATAGCGGGGAGATGTTCTCCCGGGTGTGGGAGAGAGGAGAGGTGAGCCGGTGATCGCGGGCTGGCGCCGCTAACGGCGCCCATTGTTTTGGTGCGAGTGAGGAGATGCCGCGCATGCGTGCTGAGTACAGAGTGAGGAGATGCCGCGCATGCGTGCTGAGTACAGAGTGAGGAGATTCCGCGCATGCGTACTGAGCACAGCCGCACAGCCGCACCGCAGCGCCCCCCTTCTGTCAAAACTTCGATAAATGAGGGGGGGGGGGCAGCGCTTTTAAACCTCTCACCTCTCCTCTCTCCCCTCTCCCACACCCGGGAGAACATCTCCCCGCTATCCCCCCCCCCCCCCCCCCCCGGGCCTTTGAATGATGCGATCTCCAGCACCCCCCCCCTCCCCCCCCCCGGACCTTTCACTGTTCAGATCCCCCGCACCCCCCCCCCTCCCCCCCCCCCCCCGGGCCTTTAACTGATGCTAAGAGTGTGTCTGGGGGGGGGGGGGGGGGGTCTGAGAATGGGGACTGGGGAATGGGGACTGGGGAATGGGGAATGGGGAATGGGGACTGGGGAATGGGGAATGGGGAATGGGGACTGGGGAATGGGGACTGGGGAATGGGGAATGGGGAATGGGGACTGGGGAATGGGGAATGGGGAATGGGGACTGGGGAATGGGGACTGGGGAATGGGGAATGGGGAATGGGGACTGGGGAATGGGGAATGGGGAATGGGGACTGGGGAATGGGGAATGGGGAATGGGGAATGGGGAGTGGGACAACAGGGGTCGTGCGGAGGGGAATTGGTGGTGGGGGAAAGAGGGGTACTGGGAAAAGGGGAGGTCCATATCCCTCCCCTCTCCCCCATCCCTCCCTCCCCCCTCTCCCCCATCCCCCCCTCCCTCCCTCCACCAATACCACCCCATCTCTCATCACCCTCCCCCCCTCCCTCCACCCTCCATCCTCAACACATCCCTCCCTCCACCACTCCCTCCCCCTCGATCACTCCACACCTCCCTCCCACAAACATCCCTCTCCCTCCCTCCCCCCTTCACTCCCTCCCCCCCTCCCGGATACAATGGAAACCCTAAGAGGACGGGCCAAAGGGGAGAGTGTGGGGAGAGTAAGAGTGGGGATGGGGGAGGAGAGAATGGGGGAGTGGGGAATGGGCCCAATATATAGATATTTGTGTATATATATATATATATATATATATATCTGTTTCCGGCTGTATATATATGATGATATGATATGATATGATATGATATATATATATAGATATCTATCTATATATATATACTAGACAAAGAAGATTAGTGAAAACAAATGTAGATCCCTTATGGTCAGGAACAGGAGAATTTACAATAGTGAAGGAATAGCAATCAAACCATTGCTCTTGCTTGGTCTTCACGGATACATTTTCAGTCATTCTAGAGAGCGAATTGTCTCACAAACACGAGAAATAAAGGAAATAAAGGAAACTGGTACAAGTAAAACAAAGTACTGGATATTTTATTGGGAGCATCGGGCTATAAATCTCCAAGGCTTGTTACTATGCAACCCACAGTGAGCCACGCAAATACCAGAAGCATTGTTGGTCATCGTCCAAAATTCTATAGATTATGGAGCAATTACTGTAGATGGAGTGCGATAAACCATTTTAAAAAGGAGTGAAAGAGAAAACAGGTCAGCCTGACGTCAGCAGAAGGGAAAATATGTTCATAAATTCATAAGTTATAAGAGCAAAATTCCGCCAGTCGGCCCATCAAGCCTACTCCGCCATTCAATCATGGCTGATCTATCTCTCCCTCTCAACCTCATTCTCCTGCCTTCTCCCCATAACCCCTGACATCTGTACAAAACAAGAATCGATCAATCTCAATACTAGAGTTTAATATGATAAATATGATGAAAGGATGCTGGCAGGATCTCAAAATCAATTAACCAAAATGAATGCGGATCAATAAAAGAGAAATCATGTTTAACAAAACAACTAGAATGTTGTTGAGATGCAACTGATGGAAATGATAATCAATGTCTACGGCGGCACGGTGGCGCAGCGGTAGAGTTGCTGCCTTACAGCGAATGCAGCGCCGGAGACTCAGGTTCGATCCTGACTAAGGGCGCTGTCTGTACGGAGTTTATACGTTCTCCCCGTGACCTGCGTGGGTTTTCTCCGAGATCTTCGGTTTCCTCCCACACTCCAAAGACGTACAGGTATGTAGGTTAATTGACTGGGTAAATGTAAAAATTGCCCCTAGTGTGTGTAATGTGCGGGGATCGCTGGGCGGCGCGGACTCGGTGGGCCGAAGGGCCTGTTTCCGCGCTGTATCTCTAAATCTAAATCTAAATCTAAATGTTATTGGCAACCAGTGAATGGGTTATACCTGGTTTGTCAGAAGGCCTTTGACAAGGCCCCACATCAGAGGCTGGTGGGGAAAGCATGTGGGACTGCAGGTAACACGCTGGGAAGGATTGAAAATTGGATGTCAGACAGGAAACAGAGAGAAGAAGGGTCAAGAGTGTTTTATTGTCATTTGCCCCAGACAGAACAATGAAATTCTTATCTGCAGCTGCACAACAGAAAATGTAAATGTAGTACTCTGTAAACAATACGTGTAGGACTAAACTGCAGATGCTGGTTCAAATCGAAGATAGACACAAAATACTGGAGTAATTCAGCTGGTCAGGCAGCATCTCAGGAGAGAAGGAATGGGTGATGTTTCCGGCTGAAGAAGGGTCTTGACCTGAAACGTCACCCATTCCTTCTCTCCTGAGATGCTGCCTGACCCGCTGAGTTACTCCAGCATTTTGTGTCTACCTTCCTGTAAACAATATAATAAATGAGAACAAAATAGTTCTGTGCATATATATATATATATATTAAATAGATTAGAGAAAATCTGTAGAGAAAATAGATTTCTAGCCACAGAATGCGTCTAGCCGCAGAATGCATGGGTTTGGAGAAGGGAAGGGGAATATGGTAGATACAATGGTTCCATGGTACTATATTGTCACATGTACCGAGGTGCAGTGAAATTTATTTTTTTCGTACAGTTCAATAATTGTATTACGAAACATAAGCACAATCTTAGTTAAGTACAAGTGCATAGGAATAGTGCACTGAGACAGTATACAAAAGTCGCCATGTATTCGCGCCAGTTTTCAAGATTCAAGTCTGAAAGTTGTAACAAATGTCGAGATCTCGACTTGTCCATAAAGGCCAGTTGTCCTGGCAGCGTTGCCGGGTGGGCCTGGCCAAGCGAAGTTGTTGGTGTTCTCCACCGCTGCTCCGTGCTCCGTGCCGCTGCAGGCCGCGTCCGATCCACGTGCTCGCTCACTTGGAGCGGCTCCCCATCCAATCGCACCCCAGGCTGTTTCAGGGCCTTCAGTGGTCCACTCTGCCCACTCCTCGATCCAAACTCATCGACCCGCGAACCATCGTCCCTCACCTCACCTGGTTACCGTTCGGTCTTTGTGCCCGGGAGTGTCTCCTGCAGCCGACCGCGTAGGTAAGACTGCGGATGCAGTGAGAACCAAAACACTAGAGGAACTCAGTGGGTCAGGCAGCAACCGGGAAGGCAGAGGGAGAGTCGGCATTTTGGGTCGGGACCCTGCATCCAGACTTCATACATCTCGCATAAGGTATGAAGATAAAGAGGCAGCCACGATCAGGCTGAATGGAGGAGTGGGCTAAGAGGCCACTCTCTTCATCCCTCCCCCACCCTAGTCTTCACACTAGTTACACTGTTGTCCTGCTTAGTTTCACTGTTTGTATCCACTCATTATCACCTTTTCCACAGCCACCAATGGGCCGTTGTGGGCTCCACCTTACCTTCATCGTTGTTGGTGGCTAGGGTTGCCAACTGTCCCGTATTAGGGACATCCCGTACTTTGGGCTAAATTTGTTTGTCCCGTATGGGACCGCCCTTGTCCCGTATTAGTCCCAGGGGGGCACTTTAGGCTTTAGGCACTGTAGGCCCGGACACTGTAGGCCCGGACACTGTAGGCCTGGGGGCCGCTGCAGGCCCAGACAGTGTAGGCTAACGGAGTGTGTTCGGGGAGCGGGGCTGAGTGTGTTCGCCTAACGGAGGCTGCATAGCAACCCGCCTCCCGGCCCGGGCGGCCGTCGATGGTGGAGCGGGAGCACGTGGCCACTGGCTGGGTGAGGTCACGTGGGGTGCGGGCGGTGACATCACAGATAGTTGGCACCCCCATTGGTGGCTTTGATTTGTTCTTTTCATATCAAAAGGTTCTTCATGCCTTTTTCATACCTCTAATTTCCCTCTCCCCTGATTCTCAGTCTGAAGAAGGGTCTCAATCCAAAACCGTCACCTATTCCTTTTCTCCAGGGATGCTGCCTGACCCGCTGAGATACTCCAGCACTTTGTGTCTAATCTTCGGCCGAATCCTGCTCATTTCTGATTCAATGATTCTATTTTGGCCTTTGTAAAAGATCCTTCTGCCAATAGATTATTGCTATCCAATTACAAAGGCATAGATTTGTGCCTTTGTAATTGGAAACAGAAATTGAAGAACAGTAATAGCACAATTGGAACAAAAACAAATATTTTGCACCAAGCAGTCTCTGTGTCCTTGAATTCGCTGCTTGGCTCTTTTCCTGATTCTCTGGTGCAGCATTAGATTGTCAAAAATCCCAGCAAAGGATGTGAATTTATAGTGTATGTTACAGACAAAATTGACTATTTTAAACATGACCTTAAGTTCCATTCTCTGCAGTACAATTTACAGGAATGATATGATTTGATGGAACACCATGCTGCAGAACTTCAGTGAATGTTTGAATAGATAAAAGGACTGCGTGCAATGAAAGGGAAAGCAATATGGAAGATTGCCACACTTGAAGCAGTGTGCACTTCTCCTCTACATAACATAACATAACATAACAACACTTTATTGTCACTCGGCACAACACCGAGCGAAATTTCAGCAGTCACACAAAATACAGCAAAAAGAAAAGAACACAGGACACCCGACCCCAACACAAACATCCATCACAGTGACTCCAAACACCCCCTCACTGTGATGGAGGCAACAAAACTTCCCCTCTCTTCCCCCCGCACCCACGGACAGGCAGCTCGACCCCTACCGAGGCAAACGACACGCACAGCCCCCGCAAGGGGATGGAAGGCCCCCCGGCCGAGCCGCCCCGGGCACCGAAACGTCCCGCGGCCACACCGGGCGATGTTAAGTCCAACGGCCGAGCCGCACCGGGCACTGAAACGTCCCGCGGCCGAACAGCGCTGACGATGTTAAGTCCAGCGGCCAAGCCGCACCGGGCACTGAAACGTCCCGCGGCCACACCGGGCGATGTTAAGTCCAGCGGCCAAGCCGCACCGGGCATTGAAACGTCCCGCGGCCGAGCCGCACCGGGCACTGAAACGTCCCGCGGCCACACCGGGCGATGTTAAGTCCAGCGGCCGAGCCGCACCGGGCACTGAAACGTCCCGCGGCCGAGCCGCACCGGGCACTGAAACGTCCCGCGGCCGCACCGGGCGATGTTAAGTCCAGCGGCCGAGCCGCACCGGGCACTGAAACGTCCCGCGGCCGAGCTGCGCCGGCAATGTTAAGGCCCGCAGCCGAGCCGCACCGGGCACTGAAACGTCCCGCAGCCGAGCTGCGCCGGCAATGTTAAGGCCCGCAGCCGAGCCGCACCGGGCACTGAAACGTCCCGCAGCCGAGCTGCGCCGGCAATGTTAAGGCCCGCAGCCGAGCCGCGCCCCGGGGAAGAGACCTAATAAAATAAAGGTTTCCCCCCGCCCCACCCCCCCCACCCCACCCCACACCCCCACCACACACCCCCACCACACATACACAGCCAAAAACAGAAACAAAAACCATCCCAACACCGACACAAACAAAAAAAAAGAAAAAAAGACAACAGACTGCCAGAGAGCCGCAGCCGTTAGGCGCAGCCAACTCCTCCCATATCAAACTTCATTGACAGTGGCAATTGTAATTTTAGTTCCTTTATTTATTCATAGAATGTAGGTGCCTTCAGCAAGGTCAGCCTTTATTATCCACCCATAATTGCCATGAAACGACTCATAATTGCCTTTGTATGACCATTCCAGGGTTAGACCCGTTTTAATGGGTCTGGATTCACAAAGATCTATACACCAGATCTCGTCCCCTGAAGCCACCTGTGAACCAGATGTGGCATTATGGCACTCCAGAAAATATCACAGTCGGCATTGCTGAGACCAATTGTTGTTTCCCGATTTATTTAGCTCGCTGAATTTTAAGTTTTCCACGTTGACATGGTGATGTTTGAATTTCTGTCCTTGAATCCATTGTGTCGGATCCTAGGTCTACAACAATCACTCGACTACCCCTTCCCATGTTCGCGTTTCTGTGCGATGTTTTCCCGATCCCATAGAAGTTATAATATTCGGTTAGGTTTTTTAATCCTTTGACCTAGCCAGATTTAGTTAAGTCTAGACTAATGAGCATCGTGTTAGGCACAGACATGTCGGCCAAAGTCCTGTGCTGCAATTTTCAATGTAATATTGAAGATTAGAAAATAAATGGTTTGTTCAGATGCCAAGTTTTCTTCTGTGTGGGAGATTGCATTCAAAATTACAGTTTGATTTGAAAGGGTGTCTGTATGGAGTTTGCACGTTCTCCCTGTGACTGCGTGGGTTTTCTCCGGGTGCTCCGGTTTACTCCCACTTCCCAATGATGTGCGGGTTTGTAGGTTAGTGGCTTCTATAAAAATTGCCCCCAGCAGGTAGGATAGAACTAGTGTACAGGTGATCAGCGTAGACCTCGGTGGACTGAGTCACTCACTGTGTCTCTAAAACTAAAACTATAAACCAATACCAAAACTACTCAAAATACTAATGGATACAGAAAATCTGAAACTATGGATGCATTTAAGGTGGAGATCAGCTTAGATATTATGGAATAGTCAAGGGCCTCAAAGACCTACTTGTAGTTTTGTATTTCCTTACAACATTGAAGGAGTCAAGTCAAATTGAATTTATTGTCTTATGATGAGGCACAGGTACAATGAAAGTCTTACTCACAGTAGTATCAAAGGCAGACAGACCCGGACAACGCACAAAAACATAAAATGTAATAAAAGGGAACTGCAAATGTTGGTTTACATAGCGTATGGGTGATCGATAGGCAACGCGGACTCGGTGGGCCGAAGGACCTGTTTCCGTGCTGTATCTCTAAAACTAAAGCTATAAACTGTAACCATGCTGGTTACATGGTTGACACAAAATGCTCGACTAACTCATCAGGTCAGGCAACATCTCAGGTTGGGTTGGGACCATTTTTCGGACTTGCATTTTCAGACTCAAAAACATAACTTGTGTACAAATTATACATATATTGCACACCCATTCTGAAAGACTGTGGAAGAAAAAGACTGAACTAAACAAGTCATTAATGCAAAACACAATTAGAAAATAAGTCTGTGGTCGTCCAAGAGATAGTCCATTGCCGAGGCAGGATTCGGGTAGTGCAGGTCAGTTCATGAATCTGATGTTAATCCAAGTTCAGGAAATTTGCTGTTCCTGAACTTGGTGATGTGGGATGCCAGACATGTGTATCTTCTGCACAACGGTAGCAGTGAGAAGTGGGTCTTATCTGGATTATGAGGATCGTTGATGATAGATGCCATTTTATAGAGGCAGCACCACCTAAAGATGCTTTCGTTGGTGGGATGGGCTGTGCCCATGATAAACCGGGTTGAGTCCACCACTCCCTGCTGCCCGTTACACTCCTGTGCATTGGAATTGCCATACCAGGCCGTAATGTAACCAGAAAGGATGGTTTCTACTGTACATCTGTAGGTGTTTGTTGGACTATTCAATGACATGCTGAATGTCTCAGGGAGTGGTCAGAGAGGGCATCAAGGTGGCACAGTGGTAGAGTTGTTACATTACAGCACCAGAGACCCGGGTTCGATTCTGACTCAGGGTGCTGTCTGTGCGTTCTCCGCGTGTTTGCTTGGGTTTTTTCCGGGTGCTCCGGGTTTCCTCCAACACTCCAAAGACGTACAAAGCACCCGCGGAAAACTCCGTACAGGCAGCACCCGTAGTCAGGATCGAACCCGGGCCCCTGACGTTGTCAGGCAGCAACTCTACCGCTGCGCCACCTGGTGACTGGAGCTTTTGAGGCAGCAGCACCATCTGGTGTGCCACAATGCCACTCCCATGTCTTTGTCTCCCAGACAGTTGTCAGATAAAGGCTGCAAGCACATTACTGCTGCACCATCTAAATAAATACGTTGGTTTCCCTGTGATCAATAACCCATTAGATTCTTATAAATGTGCAAAGCATGGCGTCTATTTCCACTCATCCATATTCAATAGGTGGAGCACCGAATTGATATTACAGTCATTGATCTTCTCAGGGAGACACGTCCATACATCAAGGACACGCGGTGTTCTCACCAGGAATGACCCGAGTCACGGCTGATGTTGCTGCAGCCATTCACAGATGAACGAGCCATTTCCCTAATACTTGTCATTGTGTTTGTTCTTCCTGAAAGCTCACAACGGATTGCAGCCTGGGCTACAATCATCAGAAATGATATCTGATTAGTTTTGTTGTTTGCCTTGTTATCTTGCCCACCTCAGTGAGATAACCATCAGGGAGTCACTGCTTCGTACATCGCTGAATGCCACGCATGTGCTGGACTGTTAAAACATAAATAGGCAACACCACACAGAGAGCTGGTGCAACTGCTACCTCACAGCACCACAGACCCAGGTTCCATCCTGACCTTGGCTGCTGTCTGCATGGGGTACCCAGAGGATACCCTCGCGGTCACAGGGAGAACCTACAAACCTGGTGGGGAAGATGCTGGAGCCAATTATAAAAGAAGAAATTGCGGAACATTTGGATAGCAGTAACAGGATCGTTCCGACGCAGCACGGATTTACGAAGGGGAAATCATGCTTGTCTAATCTTCTGGAATTTTTTGAGGATGTAACTAGGAAAATGGACAAGGGAGAGCCAGTGGATGTGGTGTACCTGGACTTTCTGAAAGCCTTCGATAAGGTCCCACATAGGAGACTAGTGGGCAAAATTTGAGCACATGGTATTGGGGGTAGGGTACTAACATAGATAGAACATTGGTTGGCAGACAGGAAACAAAGAATAGGGATAAATGAGTCCCTTTCAGAATGGCAGGCAGTGACTAGTGGGGTACCGCAAGGCTCGGTGCTGGGACCGCAGCTATTTACAATATACATTAATGACTTAGAAGAAGGGATTCAAAGTAACATTAGCAAATTTGCAGATGACACTGGGTGGCAGTGTGAAGTGTGAGGAGGATGCTACGAGGATGCAGGGTGACTTGGACTGGGTGTGTGAGTGGGCGGATGCATGGCAGATGCAGTTTAATGTGGATAAATGTGAGGTTATCCACTGGTGGTAAGAACAGGAAGGCAGATTATTATCTGAATGGTGTCAAGTTAGGAAATGGGGAAGTACAACGAGATTTGGGTGTCCAACTTCATCATTCACTGAAAGTAAACATGCAGGTACAGCAGGCAGTGAAGAAAGCCAATAGAATGTTGGCCTTCATAACAAGAGGAGTTGAGTATAGGAGCAAAGAGGTCCTTCTGCAGTTGTACAGGGCCCTAGTGAGACCACACCTGGAGTGTTGTGTGCAGTTTTGGTCTCCAAGTTTGAGGAAGGACATTCTTGCTATTGAGGGAGTGCAGTGTAGGATCACGAGGTTAATTCCCGGAATGGCGGGACTGTCGTATGTTGAAAGACTGGAGCAACTGGGCTTGCATACTCTGGAATTTAGAAGGATGAGAGGGGATCTCATTGAAACATATAAGATTATTAAGGGACTGGACACGCTAGAGGCAGGAAACATGTTTCCAATGTTGGGGGAGTCCCGAATCAGGAGCCACAGTTTAAGAATAAGGGGTATTCCATGCTGTTTAATTCTACAGTTCTATGGCATCTTAAAGTCAGTACCACACTAATTAAGATCCTATACTGGTTTATAAAACATAGCCACATAGAACTGTACAGCAGTGGAATACTGAGCACAGGTTTATTCAGAATCGTTTCCTCTGCTCCTTGTTGCACCAAACTTGGACAGCTTGCTTTACTTCAGTTTAGTTTAAAGATACAACACGGAAACAGGTCCTTCGGCCCACCGACCCGCACCGACCAGCAATCCCCCCACGTTAACACCATCCTACACACACAAGAGACAATTTTACATTTGCAGCAAGCTATTAACCTAGAAATCTGTATGTCTTTCGGTTTTAAGAGGAAATCGAAGATCTTGGAGAAAACTCACACAGGTCATGGGGAAAACTCTGTACAGACAAGCACCTTTGGTCAGGATCGAACCCGGGTCTCTGGTGCTGCAAGGCAGTAGTTCTGTGGCGCCATCGTGCTGCCCATGCTGAGCGAAAGGTTAGAGATAATAGACAATAGACAATAGACAATAGGTGCAGGAGTAGGCCATTCAGCCCTTCGAGCCAGCACCGCCATTCAATGCGATCATGGCTGATCACTATCAATCAGTACCCCGTTCCTGCCTTCTCCCCATACCCCCTCACTCCGCTATCCTTAAGAGCTCTATCCAGCTCTCTCTTGAAAGCATCCAACGAACTGGCCTCCACTGCCTTCTGAGGCAGAGAATTCCACACCTTCACCACCCTCTGACTGAAAAAGTTCTTCCTCATCTCCGTTCTAAATGGCCTACCCCTTATTCTCAAACTGTGGCCCCTTGTTCTGGACTCCCCCAACATTGGGAACATGTTATCTGCCTCTAATGTGTCCAATCCCCTAATTATCTTATATGTTTCAATAAGATCCCCCCTCATCCTTCTAAATTCCAGTGTATACAAGCCCAATCGCTCCAGCCTTTCAACATACGACAGTCCCGCCATTCCGGGAATTAATCTAGTGAACCTACGCTGCACGCCCTCCATAGCAAGAATATCCTTCCTCAAATTTGGAGACCAAAACTGCACACAGTACTCCAGGTGCGGTCTCACCAGGGCCCGGTACAACTGTAGAAGGACCTCTTTGCTCCTATACTCAACTCCTCTTGTTACGAAGGCCAACATTCCATTGGCTTTCTTCACTGCCTGCTGAACCTGCATGCTTCCTTTCATTGACTGATGCACTAGGACACCCAGATCTCGTTGAACTCCCCCTCCTCCTAACTTGACACCATTCAGATAATAATCTGCCTTTCTATTCTTACTTCCAAAGTGAATAACCTCACACTTATCTACATTAAACTGCATCTGCCATGTATCCGCCCACTCACACAACCTGTCCAGGTCACCCTGCAGCCTTATTGCATCTTCCTCACAATTCACACTACCCCCCAACTTAGTATCATCTGCAAATTTGCTAATGGTACTTTTAATCCCTTCGTCTAAGTCATTAATGTATATCGTAAATAGCTGGGGTCCCAGCACCGAACCTTGCGGTACCCCACTGGTCACTGCCTGCCATTCCGAAAGGGACCCATTTATCCCCACTCTTTGCTTTCTGTCTGTTAACCAATTTTCTATCCATGTCAGTACCCTACCCCCAATACCATGTGCCCTAATTTTGCCCACTAATCTCCTATGTGGGACCTTGTCGAAGGCTTTCTGAAAGTCGAGGTACACCACATCCACTGACTCTCCCTTGTCAATTTTCCTAGTTACATCCTCAAAAAATTCCAGTAGATTTGTCAAGCATGATTTCCCCTTCGTAAATCCATGCTGACTCGGAACGATCCCGTTACTGCTATCCAAATGCTCAGCAATTTCGTCTTTTATAATTGACTCCAGCATTTTCCCCACCACTGATGTCAGACTAACTGGTCTATAATTACCCGTTTTCTCTCTCCCTCCTTTCTTAAAAAGTGGGATAACATTTGCTATCCTCCAATCCACAGGAACTGATCCTGAATCTATAGAACATTGAAAAATGATCTCCAATGCTTCCACTATTTCTAGAGCCACCTCCTTAAGTACTCTGGGATGCAGACCATCAGGCCCTGGGGATTTATCAGCCTTCAGTCCCATCAGTCTACCCAAAACCATTTCCTGCCTAATGTGGATTTCCTTCAGTTCCTCCATCACCCTAGGTTCTCCAGCCCCTAGAACATTTGGGAGATTGTGTGTATCTTCCTCAGTGAAGACAGATCCAAAGTAACGGTTTAACTCGTCTGCCATTTCTTTGTTCCCCATAATAAATTCCCCTGCTTCTGTCTTCAAGGGACCCACATTTGCCTTGACTATTTTTTTCCTCTTCACGTACCTAAAAAAACTTTTGCTATCCTCCTTTATATTATTGGCTAGTTTACCCTCGTACCTCATCTTTTCTCCTCGTATTGCCTTTTTAGTTAACTTTTGTTGCTCTTTAAAAGAGTCCCAATCCTCTGTCTTCCCACTCTTCTTTGCTATGTTATACTTCCTCTCCTTAATTTTTATGCTGTCCCTGACTTCCCTTGTCAGCCACAGGTGTCTCTTACTCCCCTTAGAGTCTTTCCACCTCTTTGGAATAAATTGATCCTGCAACCTCTGCATTATTCCCAGGAATACCTGCCATTGCTGTTCTACCGTCTTCCCTGCTAGGGCCTCCTTCCAATCAATTTTGGCCAGCTCCCGCCTCATGCCTCTGTAATCCCCTTTGCTATACTGTAATACCGACACTTCCGATTTTCCCTTCTGCCTTTCCATTTGCAGAGTAAAACTTATCATGTTGTGATCACTGCCTCCTAATGGCTCTTTTACCTCTAGTCCCCTTATCAGATCAGGATCATTACACAACACTAAATCCAGAATTGCCTTCTCCCTGGTAGGCTCCAGTACAAGCTGTTCTAAGAATCCATCTCGAAGGCACTCTACAAACTCTCTTTCCTGGGGTCCATTTCCAACCTGATTTTCCCAGTCTACCTGCATGTTGAAATCTCCCATAACCACCGTAGCATTACATTTTTGACATGCCAATTTTATCTCCTGATTTAACTTGCACCCTAAGTCGAGGCTACTGTTTGGGGGCCTATAGATAACTCCCATTAGGGTCTTTTTACCCTTACAATTTCTCATTTCTATCCATACTGATTCAACATCTCCTGATTCTATGTCACCCCTTGCAAGGGAATGAATATCATTCCTTACCATCAGAGCAACCCCACCCCCTCTGCCCACCTGTCTGTCTTTTCTATACGTTGTGTACCCCTGAATATTCAGTTCCCAGCCCTGGTCCTCTTGTAGCCATGTCTCAGTGATCCCTACAACATCATACTTGCCCATGACTAACTGAGCCTCAAGCTCATCCACTTTATTTTTTATACTACGCGCATTTAAGTACAACACTTTAACTTCTGTATTTACCTCCCCTCTCACATCGTTCACAATTGGCCCTGCCCTTAATTTCTTTTCCGCTCTAGAACTTCTGTTCCCATTCTTCCGAGAGTCTTTTGCAATATCTCCTGTATTCCCTTTTACCTCATCTTCATATTCACAATTTGTTAACCCCTCCCCCCCACTACTTAGTTTAAAGCCACAGGTGTCACACTAGCAAACCTGCCTGCCAGAATGTTTGTCCCCCTGCTGTTAAGATGCAACCCGTCCCTTTTGTACAAGTCACCCCTAGCCCAGAAGAGATCCCAGTGGTCCAGAAATCTAAATCCCTGCTCTCTGCACCAGTCCCTCAGCCATAAATTCATACCCTCTATCTCTCTGTTCCTGGCCTCACCAGCACGAGGTACCGGTAGCAGTCCAGAGATAACCACCTTCGACGTCCTACTTCTCAGCGTTTTTCCCAACTCTCTAAACTCCCGCTGTAGCACCTCCTTCCTCTTCCGCCCGACGTCATTCGTGCCCACGTGCACAACGACTTCAGGTTGATCGCCTTCCCTCGCTAGGATTTTCTGGCAGAGATAAGCAACTGAAACGTTATATTACATATCAGTTTTAACATGCCAATTAAAGATTTTCTTAATGTGGTGTTTAGCCAAGTCTTCAAACCTTTTCAAGCAAAAGAAAATACAGAGAAAATGGAGATACAAAGAACTGCAAATGCTGGTTTGCAAATAAAGTTGCAAAGTGCTGGAGTAACTCAGCAGGTCAGGCAGCATCTCTAGAGTACATGGACAGATGACATTTCTGGTTCTCGAATCCTCATCTCGAGGCAATAGCCTCTGTGCATTTACTCTGGCACACTTTGTAATTCTGTCCGAGAAATAAAGATCTGTATTTATATGCCACCTGCAATATAGTTAAAATGGTGGTGCAGCTGGTAGAGCTCGTGCCTCGTAGCGCCAGAGACCCCATACGATCCTGACATGAGGCGCAGACTGTGTGCAGTCTGCACGTCCTTCCGTGTGACCGCGTGGGTTTTCTCCGGGTGCTCTGGTTTCCTCTGACATCCTAAAGCCATGCGGGTTTGGAGGTTAATTGGCTTCTGTAAATGTCCTCCTAGTTTGTAAGGAAGTAGATGAGAAAGTGGGATAACTTTGAACTAGTTTGAATGGTGGTTGATGATCGGCGTGGACTCGGTGGGCTGAAGGACCTGTTCCCATGCCGTATCTTTCAGTCAATCCCACAGACCCCATACAAATGGCATTTCTAGCTTTAATGAATCACATTCTCTACATTATTAAGATCGACACAAAGTGCTGGAGCAACTCAGCGGGTCAGGCAGTATCTCTGGAGAAAAAGGACAGGTGACGTTTTGACCGTCCTCAAGTCGGAAGAAGAGTTCTGATCCAAAACATCACCTGTTCCTTTTCCCCAGAGATCAGGGCCGTCTTTACAGCATTATGGGCCCCGGGCAAAGCAGTGTACTGGGGCCCCTCCTCCTCCCACCCTCCCCGTCGCCCCCACCGTTACTCTCCCCCACCCCCCTTTCCCTACCACCCCCCTTTCCCTGTCGTGCCGGCGAAAAGCACTTACCGAAAAGCACTTAGCGATGGACTTAGGGTGCTACATTGTTGCGAAAAGCACTTACAGATCGCTGTGAGAAGCACTTAGGGATGGAAAAGCAAAGCACTTAGGGAGCTAATTGTTGCGAAACAGATCGCTGTGAGAAGCACTTAGGGATGGAAAATGTTGCAAAAAAACACTTAGGGACCGAAAATGTTGCGAAAAAAGCACTTATTGAACCTACATTTTTAAAGTAGTATTTATTTATTGCAAGTCACTTAACATACACAGATCAGTATGGGGCCCCTATGCTCGTGGGGCCCCGGGCAAGTGCCCATCAGGCCCATGCGTTAAGACGGCCCTGCCAGAGATGCTGCCTGTCCCGCTGAGCTACTCCAGCACTTTGTGTCTGTCTTCAGTATAAACCTGCATCTGCAGTTCCTTGCTACACGCTACATTATTAATATTGAGATAAGTTTCCATTTAACATTTTATGATCTTTTTATTATAAACATTTTATAGATTCAATATTTATAAGTATCTTTTATTTCAAACAACTGTTTTGAACAGTCACAAATTTCTGTTCAGGTAGGATTTTTTTCCTCTCATGTCTTGCCAAGTTACTGTATGTCATTGAGTTGATTCTATTCCCAGTAATGCTAATTAGAGTCCAGCGTTGAAACTGGTTTGTCTTTGATGGTGCTTGAGGCAGTGGGGAAGTAATGAATCCAGTTAAAGGGCATCTTGCTCAATATTCAGTCACAGTGAATGTCTCTGGTCAAGTGTCAAATAGGTCAAGGCTTGGGATGTGCTCAGGGTTCCGGGTGCCATGTGTTTGCCAAGCCATCTGGAGTTAGCTATTTCTGGGAGATTTTCTTTTAGCACCCAGACACATACCGAGTACCTGATTCAGACTCCGAGCTGAAGCCAGAGAGAATGACGTCACATCTTCGAGCAGGAGACGGGTACAGAAGCTTCAGGCCAGACTTAAGTACAGATGAAGAGAAAATAAGAGATCAAAGCAGGAACAGGCTTTATAGCTGTCCGATCCCGTTCCTTTGCTTCTTTGTTCGGTAGGATCACAGTGAATTCTTAAATTGTCCTCTTTCAAATGGTTCAATGGTGCATTATTGTCACAAGTGCAAATGCACAGTGAAATTCTTTCCTTGCATACAGTTCAGTAGAGCATTGCCACATCTAAACACAATCCCCAACTAGCAAAGTGTACAGCAATAGTGCACTGAGCCCGCATGCAAGAGGCATCAGGTTCTGGTGCCATTTTCCAAGTCCAGTCCGCGCTCAAGATCTTATGAGCAGTGCCCGATTCAGGTGAGCCCCAGGCTGCTGCAGGGCCTCCAGCCCTCGCCTTCCTTGGTGGTGCAGATTTACTAGCAAACCAATGTCCCTCTCCTCGCCCGCCTGATCGCCAAGCCCCATAACTTCCGATGTAGATGGTAGGTCAGGACTGCTCTCTAGTTGGTGATAGGATGGTTCAGTTGCCTGACTACGGCTGGGAAGAAACTGTCCTTGAAAGATGAAAGCATAATAATTACTATGAAGTCTGTTGGGCCAACTTGACCAGAAGTAGTCAGGAACAAATGGCCAAGGAGAAAAGTTCATGTAAATTGGAACGGAAGATGAGAGAAATGAGTACCTATGGAGTTGTAAGTTTGTAGAGTTAACTGGCATGTTTGGTAGCTCAATCAATATTCAGAATCATATTCATATTCTGCAGACTGAAGAAGGGTCCTGAACTGAAACATCAACTATCCATGTTCTCCAGGCATGCTGCCTAACCCACTCATGCAATTTGTGTCCTTTTTTGTAAACCAGCATCTACAGTTCCTTGTTCAGAATTCAGAAACATATTGCACATTCCACATTAAGAAGCATTTGGATGGATCATTGAAGGGATAGAGGACAAGGTGATGGATGATCTGTGGTGTGAACAACCTTCGTGGGCAAACAGTAAATGGATCCCATGGGGCATCAACTACAATTGTCTGTGCTTGTTGCACTTTTAACTATTTTCATCTGTGCATCTAGACAGAGAGAGCTTGGGTGGCACGGTGGGGCAGCGGTAGAGCTACTGCCTTACAGCGCCAGCGATCTGGGTTCGATCCTGACCACGGGTGCTGTCTGTACGGAATTTGAATGTTCTCCCCGTGACCTGCGTGCGTTTTCCCAGGATGCTCCGGTTTCTTGCCACACTCCAAAAACATACAGGTTTGTAGGTTGGTTAGCTTTGGTAGAAAAACTGTAAATGATCTCCAGAGTGTAGGATAGGGCTAGTGTACGGGGTGATCACTGATTGGTGCAAAATGGGTGGGCCGAAGGGCCTTTTTCCGCACTGTAGCTCCAAAGTCTAAAGCTAGCTTTATAATAGACCGATGCTTAGTCAAGCCCATTGAGTCTACAATGACCATCCAGCATCTGTTCACACTGATTCTAGACTGACTCCATTTTATTCTCTCCACATTTTCAGGGTCATGATCCTAGTCCCATCTTTTTATGTCAAGTCAGTGGTGCATCACACCATCACTGAGAATATTATTTACTGTATCCATTGTCCTTATTGTGGGCTCCTGTATATCGGCGAGACCAAATGCAGACAAGTGCAATTATTTTGCTGAACACTTACGCTCAGTCCGCCTTGGCCTACGCAATCTCCCCGATGCAAAAACAACTAAACTCCCCTTCCCATTCCCATTCAGACCTTTTTTGTCCTGGGCCTCCTCCACTGTCAGAGAGGGGCCACACGCAAATTGGAGTAACAGCACCTCATCTTTCGCTTGGGCAGCTTACAACGCAGCGGTATGAATGTTGATTTCAAGTAAGCCCTGCATTCCCTCTGTCCCCTCCTCCCCCACACTATTTATCCTACTAGTTCCTCTGTTCATATCCCTGCATCCCTTCGTTGTACATTCATAAGTTCATACGTTATAGGAAGAGAATTAGGCCATTTGGTGCATCGGAGGCACTGTGGCGCAGCGGTAGAGTTGCTGCCTTACAGCGAATGCAGCGCCGGAGACTCAGGTTCGATCCTAACTACGGGCGCCGTCTGTATGGAGTTTGTACGTTCTCCCCGTGACCTGCGTGGGTTTTCTCCGAGATCTTCGGTTTCCTCCCACACTCCAAAGACGTACAGGTATGTAGGTTAATTGGTTGGGCAAATGTAAAAATTGTCCCTAGTGTGTGTAGGACAGTGTTAATGTGCGGGGATCGCTGGGCGGCGCGGACCCGGTGGGCCGAAGGGCCTGTTTCCGCGCTGTATCTCTAAATCTAAATCTAAAATCTAAAAAAAAATCTAAAAAGTCTACTCTGTCATTCAATCATGGCTAAACTATCTATCCCCTCTCAACCCCATTCTCCTGCCTTGTCCCCAAAACCCCTGACACCCGCACGAATCAACAATCTACCAATCGACTCCGTACAAAAATCTAATGACGGCCTCCACAGCCTTCTGTGGCGCCTCTTCCCCAGCCAACAGTAGGCCGTTATGGGCTCCACCCTTCCTTGGTCGTCTGTTGCCAGCCCTGATTTGAGCCGGCCTTTTCCTACCTCCAGTTCTTTCCCCCTCTACTTTCAGTCTGAAGAAGGGTTCCGACCCGAAACATTACCCACCCTTTTTCTCCAGAGATGCCGCCTGACCTGCTGAGTTACTCCAGCACTTTGTGTGTGTATCCAATCTGTCATGTCTGTGTTAGCTTCTCACCAGACAGTCCAGTCATCAATGGGGTCGCAGGGGACACTTCCCCTGAATGTTTCATGCACCACTGCTTGGAAGCATCCTGAAATATTGAAGTGCACATTGCTGCATTATTAAAGACGGCTTTAAATAAGTTTAACAGCGTCGGATCAGACTCAAAGAAGTTTATTCCAGCAAATGTTACGCCTGTGAAACTTCACTTGCTTGGTAGCAGGCAGTGGTTGGTCAAATATTTCAATGATTGTGAAAGGGCAAGAGTTTTGCTGATGGAATAAAAATGGGTGGAGAGATCAGATTCATTGCGCCACAGATGCTGTGGGCTTTGATGACAGAGAAGCTCCATCATGCAAGGAATTGTCTTTTTTGCTTGTCCTCACATGCGGTATTTACAACAGAGTTGCTTTGTGACAGAAATGATGGGACATCTTTCAGCTTCACAGAGAAATAGTCAGCACCAGTGAAACTCTACCTACCTCCATTTCCACCTCACTTCTTAACCACCATGCAATCAGCAAAAGGAAAGGTTGGCTTGCAATTAACGCAGCAAACATACAAGTTGGACACAAAGTGCTGGAGTAACTGAACGAGCCAGGCGGCATCTCTGCAGAACATGGACGGGTGACGTTTCGGCTCGAGACCCTTCCTTCTCAAGGACGTACCTTTAGAAAGGAGATGAGGAGGAATTTCTTTAGCTGGAGGGTGGTGAATCTATGGAATTAATTGCGATATGGTGGCCACGTTACTGGGTATTTCAAACGCAGAGATTGGCAGGTTCTTGATTAATAAGGGTGTCAAAGGTTACGGGGAGATGGCAGGAGAATGGGAAGAATAGATCAGCCATGATTGAATGGCGGAGCAGACTCGATCGGCCGAATGTCCTACTTCTGCTCCTATGACTTATGAACATGAACTCAGAATAAAAAAAGGTGTCGACCTGAAACGTCCAGTCTGAAGATGGGTCGAGACTCGGAATGTCACCGGTCCATGTTCTCCAGATATGCTGCCTCTGCCTATTGACCAGCATCTACAGTTCTTTGCTCTCCTAACCTACAATTGGGTTCAAAATGCATTCTAGTATCTGGCCCAATGTTCAGACTCATTTTTAGACAAAGAACCCAAATGTCAATATCACGATCTTGATACAGGTACACCCAGATCACAAATGCTCATGACTATGCCTTTGAAGGTTGATCTTCCACAAGCTCTTTGATCCGGGCTGATCATGGATTACTTTGTTGCAGGGATGATTCTCTGTGGAACTCGACACAGAACGTTGCTGCTTATTCCCTACTTTACAAGTATTCACCTGCATGCTCGGGCTAATTTATAGTGGCCATTTAATCAATATCAATGACTTGGATGAGAACATACAGGGCAAGATTAGCAAGTTTGCTGATGACACAAAAGTGAGTGGTTTTGCAGGTAGTGAAGATGGTTGTGAACGATTGCAGCAGGATCTGGGTTGATTGGCCAGGTGGGTGGAGGAATGGTTGATGGACTTTAATCCAGAAAAGTGTGAGGTGTTGCATTTTGGGATGTCGAACAAGGGCAGGACCTACGCAGTAAATGGTAGGCCTCTGGGTAGTGTTGTAGAGCAGAGGGATCTAGGAGTACAGGTGCATGGTTGCTTGAAGTACAAACTCTGTACAGACAGCACCCGTAATTTGGGATCAAACCCGGGTTTCTGGCACTGCAAGCGCTGTAAGGCAGCAACTCTACCACCTTATAGTCCTGGCAAGATCCTCATAAATCTTCTCTGAACTCTTTCCAGCTGAATGACACCATTCCTATAGCAGTGGTAAACTAAATTATTTTCAGTTAGACACAGAGTCCTGGAGTAATTCAGTGGATCAGGCAGCATCGCTGGCGAACAGGGATATTGGACGTTTCAGGTCGGGACCCTTTTGCGGACAGACACAATAGAGTCCCGACTCGAAACTTGCGTGGGTTTTCTCCGAGATCTTCGGTTTCCTCCCACACTCCAAAGACGTACAGGTATGTAGGTTAATTGGCTGGGCAAATGTAAAATAATTGTCCCTATTGTGTGTAGGATAGTGTTAGTGTGCGGGGATCGCTGGGCGGTGCGGACCTGGTGGGCCGAAGGGTCTGTTTCCGCGCTGTATCTCTAAATCTAAATCTGAAACGTCACCTATCCATATTCTCCAGAGATGCTGCCTGATCTGCTGAGTTAGTCTAGCTCTTTGTGTCCATTTGTGTTAGTCCAGCACTTTGTGTCCTTTTTGTTTAAATCAGCATCTGCAGTTCCTTGTTTCTATATTTTTATTTTCAGTTGTGTTAGCAAAGTGCACACAGAACTTTAAAACTGTTGTTTCTCGCTTTGCGATAGTGGGTAAGAGCCTTCTTTTACAAAATGGCTCCTTCCTCTTTTGATTGCTGGCAGGAAAAGTGAACGTTTGAGGACATTTGTTGTTGGAACTCCAGCTTGTTCTGTTTAATCAGCTGCCATGCTTCATTTCCCGTATAATAAGAGCAATCAGAACGAGCACTAGCCTGAAAAATTAAGTTTGACAGCTCATTGCTTCTGCTGACTTGTAAATTATGCCTGCATGATACGGTGCAGCAGTAGAGTTGCTGCCTCACAGCACCAGAGACCCGGGGTCGATTCTGATTACGGGTGCTGTCTTGTGCAGAGCTTGCACGTTCTCCCTGTGACCGCGTGGGTTTTCTCCGGGTGCTCCGATTTCCTCCCACGTTCCAAAGACGTGCAGGTTTGTAGGTTAATTGGCCGAGTGAGTCGGGAGTGGATGCGAAAGTGAATATGTGAACGGGTAATCGATAGACAATAGACAATAGACAACAGACAATAGACAATAGATAATAGACAATAGGTGCAGGAGGAGGCCATTCGGCCCTTCGAGCCAGCAACGCCATTCAATGTGATCATGGCTGATCATTCTCAATCAGTACCCCGTTCCTGCCTTCTCCCCATACCCCCTGACTCCGCTATCCTTAAGAGCTCTATCCACTTCTCTCTTGAATGCTGGAGTTCACTCAGTGTGGACTCGGTGGTTTCTGTTTCCATGCTGTATCTCTGAAAAAAAGGAAGAAGGGCAACATCAAAGAGTTGCCAGGGGGTGAAAGTCTCATTTGATCCCCTCCCTCGCCTAGTCAGGACCAAGCCCCGATCTCTGGCACTGAAAGGCAGCAACTCTGCCGCTCTGATTTTATTTACTTCCAACCTCCAAACTTTCAATCTCTATCCTTGTATCTCCATGAAATAAATCAAAGCTATTGATCATAGCTCATGGTCAGGTCAATGGATATTTTTACGGAGGAGATTGACAGGTTCTTGATTAGTAAGGGCGGCGGGGGTTATGGGGAGAAGGCAGGAGAATGGGGTTGAGAGGGAAAGGTAGATCAGCCATGACTGAGTGGTGGTGTTGGCTTGATGGGCCGAATGGCCTAATTCTGTTCCTAGAATTTATGAACTTATGAACTCATGCATCAGGCAGATGCTAATTATTGTTTTCAGTCGTACTTAACTTAGACATTGTACCACCATTGACGATTGACGAATGAAAGTCAAAATTGCCAAGACATCTTATTCAACTAGAGCAGTGATGGAGACAGAGAGTGCATTTTAGGCTATTGGAGACTTAGAATGGAAGCATAGAAACAGACCCTTCGGCCCAACTCGATGGGCCTAGCAAGATGCATATCTAGGCTGGTCCAATTTGCCCTTCAGCTACACCAGTATTCGTCTATACCATCGCTATTCCTGTGCCTGTCCAATTTTCCCTGTCGAGTGAACACGGGTAACTTTTCCTTGTGGAGAGCTTTAGCGTGTCACCCTTCACAGAAAATGAAATGGGTATTTGTTTTTGTATGTTGGATGTTTCCCGCTGGTGCGTGAACTGAGTGGCGTGCGAGTTCATCCATAAAGAAACCATACTGTGCCAAACGCTGTGAGAAAACATGAGTACGGGGTTTCCTTCCTTGAGGAACATTGGTCATGCAACAATCGGGCGGCACGGTGGCGCAGCGGTAGAGTTGCTGCCTTACAGCGAATGCAGCGCCAGAGACTCAGGTTCGATCCTGACTACGGGCGCCGTCTGTACGGAGTTTGTACGTTTTCCCCGTGACCTGCGTGGGTTTTCTCCGAGACCTTCGGTTTCCTTCCACACTCCAAAGACGTACAGGTATGTAGGTTAATTGACTGGGTAAATGTAAAAATTGTCCCTAGTGTGTGTAGGATAGTGTTAATGTGCGGGGATCGCTGGGCGGCGCGGACTCGGTGGGCCGAAGGGCCTGTTTCCGCGCTGTATCTCTAAATCTAAATCTAAATAAATCCTCACGAGCCACTTATGAAAGTGACATTTAAGAGGCTTTTAGATAGGCGCATTGATATGCAGGGAATGGAGGGATGTGGATCATGTGAATGCAGAGGAGATTAGTTCATCTTGGCATCATGTTTTGGCACAGAGATTGTGGGCCCGTTCCTTTGGAATTTACTTTTAGACTTTAGGGATACAGCGAGGAAACATGACCTTCTGCCCACCGAGTCCGGGTTGTCATGCGATCGCCCCATAAACTAGCACTATCTTACACACTAAGGACGATTAAGAAATTTTACCAAAGCCAGTTCACCTACAAACCTGGACTTCAGTGGAATGTCGGAGGAAACCCAGAGGAGACCCACGCTGTCACAGGGAGAATGTAGAAACTCTGTAGCCGGGATCAAACCCGGGTCTCTGCAGCTGTGCTGCCCTGTGCCGCTCCTGTGCTGTTAACACAGAACCTGTTCCCCAGCATGGAAATGTCTAACACTAGCTACAAGGTGAGAGTGGAAACGTTTAATGGAGATGTGCGAGGCAAGTTTTTTTACACAGAGGGTGGTGGTGGAACGCATTACCAAGGTTGGTGGTGGAGGCAGATACGCTAGTGGCATTTATGAAGCTTCTGGATAGGCACAGGGAATTGAAGGATATGGACCACTGAGATCATTCAGATGAGGTCAGTTTCACTCGACAGCATGTTCGGCACCAACATTGTGGGGCTGTTCCTGTGCTGTACTGTTCCATATTTTTTATGTTCTCGTGTAACTTGGTGGTTGATTTTTGGGGCACGCTCCGTTGGGCAAAGGGTCCATTCTACACTGCAATCCGATTGGAAAGGAGTGTTCCAAATCAATTTTGAATTGGAGAGATTTGGAGACAAATCTCGCAGGTCTCTACAGTTAGTTCGTGGTTCGTGGTTCTTGGTTCTTGGTCCTTCAAAATATTCCAAATGGAATTTAAACTGGAGGTGGCGGCGTATGGATTTAAACACGAAGGGCTTCTTGGAGAAGAAGAGCTGCCTTAAATTTAGTTGCGTCTGCTTGAATAACTATATTAGGGTGAAGACTATTCCATGCTTTAATTGTGCGAGGGAAGAATTAATTGCTATACACATCTGTCTTGATAGCTGGTAATAAAGTACTTATGTACACGCTAAGATACAACGCATCATTTTATTGAAGCACTTACAGCATAGGACCTGCAGAAAATTACAGCTCCGAGCTGCTACATCTACTGCCTGACGTAGGCGAGTTCTTAATATTATAAAGCACGTACTGGGTGGGACTACTACTAACAAGCACTACGATTGGCTAGCATGCAATAGCCCATCTACATCTCTTCTTGTAGAAATAAAGGAACAACGGTAGCTTAAGCAATAAAAAAACAAAAATGTGAAGAATATACTAGCAAAGTTACACAAAATCGCCATATCTAACGGGTGGCCTACAAACCCGTCCGGCCCACTGGTCTCCAAGTGGAGGCGTGGGTTCAGATCCCACTTCTGACACCATGTAATAAAGTACTTATGTACACGCTAAGATACTACGCATCATTTTATTGAGGCACTCACAGCATAGGACCTGCGTACATTGCAGGTCCGAGCTGCTACATCTACTGCCTGACGTAGGCGAGTTCTTAATATTATAAAGCACGTACTAGGCGGGACTACTACTAACAAGCACTACGATTGGCTAGCATGCAATAGCCCATCTACAGCTGGTATCTCAAATTGAATCGAATGCCCTCGTCTACTCCTGATAGGTTTGGGTTTGGTGTAGATGTGGTAATCTATGTCAAGCTGACCATTTAACATTTTGTAAAAACAGGTCAAACGTTGGGCTTTACCTCTGTCTTGGAGAGTGTTCCACCCCAATGAATTTAGAAGTTCGGTAACACTCGCTTCTCTCTCATAGGTATTTGTAACAAAATGAGCTGCCTGTCTTTGGACACGTTCGATGGAATAAATGTTTTTAATTGTGTATGGGTCCCATGCTGCAACTCCATAGTCCAAATGTGGTCTAACATGGGTGAAGTTGAGCCTCAACAATATTCTATGTTAACTATTTACTTGCTTTTTAATTTGGATTTATTTAATTTCTTGATTTCAAACCCCCCAGATGCAATGGCAAGATTTGAACTTGTGTCTCTGGATCAATAATCAGTACTTTCAGCACGAGTCCAATAACGTTACCAATAGCAGCCCTGTTAAATCGCCATTTGTTTTAATTAACATTCATTATGACGGAAACGTATTTTTGATTGTCGCAAGTGCCAGCAGATCGTGGTAGCTGCAAAGAACTTAATGTTAACAAATGGCAAAGGCAAGCTAAAACAACAGCAGGGGGGTTTAAGCAGCAGAAGGAAGAAGGAACTAATTGACAGGTTCACTGGCAATAATGAACATTTCAACAAAATGGCTCCTCTCCCACTTCTCCTTCAGGCAAAGCACGGGAGGCAAGTCACAATTTGATGACTGCCGCGTAACCTCTGGCATGATGCCCTGGCAAGCCTTTGGGTCTGAACAATTTAATTCCTCATGTAAACGAGGCTTGCAGTAAATTGGTCCTTTTGCGGTTAAAACTGACAACTCCCTGGGATGTCCAAATATAGCTGCGTCAAAAAAAAAAAGATTGTTGCTTTAACCATGTAGCTAATGGGCTGCGACCCAGAACGTAGAACAGTTGTAGTCCCTCACCTTATTGACTGGCGTGGTGCTGTTACTGGGGTCTGCAAAACAAAACCTAACTCAGCAGGTTCAAGGTCAAGAAAGATTAGAACAATCAATGTTCATTTTAGAGCCTGTCGCTGTTGGCCAGAATGAAGCTTCTCTTAATTGCCTGCCTTCTAGACGAGAGTCTGCCTCACAGGAAACATCTGTGGATAGACACAAAGTGCTGGAGTAACTCAGCGGGTCAGGCAGCATCTCTGGAGAAAAAGGATGGGTGATGTTTCGAGTTGGGGCTCTTCTTCAGACTGAAAGTAGAGGGGAGGGAACTGGAGGTAAGAAAAGGCCAGAACAAACCTGGGCCAGCAACAGATGACCAGGGACAGGTGGAGCCCATGATGGCCCATTGTTGGCTGGGGAAGAGGTGATGGGAAAGGGATACAAGGGTGTGAACAGTGGAACTAGGAGGATGACCAGGGTGGGGGAAATGGGGAGAGAGGGAATCCAGGGACTACTTGAAATTACAGACATCCAAATGTTCATGCCATTGGGTTGTCATCTGCCCAAGTGAAATATGAGGTGCTGTTCCTCCAGTTTGTGTGTGCTCTCACATCTGACAGTGGAGGAGACCCAGGACAGAAAGGTCAGTATGGGAATAGGACTCCTCCACTATCAGAGTGAGCGACTAGGCTTGTATACACTGGAATTTAGAAGGATGAGAGGAGATCTTATCGAAACGTATAAGATTATTAAGGGGTTGGACACGTTAGAGGCAGGAAACATGTTCCCAATGTTGGGGGAGTCCAGAACAAGGGGCCACAGTTTAAGAATAAGGGGTAGGCCATTTAGAACTGAGATGAGGAAAAACTTTTTCAGTCAGAGAGTTGTGAATCTGTGGAATTCTCTGCCTCAGAAGGCAGTGGAGGCCAATTCTCTGAATGCATTCAAGAGAGAGCTAGATAGAGCTCTTAAGGATAGCGGAGTCAGGGGGTATGGGGAGAAGGCAGGAACGGAGTACTGATTGAGAATGATCAGCCATGATCACATTGAATGGCGGTGCTGGCTCGAAGGGCCGAATGGCCTCCTCCTGCACTTATTGTCTATTGTCTATTGAGGCCACATGCAAATTTCCACTGTTCACATCCTTGAATCCCTTAGTTATCACCTCTTCCACAGCCAACAAAGGGCCATTATGGGCACCGTCCTTCCTTGGTCATCTATTGCAGGCCTGCTTTGTTCTGGCTTTTTCTTACCTCCAGTACCCTCCCCCCTACTTTCAGTCTAACGAAGGGTCCCGACCTGAAGTGTCACCTATCCTTTTTCTCCAGAGATGCTGCCAGCCCCGCTGAGTTACTCCAGCACATTGTGTTTATCTTTGGTACAAACCAGCATCTGCAGTTCCTTTCTGCACAAAACAATACAACTACATCCACCCTACACACTCTCGTGCTCAGACCCTCTCCCCAGATGCTGCCTGACCCGCTGAGTTACTCCAGCACATTGTGTCTATCTTCAGCAGAGGCAGTCCCTTTCTGCGCAGAAAACACCTGTGGGACAGGAGACCTCAAGCAAGCTGCCCACTGCAGCATCAACCCACTGACGATAAAGGTTCACCCATGGGACCTTGGAAAGCCTGGATCATTTTCTGACTCAGGTTCACTGCCACTTCACTACAAAGATATTGATGGTTTAATTTACTTCCAGTGCACCAGCGAAGTCTTTGGCTAACTGAGTAAGGGGATATCTGAAGATAACCTGGCAGGGAGTATAAACATTAGGAGAATGAGGTTGTGTTGTTTAAAGGGCATGGTTTAAGGTGGGAGGAAGATGTTTTGAAGGGAATCTTTTAGGTGTAGCGACCATAGAGAATGGTCCAGGTCGTCGAACCCTCGGATTGGCCAGCGAGGTCACGTGTGAACGCGACCATGGGGATTGGTCCAGGGAGCGATACCGCTGATTGGCCAGCGTGGTCATGTGCGCTTTTGGCGCCCGAAATGTTCAGTTCGGCGAAGTCTTCGAAGAAGACAGTAAGTTTTTGATGGTTGTCCTTTACCTTGTTGTTTAACTCTGTATTCGAATATTGCGGCTGCAATAAACTTCTTCTACAACCAACAAGTTTTCGGACTCGCCATATTGGTGACCCCGACGTGATCTGGACGATCACCGACTATGCAGGAACCCGACGCCTCGTTGTCGATGGCCGCACCGGGCACACCGGAGTTAAGCGCGTCAAGCGTTCACCTTCCGTTGTTTTGGACGCACGCACCGCAATCTTGGTTTATCCACACCGAAGCTCAATTTCATATAAAGAAGATATCGGACGACTCCACGATGTACTACTACCTCGTCAGCGCTCTATCGTCGGAGACGATCACGCGTGTGATGCGGTTCATCGTTAATCCACCTGCGGAAAGCAAGTACGAGGCCATGAAGAAAGTGTTACTGCGAATCTTCGGGTTTAATAAGCATGGTGGTGCTGCAAGACTTCTGCACCTACCGGATCTTGGAGACCGACTGCCTTCCGTCCTCATGTCCGAAATGATGATGCTAGCCGGTGAGCATACGGATTGCCCTATGTTCGAACAGGCATTCCGCGAGAAGCTTCCTGGGGATGTCCGACTGCTGCTCACGGATTGTTCTTTTAAGGACCCCGAAGCATATGCAGCGAAAGCGGACGCGCTCATAGCGGCTAAAAACAAGACAAGCGGTTCGATCAACAAGGTCTCGACATCAGTGACCACGCCACAGCGACGTCAAGATGGCGCTGCGTCTCCCACCAATTCTCCGAAAGCCCGCCAAAAAGATCCGCACAAGCGCGGCTGGTGCTATTATCACCTACGAAGGGGTAGCGAATCCCGCAACTGCCGCTCACCTTGTACCTTCGCGGGAAATGCCTCGGCCGATCGTACATAGGGGCAGTTACGATTGGCCAGAACCGGCGCCTCTATGTCCATGATCGATTCACGGACACAGAATTTTTGGTCGACACGGGAGCCATCGTCAGTATAGTGCCGCCGACCGACCTCGAAACCAGATCGGGTAAGACAGGTCCCACCCTCATCGCGGTTAACGGCAGCCCAATTCGCACTTTCGGTATACGGAAGATGTCCCTTGTGTTAGGCCTCCGCACGTACGAATGGCCATTCATCATAGCCGACGTCAGACAAGCGATCCTGGGCGCAGATTTTCTCTGGGCTTTTTCACTGGTCCCGGATGTCCGCGGTAACGACCTCCGACCCTCCGCCGGAGATGAGCACGTCGCTCCGACAATCGCCTCCCCGCCCAGCCCTACTGTCCAGGCCGTCGTCGCGGCCCCTGACTCGTATGCTGAGATCCTGGCGGAGTTTCCAGAGCTGCTCATTCAACGTTTTGACACGTCTTCGGCCAAGCACGGCGTGGTCCATCACATCCGCACCGAAGGCCCTCCCGTTTTCGCTCGGGCCAGGAGACTACCGCCAGACAAACTGGTGGTGGCACGGGCGGAGTTCAGGAAGATGGAGGAAATGGGAATTGTCCGTCAGTCTGACAGCCCGTGGGCCTCGCCGTTACATATGGTCTCCAAGGCATCTGGGGGGTGGAGACCATGTGGCGATTATCGGCGTCTCAATGCTGTCACCACGGCTGATCGCTACCCCATACCGTACCTACAGGACTTTTCATCTGGGCTGGAAGGAGCGGTGGTGTTCTCCAAAATCGATTTGGTGCGAGGATACCACCAGATCCCGGTGCGACCGGAGGACATACAGAAAACTGCAACGATTACTCCGTTCGGGTTGTTTGAATGGTTGGGTATGCCTTTCGGTTTAAAGAACGCGGCACAGGCTTTCCAACGACTGATGGACCGCGTGGGCCGGGGTTTACCCTTTTTGTTTATTTATTTAGACGACATCCTGGTCGCCAGCCCCTCAGTGCAGGAACACCAGGCCCACTTGCGGACCGTGTTCCAGCGGCTCCAAGACCACGGGCTCATTATCCAACCCTCCAAGTGTCAATTCGGCCTCCCTGCTCTTGATTTTCTAGGGCACAGAATTACCCCTGCCGGCGCCTCCCCTTTGCCCGAGAAGGTGGAGGCTATCCGGGCATTTCCCAGGCCCACCACAGTAAAAGGGCTACAGGAGTTCGTAGGCATGGTTAATTTCTACCATAGGTTCGTTCCGGCAGCTGCACGAGTCATGCGCCCGCTTTTCCAATGCCTTGCATAGATGGAGTCAGTGGAAAGGAGGTTGGTTGGCATTTGGTATTGGTGGAGTGATCGATGGTCGGCGTGGACTCGGTGGGCCGAAGGACCTGTTTCCGTGCTGTATCACTAAAGTCTAATGACTAAACAGCAGAGAAGAAGCTGTTCTTGAATCTGGTGGGTACATGCCTTCAAGCTTTTGTGTCCTCTGCCCTACAGAAGAATGGGGATGAGCGAGGTGTGGATGGTTCCTGAATATGTTGGCTGCCTTCCAGTGGCAGTGTGATGTGTAGATGGTGTTGATAGAGTGGAGACTGGTTGTGTGATGGACTGGGCTCTCTAAACACTCTGCAATTTCTTGTGGTCTTGGGCAGAGCAGTTGCCAAACCAGGCTGTGATGCATTCAGATAGGATGCTTTCTGCGGTGCATTTGATGAAAAATAGTAAGAGGCTTTGGAGACATACCAACTCTCCTTCATCTACTGAGGAGGAGATAGAGGCGTGGATGTGTTTTCTTGGTCGTTGTGTCAATGTGGTTCGACCAGGACAAGTTGTCGGTGATATTTACCCCACAGCCAATGCTATTAAAAATACATCTGAGGCATTTATTTCAATGAGCTACTAAACCAGCTCCCACTGTGTTGACATTACCACAGCGAGAATTGATGAAAAGGGCTTCATTGGCTGCAAGGTTTTGTAAACTACTGAGCTAATGAAAAGTATCATTTGATTCTTTATACTTTCAGGAAGCAATCCTTCCTATCTTTAAGACTAAGGAACTGTAAGTCATACGGTCATAAGGGATAGGATAGAATTAGGCCATTCGGCCCATCAAGTCTACTCCGCCATTCAACCATGGCTGATCTATCTCTCCCCCCCTAACCCCATTCTCCTGCCTTCTCCCCATAACCCCTGACACCTGTACCAATCAAGAATCTATCTACCTTTGCCTTAAAAATATCCACTGACTTGGCCTCCACAGCCCTCTGTGGCAAAGAATTCCACAGTCGGCCCCATGTGTGTCGAGGAGTGGTCTAAAATCTGAGGGAGACTCAAGAGACTGCAAATGCTGGAATCTGGAACCAGGCACAAACTGCTGGAAGAACACAATGGGTCAGGCAGCATCTGTGGTGGGATATGAACAGTCGACAAAGGGTTCCAACCTGAAAAGTCACCCATCCTTTTTCTCCAGAGGTGCTGCCTGACCTTCTGAGTTACTCCAGCAATTTGTGTCTATCTTCGGTGTAAACCAGCATAAACAGTTCCTTCCTACACAAATTAAAAAGGCTTGCAGCCAGAAGACCTGGATGGCCATTGCAGATGGAAGGGAGTTGATGGCAAAGTGTGGGGAATAAAATGAGTCATTGTAAAAGGGGGTGTTGATTTGTCAGCACAGACTCGGGGGCTGCAGGGTCTGTTTCTGTGCCGTATCTCTCTATCCATCTGCGACTCTATGAATCTAGGACAGGCAGAAGAGAGGTTACTGAATTAGCGTTATGGATCTATGGCTCTTCATCAGATATGAATTTTTAATGCGAGCCGATCTATCCATCTCACTGGAGCAGAGCACTTTGTCCAGTGCGTCATATCAGAGGCAGCACAGTTTGAAAATGGAGACACAAGAAACTGCAGATGCTGAAATCTTGAGCAAAGCACAGAGTGCGGCAGTAACTGAGCAGGTCAGGCAGCATCTGTGGAGGGAATGGATAGGTGACATTTCGTGTCGGGACCTATGTTTAGACATTTTGAATTATGTTGCAGGCAAAGGTGGTCAACTTGAACATAGAACAGTGCAACACAATAACGGACCCTTTGGCCCCATATGTTGGT